>NC_137952.1:44150166-44761147 GCF_963924665.1 Micromys minutus
AGACACTGAAGGTCTCTGGTCTTCAACGGTCATTGAACTAGAAATTTTAGAGCAAAAGCCTTGCATTGGTAGTTCAGTAAAAAGTCTTGGTCGTGAGTCACCATAAATCAGTTCATAAGACATGGTGAAATGTATAGAAGGAAAAATATTCGAATATGGCCACAGTGGGAAGAGAAATAAAGGGGTCTAGTCACCCCAAGTCAAGCTTCAGGGTACTGGCCGGGAAAATTTCTCCTGTGCCTATGTGTTCTATGCTTTTCCCCACTTTCTCTTCTAATCATTTCAGTGTACCTGATTTAATATGGAGATCTTTGATCCATTTGGACTTGAGCTTTATACAAGGAGATAAGAAAGGGTCTATTTTCATTCTCTAACCCCACCCTAAATCTAAATGTTTGACAGGTTTTTCTTCTCAGAAGAACTACTTCTTTCTCATTAATCAATTTATTTGTGTGTGTGTGTGTGTGTGTGTGTGTATGTGTGTATGTATGTCTATGCGTGTACACAGTTTTCAGAAGTTGGTATTTCCTTTCTCCATGACGTTCCAGGAGGTAAATTTCAAGTCTTCAGGCTTAGTGGCAACAACCTTTATCTGCTGAGCCACTGGCCAGCACTGAAGAACTATCAAAGAGATATGGGAAGCATGTGGGCCCTAGTTTAAATCACCAGAAGCCACATAAAGCCAGAATTGGTAGCAAAGTATAATCTTGGTTCTCAAGTGACAAGATAAGAGGTAGGGACATGAATGTGCATTTATACACAAGTCATATATATGTGAATATATGTCACACATGTACGCACAAAAAGAAAGAAAGGAAAAAAAGAAAGGAAGGAAGGAAAGAAGAAAAGAAAGAAGGAAAGAAGGAAGGAAGGAAGGAAGGAAGGAAGGAAGGAAGGAAGACTCCTTCACAGTTTTGTGGTACTATTGTCATATCATTTTAAAAGCATGGTAAACTAAGAAAAGGAAGTGTATTAATTATCTAAATAATATATTAAGTGAAATAAAACAAAAAGTAACAGAAAAAGAAAGTAAAATAGAGAAGGTGGTAGAGGAGAACAGTTACCAGTTGATTAAGAAACAATCATATAGTTTTCCATGATGATTGGTCCTTACTCTTCCATTAACAGTCTGTCACCTCCCCATTCTCTCACTTTGCATTAACATATGGAATATGAGGCTCAAAATTATGTACAAGTATGCATTAATTAATATTCATTAATATTCTTCAAAAATAAAGAAATGATTATGGTATGCATCATGTAGAGATTTTAAAGCTTTTGAGGAATGAATAAATTCTGTTATCACTTTTTTCTGTTATTATCTAAGGAAGTCAAATAAGAAAGAGAACATTAAGGCATACAGATTTAGAGAAATGATGGCTTTAATTCAGAGAAAATGCAATTGTTTTTAGAAAATACTACCAAAACCTATAGGCACATTACAAGATCAGATAACAGAGATTAGCAAATAATTCTGAAAATAAAAATAAAAAATGCAATTATGTTTTCATAAATATCAAGAGTGTATAAACTGCACAATTGCTTTTAAATCACATAAAATAAAATCTGATACTGGATTATGAGTTTCTATAAATAAACAGCTAGCTGCAATGTTCACTTTGTTTTCTATCCATACATATACCTAATTAGAACTGACATCCTAACAGGCTGTGTTGTTTAAAATGGTTTGCCTCATGAAATTCTTTCTGTAGACAGGATGATGCTCACACCTAGCCACCAGTGAAACAGTCCTGAGAAGTGAGACCTTAGAGTGATGATTAAATTCTGAGGGTTGCTCTATCACAAATTAGTACCTTTATGTGAAGGTTAAGATTTCAGGCAGTGATCTCTTATTATTCTGTCATAGAAGAACACCATGTTTGTTTTCTCTGAGGATACACCCATCTTGGTACATGAATCTGAGCCCCCATCGTAACCAGACCAAACAGTATGTTGATCATGGACTTCCATGACTTCAGAATTAAGAAATGAATTTCTGCCATTTTAAAGTCATTTCATCAGTGGTATTTTGTCACACCAGCATAAATAAACCAAGATACTAATTAGTACTCTGACTATTTTGACAAAGACTGACTTTCAGTTTCAATTCTACTTACCTGGATTTAGCCCATAGTTTATGAGTTCAATGTTACAAGATTACTCTTGTCAGACCCTGAGTACAAGTCACTTGTAATTCTGCTGAACTTGCAAATTGGGTGCCCACAAATTCCCTCTCAGGTTTGATAATTTGCTATGATATCTTACAAACCTCAAGGAAATATTTGGGCATTAGTTGCCAGCTCAGTGTAAAAGATGTTCTAAGGATGTAGATGGGCAAACAGAAACAGATGGGCTGTCACCTGAGATCATGCTGACATCTAAGAGCTGAGCAGAAGTGGCCACACCCCTCACTGGTTTCAGGACTTGGCCCTGGTGGCATGGGCACAGGTGAAACCACTCAAAGAACATGAGGCCAGGAGGGCTGGCCCCACCCCTTGCTAGCTGGGTTCTTGGATATGCTTGCAGGGCCAGTGCTGGAGAGCTGACCCTGTGGGTGTGGCTGTAGGAGAGAAAGAGGTATGGCCAACCCAGCTGACACTCAACCCCAGATCCAGGGCTTTGAGTTGACATACCCCAACATCTACCCTATCTACAAACTAACCTTGAAAGGGCTGAACTTGCAGATACAAAGCTGCAGGATAATCATGTTACACAGCACAAAAGGATACCTGAGATGGTGAGGATCCAGTATTGATAGTGTAGCGAGAGCCAGAGGCCTCAGACCAGACCAAAGACTAATTGCAATGAACATTTGCAAATCTAGATATTTAGACAATAGGGTATTCTGTGTGACACCCTGAAGCTTTTAAGGCAAGATGGGTTTAGTTTGTTTCTTTGTTTTTGTTTTGTTTTGAGGGAAAGGTTGCAAGGGCAGAGAATGGATATGAAGAGACGGAGATGAGCAGGGTTGTAGTGAATGATATGAAATTCATGAAGAATGAAGAAACAGGTTTTTTTTTGGTTCTTTTTTTTTTTTTTTTTTTAAGATAACAGTGGGGCTGGAGAGATAGCTCTGGGGTTAAAGGGCACTGACTGCACTTCCAAAGGTCCTATGCTCAATTCCCATAACTACATGGAGGCTCACAACCTTCTAGAATTCATTCCCTGGGATCTAAAGCACCAGGAACACATGTGGTACATAGGCATATATATAGGCAGAACACCCATACCTAGAAAGTAAAGTGATAATAAAAAGGGTTTTATAAAAAGAAGATAAAGAGAGGAAGAAGGAAGGAAGGAAGAAAGGAAGGGAGAGAGAGGGAGGAAGGAAGAAAAAAGAAGGAAAGAAAGAAAGAGTGATAATTCCAACTTCCAAGGAAAACAGAACAGCAGGAGTTCTTGTTTATCTACTGAGGACACAAAATCATAAGGTCACACCAGAAAATAGTCTTAAAATTTATGGTAAAGTTAATAAAACATTTATTATATACCTCATCAACCCTAAATTTACTTGAGAAATGGATGCCCTTTTAGTGTAAACATTTGTATGTGAGTTCTTGTAAAAGGCTTAGTTTATTAAAACTAAAACACCGAGATGTCTTAAATACCCCCATAAATGGACAACCCCAAACAAGTACAATTCAGAAAAACTAAAACAAAACAGTCAGAACTAGTCTTTGGAGAGAAAAAGAATATGAGCAGACAGCCTAGAAACTTTCTCAAGCTTGGTCTACAAATGTTACCCAGAATACGTGATGCAGATTTCCTGCCCTCAGTTCTGGGTCAATAGGTGAGACCAGCCTGGTCTATATGGACAGCCAATACCATATAGAGAAACCTTGTCTCAAACACCAAAATCAATCAAACAAACAACAAAAACAAAGATCATACTAGTGGTGTTTTGAACTGTATTACTAATGTCTGTACCACAATGCAGGTCCCTCTAACATCCAGTCTGGGAAGGAACTCTATCAAGAGACTGAGGAGTTTCATGGGAACCATGTGCAATGTCTATGGACATATATTCAGTCCTTACTCCTCAGGTTTTATCCAGCACCATCATCCACTGCTTTTCTCACTTCCATTAGCATTCTGTTCTGCAGATGTCCAAATGCCTTTTATCACATTCTGGTTCAGAAAGGACTTTAAAGTCAAAGCACCCAGGAGCATTCTTTCCATGCCCATACCACCAAGAAACCTCTAAGCAAATGCCCCCAGGCTTACTCATTTCTCTTCTCTTGGTTAGAGATGATGCTTCTCCTATTTCCAGCCAAGTGAGCCTTCTCCTTGCTCAATAGTTGCCTACAACCATTACATTGCCCCTGAAGCTACCTCTCTTCTTCCCCCGCCCACCCACTACTAGGCCATTCTCTTCAGCATTCGACTTATTCAGGAGTCATTTCTCCTATCCTGAACATCTTTTATAGGCTTCATTTTTACCTCTAAAAAGCATCTTAGCTATGGTCCCCTTCACAGTAAAGCTACACAAGAGAAAGAATATTTCCTACTGTCTCTTGCACTACCTTCAATTTCTCTTCTCTTCCTTTTCAGGCATCTGACTTAGATATTTATCTTCTCTACCACACACACACACACACACACACACACACACACACACACACACAATTCTTGGAAACAGTTACTTCCTATGTTGTTTCTCCTATAGTATTCAGAAACGAGACAACATCCAGTAAAGAAGATGGAAAAGTGTGTGAAGGAAGGTCAAAATCCAAAATAGTGTATTGTTCTAGAGACCAAGGAAGGAAGGAATTTTAAAAACGTGATAATCTGACTCAGAAACCACTGAAGGTAGAATACAATGAGGACTGGAAAATGGCCACAGGACCAAGTTTCAAAAGGTTTCACTGGGTACCTTGGCAAGAGTGGATTTATGGGAACACTAGAGTAAAAACCTTAAAAGAGGCTACCTAAGAGAGAATTGGAAATGAGGATTGTAGCTTGGTACCTGAGACCACCTCCTGGTCAGTTCTTGTCTGAGAGGCTTTAAGGAATTTGTATTAATTAAACCCACACCTGTGACTGACTGCATTAGAAAAATACAAAACTGAATTAGCCACATAATAAGATTCAGAGAAAAAGCTCTAGGGTAAACCAGCTGAATTCTTTCAACTCCTTCTCTTTGGATTCACACTATACGTGTTCAATCTGCTACAAGAGACTGTGGGAAATTCTGCCAAGTAGCCAAGCTCACAATAGCCTGAGAACCCAGGATTTCTTTCCTGGGGGCCAGCCACGTAGGCAGCATCTGACTGATGTGCCCCATGTGGGTAACATCTGACTGATGTGCAGCAAAGTTCCAGCTTCCAAGGGTGAGAACAGAAGACGAAAAAAAAATCGTAGATGTGAAGAGTTTACACTCAGAGTGCTACTCCCACTTAGTGACAACTCTGAAGTTTCCCTTCCTTGTGAGAAGACCTTCATGCCAGACCTGCTGTGCCACCTCTTGGCGCACAGCCAGGGGAGGAGGTCAGCAAGCAAAGATGGCGCCTTTCTCTAAGGTAAAGGGGAGAAGAGAAATCCGATGACAGGCGGAGGAAGCATCTCGTGTTATTTTTAGTGGAAGTGAGATTACAGGGTGTGGGAATGCTTATGGGAATAGCACACCGAGGAGAGAAAAATACAGTCGTGTAAGACAGTGGGAGAGTTGAGAGGAAGAAAAGGTTGGAACTCAAGGCAGAGCAGAAACAAAATTCAGAAAGTGAGTATGGTCTACTAGCAAGAGTTCTACGGTTAGAACCATTATTATTAAATGTAGGAAAATCAATAGCTTCCCTATGTCGGAGACTCTACACTCATAGTATTCGTGTGACCAAATCCTAGCTCTAATATAAAATATGAGAGATTATAATTGAAACCACCATAAAATATCACTGGCCAGGATAAAATAGATGTGTAAGAGAGAAAAAAAAAACAAACATGAGTTTATTGTTCTTGGGACAAAGACAAATATTATAATAGAGTATTTTCTTCTTGAAAGTAATTTAATCAAGGTTACTTGTTCAAATAAATACCGATTTTAGAGGGAATTTAAAAGAAAAACTAAAAGAAAACACTTTTATTAGTGAAAGAATCCTCAAGTTACCCAAATCAAATTAAATTTATCGATTTACACCAAAATGTAATTAGATTTTGCAGTACTAAAAAAAAAAAAAATGCAAATAAAATGCTTGCTTAGTGTGTGGTAAGCCCTGGGTGAGTTCTCCAGTGCTGCAACAAAATAAAATGGAATAAATAAAAATAAATTACAAAGAGAGATGGAGAGTGCTATTTTTTCAATATCACCTATTTTCTTACAGGAAACATTAATTGTGGGGAAGATTAAAACACACATAAGGAAAACTTAATAATGGCAATTGTCCAAAGATGGGCACTCACTGTAGATTCTAGTAATGCTCTGCCATCGTTTTTACACTCAGACTCTTCTCCAACAAAATGATTCAACTTTTAGTTAGCAAGTGCTAGTAACTGTAATAATATAGACTGAAGCATCTTTCCTCTGGCTCCTTTGGCCCCTGGTTACTTTCCTAATCATTCCGTGGTGTGGAGCTCGTTTTCCCAGGAGAAGTGGTCACCATGCATTTGTTAGAGTTCACACGTACACAGCAAACCTGACGACTGTGCTGCCTCTTTACCTTTAACGGATAAATCCCTCCTGCATTTTGCAAAATCAGAAAGGGAAGGAATACATTAGTCCCCTCCCCAAGTGATATTTCTAAATAAAGATGAAGATGCTGTGTTCAGACTGAAAGTGAGACTCAAAGAGACTGCAAATGGAGTCTTGGAAGACAGAGCCTACCCACTGCCGGAATGGCTGAGCAGATGCCTTGTGAAGGGGGTATGTGGATTGTGATCTTTAATATAAATCAGAGATGCTGGGATGAGACCATTGAAATATCCCACGGGAAGGGGTGCCAATAAAAATCATTCTCTCATGGAAACTCTTAGAGATATTCCCTGGTATTGAGAATACAAAGGGAATTGTGTCAAAAGCTAATGTAAAGTTTGGAAGGAGTATGAAAATTTACCAATGGAGAAGATGTTCGCACCAAGATACAACAATGAGCAGGCTGGTGTGCACACAAGTGCTCTCACTAATATTTTCACTCAGAAGGAAAGCCACTTGATCCCTCAGTGCTTCAAGTGATCTTATATCAGAGGAGATTAAAAGACATTAGCGTTAACAATTTCTCATTCATGGATACACTGAAAATAATAACAGCTAACAAGGTCATCTTTAGTCCTATTTCAAACATAACAGAAGGACTGCCACCATCAAGCGGTGTTTTCCTGTCTTCCTCCCACCTTTTAATCTTTTTTTAAATCCCTTTCTTCTATTTCTTATCACTTTCACATCAGTTTAAACAGACTTAAATAAATATATAACCAGAATTAAAAAAGGGCGTTGAATCTTTCTTTCTAATGCTTATTTGATGCATTACTTCCATGCCACAGACAGAACTGGATCTTGAGTTATTGAGTAAAAACTATTTCTTTATGACTATGCTGACATTTACTCGAACCACAAGCCCTCTCCAGCCCCAGTTAATATTTCAGATGTTTTTGCTGCAGTGACATTCCTGGAAACCGAATTGTAGAATCACAGGCTATGTATGTATAATGGTTAAACCTGGTACATACAACAGAACATATTCCAAAGCTTGGCTTCTGAAAGTTCCACCGATTTACTCTTTTGTTCTATGAGTTCTAAGAGATCCCAGTGTTCAGAATTTATATTAGATTTGGGCATTTTTGAGACATCTACTCTTTGCTAATCTAATAAGCAGATTTTTGTAGTTTTAATTGAATTATTGAACTGAACAGGAGCAATAAAAGACTGTGGGAAAATTAAGGTTATCTAGCTTAGAGATGCTGTTTATGGAAATAAGTATTACCATTACTTCAAGTCTTACAGAAGAGAAAACAGAGGCTGTACCAGAAGCAGGGCAAAGGTTTCAGATTCTGTTTCTGTTTTGCCATAGACGTTCAGTTGCTCACAATAAGTTCTGTGCTAAATGTGCCTTCAACATTCATAACCCAGAAGACAAAGTGGGGATTATGAAAACCTGGTTAATGAGCAGAATTGTTAGTACAAACACATATCATTACCGAGAGTGGACTTGGGGGAAATGTATAACCCAAGTCAACATAAGTTAAAGTAACAACATATCAACCTTATTCCAAAGTCAGAGTTGAAAGTCATTGTTTTAACTCATTAATAACTTCAAAGTTTAGTAAAAACTTTTCATTTTGAAATTGCATTTTGCTATTTATGAGATTTGGGTGGCACAACTTTTGATTTTCTAATTTGAGAAAATTGTTAATACTGAGAAAGCTTTATACTTTCAGTTTTTCCAGGTCTTCTAAAGGTCTGGGAAACTTCAGTCTTCCATTCTCACAAGGCAGCTACAGAGAGGTGCAGAGAGCTAATGGTTTCCTTTACAAAAGGCCAACATCGCAGGCACTTCGTCTCTTCTATTCACTATTGCCCACCTGCCCTGTGCTTAAAAAAAAAAATCCAATTTTGAATTCCCTTAAATTTTTCATTACAAGGTTAAAGAAGTGAGAATGAATTATTTTCCTGATTAGTACATCAATTATACTTCAAAAGGACAGCAGGTAAGTTTACAGTGATATTTGGACATTCTATTTCAGGAAATGAATTTTTTTTTACTTTAGCACTCTTCTACCTCGTTCTTCCCAACTACCTGCCCAAAATATGATGCAACACTGAGTAAAATCATGATTTAGAGGTGGTGGAGATTTCCAAAGAATTTTCCATAGTCCAAAAATAAAATAAAAAACCACTTCAACAAATATGATTGGCAGGAACTGCATTGGAATGAGAAACAGTCCCTTTTTCAACCACTCAAGTATCAGTGCACATTTTGCTAAGAAAGTTCACAGTCTATCTAAGGTCACTCAATATTTGTTGACAAATAAAAACTTCTCCAGTGTAGGGTCTGCATTCCAACTCTAATTCTAAAGTCCCTGCTTCAGAATTGACTTATCTTCAACTACCATCTTAAATGTATGCTTTAAATAAGTAGACAAAATAAATAAACTTGTACACTTTATTCCCTTCTTCTCAGAAAGGACCTATGGAATCTACAATAACAGAAATAAAATGGAGGAACAGACATTTACACAGCCAGGTTGTGTATATAGCTTTGTGATAAAGACATTATCCTAGCATGTACAAGGTTCTGGATCCAACCCACAATAATTAAAATATATTTGTATTGTTTATATTTACAAATCACAGTGTTGGAAGACTTATTGTCCTCTGTGGAGAGCTTTTGGGACCACTTGGCAAGAATTTGACATTGGGCCAGGACAGGGAAAGTAAGCTCAGGCAGGAATCTGATTTTAGGCTAGAACAAAGAAGTAGGCTTCAGGCAAGAATGTGACTTTGGGCTAGGACAGGAAAGTAGACTCAGATACCTTGGACATCCTGACAAGCTCTTAGAAACTGATCATAGGACTTTGTTTACTGTCTTGCTTGTTTCTTGACTATCTGTGTTTATTGTCTGGCTTGTGCCCTTAACCTAGAACTGACCTTATTACTTGCATGTAATTAAAATGGTATAAAAGCAGACAAGGAAAAAAATAAACCCACCTCAGTCTTAAAACTGGACGGGTCATGTTAATTGTCTAATTGTCGTTTTTCTTTTTAATCCTTACTCCTGCTCTGGAGAACCTGTTGACTGACTGAGCTGGCTTGCTTAGTCTTCAACCTTTTCCTTTTAACCTTGCCATGATAGGACACTGAAATTCCTAAGCATGCAAGATAATGTTGGAGCCACGTCTGATTTCCCAGGATCCTTCCACCCTCTTTAGCGTCCATATGTTTTCCATGTCTCCCTCGCCTTTCTCCCATTATTTTTTATTCTTTATGCTCTTCTCTTCCTGAATGAAATGAAGACAGAATAAGTTCATCCCTGTATCCACACACACACACACACACACACACACACACTCACTCACACACACACACTCACACACACACAGGCACATCTACACACTCACTGCAAGAATTTAAAGTCATAAACTTTTTTGTACACACACCATTAGTGGCCATTACTACAAGCAGAAATGTATCACTTGAGATGGACCTTTGAGGGTTAAACTAGCTACTCATTTTAATCTGCTTTCTCTGCTTCCTAGTCTGGGTCAGGGACCTATCAACACAGATTCCCATAGGCAGGGACCAATTTGTCATGCTTTCTGCACTATGATGGACTGAAACATCTGAAACCAGGAGCTAAAATAAAGACATTGCTTCAGTAAGGTATATTGGCATAGCAACAAGAAAATTGACTGATATGGCAATAGGTAGCAAGTGGAGCATTGCAGTGACTAAGCATTCCCCACATGTGCGTGAAGCCTTTGGGTTAGTTTTCAGGAAGAATGTAGAAGACTTTGAAGATGCCATCTAAAAGCCCTGGGATTCTGTCATCAGATCTTGATATGTGACAATGGAGCGAGTGGAGACTAAAACTCCGGTAGGAATCGGACAGTGAATATGTCATTCATGAGTTTTCATATATTAGGTCCCTGTAAGAATCAGGACTAGAGGTCTTCTGTGTTGCAGTCTGACAAATGACCTGGTGTGTTTTCAATGACAAAAAGCTACCCATTTTCAGATCTGGCTGTAAAGCCTATGAATCACAGGAGTGATCTGCTTGGCAAGATATTCCTTAGTGGTGCAATGGTGGCACTTTATACTGGGAAATGGAGAGTTATCTCATTGAACTTAAGTTCCATTCAATAGGCGTGAATCAATACCTTGTTCTGTAAATCCAGCTAACTCTCCATAGCTACAAAGGTCATAGATTCTAGAGGAGAATCTATTACTGCCTTTTCCCAGAAGCAAGATTTTCCTAACTGTGTTCCAAATACTTCTATCTATACCTAGAGGTATCTCTCATCCCTCACCCAAAAAGGTTTCATTTCTCAGCATCTTGAGACTATTATAAATTTTAAATTTAAAAATGTTTTAGAATTCCAAACATAAATACATTATAGTGTTTCAAACCCTCTCCCAACTATCCCCATGTCTTTTCCTAATATTTCTCAAATTCATGACCTTCTCTATAATTATTAGTTATATACTGGGGAAGAATGTTGTGAATTTTTTTTTATCAAAGTTGGAACTCTATTAATGGAGTGATTATTACTACCCACAACTGGTCAGAATACAGAGAATTGGCAACTATTGGGTTTCTAACCTAATTGGTACATCAACCAAGCAACCATATATATAGGGCTCAGGGAACACTGTGGAGAAGAGTGGAAGAAAGACTGTAAAAGCCAAAGGATCTGGCCACCTGCTTTTAGGTATGTCTTCTATATGTGTCAGGGAAGTTGCATTCAGGAAATCTTAACAATGTGGTTGCTTAAACAAGACCCAATGATCACCACACCTGTCAGCATTCCAACCTTGATAGGGGAAGTTTCACAATGCTCCACCCCAATATATAACAATAATTACAGAAGCAGTCATGAATCTGAGAGGGAGTGGAGAAGAGACATGGGCGATTGGGGCAGGGTTTGAAATAATGTAAATATAATAATTATGTTTAGAAGTCGAAAACATTTTAATGTTTAAAACAATTAAGCCACGTCTGGCTATGTTCTGCTTGTGCTCACCAATTTTTGAATCCAGGGACAGAGTGGCATGGTTTTACTGAATTCCACCACCACCCTGACCCCATTCCACATGCACACATATAGACTACTCTCTTTTCAGTTTATGGTGCTATTTAGAAGTTTGTGGATTCCATATGATGTGCAGATTGGCTGGCCTTTGAAGCTGTTTCCTGGTTTCATGTGTGAGCTTCATGGATCTCAGTAATACAAGCAGAGCCACCATGACATAAACATTTACACCTTCCATATTATCATAAAATAAAATTTTTACAAATGTAAGTCAAGACAAATTCTGCTCTCCAAAAGTTGCTTCTGTTGGCTATTTTGTTTCAGCAATAAGAAGAGTAACTGAAACCATCTTTTCTTTTCTTCCCTACTTGCTTTGGTATCTCCAAAATAATCATACTCCCTCTCTATCGATTGTGTGTGGTTACTCATTGTAGAGTCTGTTTCTGTGGGAGCCAACGTAAGTTGTTAGGAAAAGTAAAACAAACGCTTCTGCACAAATGGTGGTAGGACTGTGAGGAAGGGTTTCCAGGCCACCTTTCTGAGGAATGGTCCTGCATTAAACTAAGGATGGGTATCTAAATTCTTATCTCATAATTCCCTAGAGACTCCTGCTCAATGTAAGCTATATAGCAACCTTGAAGGAGAAGCCACTGGGTGTGTGCTGATTACTTTTTGTCATGTGAACACAAACTGAAGTCCTGTGGAAGGAGGGAACCTCAAGGGAATAAATGCCATCATTAAATTAGCCTATAGGCATGTTTATGTAGCAATTTCTTGATTGTTGATGAATGTGGGAAGACCGAGCCCATAGGGGTGGTACCACTCTGAGGCAGGTTATCCTGAGAGGCGTAAAAAGGGCAGTTAGAACATGAGCCTGGGAGCAAGTATGTAAGTAGAAATCCTCCACTGGCTCAAGGTTTTAGTCCCTGCCTTTACTTCCTACTCTGATTTCCTTCAGTAATACATGGTTAGCTAGAAGTATAAGATAAAATAAACTTTCTTCTGTAAGTTTCCTTTGTTTTGTGTTTTCTCATAACAACAGAAAACAAGTTAGGGCAGAGAGACAACTACCATTGACTAAAGACCACTACTTATGTGATTCTGGCCTAGGCTTTTTTTTTTAAATTCTTAAAGAACTCTAATTTATTTTATGTATAAGTACACTGTAGCTGTCTTCAGATGCACCAGAAGATGACATCAGATCCCATTACAGATGGTTGTGAGCCACCATGTGGTTGCTGGGAACTGAATTCAGACCTTCTGGAAAAGTGCTCAGTACTCTTGACCACTGAACTATCTCTCCAGCCCAGTGTTCTGGTTTTTTGAGTCTGACTCATGCTATAAAGATTAGCAAAACAGAAAGAACAGCATGAGACCTCCCTCTTCTAAAGGAAACAGCATCTATTGTGGCAATTAATAGAGACAAGAATAATCTAGCTTAGAATAATATCTCTCAGCTTCATGAAAAGGAAGTTTATTAAACAAGGTGTTACTCCTTTTCAATCATCTCAAAGTGCATTATCTCTTCCTTGATAGAGGCTTTTATTCTAATTTGGTGACTTACTTCAGCTACTTGTTTACTACTTATCAGAGTACTGTGTCTTTATCATCTTGCATTGATCTGACCAAGGTACTCTCTCAGTGAATAATCATCTGTTGACTGACTTGTATGGTGATGAATTGGATCTCCTGTTTATGTTTGCACAGTCTGTGAGCAGACCTCTCACAACCGTCATTAATCTCAAAGTCTTGAGAACATCAATGAGCTTCTGTCATATTCATCCTTTCCTCCTTGGCTCCCCTATTGTAGCTCAGGATAATGGACACATCATCTCTTGCTTAAACTTTTACAATTCGAAACTCTTGTCTCAAAATCACTGATGATTTCCATTGTGCGTCTGTTCTCCCCACTTTGGTCTTTCTAATACTCAAGCCCGAGCATTCCACTCCCTCAAATATTTGTGTTCACCTCACACCTCCCTACATTCATTTCCCCTCACACTTATGATTCTATTATATGTTTCAGCATGAATAAGCAATGACTGAACATGACAGTTCTCAGTTTCCTTACATAATCACCCACTTCTTTCTGGAATGTCCCTCTCACAAATGCCAGAGTGTCTAAGCAACTCCTACGTATCTCCTAGCCTCAAAGTGTTTCCTCTAAAGCCTCCCGCACAGTCTTAGTTTATCACCAGACTTCTACTGCCAATGTATGTTGGCTCCAAAGTTGAAACAGCATTTCATCTAGTATTTCTTTGCCTCTAAACTGTGAACTTCTCTGGAATGGTATTTCCCTGTCACTGTATATGTTCTTCACATTTCTGAAACTTGATTGTAACAGGTAGAGGAAGCTTTATACAGGCAAGTCCCCAGTTCATTTTGGTTGAACGCAAGACAAGACGAGAATCAAATACCCATGTCCTTGACAAATGAATTCACGCCCTCATTCACTGACTACATTCTTTCTGAATATGAGTAGACTACTATAATGAGCTAGTGGAATGGGAAGCCTAATAAGTCCTGAGGCGCCTGTGAGAACACAGGCACTGAAAGCCAAGCTCACTCACCTCAGAACTCTGCTTAAAGCCAATGATGCAAGCATAACAATAACACTAACAATATCTCTCCCACTTCATAACTTAGCCACTTTTGAGGCACTTATCATTGTAATATATATATATATATATATATATATATATATATATATATATATATATATATATATCATATTTTAAATCATTATAAAAATTTGGGAGCGTCTCCTGGGCTATAATCATCCCTTAATCATAGAGAGCAGAACCAAGGTTTAGGAAGATGAAGTAACTTGCCTGAGATGACCTGCCATGAGAGACGTACAAGCACTCTGCTCCTTACCCTTGCCTGGTCCATGCCCCTAGCCATATACTTCGCTGTACCTCCCAGTGTGACTGACACAGCAGCCATATGACTTGTCTTGGTTAATGGGATGTGAGAAGGAACAAGGACTCAGAGGCACAACAAGCCTCCGTACAACAGGACTTGCTCACACTTGCCTTCCTGTCTTCATCATTGCGATAGACGAGACCTGTCTAGGCTAGACTGCTACCCCAGAAGCAGGAGAAAACAACACCTAGAACAGATACCAGTAACCTCTGGCATCCTAACCAAGGCTTTGCAGACAGATAGGAAACAAACATGTAGAAAAATCCAACCAAGACTGAAAGGCTTGCCCAACTCAGGACTGACTAACTTGCCATTCCTCAGACTCATGAGGCAAATATATGTTTATTGTCTTAAGGCACTATTTTTGGAGGCTGTGGTTTGTTTACAAAGTGCTATTTCCATAATCTACCAGTATACAAAATCAAAGCTAAATATAAAGAACATAAGGAACAGTCTTGTTGAATTATTTTCTGTAGATATTGGCTATAAAGAAGAGATATGTAATGCTTAATACACATTCAACTGAAATTGTTCTTTTACTCATTTTCTGTAGATTGACTATCTGAAATAACTGTTAATTTACAGTGTAGAAATGTCCGTACTGTTCATTATGTTTAGTTGAAAGTAACTTCTCAAGGGAGGTTAGGTAGAAGTTCCTGGGTCAGAAATGGCAGGAGAGAAAGAACTGGACAGAAAAGTCAGAAGCAATTAAAGATGATTAGCCACAAAAAAAAAAAAAAGGTCACAAGGCCAAAGCCACACACTAAAACACAGAACTGGTATAATTTGAACAATAGAATCAGGTTGTAAAGATAGCAAAAGAGGAAGATATAATATTTTTATAGCTTAAGTAACAAAGAAAAACATAACAACATAAATATGGCTCTCATGACATGAAAACACAGTGTATGTCCTGGAGCAAGCTGGTCTTGGGTTAGGAGAATGATCTCCTTGGTGCTGTGAGGCTGAAGAAAGAAACCAGAGAAAACAAGATACAGGGTGGCACAGAATGCAAATTGATGGGGTCCAACAGACAAAGTATAGTCCTTGGTGATGTTAAGATTAGGTGGGCCAGAATGATAGAAACCTCTAAAGTGGACAGGACAAGATTAGTTCATCCTCTCTAGAATGAACCTGATTTATCTCAAGCTGAGGTCAGGGTCAAGCCCATTCCTAGCACTAAGGTAAGGTCATAAAGCTGCACACACCTCTCTAATTGTTTTGTTTACTTACAGAGTCATTAGTAGTGATGATTCAGGCTGGCTGTGGTTATGTCAGGCTGAATCCATGCTGTGCTCTTAGTGGTCTTGCATTTTGTCAGGGTTTAGGCGTATTGCTCAAAACCTCTTTTGGTGTAAAGATAATGCTGACTCAGCGGGCTTCACACTTACAATTCTAATATAACCTCATGCTCTTCTGCTTCCTGGGTACCAAACTCTACTGTAGCAAACAGAGATGACCTTCAGGTTTCTACCCTGTGCATGGCTACTTTGAAATAAATATGTGGCTTAACTAAGACAGACTCAAGTCATGACACTTATATAGGTGGAGGTACAAACAGAAAACTTTAGTATTTGTTTTTGAATCACTGTTTAACTTACAGGTTAATGACACCAAGAGACTGAGCTTCCAATTGTTAAAATCAAAATTGGAGCAAAATAGTATTAATGATATGTCATATGATACATAATGGCTTTGAAGAAATGACAGACGATACCAAGGATAGACAGGGAATAAGGAATACTAGCTCTGTGACAGTACCGTAACAGTCCACACAGCCACCGTCAGAGACTGTCAACTAAGGGAGCAGATACTATTATCACTACTCCTAGGTAGAAATCCAACATACTTACATTCACTGTGTACAGGGAGGGTCACAGTATCAATATTTAGAATAGAAAAAAAAACTAGAAATCAACTGTTTTAATAATCAAACTGACCGGTGATTTTAAATGTAGCATGTGAAATCATATTCACTGATAATCTAAAATGTACAATTATGCTCACAAACTAAGGGGGACAAAAGCAGTACATCCCATGAGATTTCGTCTACATCCGATGCAAATGCAGGTCAGGTGAATCCAGGGTGAAGAGAGAGAGTATTGGTTCTCCAGGGGAAGCAGGCAGTGGGATCAGGGCTTAGGTGACAGTGGCCTTACTCCATTTTTTGATGTAATCACTAGCTTCACCAGTGTCATTAGACTGTGAAGAGTCACTGAGTTTTATACTCGTAACTTGTGGATACCTTTTATGCCTAACCCAATAAGAATTTTAAGACTTAAAACTGAACTCCAAATCAAACCACTGTGATTTGACAGAAACGCAGCTGCCTTCCAGTTGCTGAAGTGGAGAATCATTGTTACTAGGAAATCATTCTTTAGTTGTATTTGAAAACAGGGACACTGGTGGTACCTTTCTGTCTCCTTCTATGAATGAGTTAAGAAATCAGGTAAGGTAACTGGCCCAACCAAGTGAAGGAAACTTTGTAAACGATAAAAATGTAGATTTGGAAGTATCCTAGGGAGGCCAAAAATAAGTGTGGTTTTCATTCTAATTTTTAAATGATTTTGCGCTGTTAATGAGTAGCTCCCTTTGCAAATGATAGCCATTTAAGTGTTTTATATCAAGTTTTATAAAAAGCAGGTTTGTCAATTATATAACGATCTTTAATGTACCCGGATTGTTGCTTTTGTTTCGGGAAAACAGAAAATTGCATGATAGCTCTTAAGTGGCACAGTTAATTTCACAGGCTGGCGACGTTTGCAAAGCGAAAGGTCTGCATACAGTGCAGGGACTCAGATTTAATCGCAGCAAATGATACATAATTTGATCCGCTCAACCACATTTTTAGAAATTAATCACTGAGTGTCAGAGCCTTTCCATCCTGCACAACTCACTACATCAAACGAAAACTGGTCCTTTTGCTATAACACAGCTAATCAGTAATAGGCGGTTCTTTCAGTCCAGTGCTCAGCATCTGGAAACATTTGAAAAGGTCAGGTTCCTACTCCCTGAATCAATTTAGTAAAGTTTCAAAATTCCTAATGAGCTTCCCTGTGTCTGGTGACATTCTCATAATCGCCTTTAGAAACCAAAGGGAACTTTGCTTGTTAGATCAAAAACTGAAAGCACGGGTTAGCCAAGAAAATTGGGACACACAGCTTGGAGTGTCCTCCTCTCTGATGAGGTACCTGTGACTCAGTTCTTCTATAGGTCCTCCATAGAACTCAGAGGATGTACAATTATTTGGAGAGTGAAGAGCAACACCTGGTGTACTCTCAGATGGTCAGCCATGTGTTGGTCAGCTCCGGACCCTTCTAACAGACACCTACGACAATCAACTTCTCAGAAGAAAGGTCTGCTTTAGTTCCCAGTTTTGGAGGTTCTAGTCTGTAACTACATCACCTGTGACAATCGAAACTGCCTTCATCCAGAGCCAAATATCAACTTGGAAGTAGGAGAAAGTGAAGCGGTACATTTTCCTTCTGAGGCAGATGCTTGGAGAGCTGCTTGCTGTTTTGCCTTCAGGACTCCTTCAAGACATCTGTGCCATCATTAAAAAAAAAAAAAAAAAGTTCTTAGACTTTTCAGAAGAAGCTTGGGTGCAAAGTTTTCTTCATGCAGCTCACACCTGGTAATTTGGGCTTGCTCTCATGGAGGCATAAGAGTCGCTGTTCGCCGTGTATGTCATTGGAACATGGCTGTGAGACGGACTTTGAACTTTGAGAGAAATGTAGAAAGCAGAAAATGTAAAGATGGGGAAAAGCATAAGCCTTCAAGGGAATGAGTATCAGGTTCGGACACACTCGGAAGGGTCTGTGTGACGTTGCCATGTCTCCGTGTTCAGGACATCCCGGTTCCATTCTGTTCATGCAAGTGCAAGACTTCGATGATGAGCTACCGAATCTCACTTATGTCTTATCTGGCTGCAGAACTCTTTTTGCCCCATGAAGGGGAACTGATGAAGGAAAGCGGTGGGGAGTCCGTTTCTCTGAGAACACCTCAAATCACTGATGGATGGAAGTTTCTGGTTAATGGTTCCACTTCTCTTATGACTTGATCAGCAGGAGGTAGTGAATAAAGATTTTTTTCGAATTCCTAGCCCTTCATTGGTTTATAGCTGTGTGTGAGCCTGTGTGTGTATATGTGTGTGCATGTGCATGTGTGTATATATGTGTGTGCATGTATGTATGTGCATGTATGTGTGTGTATGTATGTGTGTGTATGAGTGAGTGTGCATGTGTGTATGTGTGTGTATGTATGTGTGTGTATGTGTGTGTATGTGTGTGTATGTGAGTGCATGTGTGTATATATATGTATGTGTGTGTATGTGTGTGTATGTGTGTGTGTATGTATGTGTGTCTGTGTGCTTGTGTGTACTTATGCCAGCTCCCAGTGTCCCCAGCACACTCCAGCTCCAGCTGCCTGCAGCCTTACTTGGCTGCTTCTCCCTGATTGTTTCACTTCCCTCCCTTACACCAGCTTTCCCATGGACCACTGCCAAGCAAACCACTTTCCTGGTAATTCTATTTGTGAATTCTGTTTGCTTCTAAAGAAAACCAAAGCAAAGAAGTCTGGTGGTATGTACTTGCTTTGCTATCATATTGGATCCTAGGAAGCTAACCTGGGAGGAACTGGAACCGTGGGGAGTCTAGCACAGTTGTTATCTGGTGGGGAAGAACACCATCTCCAGCTACACACACGAACACCGGAGTCTTTCCTTCATTATGAGCAGTCACAGGGTGCTGAACCTTTCAAACAACAAACAGCATAGCATATCCAGGTGCTGTTTTGTGGCTGTTGTTGTTGTTGTAGTTGTTGTCGTCTATTTTGTTATTTACTCGTGTTGGTGCAAAATGTTGAACGGCAATTCAAAGCTTCATGGAGTGCAATTTACTTAAATAGGGTTATTTACAATACCTGCTTAATGGCATTAAAAGAGAATATATATTCTTTATATATATATTTTTTCTGAATGTGAAGGATTCAGTTTGAAACAGGACAGGCACCAAATAAGTATTTTTATAGAAGAAAACACACCTGTCTTCAGCCTTAAACCAAATGTTAGCCATGTTGCCACTTGGTAAAATACAATGCCGTTTACTGTCATGCTTGGATTGGTGTATGCTTGCCTCGAAACATAATCAAAAAAGGTTTTACATAATGGACCAATCCAATCTATCAATTGCAAAGGAATACAGGAAAAAAAAGGTTCAAATAGTTAGTAAGCGGCCAGAAAGATTGTGTTGTCATTAGCATATGCAAATGAATGTATATTTAATTTTTTTGAAATCAGATTCAGACTTTTGACAAAACATACAGCATTTACAGGCTTTTCTTCTGGAACTCAAGAAAATTTATGAAGCCTTCTTATCCTATTTCATATTTTTATGGTTTCCTGATCAAAAATTATATTCATTTTTATTATTTATCCATATTTTCGTTTTAAAGAGAGGTTTTTCAAAGTGTAAAGATGACTAAATATTAAAAAAATAATCCTTTCTAAGGGGGAGACAAATAAAATTTGAAGATGTCTAAGTTTAAATAATTGGCATTGCGGTAATTACAGTAACATTGCAGGGTGGGGGCACTGGAAAGAGGCACTGAAAGGGGGCACTGAAAGGGGCACTGGAAGGGGGCACTGGAAGGGGACACTGGAAGGGGGCACTGGAAGGGGGCTCTGGAAGGGGGCACTGGAAAGAGGCACTGGAAGGGGGCACTGGAAGGGGGAACTGGAAGGGGAACTGGAAGGGGGCAGTGGAAGGGGAACTGAAAGGGGGCACTGGTAGGGAGCCGTTTGTGCCACACCCAAACATGGCGCCGGCTTCCCACCGAGAACTCAGCAAACAGAGCTGTTGCCCAGCCAAGAGACTTAATGCGCATGCGCCACATACGTCATAGCCCGCTCTTGGGGCACGTGATTGAGCTACAGGAGGATGCACCAATCAGGTAGCAACACAAGTCTCTTAGGCATATATAGCAGTGCATTTTCTCCCCCATGTGAGGAGGAGAGGAAGATAGTGGAGAGATTGCGGGAGACCCCATGTGGAGGGATGGCGGAGAGGTACCACGCGGAGAGAGACCCGATAGGAGAGATTGCAGAAGATCCCGAGTGGACAGAGACTGGACAGAGAGATCGCACGTGGGGGACTTCGTGTGAGAGGTCGCCTAGACAGTAGAATCCGGTAGGGAGTCCCCGGCTCAGAGAGAAGTTTCCTGCTCAAGAAGTCCCCTGCTCAAAGTGCTGTACAATAAAGATTATCCGCAGAAGAATCTGTTTGTTTGTTGCACGCCTGTTCTTAGCGGCGGGAAGCGTGGGCGCGTGACAGGCACTGGAAGGGGGCAGTGGAAGGGGAACTGGAAAGAGGCACTGGAAGGGGACACTGGAAGGGGGAACTGGAAGGGGAACTGGAAGGGGGCACTGGAAGGGGAACTGGAAGGGGCAGTGGAAGGGGGCACTGGAAGGGGTCACTGGAAGGGGGCACTGGTAAGGAGCACAGTAAAACATGACGGGACTAGTCACATATATATACCTTTCGTATACATGGTGCTGTAGCCTGGCTGCACTGACACCTGAGGCCACACCCTCTGCAGAGCCTCCCACGTGATGCTGGTCTCACCAACAGAACTGGCTTTGGCCTCTTGTACTGGAGTAACTGGATGCAGATTCTAGAAAAAGGTGCTTGTGCTTTATCCCAGTTCTTCTTTTACGGACAGCGTCATAGCCTAGATTTGCTCTTGGTTCTGCAGCTAGATTTTTAAAGAGAGACCACCAGAAGCTGAACTGAGTGGTCTCATTTAAGGCTGTGCTAGAATCTCTGGCTTCCAGCAACCCACCATCCAAAAGGAGTTGTTGGAAAAAGTCCAAGAGAATTTACTGGCAACCTTCCTAAGAGCAGATTCATCGGACTAGGAAGTTGGTAAAAGCTGAGAAAAGACTTCAGATGGTACAGCAGTGAGGTCATGCATTCTTTAGGCTTAGGAAAAATGTGGGATACATGTGAATATGGGGCCATGGTCACTCAGGTCATCCTGACCCAACAGAGCATGCCTCTGTGAACTTGGAGATGCCATAAAGATAATAATGAACTTCCATGCAAAAGTCTTTTCCTGTTTGTTACATTTCTAACCTGGAATGTGTAGCGTAAGTGACCAAGGATGTCCTGTGCTGTTCTTGCTGTTTGGGCTGTCCTGCTGACCAGTACTGCACACTGCGCAAAACGGTTTGCTGTAACATTCCTGTACTTCCTCCTCCTCTCTTTATTATCTATAAAACGCAAAAAAACCACTGGAGCTACTTTGGGAACGCTTATTCTAGGCAATGAGTATTATTATTTTCTCCCTGATGGCATTCTACATTCCGGCACGAATAAACTCTTTGTTCTTGGACATGACATTTTGGATGTCCCAACTTGCCTGTTAGTTCGATCGACAGTGATTGGTGTAAAACAGAAGAGTTTTACCATCTCTAAGGCAGGGAAAAGACCACTTTAACCTTGGTAGACAAGGCAGCATCACGAATATATCATTTCGGTCAGGCTCAGTGACACAAAACTGCTAGCCCAACTATTTGAGAGCCTGAACCTGGGGGTTAGGATATAGCCTGGAAGACAACAGGCTCCTGTCTCAGTAATTAAATAAACTCATTAAAACAGCATTAAGAAGATACTATGCTGCTTCCCTGGCTCCACATCATCATTTTTCTTCCCACCTTCTCATAAAGTGTTGCTTACAACACCCATCTTAAGATATTTAGTCATTGCTTTCCTCGTGTTTTTACACGCACACAGATAACTTATATTTACCCATTCATCTTTAAGTATGACTTTAATCCAAGTGTTCTGAACGTGGACACAAAGAAGCTTGAGAAAGAGAATTTCCTTCTAGCCAAATCTTCTAGAGAAGTAGCAGCTTTATAACAAGTATAAGATTAAATTTCAATATGGAATGGGCTATGTTGCAAAAAAAAAAAAATTAAAAACCTGGCCACATTAACGAAAGCATCAGACTTTTATTAGCAAGTAATTTTAAGATGTATTAGTGAAACTCATTTACAATGGGTATTAAATATACTGCATTGTTAGTATATTTCAGCATAATTTTATAAGCTGATGCAAGTGAATACACATAACTAAAAAATTGCTACGAATTTCTTACCAAGCACTTGAGGATGATTTAAAATGCATATAAATGAGATCTCTCTCTCTCTCTCCATATATATATACACACACACACATACACACATATATATACACACTCCATGTATATATGTATATATAGTTTTTTTGAAAATATATTTTTATGCATTGCATGTTGAAAAGGTATTTTAGTACAGTAACTTGCAAACAGTATTAACATTAATTTATCTGAGTTTGCTACTCTGTTGCTACATGCCTGTGATCCTAGTACTTGGGAGGTTAAGCAGATAGACAGCTAGCTCCAAGCTATCCTGGGCCATACATACAATAATCCAGGCCAGCACAGAGAGAAAGCAAGGTCCACCCCAAATAGTGTTTGTCCTTATTCATGTTTAAAGTGCTACTGTCGAAATGTGTTTGCAGTCAGCAGCTCTGGTCTAGACTACCCCCTCAATAAAATGGGACATAGAAATAAGTATTCTAATGTTTATGTCGTCTTAGAGAAACTGGCTTAATAAAGTGTTTGCTCTCAGTCAAGAAAATAGTGTAAATTTTCCTTAGAGATTACTTTTTTAAAAAAAGAGAACTATAGCTTGACATATAGCTTTTACCTTTTTCTAATGTTTATATAAAGTAGTTTACAAGCATTTAGTTTTATTAACTTTTTTATTGCTTTTTTATTGGATATTTTATTTATTTGCACTTCAAATGTTATCCTCTTTCCTGGTTTCCCCTCCTCAAACCCCCTAACACTGATACAAAGTTTCTCTTACTGTGATGAGACATCACAGAGATGCCTATGAAGAAAAACATTTAATTGGGAGTGACTTACAGTTCAGAGTTTTAGTCCACTGTTATCATGGAGTGTCTAAGGGTTTCTATTCCTGCACAAGCATCATGACCTAGAAGCAAGTTGGGGAGGAAAGGGTTTATTCAGCTTACACTTCCATATCGCTTTTCATCACCAAAGGAAGTCAGGACTGGAACCCAAGCAGGTCAGGAAGAAGGAGCTGATGCAGAGACCATGGAGGGATGTCACTTACTGGCTTGCTTCCCCTGGCTTCCTCAGCCTGCTTTCTTATAGAACCCAGGACCACCGGCCCAGGGATGGCTCCACCCACAATGGGCTGGGCCCTCCCCCCTTGATCACTAGTTGAGAAAATGCCTTACAGCTGGATCTCATGGAGGCATTTCCTCAACTGAGGCTCCTTTCTCTGTGATTAACTCCAGCTTGTGTCAAGTTGACACAAAACCAGCCAGTACATGGAGGAAATCATGACAGTGCACAGACAGACAAGGTACTGGAGACGGGGCTGAGAGCTCTACATCTGAAACAATAGGCAGCAAGAAGAGGGAGTGACACTAGGCCTGGCTTGAGCTTCTGGAAGTTCAAAGCCCACACCCAGTGACACACTTCCTCCAATGAGCAGTGAGGCCACCTTTCTAATAATAATGCCACCCCCTAAGAATCTACGGGAGTGTGTGTGTGTGTGTGTGTGTGTGTGTGTGTGTGTGTGCCTGTGTGTATTCTGTTTTCACTCAAACTACAACACAAAGTTTACATGGGATTGGAAATACAGGAATAATTAAGATATATGAAAAATGGGGGGGGGGGGTTGTTTGTCTGTTTTTCATTGGGGAATTTGGGATTTTTTTTATTTGGTTTTATTTTGAGATGAGGGTCTCGATATGTAGTCAAAGCTTGATTTTAACTCCGGATCTTCTTTTCTCAGCTTCCCAAGTGGTGGGATTATAGGCATGAATCACTGAGCCTGATGTCATTAAATACTCAACATCTGTCTATAAGATAAACTCTTAAAAAAAAGAAGAGGAGGAAAGTAGAATTTGGAATTAATTATTACTGCCATGTTTTCTGACCTCTTTGTTATGTTTTAATCATTTCAAAATCAAATATCTCATATTAAGAAGCCTCTAGGGTGACATTACCTGCTACGGAAAGAGACAGCATTCTACTGTAATATGGACGTGGATATGGTGGTTTGAATGGAGTTAGTATAAAAAAAGATCATGGGGGAGGGCTGCATGCGACTCAAGGCAGGATGGTTGAGTTTAATATTAAAAAATTAGGAGATAGCACATTAGGTAACCTTGTTAGACATGATTCCAAGGCTTACAAATCTTTGAACAATTTGTCTCACAGTATACTGTAACCTTTATTATCACTGCTACCATTCATCAAACGATAGTTTTCATTTACAGTTTGAGACCTGTCCCACCGATTTTATTAAAACTCTTCCATTTTTAGGATAGATTGTCCAGATTAATTAATTTCCAATTGCCGTGACACAATCACAAAATGAAGGTATTCCCAAATTCTCATAAGAACACACCCTGATAATTTAAAAATTGTTCCCTGATCATTTATTTTTGTGAGTTCTGGAGCACTTTATGAAGTAGCATTTTATGCTTTGCCAAAGAGGAAAAGGATACTACCTTCTAATATGGCTGGTCACAGAAGTACAACAACAGTCATTATGCTCTACCTTATAATAGCTTCTAATCAACTGTCCCATTAGCAGCCCAAACTAAACCTTTTATTATGGTTGCTTTTCATGTACCTGTGTTAAAAATTCTCCATTATGTCAGCAGAATTTCTATTCTATACTTTACACTATTCTATACTTTACACTTAAACTCTCCTTTAAGTAAAATAATCAAGACAGCAAGAAAAGATAAGAGGAAGAAGGAGTTTTAAATCTAAATAAGCTGTACTTCGGAGTCACCCCACCTTTCTGTGTCCTTTCATCCGAGAAGCTGAGAGTCGGTGAAATGAGAATATTAAGTTATCTAAGACTTATCAGCCTCAAATGAAACCTATTTAAAATATTCTGTCATACCTCATTGGCCTTTACCAAACCAAAATGGAAAGTTAGGAACCATAGTGAGGCCAGCATGAGGAAAGAAAGCCCCTGGCATTAACTATCTGATGAAGTATAATTGGCCAAATCATTCATTTCCTCTTAAGGTACCTGTCACATTCTTCTAAATTATAGTCAGGATTCTTTTTCTTGGACTATTTAATAAATTCCCTTAAGATAGAGGCATTGCCTAGAATAACAAATTGCAGTATTTGTAGACTAAATGGAATATTTTAATCATTTTAGCATGCTCCCTTAGCTATTGGACTCTCCAGAAAGAAATCAATAAAAATGCTGATATAGATTGATTGCTACAGTATGCAGTTACTCTGGGAAGTTGGGAATTTTGTCAGAAGTAAGCTCCTGGGTTTTTCCCATCCTGGCAGCAAACAGAAAGAATAGAACCAGAACAGAAATTAGAATAAAATGTGCTGATGAGGTCTTTTATGTCTATCTTTGTAAGTCTGGTGTTTTATTATATACCTAACATCTATTTTTTATCAGTATCTATTTAGGAAATTTATTTATAAACAACTAAATTTTATACATATGTCACCTTTCCTGTGTAGTAACTGTGGATATGAATCTTTTTCTTTAACCCCATAAACCTGTTTTTTAAGTGTTTATTACCCAGTGAACTGAGAGAAAAGTATTCTCAAGGTGCAAATATCCATCTCTCCCACTTTTATTTTATGTCTGATGGTCATTAACAGATAATAGCATTTGTCAGGAAATTATCTTCTACTATGTACTGGACTTTAACATACCTGAATTTGATTTTTCATAAGGTAACAAGTTAACGATAATAATGCTTGGCTTTTAATTAAAATTAAATTACATAATATTCTTGAGAAACAAGTTTTATTAGGCAGAGTTGGCTCAAGGAACAGAACAGATAGGATGAATTGTGTGTGTGTGTGTGTGTGTGTGTGTGTGTGTGTGTTACCAATGTCAGCCAAAGCACAAAACCTAAAGTTGGCTTGGCTTTTGTTAGTGGTCCATGAACCAAGCAGTATCCAGTCTATAGAACAGAAAGTTGTTCCTGTGATTGAGAGAAGATGGGCCAAAACTCAAATAGAGGTTTTGTGTGCTTCAAGGTCATTTTCACTTAAAGACATAGCACCTATTTTTTAGTTTGCTAGTTTACAAAGATGTGGTCATCCTTTCTATCCCTATTTGTCAGAAGGTCTGATCTTACTTGTAAAGAGCTCTGTCTTGTTTTGGTTTGGAACTTTTTACAAATGACTCAACTTTGAATGTTCTGTTTTTCTTTAATTTACATTTATTCCTCTATGTTAGATAAGCAGCTTATATGTGCATATGCCAAATAATACACATATAAGGCACACATATACTCCAGTATGATATAGATCAACAGACGAGAAAGACAGAGATAGAAACAGATACACACAGGGAGAGACAGAGATGAGGGGAGAGAGAGGGGGGAGTGGGGAGGGAGGAAGGGAGGGGGGAGAGGGATAGAAAAGGAGAGATGGGGAAGGGGGAGGGAGGGAGGAAGGGAGAGAGAGGGAGAGGGAGGGAGGGAGGGAGGGAGAGAGAGAGAGAGAGAGAGAGAGAGAGAGAGAGAGAGAGAGAGATTGGTTATTTGATTATTCAGGGTTGGAGGGCCAGCATGGAAGCCTTGGGACCCTGGGAAGTGCTGCGTAATGCTGACTGCTGATAATTTTTTTTTTTTTTTTTTTGATTATGGAAAGTCAGATTAGTTTTTTGAGGTTTTCAGCTGATTGGATGAAATTCACAACAGTGAATAGTAGAGTGTTTTTCTCAGAGCTTCAGATGTGTTAATGACATCTCAAACATACCCTACCTGAACCATCTAGAATCTGTGCCAAGAAAGTCCACCATAAAACTAAGCACTGTCCAGATAACTATTATGATCCCATATCACAGGTGGGCATGGTAAGGCTCAGAGGCATTAAGTGATTGGGGCACAAACAAGCCATTTATTATGGCATGCACATTCTATCTAAGGGGCTTTGATTTGGAAAGCCCAACTGTCTTTCTCATATACTCATTTTTCATATTGTTTCTCAAATAAACAAAGAGACATTCTCACAGGACCAAACTCACACTAAAATAAGTATTTAGCGCTTGTGTCTGTATGATTTGTGGGTGTCATTTGTCTGCTGATATATTTTTTACCAAGGATGTTGGTCCAGTGGCATATGGAAGGGGCCTGCCGTGCTAAACATGTCACTACTTCAAAGGGGAATTAAGCAAAGCTAGGAGACATTCTGTGAGTTACAATCTCTGGAACTTCTCCATCTGTTCTTTACGTTCTTTCTCTTTATTTTTTAAACCTATATTAATTATACATACTAATGGACATGACATTTTTACATACATACATAATGCATTTAGATCATATTTAGCAACCAGAATCCTTTTTTGCTTTCTTGGGTAACACACTCTTCTTTGTTTTTTCTTTCATTTTATGCTCTTGTGTTGTCTTGTGTTATGTTTTTCTTATGATCCCTGAAGTTTAGTTAGAATTGTTCACAGGAGCATGGGTAAGGGGTTATTTTCTGAATCAGCCTTGTACCAATGACTACATCACTGAAGGAAGGGTCTTTCCATCCCATAGCAACCAGCACTGAATTCATAGCCTCAGGGAGGAGTAAGGACGGCTGAGCTCTTTGGTGCTTTGTGACTGAAGGTTGATGGCTCCAACCTTGAGCAGGCTCATACTCATAGTAACTAACAGGTTAAGGATACAAGACCCTGCCACATTCCATGATGCAACTCTGTCCTCCTCTCTTCTATCCTTTCTGGATTTCCTGAGCCCTTTGGGGGAATGCTATTGATGTTCAATTTAGAGATCAGCTTTCAACAGTTATTCTCGGTACTTTGAACAGTTATGAGTCTCTATAGCAACTGCTGCCTACTGAACCCATCAAATCTACGGACATAAAAATTATTCAGTAAGCAACTTGATAGATATGACATATCATATACTGTTAGCAAAATGACAACAGTAGCTTTTCCACTCGGGCCCACGGTTTTCTAGCCACAGTTTTTTGACCCAGTCTATAATAGTGGATGACGATTTCTTTCTAGGAAGCAAGCTCCAGATCAAACAAACAAACAAACAAACAAACAAACTAACTAACTAACTAACTAACTAACTAACTAACTAACTAACAAAGACCAGACGGTGTTGGTTATCTCCATAACAGATTTGCCATTACTGTACCAGTGAGTTCATCTTGCCTGGACAGTTAGTAGTGTAGCATGCAGGCTCCACACCTAAGACTGTTCAGGACAGTTCTCCCTCAGCAGCCTGGGCAGCACCTTCTGGAACAGTACAGCTTGGTTTATGTTTTGTAACCAAAGCAGGTTGAATTTTCTTCAGCCATAGTGGCCCCAGTGAGCAAGTAACGGTAACGATAGTTTAAATTGCTTTCTGGTCTCCAGGGACCTTGCTGACCAGTAACTCAGGAGAGTTGGTTCACCCCAAGCCCTGTCTTAATATTCTTGAACTTAGGACTCCACTACTTCTTAGATAACTAAACATTTCAGGCATCATTGTACCTCAAAAGGCCAACGCAGGATTCCCCGTCTCCCATTTTAAGCAATTTCCATTTATTCACTATTGGAATCTTGGGCCAAACATTAAAGATTATTTCCAGAGGCAGTTCAGCTGCATTTCTGCCACTTTAACCCTCTAAGCAGCATCCAGGGTAGTCTTGCTTCTGAGCATTCGCAAGCTCAGATTCCTTGATAAAAATTTGCCCTTGTGTGTATATTCCCCAACAGGTGAGTTTGTCTTCTCACTTCAGCTCTGCCTGGTTTTCTGTCTCTCAACTAAGCTTTTGTTTAACACTGCGTCCTTTCTCCTTCCTTCCATCATTGAAGATTGTATCTAATGTTTGCTCTTTCGAACGCTGAGGGATCTCACACTCATCAGTCTATAAAGGGAGTTCCAAAATCAAAGGCAACTCGTCTACTACTCCGGAAGACTGCTCTGGAGTCTACAAAACAGAGGTTCCACAAGAGTCTAATATCTGATGTAATGAGTGAGCTGGAGTGGCAGGGACACAGAGTGGGGCAAGGACACAGAGGTCTCCAGCGAGACTCAAACCCTAGAGCTCCTCTCTCCAGCCATCCAGAGGCCCCGCCCACTACTCGCAGGGCCGGGGCAGAGGGAGGGCTCTGCGCATGCCCCGTATCCAGGGCAGCCTCCGGGAGCGCCTCCCGGCCCCTCCTGGCGCTCGGGCGTGCGTTCACGGTCCCGGGGAGCGTGCCCTGCGTGCGGGTGCCCGCCTCGCCCTCCGGGCTCTGGATCCCCGAGTTCCTGGACCGGGCCAGCGGGAGCGGGCACCTGGTCGAAGCTGCGAGTAGCGTCCTTCGTCGCCACGCCGAACGTTGACGGTGAGTGCGGGCGAGTGGCGGGCAACCGCGCGCGTGCGCGGCGTGGGCCCGGGGCGGGGGCGCGCGCCCGGAGGCGGGAGTGGCCGAACGAGGGGGGCTCGGGCGGCGGCAGGAGAGGGGAGCGGGGTTGGGTCGGGGGGGGGGGTTAAGGCGGGCGACGGGATACCGGGGCTTCGTGCGGGCTGCGGGGCGGAGGGTGCAGAGCTGGGCGACCGATGGGACCCCAGCAGGCGAGGCGAGCCTGGCCGCGACTGGGCGGACGACGTGGGCCGAAGCACCTCGGTGGGGGGCGGAGGTCCTGGACGGGGTGGCGGCCACCTGCAGGGTGCAGGGCGGAGTCGGTCCCGAGCGCACCGAGAGCACCTAAGGGCCGGTGCAAACTTCTCCCAAGAAACTTATTGGGGCGTGGCCGACGGGGTCGGGGGGCTGGGGGTTCGGAGGACCCGCGCCCCGCCTTTTTGCCCCGATCCCTGCAGGTGCGCGCTCGCCGGCGTCCTGTTGCTGCAGAAGTGCATCCTCCAAGTTCCCAGCGCCTTGCAGGGCCCCATTCGCTCTAACCTAGAGGTTGAACTTTGGTGTCTTGGTTGTTCTTGGTGGTTCGCTGCCTCGGGAAGGAAAGACTCTTACTGCCTTTATCTCAAAGAAAGTATTGTTTAGGGCGTGCGGCATAGTGTGTCAGGGAACCTATTGTCCCGTGTGAGCGTGCAGAAGACCTAGCTAGTTCTATTTGTTTGTTTATTTTTAAAGAAGGCCTTTGAAGATAAGTGGGCTTTTTTTTTCTTTTTGAAATACTCCCGCCACCTCTGTAAATCCTGCCCCTAGGATAGTTCCGAAACTTGTCTGTTGGAGGAGATTCGCAAGGGAGTTTTAAATCTCACGTGTTCGCAGTTGACTAACTCAAACCCAAGGCATTTATTTGTAAAAAAAAAAAAAAGATCCGCTTGTAATTCTAAGTTCAGAGACACTACTGGTGCGGTAAGAGAAAGTCAGGACTTTAGGTTTTACAAAGTAGTAGCATTCGGTCTGTAATTGCTGGGATTAAAGTTCACTCCTCCTTGTCCGGAACACAGAACAGCGGTTTGTTTCCCACTGGGAAGTGGGGGGGGGGGGGTCTCTAAATGCACAAAAGTGATTTGTTTCCCGCAGAGGAGGGAGAAAACTTCCTAACAGTCAAAGTCAAAAGTTGGGCTAAACTGTATGACTCTGGCGTTTTGAATCCCCCCACTCCGTACCCCACACTCCCAACCTCTTGTTACAGCCACGAGGCTGTCTATCTCCTTTTAACCTTTCCTCCCAACCCTATAACAGGGCCTCCTATTTAATGTACCTCTGTCTCTGGGAGAATATTTCTTAGGCTTCTTGAATCTAAAGGGTTACTCTGGGTTTCCATAGCAACGGGTCCTCCAGGGGAAGTGGGCGGGACCTGTTACCATCGGGTTCTAAGCTGGACTCTTCCTTTTCATTCACCCTTGTAAGTTCTTTGGCCTCATTATAGGTAAAGATGAGGTTGTCCATTCCAGGTTTTGTTTCTGAGATAATTATAGGTTTCTATGGAAGGGTACTTTTCAGCGCTGAGTAGCCCTCACCCCTTCCAGAAACACAGATCTGTACACACTTGATTTGTTTAGCAAAATTCCATGATCCTAACACTTTTCCTTCCACACACACAAACCTGTGAATTGTGAACTATGTTTTTAAAAACAATTTTGTGTTCTACCAGCTCATAAACATGAAATATCCTACAGCCAGGCAAAGCAAAAAAGGAAATGGGGGGGTGGGGGGAGGGAAGAAAAGTGACTCTAACAATTTGTGAGGGAAAAAATGCCACTGTCGGCATTTTAATTTTTTTTTAAATTTTTATTCCTAGAAGGTGTTTTTCAAGACTATTTACAAAAAACCACTTGTGTAATATAATACTTAAAAATGACAAAGGGAGAGAGAAAGGCAGGGAACTCCTTCCTTCTAGCCACCCACAAAGGTCAAAAACCAAACCTAACCAAACCAAAACCCAAAACAAAGAAACAAAACCCCAGTAAAGCAGGAGAGACATATGTTGCCTATGTGTTACAGACTTGACTGTAAGCAGTAAGTGTTGTGAATTCAAGTGTACCCTTAGGGCTGCACTGATTTTGAGCGTGCATTGGGCCTCTTTTGTTTTTGTGAGCTAATACAGTTTGTTAACTTGCTATCAACCAAAGCCTGCAAGGCCATTACTCCCCGTTGCACTGTGGAAGGAAATGTTCATGGTGACAGTATGTGGGCTTAGTGCAGTTGAGGGAAACAGGCACAGCTTAGGTCAGTGCCCTGTGTGAAAGTCTCAGTATCAGTGATTTGTTGGGCAAGATTTACAGCCCAAGAACCAGGTGAACTTTTTTATGGTTCTTGAGGCTTGTTTACTTGCTTTTGCAATGACCTGTCCCTTCTTTACCTACATTGTGGTCAGGTGTTCCAGCAAGTGAGTGCTTAATCCATCCTGGTTTTCTATAAAAATTGAGTTAGATTTAATATACTTTATAACTGTTGAAGTTGGTGGTTTATTGCTGTTGAGAATTGTTTGAGCTAGTACCAGTCCTGCTTTGCTTTTAAATGGTGATTTTTTTTTAAAAAGTGAGTTAAATATGTGATACACACACAAATTCATTATTCACTTGTTTTGGCTTTGGGTTTTTTGAAGTGGAGTTGGGAGTTATTGAAAACTGCATATAGATTTTAAGAACAGGGTTTAAGAGAAGGAGAGGTAGTCATGAAGAAAGGCCTTTTTGGAGGTATTAATGTGGGCTCCTCCTGGAAGAGTCATTCAATCATTCGTTGGTAATTTGTGTTCTGGTGTTTTCCAGACAATAAAATGCTTCCATTTCCTTAACAAAATATTCAAGCCATTGTTATGTTAAAATGCACTGCACATTACCACAGTTTTATACTTCCATGTCGTTAAGTCCAGTTGTCTCTTTTGTCCTTTATGATTTTTCCTGATAAATGGTTGTGTTTGACAAGTCCAGGGGTAGAATAAACTAAGCAGAAACCTTGGAGATTTGAATCTCTTAGCCCTTTTCCCACCAGTACACCAAACCCCATTTTTATGCCAAAGTCTTAAATTTAGAATACATATAAATTGGGTAGATTGGGTCATGTGATTTAAGAAAGCCTTTCATTTACCTGTGCTTTCAGACAAAGATGCTAGATTTATATTAATCTGTAGAGTTGTAAAAATCTCTCAGACTTTGTCCCAGTGGCCTTCTATCTCAGTTTGTTAGTCTGTCTCCCCAGGGGTAACTGAATAAAAGTAAGGATTCGACTCCTCCCAGGTATGGTTAAGGAGAAGGGTTTTGTTGTAGATGGGAGGCAGAGCTAGCCAAGAAGCATCTGGAAGGGTCCAGACTGAACTGGCCCTAGAGAGGAGAGAGCTGGGGAGAGGGAGAGAAGAGAGGACGGAAAGAGCACGTGGGAACCAAGACAGGAGCCAAGAAACCATGTGGCCAAAATGACTGAGGTTGTATAGGATCTGAGACTTAGGACAGGGATAGGGAGAACAGACTTGGGCACTGCTGAGTGAGACTTGTTCCAGGTTTCTTTGAGACCTGACAGCAACCATTTTAAGCTGTTGCTTTTTCCTCCATATTTTCTCGACTCTACTTGCCATGTGTTCAGTGTTCCTCCACTGAAGGAAGGTCTAGTGTTTGTGGAGGAGTTTGGTTGGCTCTCAGCATCCTCTTGGCATAGTTTCGTAAACACGTTCAGTTTACTTGTTGAAGAACTCATCTTTAGTCTTGGGCTCTGTCACACAACGGGAAGGTGTGTCTTAGAGAAAGATCTGCCTGCTGTTATTTGGCGGAGTATATGAAAAGGACGTGATTGCACTTCACTGTCCTTTAAGGACATTACTTGCTGCATTTGACAAGCACCGTGCTCTTGTAGAGTGGTCAGTGCTCCTGTTGGGAGACAGGAAAGCTGGCTCTGCAGACCTCCTGTCTGGCTCAGCAGCAGAGTTCACGTTCTTCAGTAAGGCCCTGAACTTTCTCATTTCTTCCTTTTGCACTTTGTTTATGAAACTGGCTTGCCAGAATGAGGGAAAGGAGTTTTTGTGCATTTATTTTATGATTGCCTGTTACTCTAAAAGCATTGCATCTTACTCTCTTGGGTGCAGATAATGACACTCGTGTTTGCTGTTTTGTAATAATTACATCTTAAAGTTTGGCCTTACTGAAAGTCGCACTAGCATTTTGTAATCTTCTAAAATGCTTCCGAGCCATGACCGGTAACTGTTAATGTATAAGCAGAAGAGCAGAACAGTTTGACTTTTGGTTTGCCGTGGTTTCATGTCAGGACAAGGGGATTTATCCTTCATTCATTTACAGTTAAGATGTGTTTCATGTTTGGAAGGATGGCATTTGAATGTAAGCAAGTGGCCATTGTTATTTCTCACTTACCACTGGTGTTTCTTAAAGTATCGCACTCACGTGAGTCTCAGTTATCAGTTTGGATCAATCCCATCTCTGTGTAATTTTTTTAGGAAGTTAAATTCACCAGAAGACTGAAATGTAACGTATTCGAGCGCAATCATGTTTTCTTTGATTTGGGATACGCGTCACATACTGTGGGTTATTTGGGAAATAGTTGACCGTGTCTTCTCAAGTCACTTCTGTAGTTGATTTGTGTACTTACTCCACATCCTCCTCCTGTACCATTGGTCTTTAGTTCTTTTTTATTCAGGTTGTCCGTTCATTTTCTCTCTTGCTCCTGTGGGATAGACCAAAGGCCCCCTCCGTGCTTTGCACCTCTGCGGTTTCCAGATACTGCTGTTGTCGCTCACAGCTCCATGTACCTGTTCTGACTTACTTGCCTTAAACAAGACAGTTTAAGAAGCCCAACATTGCTCTCTCTCTAAACCTGGCCTGTCAGCTGCCCTCTTCCTTTCCAGGGCTATTCATTCGAAAGCCATTGATGCTATCTTGACTTTTCTCTCCTACCCTACATCTGGGGTTGTTCAGAGCTGCGCCTTCAACCTAAACCAGGAGCTAGCTCCTTTCCTGCTGGCTCTAAGGCAGTGGCCGTCCAAGGGGAATGTCTCCTTTCCTTAGCGTCCCCCTATCGCCGGAACTACCAGAATGGTTCTTTCTTGTCTCCTCTCCTGTGTTGTCTCTGCTCTCCCCTCTTATACTAGGCAGTTGTACCGTCCTCCACACAGAATGGTCCTTTCAAATTTTAAATCGGGGTAGGCTTCAAACTCTGCGGAGCCCTCTGTGCCACACAGGCGGTTCCTCATCATTCACGTGGCTTACCCAAACCTGTCCCACTAACTCAGAGCCCACCTCCCATTTCTCCTCTCCCACTCTCCCCTGCTCATCCTTCCCAACTAACCCGTGAACACAGTAGGCACATTCCCACATAATGTCTATGTGCTGGACTCTCCCTCTGCCTGTAATATTACTCAGTCCCGTCATCCAGATCCCTCCATGAGCTCCTCACGCCCTTCAAGTCTTCGCTAACGAGAGCTAACCCTCCCACTGTCATGGCAGTGTATGCCTTTTCTTTTTCTATGGCATAACTTACCTTCTAAATTACCCACGTCATTATTTTGGCTTTGTGTATTGCTTCTCTCCTCCATTGCTGTTGTCCTCTTGGGGTCCTGAGGGGTATGAAATTGATGTTTGTTGAGTGTCCCAGATGTCTACCATATAGAGGGTATACTGTAAATACTCTTGTGGGTGAGCACAGTCTTACTCCCTTTTCCTCCAGTGCATTTCTAAGACAATAGTATATTCATAACTCTTTGGCGCTTGTGAGCCTAACACTGATGATTGATCATCCTACCAGCGAGGATGAGGCTCAGGAATGTGTAGCTCATGGTGAACATAGGCAGAGTGGCTCTTAGGATTAAATGGGTGTATTACCTGTGAAGTACTAAATTATACAGGTGTGTTACCAGGTCATTATGTAGATGCTAGAATCCTTGGGTGTCAGTCTACATGTTAGTATAGTGGGGTAGACAGTAACACTGCCTGAGATGCCTTTAAAGCATGTTTCCTTGGTAGCTCTCAGTGATGTTCTGTCCCGCTGCTTGGATCTTTGCCCATCTGTGTGTGTCTGCCTCTAAAGTCTCTCTCTCTGTCTCTGTCTCTCTGTCTCTGTCTCTCTCTGTCTCTCTCTCTCTGTGTGTCTCTGTCTCTCTCTCTCTGCCCCCCTCTCTCTCTCTCTCTCTCTCTCTCTCTCTCTCTCTCTCTCTGAGATTTTGGTATCAGGGCATCTCTTATGTGCCTCTTAAGTCTATTTTCTTCTGGTGCCCTCCCTGAAACCTCTTCAGTGACGTGATTTTTGACAATGCACAGCCATTCAGAGATACATTGTTAGATGTAATATTAAATCCACAGAAGCAGAGGGTCTCAGTTCTTTACCTTGAGTTTTCCTGAGAAGGGGCGTAGCTGCCTCCCTGCTGTCCTCCCTGCTTTAGTCACTGGTTGTCATTTTAGTCTGCTTAGTCTGTAGCCTCCATTCGGGTCCTTCGACTCTAAGAATACAATCAAGACTCAGCCCCCCCCTTCCCTATGGCGAGACATTGTCCTTTGATCTTCAGATTTGTATTGTGATATACACACATACACAGGCTAATTTTATATCAAGGTGGTGCTCTCTATACATACATGAAACCAGCATCTAAGTCCAAAATTCAGGATATTTTCTTTTGTTTTCTTTTTCTATGTGTATGGATTTTACGGGTAAGAGTTATCTGCATACTCAGAGACTAACACTTGGGCAGTGATCTGCGCAAACCGACTGCTAGAGAAGCATTGTTCTGATGAGTTTGCCTTGTCTTTGGAACGGATTAGATCTACATTTTGTTATTAGGAGAACTCAATAGCACAGTTACAACCCATTTTATATTGAGTTCTTAATAGTATTGTTGACCAAAACTGAAAGGAAAGTAAGGCTTGACCTCTTGGATGATGAATCATGCTTCCTGTAGGTTCAAACTATTAATGGGTATTCCTGGGGAAATAGACCTGTTAATAGGTCTGTGCCTTGTTGAGGGTCTCCTGAAGGTGGTTTGCTCTTTCCTAAGCCCTGGGGGAGTTTTGGTTTTAGTTTTCTAATCTGCTCATCCATTTCTGAGTTTCTCCGTTTTGAATGGCAACCTCACTTCCGCTGTGTCGGCTGTTTTTGTTCTGTTTTGTTTTTCTGTCATATTCTGGCTTATTACTCAGGGACTAACTTTGGCCCTTGGCTGCTGATAACAACCACCACCCATTTTTAAATGTTTGTTGACGGAAAATATAAGTCAAAACGCTTTTAATGTGACTTAGGCTGATCTACATGCCTAACTAGCCTGGAAATCCATTAAACTCTTAATCTTACCATCAGCATTACAAATGCCGAGAAGGTTTCCAGAAGCACCTTTTAAGGAGGAAGGTTCAGGCTTCAAGGGGCTGCTGGCAGCTGGTGGGATCTCATCCTGTGCCCTTCCCCTGCTCCCTGTCCGTGCTGACTGGGATGAGGGTGGTCTCCTTCACTCTCTGGGAGCTTAGGGCCATAAGACTCTAGGGTGCTTGAAGCTAGAGAGTGTCTGTTGGAAAGTGGACTGTCTGAATGTGGGCAGCAATAGAGAGAAAGGTGTGCAGTCCAGCCCTCCTCACATTTCCTCCAGTTGACGTCAGCACATCTTTAGCGAATGCATAGAGCTTCTTTATTTGAATAAAAGTTCCAGGTAATTTGCTACTTACCGTTCACTTAGTGTATCTGAAATCCATTCATCATGTGTCCCCTGAAGTTTTTAGCTGATTTCCTCAGTGTCGTCATGAATATCTCCACACAGCTTGGGTTAGTCCTGAGCTCCTGTTTGCAGATGGCTCAGGCTTGGCTTCACATCACCATCAGGATGTACCTGACCACGTGAAAGGGTCTTTTGCTTGTTTAATTGCCATATAGATTTTCAAAGCAGTGTTAGTACCTCTGTCATGCTCAGAGCTATTGGCTCATCTTTTACTTCAGATGGATTTTTTGAAGTGTACGGTTTTGCTGATATATGTCTCATTTTTAACCAGTTCGTGATTCTCTGCATTGTTGTTAGAAAACACTGGTTCACTGAGTTATGGCTCGTTTCATCATATAGTATCCCGGAGTCAAATAATACGATAGCTGTTTTCATCACAGCAGTGTTAATTAAGTACTGGGAAGCTTTCTGACTTCATAATCCGTTTCTAAAATTTCTGACTTTTGCCGAGAGGCTTGAAATTCACCATCAGGAATAAACACTGTCAGGGTTTCTTGAAATGCCAGACTTACCCTCTTTTGAGAAACTGTCTATCAGGGTCTTGATAAGCACACCTTGCTAATTCTCTGAGGTAACAATGGCTTACAAATGTTGAAGGTTTGACTCACACCAATTGCACAAAAGCTTCACTTGAGGCAACCGTTCTCTTTTGAGTTTCATGAGAAATGCCTTGTGCAGGCTTCCCCTTCATAACCGTATGAATAGGTGTATACTCAAGCGTCGGACCTGACACGTTGGATGCTTTTACTGCAGCTTCTCTTAGATGCCATGGGACGTGACTCTAAGTTACTTGGGAGATAGCTAAGGAATGGAGAGTTGGACGAATCCTCAGTCACTCAGGTGTCCACCAGTTGCCTACATGTCCCGTTCTTGGTGTGGCTGGGGCACGGAAGGTAAAAGGAAGGTAAAATGATTTACTCTGTCCTCCTATCTTCCCTTCCTTCTGGTGTTTGCTGGGGTGACCTTCCACAGGCTTTGCATGACAGGGAAAAGAGTCAGATTGTGGAACAGTCTCTTCTTTTAGAGTTTGTGAAGCAAATCCCTTCCTATCTGTTTGTGGCACAGAGCTCTCCTGTGGAGACTGTTCTGCATCACTACCACCAGATGCTGTTCTGGGAGTCTCTCACTGGTGCCTCCCGACTTCCCCAAGCAGTGCAGATCGGCAGTCTTTAAGATGTAGGAGACTTAATTAAACAGGTCCACACAGAATAGGTGTACATTATACCCAGAAACCTATTTTTATAGCCAGGAGAACTTAACCATCTCATTTCTTTTCTCTTTCTTTTATTCTTCACCAGAATAAAGTTCATCTTACGCCAGTTCTGTGAGGGAATGTGTAGATTCTAGCTGACTCGTAGATCTGCCTTGGTTTCCTTTCACACAGCGGACAGATTGATACAGGGACTTAGAACAAGACACACATAAGCGATGGACTGTTCCGTCTGTTAGGAAATGATCTGAACCTAGACGTGAGCAGCGGCTGTGTGCTGGGAAGGCATGAGTTTTTGAACTGCCCTATTCACACATGCAGCTTTTACTGATATGTTTGAAGATTGGGTGTGTCTAATGTAGTGGAAATTTCATCTATTCAATGTTAAATACAGATGAAACATGTCTCAGAGACACAAAAAAGTCTTTTTAATTATAATTTTTTTTGGTTATTCATATGACTGCTTTGCTTCTTTCATGTGGATTACAGAATTTATCATCCTTTCCAGTTCATTAAATCACTAAAACTCTTCTACTGGTGCTATAAATAAATATGCCCGACCATGAATTGGGTTTGGTTGAAAGCAGCTTTGTCCTGGTAAGTGATCTTGCCCGTAGTTAACCCACACTTCTGTGAATGTCTGCATTGCATTAGATGTTAAGCTTGTAAAGAACCAGAGCCCTACTTGAAGTGCATGTAGTGACTTGCTTTAGGTTAAGCTTTGTTATTTTCAGTTGCATTAGCTACAAGCTATAGTAGTATTCTAAACTGCTTATGTGCTTGAACTTGTTTGGGAGAGCCTCAGGAGACATTTAATAGCTCTAGGTTCTTTGCCATAGCACCTAGTTGAATATTCCACAGACAGTTGGGAACACTTAGACCCCAGTCTCAGGACATTTTACAAAACTCAGGATCAGTTGCACTGTGTAAATTTAATATAGACTGCTAACTGAATTTGGACTTGTTGAGCTTGAACTTTGCTCTTTTGTAACCAGAGGATGCCAGGTGTGTGGGTGTGGCCTTTTGGCTCTCCATAGAGATAGGAGATGCTGGCCCAGAGAATGAACTCTGATCCAGTGACATAAAAAGAGGTAGTGCAGTTGGATGTGCAGTGTCAATATGCCAAGGAGTCCTGGACTGCAAGGTGAAGAGAGGGGTATGCTTGTGATCAGCTTATGGGAAACGGAGTGCTGTGAGAATGACAGGCTGCTGAAGAGCATTTATACTATGAAGAAAGAAGAGGACAAGTCAAAAGAACTCTAGTGAATGAGTCAGAGTGGGCTCATAGAGATCCAGATTGTAAGTCCTGTGGCTTTGTCCTGATTGTGCAAGCAAGATAGGGTTTCTTTTGCCTGCGTAGATGTTTGCCTATCCTCCTGGTGAGCAGCAGAGTCCACTCCCATTGTTATGATAACTGTTTTTTTTTTTTGTTGTTGTTGTTGTTTTGTTTTTATGACGACCATCTCTGTACAGCTGAGATTTGGCCATCTGCCATTTAATAAACATCTCTCTCTCCCTTTGTCTCCCTGATTGATGTTATTTTAAATTTTACTAGAGGATATTAGGAAAAGCAAATAGTAAATCCTCACTACTTCCGTGACATGCCCACAGCTGCCTATATAAAGAGAACTAGCTGACTTAGATAGAGATTACCTTCTGTCTTGAGAGCCTGAGGGTGACCTTGCTCTGATTCCAGTTGTCACCACACTGACATGGATCTCCTATGAGACCGTGCAGCTGTAAGATGTATCAAAATGTGTTATTAAGAAAATTTAAGAGTTCTCCCCTCTGAAGATGTATGGTAACTTCAGTGACAGTTAAGGACCACAGCACATGCTTGTGTCTGAGTGTTGTGTGATGTAGATTGGGGAAACCCAGATTTAATAACAGGTTCTTGACTTTTGAAAAAGAGACACGTTTTAAGAGCATTAGACTATTTTATTTTTACCTAGGGTAGTACAAGCACTAACCTACTTAAATAGTACAGTTATCACAAGAAATAAAACTTACCGCGCCGCATATTATTGGAGTTGAGCTTTCGTTTCACATACCTTATTTTGTTGTTTTATTATAAGAAACCAAGTTAAGTATAGACGTTCCCCAGCATGTATTCATTTTACAACAGCAAGAGAAGGGGGCAACAAAGGAATGCTTTACTGGCGCCATCTTATTTTCCCTGGCATATGGAGGTTCTCTGAATGTTTCTTGGTGTCGATGTGATTAAGGTTAAACAAAAATGTACAGTACACCATCCCTTCATAACATCTTTCACAACACACCCAAGGAATTGCAGTTTGAAGCTAATTAAAAACCCAGGCCAGGGGGGAGATGCTGTAGCTGTTGAGAATGCATAATATTGCCTTTGCAGAAGAACTGGGCTCAGTTCCCTGCAGCCACACGACAGCTTACTACTGCCTGGAATTTTTGTGACAGCAGCTCTGGTGCCATCTTCTGGCATGCATGAATACCTGCATGCATTTGGTGCACATAAACTAATATAGACACACACACACAGAGAAATCTTAAAATTAATTGAAAATAATATAAGCCATTTTTAATTTGAACTTAGAAGAGATTTTTACTCTGAGCTTTTGCAGGAAGTTAGTGGTTTTGTTTTTGTTTTCCTCTCCTCCTCCTCCCCTCCTCCTCTCCTCCTCCCCCTCCTCTTCTTTTTACAGTATCCCCATCATAGGCTTCTTTTGCAAGAGACTGTTGTTAATAATTTTGGTAATATCTCTGTCTTTTTAAACTTTCGTTTGAAAGTGTATATTTCAGAGAAGGTATGTTAGAACCAAGCATGGGGTGTGATCTTCAGCTCCTAGTACCTGAGGACTGAGGTAAAGGGATTGCTCTGAGTTTGAGGCTAGCCAGGTCCATGGAGCAGGACCTATTACAGGAAGGAAGAAAGGAAGAGAACAAAGGCTGTGAAGGTGATCTGTCATCCCAGCTACTGCTCCTTTCTAGTCACATTCTTAGACTTTCCTGAGCATCCAACCCTTCAGCTTTGTATCATAATCAGTTGAAGGATATTATATCTTAGTCTTATTATACGTAGTATAAAAGTGAAGTAAGAAACCTCAGTGAGTACTAGTTAACTGACACCATATGGATGGATGTATAGTGGTAAATCTAAATACAGAATTTTAACTGGTTCTTTCTGAATGGAAATAAGGTATTTGGAACAAAAGTTCAGTTCCAATAACAGTATCCTTATGATACTATTCAAGCACATCAAAGAATAAAATTGAAAATGTCTTAATAATCTTTATCTATCGGGTGTTTTGGCGTGACCAGACAGTGGTAAATTGAAGGATTATTTCTAAGCCTTGAGTGGTAAGGGAACAGCATATATTTGGGCAGCATTTTGTTTAGGGTTCTTATTTTTTAGGAGTTTTTTATTAAGAGTTATGGGTGCTGTAGAATTTTGTTTGATTTGGAATCCCACTAGTAGTAATCAAGAGCAGTGCAGAATAAATGTCACGTGGTTTGGATGGTTTGGACTTCTCTACATGCTTTCTTCCCGTTCCTTGTGCTCATTAGATCAGGGTGACTGCTCAGTAGAGTAAGATGTCCATTATTTAAGTTGGAAGTGAAAGGTCTTTCGGATTTTGTGATGATTGTGATGTTCTCGGTGAGTCTCCTAATACAGGTAGCGTTAAGTCCAAGAAAGTAAACTACCACCTTCACGATATACTTATTTGTTGTTTTGTTTTGTTTCTTTTTATAATTTACCAAAGCACATTAATTTTCCTCGCCATCTAAAGCAGACATGATCTGGAAAAGTTCACAGCAATGGTTGTTTGCAGTTGTTCCATTTGGTCGTTCCTAGTAGGATTAGAGATCCCTGTTGGATCAAAACAGCTTCCCTTCAGAGATCTCCAAGGAGATCTCAGGGCCTGGACTTTCTTTGGACTCATTGTTTCCAAGTATATACGAAGTCACAAGGGGGAGGGTATTGGTTATTAGAATAATGTTTCTCACTTTTAAATTAACATGTTAATATAGGTTATTCTGTTTCTCTGAGTATACACAGGATCTTACCTTATTGTAAAGGTAAGTCTAACCTTTAAGGACCACACCATCTCTCTAGCCAGTACACAACATCTTTGTTTGTTAAAGATTTATTTATTTATTATGTATACAGCGTTCTGCCTGCATGTATGCCTTCAGGCCAGAGAAGGCACCAGGTATTATTATAGATGGTCTGAGCTACCATGCGGTTGCTGCGAATTGAACTCAGTACCACTGGAAAACTAGACAGTGTTCTTACCTCTGAGCCACGTATCCTTCCTACACAGCATCTTATAGGGACTTGTTTCACCGCTCAGTTTTATTTTACAGTTAGTGTTAGTACTTGATAAGTCTTTCTCACAGCTGCTACCCAGAGAGTTACTAGTCTCCACTGCTTTCTATTCCTTACCTGCTTACCTGTCAGTGAGAAAAATAACGGAAGTGGGGTGCTTTGCCGAGGCTGGCAGTGCGAGTTTGCACTTCAGGATCTCCACCTACGCTTTCTGCCGTAAAACGGTTGTCATAGTAGCACTCTCAATTGAGGCCTTTCTTCTTGTACTATATGAAATAATGATACCTTGAAGTCAGTGAAATAATTCAACTCAAATTTATACAACTCAACAGAAGAAAAGTAATCTTTTCTCTAGGTTGCTTCACTATTCCCTGAGACAAACAAGATGAGGATTTGCAGTTCTGGTTGACCTGCATTAGAACAGTAGTACTTTCGTCATCAAATGTCCTGGAGCCAGTCAGAATGTGTGCTGGGAACAAAACTCAGTCCTCCTCAAGAGCAGTAAGTGCTCTTAGCCACTGAGCCATTTCTCCAGCCCATAAGTAGGTTGTTTTTTTTTTTAAATCTTAGAAACCTAGAGAGGAAATTATCTATAAAACAGATCATTTAGCATATATAAAACGTTTCTATCTAAATATTTAGATATCTAAAATACTTTTTATCAAAGTATTTTAACCTTTGTAAAATATATTTCTTTAAATAGCTATCTGTAGAGTATCACTTGATAAGTCTTAAATACTCTTTCAAAACCATCTCATTTAATGCATGAATAATTTGAGATTTAAATGAGTTATTTAGTATTCTCAACAAGGTGTGTACTGAGATACGTTATGTTACAGAACTATAATTATTGGATGTGTAAAATGGTACATCGGATTCTTTAAAGAATTAGTTATCACTGAAAATTGATGTGTTCTGACTTTGGATGCTTCCCGTCTAATTTCACGGTTAGTTGGAGTTCTCTCTGGTAAAGGGGGTGACTTAGTAAAACTGACCATCCGCCTTTCTCACCCTTCTAGACAACTGAGGTATGCCTTACCCAAAGGCTTGTGTATCATCAGCTTGTGCTAGAGTTCACGATGGCTCATTGAAGGAGACCAGCTAGAGATGGCTAGTGTGACCATTGCCCGTCACGAGGCTAGATGACTGCTTGTAGCTTCCAGCCTGTTGTAGGCACCGTAGGGCACAACTAGCCAGCATTGGCCTCCTCATTGGTTGTGGCTTGTGATACTGGCTCCAGGTGTAGCTTTGGTGACAGCAGTTTGGGATTCCATGGCCCTGTTCTGAACACACACTTGAGAATGTTGATTATCCAGACTGGAAAATCAGAGTGAGCTGCAAAGACTTGGGCCCACAGGTAGGGCCAGACCACACCAGGAAGATGAAAGATCAGCAGCTACACTGCCTGAAGGTGCTGCACGGAAGGGGATGGGGAGCCAGAGCCTTATGTTCTGGTTGAGTTTATCATAAATGATGCTTTCTGCTTAAGTCGGGTTCCCACTTATCACCATTTCAACTGACCAACATATAATTTTGACTTCACAATGTGAGAGGGCTGAGCCTTAAGAATTATTCTGTTTGGCAGATGAGAATGAGGCTCTCGGATATTAAGTAACCAACCTTAAAGTCAAACTTGTTACTGGATCTTACTTTTTCACTATGCATGCTGTCTTGGTTGCCTCTTCATTTATCACCTGATTTAGAAAGTATGTAGCACATTTTCTGGCACCTGCTGCCATCTTTAGGGGCTGCCAGCATTTGGTCACTTTCCTCTCTAACCTCCCAGATCACAAGCATAAGGCTTGCTTGGTCCTGAAAGGACAGAGAAGCAAATACCAGGTGCATTCTAACTCAGTTCATCAGGTTGACTGGTCTCCTGTGAGTCCGGGTTGAGAGGGCCACTCCTCTTGTCTACTACACTGACTTGGTTTTACGTGTCCTGTAACAAGCCATGTACAAGTCCAGACAGCGATGCTAGAGTTAGAACAAGCTAAACAAGAGTTGCCAGCATTGTTGTGGACGCAGAACCCCATGTTAACCTGGAGTATCTGGTTTTCTGACCTTAGATTTACCTGGAGAACCTCCTGGATATCAGCAACTTCCCCATGGCTCTTCCTTCCCATTAGAGCACTTTCTAGATCCTGTCCATTTCTTTTCTGAAATGCCCCAACATGGGTGTGGACCATGTATGTTTCTGGCTTTTGTCTTTGTGAACTCTGCACATATATTTTTCTTATATGGATTAGAAATACAAACAGGAGATTACGTGTGGTGTGGTTGCCGTGAGTGGTAGAGGACTTGAATGGGACCAGACAGAACTGGGCAAGCAGACCTGCCTTGCAGTCCCTGTGTCTCCCTCCTGTTTACTGTGGACTTCAGTTTATAGATCCCCACATTACAGATCCTCACACTTCTGTAATGCGAGTGGCCTGTCAGTTAGACTGTGGCTCTTCAGACTTCCAAGAGTCCCTTGCCCATACTGCCTTTGTAAGTTGAAGACAAGCCAACCGAGAACCCTCCTGTGGAGAAAGGATGATCTAAGTGAGCCTAAGCTCTGTTGATAATTTTCTCATTAATTCAGAATCCAGTGAAGATAGATAATGGTGATTCAACTTTCGAGCAATTATAAAATCAATAGGAACCCACTGTGATTAGCTAACCTTTGGACCCAGGTTTTCTACTTCTTCCTGTTTTGTGCCCAGCTCCTAGTACAGTGCAGGCTCTGTACTGTGTATCTTGGAAATGCTTTCTTTAAAGGTTGAAGGGTTTCTTGACCTACTTCCCTCATTAAGGGAGATTAACTATATCTCAAAAAGCTCTATAAAGGAGGAAGTGTAGGAACAAGTAAGGAAATGCTAGCAGCTTTTTCGACGAGTTTTCCAAACTGCAGGTGCTGTATCTGGATTGGAGAGGGAGTAGATGAGATTTTATTTTTATCTGTATGAGGGGGTGTTACGTATTTAATGTAGTAAACTAGAAACAAGAACAGAGAACAAAGACACACAGATTCATGCCAGTTTGTTTGTTTGTTTCCATAACGTTTTACTTAAGTTGTTCTTGGCCCCTTATGACCCATTTGGGGATTGGACAACCCTTTCACCCAGAGACCATTGGAAACACAGATTTTACATGAAGATTCACAACAGTAGTGAAATCACAGTTATGAAGTAGCAATGAAAATACTTGTATGGTTGGGGTCACCACAGCATGAGGAAGGGTATTGAAGGTGGTGATGCTGTTTTCCTGTGTTCTGGAATTTTTATTACTCAGAAAGGCAGATGGAAGCTGTTGTCTTTCCAGAAGCATCATCCCACACTGAGATTTCGCATGCGGTTTGGTGGATTTTGTGTGCACACTGTTAGGTACATGGCGTCTAACCGTCTTTTTCTTCTGATTATCCCTAGTCTTAAGTGTTTGATGGAAATGAGCCTTGGATATTAAGCTTCAGGTACCCCACAAAATAATCCGGTTTCTCAAACCAGTCATTTGAAAGATTGACTGTATCAAGAGTAACATCAAAATATAAAAGAGTAAGATAGAAAAAAAATCAGCTAGAACTTTAATATTTTCAACTCTTCAGATATGTATGCTCTGCTCTAAGTCAGAGTATAAGATGTGTTTCTAATTGGACTAAGCATCGTTGGAGAAATGTCCTTCCGAACAGTCCTCACTGTTGAGCTGAGAAAACTGGGTCCCTTAGAGACTGACTTGATTTCAAGGCCTGTTCCCATAATTTGGGGTTAAGTGGCTTAGCCAGAATGGAACAGTTTTCTTGGTTGCTGATGTCACCTACATGTGCAAAATTAGGGAGTTAATTATTTAGGGCTTGGCTGGTTCATCTGCTTGGTATTTCTGCTGTTGACCCCTGAGAATCTGGACTAGAACTTCTTTTCCAGAGAACCATATGCTTTAGGTTGACTGACTTGGCTGGCTGTTCACCTGGATCCTAGAATGGCACCATGAATCAGAACAGAAGAATTTCAGAACAAGATAGGAGAGGTTAAATCCCTGGTTCTAATAGATTAAATTACCTTGAGTTTTTGCTCATGGGTTTGAGTTGAAGGTACTATGTTGGCAGGTGTTGAACCTGGATCTTTGGGGAAGTCTCACTCAAACCTCAGTGCCTTGCACACTGCGGGCAAGTTCTTGTTAAAATCTTATGATTCCAAGTTCCGTGAGGCCCTAAAGGCTCCTGGGGCATGCTGCTTCTGGCCCCGGGACTGCAGTTTTAGCAGCAGTGTATGGCCTGTCTTGTCACCTGAGCAGGAAAGGCAGCTGTCTGTCTGTCTGTCTGTATCTGTCTGTCTGTCTCTGTCTCTGTCTCTGTCTCTCTGTCTCTCTCTCTCTCTCTCTCTCTCTCTCTCTGTGTGTGTGTGTGTGTGTGTCTTTTTAACAGCCACCTCACCAGCCTCTGGCCTTCTATAGCAAGCACTGCCCTAGTGACCCTGTAGTACTTACCTCTCCTCCTCTTACTTTTCCTGTTTCCTGCTTTTCTACAACGCTTGGTTTTCCCCAATACCTGGGACCTTTCATTTCAAAAGAGTGTTTTCTAAAACCTTATGTAATTTCCTTTCTTAAACTACTATATGCACTTACCCCATTCTCCTTAGTGATGTAAGAGCTGTGGTTTGGGAGATTTACATTCTGCTACATATAGCTATGTATAAGAAGAGTAAAGCCCTCAAAGTGTTCTTTTGTTTCTTCTGTTTTGTCTCCTTCTGTTGCCAGCTAATAATGACTGCCTCAAATCAGCTGGCTTCCTCTTCCATTTTAATTGGTTAGTCTGACCTCAGGAGCCAGATACTGGGTTTGTTAGAAATATGTTTGGGATTTATGCTCAGAAATACCTCCTATCAGAAGGGCTTTGTAAGCACCTGTGAATGAGAACTTCAGCCGCAGCCAGTAGAGAGACCCTCTATTCGACCTTCCTGGCAGGCAGCTCACTCAGAAGCTACTTCTTTTCCTCTGTGTCCTGTGTGAGTGATGAAAGTCTGTTTGACTCTGCAAGTGAGTGTGTGTGTGTGTGGGGGGGTGTGAGGAGGCAGAGGTTGACATTGAGTGTCTTCTGCTGCTCTCTGTTATTTTTTGAGACAATGTCTATTTATTTAACTAGGCTAACTGACTAGCAAGGCCTTACTTAAGCTTTACCTGCTAGAGTCAGGGTTGTAGGCACAGGCTGCTGTACTGTTCCTTCCTTCCTTCCTTCCTTCCTTTCTTCCTTCCTTTCTTCCTTCCTTCCTTCCTTCCTTCTATCCATCTATCCATCCTTGCATTGCAATAATTTACTCACCAGCCAAGCTGTCTCCAGGGCCTTCTAAATACATTCAAAAAGGTTATTATATCCCTAACATTATCCTCGAAGTACAACAGGTGATTCGTAAGGGTATTGATGTGTGGGGTCTTAGCCCTGCAGTTGAGGATAAAATAATTGTAATAAATAAGCAGCCACTTGGTTCCATCAGAAATGGGGATAGGTAACCATGTCTGTGTCTCTCTTACACTCTGTTCTTGCAGTGCCTTTCAAATGAGTTCTGATAGTGATGACAAAACAAAGGGATGATTTAGGATTAAGATGCTAGGGATTTAAACGCTGGTTCCTGGCATGTAATACTGTTGGTTACAGTGAGAGTGTTCTCATTTGCTGAGAAGTCACCATGCAGGTGAATGTTACATAGCATACAGGGCTATGGACCCAAGCGATCGGGGTCCAGGGACAGCCAACAACCCCTGTCTTTACAAACCGAAGCTCCAGTAGATGCTGTTTTACTAGCAGCTGCTGGGGAAGCCTTATTCTTATCTAAAGCAGAGACCTTTTTGCCTTGTAACTAGTTAGCGGGAGACTGATCGTTTTAAATAGCCCTCCTACTGGTGTTGATTTTTAGCTTATAGATTATTTAAAATTTGTATGACAAGATTAAATTTAGCCTTTGGAGTTGAGTTGGATTTTGAGATCTTGAGCGGTACCCTATCTGACTTATCTTTAGTGAATCACAGGGTTTAAACACTATCAGATTTGTCTCATTTGAATGCTATTTTCATATCTAGAATTTGCCTTATGCTTCCGTACAGTTAAGCATGCTGGTATAAGCTCATTGTAATTAACAGTGTTTTGTGACCTGGGACACATGTCCAAGATCAATGCAGAGCTAGAAAACATTGGAAGCAAGCTAAATGCCCGGCCTTAGCAAAGCATCTGGAGAGACTGAAAAAAAGACACCCCCCACCCACCCCCAGCTGTGCTTAAATGCATTTGGTTTAGTTTCAGTACTTTGATTCCCTTTAGCTTTTTAGTCTAGGAGATCCTTTTCAAAATACTTGCAAGTAAACGCTGCTAGGAGGAAGGTTTTTTGCCAGAAAGAGAGATTAGACATATGTGTTCCCATTCTTTGTTAATGGCTTTTGCTTGTTTTGGTGGAAATGAAAATGCTCCTGTGCTAAAGAGAAACAAACCCCTCCCTTCCTGTTTGCAAATGTCTTTCATTTGCTGTTTATCTTAATTAAATATACAGTAGAAAAGAGAATGTAACTGCTGCTCCTTTAATAGCCGAGCTGTGCACGCTACAATAGGTGTCACTGTTTGGCCTCGACCAATCCTGATTGGTGGCTTCAGCTATTGGCTCGGAGCTCTGGCTGTCTGACTCCGTCTGCAGGGCTGTAACACCTACTCTCCCTCCCGATCCATTCACCACACAACTTCGCCGGTCGGTCGGTCGCACTGACTCGCTGGGCTCGCCACATCTTGCTAACCTAATTCCGAAAGCAAGCACCTCGGTTCTCTGCCTGTCTCCCTTGCTCAGCATACGCTTTTCAGGTGATCCAGAAAACGGCTGTTCTCATGCGCAGATAAGGAAAGCAGGAATCATGATGGGAATGTATTTAACAGATCCGGTCCTGGATAAAACTTAAAGCCAGTTTCTCTTCAACATAGTGAAAAGGTCACCTTGCCTGGCTGGGAAGAGCAGGAAAATACCAGCTTGTCAGTTTCTGTGAACATCTTAGCTCCGGCTAGCCTCTTTGCCTTGATGTTGGAGCAAATTTGCGAAATCTAGCTCTAAAGAGACACATCCTGTACTCATGGTAGATGATAAAGAAAAGAACATGAAATGTCTCACCTTCTTCTTGATGCTTCCAGAGACAGTAAAGAACAGGTCCAAAAAAGGTTCAAAGAAAGCGAACAGTAGCGGCGGCGGCGGCGGCGGCAGTGGGGGCAGCAAGTTGCCCCCAGTTTGTTATGAAATAATTACCTTGAAGACTAAAAAGAAGAAGAAGATGGCTGCTGATATATTCCCCCGTAAGAAGCCAGCCAACTCCAGCAGCACCACTGTCCAGCAGCAGCACCAGCACAATCTCTGTAACAACAACCTCATCCCGGCCCCCAACTGGCAGGGTCTTTATCCAACCATCAGAGAAAGGTAGGCGCCCTTGCTGGCCGGCCAGCTTATTCACTTTCAAAGTTTGCCAGCGTTGAAGTCTCTGCTTTAGCATGACCTGTAATGCAGTTTAACACGAATCTCCGTTTCCTCTTTCCCTAAAGCTTTACTGGTAATAGAAAACTGTCTTGTATCTTTTCCAAAACGGCACAGCTGTTACTCTTAGATAAAAATATTTTTGCAAGCCGTAACATTTAAGCGACAGGGTTGTTGTCTGTGGAGCACAGAGGTGAGAAACCCTTCATTTCTCTAAGTCATGCAGAAGTTTAGATAACTTTTAAAACTTTAGTGACTTCTGTGTGTGTGCAGAGATTCAGACCCTGTATTTGCTTTTGCTGAGACGTGGAACACTGAACTGTTGTTGCCTAGCTTGTAAGTTTGTGTGTTGGGGAAGGGTATGTTAGGAACCCAGGCCTCTGTGAATTAATGAAGTGCCTCTCGTTTGTAGAAATGCGGTGATGTTCAATAACGATCTGATGGCAGACGTACATTTTGTGGTTGGGCCACCAGGTGGGACTCAGCGGTTGCCAGGACACAAAGTAAGCAACAGCTGCTTTACCCGTTTAGTCCTGAGATTTATGTGGAGGGACCCTGTCCGCACACAGCTTGCTGAGGGCAGGAACTATGTGTTTCGCCCAGTTACAGAGATGCAGACCTTGGGCCACTCTCAATTTTGTCTTTGTTTCCTTCTACATGTTTGTATATATTGCCCAGAAAAATGCCCCCCCCCCCCAAGGGTAGGAAATGTTGTAACAGCTTTGGAAAGTCCTCTGTTTACTGTTCCTATAGAAATCAGATAAATAGTCCTTGGTTTTATTTATTTTACAATGGGCTGGGGGTGTGTATTAATGTTAAAGCTTTGAGATGCTGGTAGAGAGCCCAGTTTGTGTGAAAAGCCTGTGCTCCCCCGTCAGGATACACCGTAACCTGGCTGTTTCAAAGATGTCGGTTAGTTCACCTTACATCCCCCCAGCCCTGCCTTGCTAGCTGTCTTTTGGGATTAACTTGCTGAAAATGCTTTCAGTTTAGTGCGTGAAATGAGATTTCCCTTTCTCCACAGTACGTCTTAGCAGTCGGGAGCTCGGTGTTCCATGCAATGTTTTATGGAGAGCTTGCTGAGGACAAAGATGAAATCCGAATTCCAGACGTCGAACCTGCCGCCTTCCTTGCCATGCTAAAGTAAGCATTATTTGTGCGTTTGGAAAGAGTTTGCCTGTGTCGAATTTGTGCTCTGCCGCCTTCTGAGTCAGATCTAAGTTTCGTGTCAGAGGAGAGGCTCTGAAGAGAGAGGGTGCTGCTTGCCTTGGAAACGGTCTTAGAGCTGTGCTGCATTTCTCACAGAAGTCAGATGAAGGGATGCAGGCATTTAGTGCCGTTTCTTAGCCTAGAGCCCAGGGGCTCACGGAGGGAACTGCGTTTTAATGACATTTTAAAAGAAAAATAGCTTTCTGGAAAAAACACTGTTTAATAGGGATGTTCTCTTCCCAAAGCAGTACAGGCTGAGAAGTCTTCAGAGGAATAACGCTTACTTCACAGTAACAGCAATTATGTACCTCAATTAGCTGGCAGTACTGGGAAGACCCAGCGGTTTCCTCACTATCTTTGTCCACAAACATTTCACCCACAAGATTGGACATGCTTATGGTCATGAAAAGATACTTGAAGGGGTAGTTTCCTGTCGTTTGTAGCTTAATGTAAGCAATTTTAAATTAGTAATATAAAGTTGTAAAAAAGATTAGGGTAGTCACGTATTTACATAAAAATTTATCTCTTATTGATCCTCTGCAGACTCTACTGCATGTTAATCGGGTACCAACAATCATCTTTACCAATGCCTAATGCTAAACAGTGGGGTTTAAACCTAGTTATTATAAGCTGTATTATTAAGGTTTTCTTCATTGTTCAAAGTTATATGTTGGTCTGGGGATTTCAGTTCACTGGAATAAATTAAAAAAAGTGTTTTTGATGAAAAATCACCCAGTGGTTCAAAACGTTTGGCTGTAGTCTCACAGTTTTTAAAACAATCATTATTTATTGTGTACTGCTTACTGAAAAAATAAGTTAGAGTCAGCTTCAGAGTTTTTACGTCTGTAATTCCTTGGTCTTGTAATGGCTTTGAAGCCTAATTGAACTAGAACTTGCCCAGTAGGGAGCAGGGAGATTAAAGGCAAGTGAGCATGGGAGACACCATAACATTAACCGCTTCATCACGTTTTAACCTTCAGAGTCCATTAGAGACAGTCACTGAGAACCCTCTCCTACCTGCTTGGATCCTTGCCCTTCGCTGCTGCCTGTGAAGTCAGCTCTGAGTGTGACAGTGCCATCTGTTGTTGGTGGAATGCAGCCCTAGTTAGCATCTCAGTGCCACTGAAGTCAAGTAGGGTGTTGTATCCTGGACACATGAACAGTCAAGAAGCAGGAGCAAGAATGGTAGAATGTTACATCTTGCCCAAGTCACTTGATACATGATTTGCCAAGGCTCTTCCCTTGCAGATGAAGTTCTAGAGCCTGCTAGCACCATGTTTAAGAATGCTGGAATCAGGTGGACTGCAAAGATCAGGGCTTGAGTGAGGCTCCATTTGTCTTGTTGGTGTGGGATAGTTATGACGGTAGGAACTGGGGAGTCCTGGGGAGCAGCTGTACTCAGAAAAGGAGTGGCAGTGCCCTTGAGTTCCAGGGCGAGGCTACAAATCCAGCCCATGTTCTGGATGCTCTCCTGGCCTTAGGCAAAGCACAAGTGTGCTGCGCTGTGCTGCTGAGCGGTCATGCCGGTGTAACCGGCTGAGCCCGTGAGGAAGAGCGTTTCCTGGAAGCAGTGTTTGTTACTGAGGAAACTTTTCGGCTCGTACGTGTGCGTTTATGTTTTTGGACTAAAATAACTATTAAAAAACAGGCAGAGTACTTGCTGCTTTAGCTTTAAAGCTTTGATAGGTTTTGTCAGTGTTGTTCACGGCAGAGTTCTCACTGGTTACCCCTTTATCCTGTAATGAGATAGCAGGTTGTCTTAACAGACTGTCTCGAGAAATTGCCACCATTCCCCCAAACCCAAGAAGGGTGTCCTTTCCTAAGATAGGTGCGGTTCACCAAAGCATAGGTCAGTGAACACGTAAGGTTCTAGTGCGGGCAGTGCACACCGTAGTTCTGGAAATGGGCGAGTGTACGTTTAGAACTCATGGATACGAAAGATTTGCAGAATTCTCTGAAAAGGTAGTCTGGAAGTTTGTGTGTGGTGATTTATTGAACTTGGAACCACTTCAGAAATACTTAACATCAGGTTTTTGTTTTGTGTTTTAGAAAAGTATCAAGTCATTAAAATTTTTAATTTTGACCTTACAGTTTCAAAAGACATTTGTTTTTATTGAAACAGAAAGTGGAATAAAACTGTATGTTTACTTTAAACTTTGGTGAGGCTGAAGAGAGAGATGGGTCAGGGGTTATGAATGCTGCTTCTGCGGAGGACCAGGATTCGGGTCCTAGCACCCTCTCAGATGGCTCACAGCTGCCTGTAACTCTAGTTGCAGGGAGCCAGGGCCCTCTGGACTCCAGGAGTACCCAAGTGCACAAGCGTACACTCATGCACACGTAAATAAATGATTTTTTTAAGCTGTAGGATTGGGAATGTCAGCTCTTTAACATTTAATACGTATAATAGAATGTTGCTGTGTTTTCATAATCTTATCTCTGATTCACAGTCATCTTTTAGATAATTGCAGTATCTCCTATTTTATTGAAAATGCACTGAATATGTCTTTATAAGATAGAGGATGAATAGTAACACAAAGTTAATCCCCTTAATTATATAAGCTTACTGCTGAGCTGAAATATTAATACCTTATGAATGTATTCCGGATGCTTCTTTAACATGTTTGTTGTAACTGTCACATGAAATTATATTCTTGGACAGGCTTGAAAGCAGTGGCTTCCTTCCTTTCTGCACATGCTCGTTCTGTGGAAATTCGCTTACATGTTGGCTACTTTTTTTCAGATACATCTATTGTGATGAAATTGACTTGGCTGCAGACACAGTGCTGGCCACACTGTATGCTGCCAAAAAGTACATAGTTCCTCACCTTGCCAGAGCCTGTGTTAATTTCCTGGAGACCAGCCTAAGCGCCAAGAACGCCTGCGTTCTCCTCTCTCAGAGCTGCCTGTTTGAGGAGCCGGACCTGACACAGCGTTGCTGGGAGGTGATAGATGCCCAAGCCGAGTTAGCGCTCAAGTCTGAGGGATTCTGTGACATCGACTTCCAGACACTCGAAAGTATCCTCCGCAGGGAAACGCTGAATGCCAAAGAAATAGTGGTTTTTGAAGCAGCCCTGAATTGGGCTGAGGTGGAATGCCAGCGGCAAGATCTGGCCTTGAGCATTGAAAATAAACGCAAGGTCCTAGGAAAGGCACTGTACTTGATCCGCATCCCCACCATGGCCCTGGATGACTTCGCCAATGGTGCTGCACAGTCTGGGGTATTAACTCTCAATGAGACCAATGACATCTTCCTCTGGTACACCGCATCCAAAAAACCGGAGCTGCAGTTTGTGAGTAAGGCCCGCAAGGGCCTGGTCCCCCAGCGTTGTCACCGATTCCAGTCATGTGCCTATCGGAGCAACCAGTGGCGCTATCGGGGTCGCTGTGACAGCATCCAGTTTGCAGTTGATAAGAGGGTGTTCATCGCAGGCTTCGGGCTGTATGGCTCCAGCTGTGGCTCTGCAGAGTACAGTGCTAAGATTGAACTCAAACGGCAGGGCGTTGTCCTGGGCCAGAACTTGAGCAAGTACTTCTCAGATGGATCCAGCAATACCTTCCCTGTGTGGTTTGAATACCCAGTGCAGATTGAGCCAGACACCTTCTACACAGCCAGTGTGGTGCTGGATGGCAATGAACTCAGCTACTTTGGACAAGAAGGCATGACGGAAGTTCAGTGTGGCAAGGTGACTGTCCAGTTCCAGTGCTCCTCAGACAGCACCAATGGCACTGGTGTACAGGGAGGGCAGATCCCCGAGCTCATATTCTATGCCTGAACTTTTCTTCTCTTATGCAGCATGAGGGGCCCACATGGGCCCTCCTTGCCTGACGCTTAGCTCATCTGCAGACGTGTGGTCAGCACAGGTAATTTGTAATGAATGAAGCAGTAGGCAGTTTCTAATGTCTTTGAACCTTTTCATTATGTACAGGCTAAAATGCAACATTCCGCTTTTAACTATATGCTTAGAAGAGCCAAGTTCTTACTCAGGCTTTGTGGATTTTGAGTTGCATCTGTACGCCTAGGAGATCATGTACTTTTCCAAGTGCCCCCCAGCCTCCTACTTCTGTACCTCTGAAGAAGATTTTGGATCAACTTGAATTTCCTTTAATGAATGGGAATTTGTATCCTAAAGTAGTATCATTATTTTTAAACAGAACCATTTTCTCTCAATAAATAAAAACAAAAACAAAAAAACAGGTAAACCTCAGTGTACAAATTTGAAAGAATATTTGCTTTTTGACAAGTAAACTTAGAAAGTAAACAGTAGGCCAGTCGTCATGTTTGGCTCTGTTCTTTTTTACATTTGTTGCTTTTAAATTTGTGGCCTAAGTCCATATATGTGCTACCCACTGAGCAGCTCTCACCCTTGGTGTAAGGAATTAGGTGTTTGTTTAGTCCGCGACATCTACTACAAGGCCGACTTATATTCTTTCAGGTTAGAAGACAAGATACCAGAATGCACACACTTCTTTCAGAAGTGATGAAGTTAGAAAATGTCATTGTTGATAGGAAGAAAGGTTGCAGACTTGTTAATTTACACCACAGTGGGTTAAAGGGAAGCCTGAAAATGCCCGTAAGGCCAGTAATTCCGTTTACCAGTGAGAAGCAAACACAAGTCAGAAAAGCCACTCTTGCCTGGTAGTTTTGGACTCCCCCTACCCCCCAACATACAAATAAATACACACTCACACACACTATTGACTTGTTCTTAAGTCTTACTACATAGGAGTCCTGTTTCTCCTCCCCCTCTTCTGTTAAAAGAGGACCACACAGTCCTATAGAGGTATGGAGTAACGGTTTTTAGCACTACTTGTCAATGTGATAAAGTGCTCTATATGCTTTTTCTTTTAAATCCAAAACATTCTTTATCTGATCTTTGACCATAGACGATCTTATTTGTTGGTTATGAACAAGCTTCTGGACTGCTAGAACCTGGCCTCTGGCCATCTTGAAGTGCCAATATATGACTGCAGGGTATTTGAGAAATGGTTCGGAGTGACACTGGGTTATACCAAGTATTGACCTCATCAGCATCACATGCAGTTCTTATTTCTCCATGATAACATAAGCAAAGGGAAAAGCTCGCAGACAACTTCTTTCTCATGAAGGCTCGTGTTGGCTCAGTGCCTGTGGCCCTGGTAGTGTCCAGTGTAGTCACTTAAATCTGAAATATCCATGTGTTTCTGGGCAGCTTTTCTGCTCAGTGTGATCCTGAGATGGCTCCCGCCACCCAGAGTGTGGTCCCTGGCCGCCTCCTTCTCCTGCTCTGTAAGCCAAAGTTAGCTTACCTGGAGCAGGGGCTAGTCCTGGGGTGTGTGTGCCTGCGCAATATGTGCATGCAAGTGTGCTTGCCAACTCAGGAACTGCCTCCTCCCAGCCTGGCTAGTGGTGGGTGTGTCAGAAGTAACACCCCCCCCCCAACCCCAACCCCCCCCCTGGTCCCAGCCAGGCTCAGTGAGTGACTGCTGCCACTCACTGGGCTTCTGGGCCATTTCTTCCCCTACAGATATGGGCTTGTGGCCTTTGGCCAGCTTACCTTGTGGAGGAGAGCACTGGATTATGGGAAATGTTTTAATCATTTTGCCATTACATACATCTGTTAACATAGGTGACCAAAAGCTGTTATTGATGACTAGAAGAATATTCCTAGGACAACTTCCCTAACAAAGGGAACGGCAGGTTGTAGTTTTGGCAAAGCATCAATGAGATGAAGGTACATAGTCAATTAAAATTACTTCAACAAAGGTTTTTGCTTTACAGTTATGGTTAAACATTTCAGTAACTCATAGCTACCATACAGATTGGTGTGGTACATGCAAAGTGACTGGAAGGCACTTACTTTTAAGCCAGAGGAGAAGGAACTTTGTTTAGCACAGATTGAGTCCTGTGAGATAGTTGGGCTGGGTGTGATAGCCTTAAAGGGGCAGTGTCTACTCCTAACTCGCTTTTACTGTGACTGAGACACCCTCCATGTGGCTGGGCAAGTGCAGATCACTGAGGATGGAAGAACTTAACTTTATATTAATTATTACGTTTCCAAAAAGATATACCCACTTTCTGACTTGGCCTATGCCAGGAACTGTGGGTAAGATTGAGCAGCTATACCTAAAATAAGAAAGTTTATGTTCTGAATCTATTCTCCTATATGCATTTTTCCAGCAAAATGAAAGATAATGCGCTTGCTTTGGTTTTCTTTGGTAATTTTGAACTTTGTAGTTTATAAGAATAAAAACCATCATTCTGACAGGGCTGGCAGCTCTAGTGTATAAACACAACTTCATTAAGCAGAAAACGCTGTAGATGCTTTGCCCAGCATACTGGCAGTCTTCATCATTGTTCATACTGGGGATAAGGGTAACTAGGCTAGCAGTTCTAATGCAACATTCTTTAATCATATCTTAAGATAGTATTTAAGTAAATGGTCTAATTTCTACATAATTATTGCACTGAACTGTCTTTTTTTTTTTTTAAGGTGTTTAAATAAGCTCAGCTAATTCAGGACACTGTAGCCAATCATGCATCAGTGTGCTTGACTTTAGCAGCTTACAGCGTTATTTATGAAGGAAAATATATAAAGTACCTCATGTTGAATGTTATTGTACTGTATTTTTAATGTAACAGTGCAGATCTTGTTAGACACATGAATGTGTATAATTATGTTAAATGCAAATAAAATAAAACTGGTTCATAGATTTGCTGTTTTAGCATTTTTGTTGCCCTTGAAATAGTAAAAAAAAAAAAATGTCACTTTTGGCTTTTGGTGCGACTGCATTTATAATGATGATTTCATAGGAACATTTGTTTACAAAATATTCAATATCTTTGATTCCCAAAAAAGGTGAAAATTGAGGCAAAAGCATAGGAGAACAGTGAAGATGTTAGTCAGTTACATTGTTCGAGGCCTGACTGCTCAGGAAATGAGAGTGAGCGGATACGTGTGTGCTCCTGTTGTGGGATTGGTGGTGGGCTGGCAATCCCAGCCACAGCTTCTCCATGTACCCACTGTACTGAGAGAGTGCCGTACTGATCCGCATCCGCCTTCTGTTTGCCAAGGTCGTAATTGGATCCAGAAATAAACTGCCAAATAAGAATTTTAGTGCAGTTGTTATATATTCAGTCCATTTCCCGTTCTGCTTCCCAGTGCTAATGCTCTCTGGCCTTTTGGATAACAATCAGTTGTATATCCCTGTGTCACGTACCTATTGCACACAACACAGCCACATCCTCGTTCATAATTATATAAATGTAGTTATGCATACATACATAGTTTTCCTTGTACCTTCCCAATACTTTTTCTCAATCTTTCACCTATCCAGGTTCAGTCTCTATTGACTTGCTCAAAAGATGTTTGGAATTACTCATAAGTATGAGAACTGGAACCCCCTACCCCCACCCCTGTCCTCAGCAGCTTAAAACCACAGCTACAACCTGAATTGCAAAGATCCTTAATCTACCAGAGTCTCAGCTTTTATTTCTTCTTTGCTTCTACTTAAAGTTAATCTGAATGTTTGTTTTCATTAACCAAAGACAGTTGTGGATGATCCAGTTTCATTGTTGGGACTCAAAACCACTTACATTACACCCTCCAGGTTGACTTGCTTGCCTTGGAAGGCTTTGGACCAAAACTTACGAGAAAATTGGAAAGTAAACTAAATGGTATAAATGAAGCTAGTGGGCTATGAATATCTGCTGAGTCTTTGAGATGCTTCGGTGAGCTAAGAGCAGCCTTGGATTATGCCCTGTCTTCCACTTACTGGCCAATTGTTTTTCTTGTTTTAAACTCTACCTATTAGAATATGTATTCCAGTAAAGCCACTTCTGGAGAATTATCTTTTGGAACAGGTTATGCATTTATTTCTATAACTAACATTGGTGGGTGGAAAGTTTCCCTGTTGAAAGTTGGCCAGCATGGGGTAAGAGGGAAATGTAGAAATGGATGAGACCTTCACTGAGGATGCTGCAGTGCTGAGCCCAGGATGCCTGCCGTGTGGCATCTGAGGAGCATTTGCCCATGTTGCTCTCACATCAACCTCTCCCCTGTTGCCTGTTCTGAACCTTCCTAGTAGGGTAGTGATGATTTCCATTTTATGCAGGCTCTGTCCTGGGGATTCCTGGCTAGTTGCCTGTTAACGAACGAAATGTCCAGCAGAAAACGTTTTTGATAGCAGACTGCCTTATGCTCTTAAGTCTAAAATCCCCAAATCTTAGTTTTGAGGTAAGTTGAGCAGCCACAGCTGTGTTTTGGGTCCCTCTGTGGGACAGCTACTCATTACACATCTCTTTAGGCTGCCTGGATGAACAGAGTTAAAGGTTTCTGTGAGGCAGTCTTCCTTCGCTGGGGCCACAGTGGTATAAAATTTCCTTAAGTTAGGACATTATTTGGTTTTTATTATTTTGAGGGAAGTTTTATATGTAATAGACTTCCTTTTATGCCAACCATTTCATCTGTTATTTACAAGATAGAACTTGGGACAAAAAAGCTAAGTAAAAGCAAGTCATAGGAGTGACCTTGTTAATTTTAACAAGAAGACGCTTGTGTGAAACCAGAATAATCTGAGATATTTTTGCTATATGGCAGTCGTTACTAGGGCTATACAGTTAGCATTTTCCTTCCTATCAAAAGATAGGCAATGACTAAGGGTACATGAATAATATTTCAAAGCTTGAAGGAGAGAGTACCACCTTCTGTTACACTGCAGAATAAATGCCTGGGAATGTTCTTTCGAGACATTCTGTGCATCTAACGAATTCTTATTTCTGTGCTTCCTGGACTGTAAACCTTAAAAGTATTTCAGAATCTCTTATTACAGTATTGAAACTGCATGAGCCCTTAACTAATTCAAAATTGAAAGTTGTCATCAATCTTTACTCTTAAAGAAAAATTCCACTTCTAAGAATATTCATAGACAGCAGTGGACTGGAGATCAATGTCTTTCTGGCTCCAACAAGACACAGAAAGTGTAATGAGTCATTCAGAGGATTAACCCACCGCTCATTCAGTCATTGATCTTTTATTGGTCCTTTGCTTCATCGAAAGCAGTCAGAGGTACAGGAAATCAGGCCAGGAAGATATGGGCTATATCATTGGGAGCTTGTGGTTGAAGTCAAGGATGCTGTAATCCTGGATACAGAAGAATCATGGGTGGCTGAGCCACATTCCTCTGAAGTTCTGATGTCAGTCCAAAATGGAGCCCGAGTGACTATATCCAACAGGCTTCCACCTGATGCTAACGCTGTTGTCAGCAGTTTGGATCAAGTATAACTGACCCAGAAAGGGCTATGTGATTACCAAGCAGCAGAGCTGAGAGGAAGGCTGGAACTCCTAGGAGATCATTAGCATGTAGACCAGCTTTAGTCTGGAAAAGAAAATGATTATTGCTAACATAGTCAATTGTAGTGTGGAGCCCAGAAGGAATCCCAGAACAAAAATACCCGCATGTGCCAACAATAAAGGGTCAAAGTAGGATAAAGCTGCAGCCTGTTTGGTACAGGATACTGACCTGGCTGGTAAGCATTCCGTGTGTCCGGCTCATTTATCTGACTTTTAAACAAAATAAGGTAAGGTCACCAAAGAGATTTCAGAATAGACTGGGCAAACTTTTATTTTAGGTATAGGTCTCTGGGCAGGATAGACTGGATCAGGCTAGAGGCCAGGAGGATTCTGGGAGAACAATGTAAATGAAGACTGAAGCAGCTAGGCTAAAACGATGGATATTTGCAGGGTAGGGCTGAGTTTTGAAGAAACTATTATAAAGCAACTTAAGATGAAGAAACCTCTTGCCTTACATTTATTCGTAGGGAGTTTTGGCTTAGCTAAGTAGTTGTCTTATAGAAAGCCTTTGAGATTGTCACCTTACATTCTTTAAAGAAGCTGGAAAATGTAGAGGAGCTAGTGGCTCAGCCTGACGCTGGACTGCCATCCACATTGCTCTGCCTCTGAACCTCCCATCTCTCCAGAATGGTGGTAAGATAATATCGTCCTAGGAGAGTTAGGTGATGACAGCATCCTGACACTCCTGTGGCAGTGCCTGGTGAACAGAAAATCCACCTGTACGTGCTCAGCAAAACCGGAGATGAAAAGTCATAAAGCAAACCATCGATGTTCCTCCTGTGTACATATGTACTTTCAAGTTACACATCCTTTTAGCGAGTTGTCGACGTAGAGAGTTGAGAACAGCCTTGGTGCTATTCTTTTAAACTCTCACACTCAAGAGCCACCGAGTTTGTAAAGCTACAGTGGGCTGTATTGTTGAGGAATTCTCATACTGTAATTAGCTTTCTAATATGAACTTTAATTTTATCATCTTAATGAGGTACAGAAATGATTTATTATGGTGTGGATGTTCTGACACATCAGATGCCTTCTCTGCTAGGATTCTTCAGATGACTGTAAAAGCAAAAGGGGGGTGAAGTAAAGGAGACATTTCCAAAACAAGTCTATGTTGAAGGGTTTTTTTTAAAATTCTTTATTAATTTCAATGTTAAAATAACCTCTTATTGTACTGCAGTTTTAGAGGATTTGGGATATGACTCCTGCAAATATGTTGTGATTAAAACTGCTTTTAGCATTGGTACTGTTTGTTGTTGACAGCAGGGATATGAATGGTGTGGGAATTTTGAATGGTGACTTACATTCATTTAAGTAACCACAGGTGTCCCAGTAGTACTGGTGACTCCAGCCTGGTCCACAGTTGTTGGCAGTCACATCTACCTTGCCTGAGAGTGCTTTCTTCCCTTCTTCATCTACACTACAGCCAGCCAGTGCCAGGGCCTCTTTCCCAAGGGAACTAACATAGGGAAATGTGCCTCTCAACATATGCACACAGATTTTTGTTTCTTCGGATTGGATTCTCTGCGCGTTTGTAGAAGAATCCTCAAAGGAATTCATTTGCCAGGGATTTGTATATAGGATGGGAACAGAGGGCATCCCATATATATGTTGAGAGGAGTGGTCAGAATCCCAAAGCTTCCGACAAGTGGAGAACCCCTGAAGTGGGCTGCTTGTGCTGAGACGGCTCTGCTTTGTTTCTCATCCTTCTGAGGGGTCATTCTCATGAAAATGCCCAACAATGGGAAGAAACATTTCTCATCTCTCATGACTTGGGCTCACATTGGAAATCCTCACTTCTACAGCATTCCGTCGGTCAAAGGCTACTCAGCTACATGTGGGGAGTTAAGTGCCCTGACCCTTACCAAGGAATGCTTCAGAGATACAAGAAACAAGATGTGACTGGTTGGACCTTGAGTACAGACACAGCATTTGACCTAGGCCTTTTGTTTGGTTTGGTTTGGTTTGGTCTGGTCTGGTCTGGTTTGGGAGAAGGGTTATTCTGTGTATCCTTGGCTATCCTAGACCTACCTCTGAAGACCAGGCTGATCTTATCTCACAGATTCACATGCACCTGGCTTTGTCAGACCTACAAATGGATTTTCTGGTCATTCTGATCCTAGAACCAAATTCACATAGTTACCTGCAGAGCCATTATTTGCACTAAAATCAGTAACGTAGTTGTGAAGAAATGACAGAGGAAAGGTAAAGTCTCCACGACTCTCCAGACAGCAGTTCCCAATACCAATGTGTACTTTCCTCTCCAGGGGGCTCTGCTAAGTGGTCCTTCTCAGCTCTTGCCCTCCAGGTGAAGTTCTCCATCACACTCCCATCCCTGTTTTACCTGGACTCAGTCAACACCTCAGAGGGGTTTTTTTATTTTTGTTTCTGTTTTGGTTTTGTTGTTGTTTTAGTCACCACATGGCTTTCAACTGCAGTCCTGTGGACCTCACTGTTCCGTCTTATTCAAGAAGCCAAAATAAGGTGTGAAGAACAATAGGAGTTCTGTTATGCTTCTCTGGCCATCTGGAGTCAAAGCATTGCTCTCTGAAGACCCTAGATGTTCCTAGGCTTCATTCCAGGTTCGGAATAATTCGGACACCCTCAGTTGCGACTCAAGAGACAGAAGGGAAGGAGTTGTGCTTTCCTTAACAGCCCTCCCAATTGTTGCTGGAAGAGGGGGCTGGGTAAAGGGTGGGCTTGTGGAGGGAGAAGTTAGGGACTCTACTTACCAAGAAGCCTTACATAGCTTATCTGCGGTTTATACTGATGGCTTGATTTCCCCAGGACTCCCGTCCAGTCACACAGTGTCTAAAATGGAAAACTCAGTGGTGGGCACTTAGGGTCATGTTCAGCATCCAAAACAGAACAATGATGTTAAAGCTTGTTACTATTTAATTAGTATTGTCACTCTTTACTAGAAGTCCGGGTCTGTGTGTACTGCTTTAGTTGACAATAGTGTTTGGTCTGAATGGGAACCACATAGCCAGTGGTTTCTGAAAATTATTCACTGGTGGCAGAGGAACTGGGGCTACAGCTGAACACCAGGTCAAATCTCTTCCTAGCTGTTAAAGCTCCCATTTCCATTTGAGCCATCTTCTCTACACAGGAAGAAAATGCCTCTGCATAGCGATAATGGTTTAGAACGAGCCAAGCAGAGGAAGCTACATCTATTCTAGTAAGATTTACTGGGTTTTGTTTGTTTTAGGTCTCACTGTGTATCCCAGGCTGTCCTAGAACTCAGTATGTAGACAAGGCTTGGCTCTGCTAGGATTAAAGGCATAGACCCTGGTACACTAAGCTCTTACGGTTATTTTAATATTCCAGTATGCAAATTAGTTAGGTGGGCAAGAAAACTACTTGAGTGTGATTTATTTCCTTGTTTGTTTATTTTATTAAACTTGTACAGTTTGGTTTCCTCATCATTTTTTAATGTCTGTTATGTCTCATTTTGAAGTCGGGGTGCAGAAGGAAAATATAAATTAACCAAACTCTTCCCCAGAGCTCAAAAAAATGCCCGCCTTCTCAGCTAAACAATGCCTAAATCCATATACTCAGCTCCATCCAAATAAGCAAATTTCTTTGGCCTCTGATGTTGCAAGTTTCCAAAAATGAGCAGGGGAGCCTTCAGGATACTAACACAAAGTAAAATGGAGAGGATAGAGATGGCAGGGAAGTGAAAAGGGGAAGCAGGGAGAGATTAGACTTTGTGGCACTTTCCTCCTAAATAAGAAGCCTTTGGGAGGATGAAAGGCTCAGCTTCCTTGGGGGCAGGGAGGGCTCTGGCATAGAGCCCTACTATGAAGATTAATAAAAGTGGTTCTATTAGGTCTTCTTGCCCTGGCTCCCAAAGCCTGTAAGGATTTTTTGTGGGTCTGCTAAGCCTTTTGCTTACAGTGTGTAGATGACCTTTTCAGGGTATTTACTTGGTGTTTTTTATCTTTTGGGCTTCCAAGGGAGTCCAAAGTGCAAGCCAAACCCATGACCTATTCAAGGCCAAGGGATGAGGCAAGACTTAAGGCCTTTTCTGACACGTTCCAACAGAATCCTGCCCTGAAGATACATTGAGGCTGAAAAGATACGTGAGCTACGTGAGCTCTGTGCTCACCAGGCACCAGGAAGAGCCAGGTTTTGCTCCTGACAGCCTCACATACACCCCGAGGCCAGGAGACACTTGAAATCTCATTGCTCTTACTTGTTCTGCCCCAGGCGGAATCACATCAGCTTCACATAGGAAGCCAGAGATCCTTTTGGGTCCCTACACCTTCTCTCACAACTTTCCTTCTTTTCTCAATGATTTCAGCTCAAGCCAGCTCTAAGTTTTGACCTTGGCCAGCTAATGTCAGGTCCTGGTTAGCTCTCACCTCGCTCATTAGCAAAAATTTAAGATTAAGGAAACTTTCTTTTGTAAAAAAAAAAAAAAAGCATTAATATCTCAAAACTAAATGGTCACTTCACAGAGATAGAAGAATAAGAAAGGGCCTGGGTGGTTAAAAAGGCCACAGTGGCCCTGTTGGTATAGTGGTAAGAATTAGGTTGTGAGGGTGTGAGTATCACCAGATCTCTTATAAAATGGCTTCCTAGAACCTAAATAAACAGAAAGGGCTAGTTCCTGAGTTTTGTCATATATGATTTCTATTACACCCTGGCTAAACAGACATATCACTGTGTGGAACAAGAACCTAGCTCCTCATCGGTCATTATTAGAGTTGTCTTGTCTCATGCCTGATTATAAGCAGCTCCCAGAATCATTTGGATTCTTTTGTCAGGGAAAGCCATTTGACCAGTCTCTGCTGACCTATCATTTTTTGCTAACCCCAAATGTGTATAAACTTGATGTCACTAGTCCTCTTTCTTCCCTAAGCACTTTTCTTTCTGGTTAACAATGGAAATATCTGTGGAGTCATCAACGGACAAGAGAAGCCCAGCATGCACTGGGAAACCTCTAACTGAGAGGAATGGTTTTTTAAATCATCTAGAGATGTCCATCAGGAGAGCCCATTTCCATCGGTTAGGATGACAGAACCATGAATCTCATTCAGGTACCAAGACAAAAACACAGAAACAAACAAACTAAGAAATTTGTCCCCTGCTTGTTTCCATGGCAGGGGAAGATTCTGCCAAAGCCTGATGTGTTACCAGCAAACAAAACAAACAGAAGCGAAGGTTTACAGCCTGAACTTTCTCAAGAGGAAATGGACCTCAATGTAAAATCTACCATTGTTCATTTGGAAATTTCCATTATAAAAATTATTTAAAACTGAGGGAGGAATAGGGCCTCGGAGCTAATAAATAAGATGCACTTATTTCCTGGGTGGAGGTAACTCATCCATTACATTTAATTTGTGATTCTAAAAGATTGTGCTCTAAACACTTAAACTGAACACACAATTTCAGAGTAAACCTGGCTTGTTTTAGACTCTTGTCGGGACACAGGGGTGGTGTGGTCATCTCTTCTGAAGCAATATATATATAGATAATCTCTTGTGCACTTTGGAAAAGCTATCAATCAAATGCTGATTGGACAATGAGCTGAGTCCGGACTAGTAGGACAGAGGAATTCTGGGATCGGGTCACACATGATAGAGAATTCGCCCTGACACAGAGGAAGATGGTCAAGTAAAGCTGTGTAATGTGGACGAGATTTCCATACTCCTGAATTTTAAAGCTTAAATAATATATCCTAAATGTATGGATTGATACTTCTGCTCTGCTGCTTAAATGAGGGTTCCCAGTTCATAAAATTCCTAATTAAATAGAGAAGCATTCTAAATTCTTGGTCTATGTTAATCATATTTAGGAGAAGCCTGGAAGTTTAGATCATGACTTCATTAGGGCATTCACACAGTTCCCCTGGTGGCAACATAATCTAATTTTAGCAAATTTTAATTGCAAGTGCAGCAAAAGTTTATGAGCATTTGAGATGAGTCTCAGATACTCTGGTTTCTGAATGCTGTGCTCTGTGCCTTCTAACACACACTGTTTAGTCTTGCCTCCCAGTTCCAGTGCTCCGGTCATATAAATGCCTGTCTGTTCACTCTATGTGTAAATATTATGAGTTCTAAATTAAGCTTACAAACTACTCTATCATGTGTTCGGCTTTCTTAGTGAAGTTAATAGAATTGCTGAGCAAAACATGCCCTAGAACTCTATTTTGATTATTCTTTGTAACAGCCTGGAAGTTGGGTTCAAGTTTCAAATTCTTGGTTCCACAGAGCTCTGGTGAAGAGATACTGTGCCTGTGTGATGAGTATGTGTATGTTTCCATCCTTGATTTTATCTAGAAGAAGAGATGTTTCTCTATTTATTTATGGTTTGCACTACGCAAACATTGAAATTGGTCTGCTACAGCCCAAGAACCAACCATCTCTGGCATCTCTATGAGAACATCCTGGTGGTACGGCCTGTACTTAGGAGGAAGGGAACTTGTGGCCTTCGGGACTGAGAAGAGTCCACATACTACATGAGGCAGAGATTTAAAATATAGATTCAAAGTGATCTTATTTCCCTGATTAAGAGGCTTAGGTTAGGGGCACTGTGAAGAAAATATTGTTGCTTTTTGTTGTTGTTGTTGTTGTTGTTGTTGTTGTTGTTACTCTTAAAGCCCTGTAAACTTCTTATTTATGCCTGATAATTATTCATAAGTTTATATAGCCCTTGTTTGTCTTTTTTCAATAGATATGCATCTTTCTTGGTACCAAAGTATACTGGGTAATTTCATGGATCAACTCGAGTGGGCTAAAGGATGCCCAGATACGTGGTCAAACTCTATTTCTAGGTATATCTGTGAAAGTATTTGGACGGGATTACCACCGAACCAATAGGTCAAATGGCAAAACAAAACAAGGCAAAGCAAAACAAACAACAACAATCAAAAGCTGACCCTCACTAACGTGGACCAGTTAGTATGCTGAAAGCTCTGAACAAACAAAGGGGAGAGGAAGGGCAAGGACTCTCTCCTTCAGTTAAGATTCCCACATTAGTCTGCCTTTGACCACTCTACCCATGGACATCCTTCCTTGCGGCCTCTAGCCTCAGGCATTCATACTGAGGTATTTATACCCCTGGCCCCATGTTCAAAGACTTAAGACCTAGACTGAATTATACTGATGGCTTTCTTAGCCTCCTGCTTAGACTTTTTGACCTCTCATTTCACATGGTTCAGTCTCAACATTAAACCCTCCTGTTCTGTTTATCCCACAAACGGCATCTCTGTATGACGATACAGCAGTGGACAAGACAGGCTAAAGTCCCTTTGTTACAGACCTGACCCTCTAGTGAGAGAGTACGATGAATGAGGCGTGTCAGCTTTAAATATGAGCTTGAATTATCTGCAGCTCCGTCAGAATGAAGCAGGATCACTGCCTACTCCTTTGAACTTTGCTGGTTCGTGGTATTCAACAGAAATCATGGGGATACACTGTGACTGTGAAGGTCATATTCAAAGGTCTTGATCACTGTTGACCTCAGACACTCCCAGAACTATTAGTGATAATGGAGTAGACAACTACCATGAGGCAGTCATATATGCTGGGGGAGGCAGTTACATGTTGTATTCTGAGAGCAGTCCTTTAAGGCAGTAACAGGACTTGGATGAGAAGACAGCTTGAAAGTGGATCCTCTAGGGCCAGATGTTCCTGCCCCAGCCATTCCAGTTACTCCCCTGATGAATGATCAGATATCAGGAGCCAGAGATCACCATGTATCTTTACTCTGCTCGATACTAATTCACAGACAGGGGCATCGCCATTCATTGCACTAAGTTTTGAGAAATACTGAGTAATAGCCCCTACATTTATGCTGAGCTCATCACTTTGGATTCAATGTAGTTCATTCAGACCCCTCTTGCTGCTTTATTTGAGTGTCCAAATGGTCATCTCAAAAATCTATTTCCAGGGGAATTATTGATTACTTCTACTTCTGGACAAAACAACAAAACAAAGCACCACCATCCACAGAATGTAGCTGCTTCTGTTTAGACTCTGAGTCAATGCTGTGACTCCCAATCGAGTTCCAGGCTCTTTTTTTACTACTGCCCGTATCTAATCTATTAGTAAATCCTGCAGTTTCTGTAATAAAAATAGATCTCCAGTCTGTGCATTTCTTCACATCTCCTCTCCCTGCATGCAAACTCTCCTGGCATTGTTTCTTAGCTGAAACAACTCTCCTGACATCCAGCTAATGCTTTTCATTTGGCTCCCAAGAAATGAACAGCAGGAATCCCTCGGTCAGGACAGTGCAGTGCAGTGAGTGGATGTACATGTAATTGCTCCACATCTCCCCAGTCCTTTAACAGTAACAAATGTTATGCATGAAACCAGAAAAGCTGAAATGGCAAACCTGTATGTGTGTGTGTATGTCCAGAAAAGAAAATGGAGTAGTGTGTACACTCGAACACACACTTATTTTAGTGTGTGTTTCCCCTAGGCTTGATATTATGCAGTCACATTGAAGCTAAGACACTGTAATGAATTATAGGAGACCTTGGTCTGCAGTCATGAAATCACAATAAGCAATATATACTAGAGAGTTGAGTGTGTGACCATGGAAATGACACTCTTGATATTCCTTTGTGGATGGAGAGAAGACAGACTGAGCCCATCACCTGAGATTCTATTCACCACTCCCTTTTTCCAACTTAAGCATATTGGGACTGAGTTAGGGACTTGTCAGCAGTGATGCCTTTGGAAGTCACCCATGCTTCTGGAGAGAGTCCAGGAGCCTTCTTTGCCACTCTGAACTAGAAGGGACCCTTTCTTTGACCTGCCAGCTCCTTCTCTATTTAAGGTAATGTCACAGTCCTGCATGGCTCCAAGGTTCTTGGAACCCAGCCTAGGAGTGGCAAGAGAATAAAGGATAGATGTTTAAAATCAAAATGTGGACAAAGAAACAGTGGGACCAAGTGGACCGAGCTGTCTGATGGAGAAGCCAAGGTAACCCAGAAGCTCCACCTGGTCATTACATATGCTGAGTTGACCAGGGAGGTGGGGTTATTGTAAACATCTGAGGAAGGAGGCAGAGTTTATGGGATACAGCTGAGTCAAGGAGGAAGGTTTTAATAATCTCAATGGGAGCAGTCTCTGTATGGGAAGCAGCTCCAGGGAAGCTGCACTTCAGGCATTAATTTGCAGTCTGAAGGCAAGAGGGAACAGCACTGACATTTTCAGCACACACTATCCACATGTGCTCTCAGGCTGGAGGAAGGTTTTGACATGGCCAGGTCCTGTGAAAACCACAAACTCACTCAGGACTGCTTCACACACTGAAGGATTCCTGTTCTTCACATGGGTGGATAGATGCTTTCTTTTAGCCATTAGAGATGTCCTAGAAAAGGATAGCAACAACAACAAAAGACACACACACACACACACACACACACACACACACACACGAACTCACACTACATACACACGTGTACAGAAGTACTCATTAATATCAGAGCTTGAGGAAGAACATAGGCCCTGAGAGATCGACACCTTGGCCATTTGGGATGGCATAAGTTCAGATACCAATGAGGCAGTATCATCAGAAAGAAGAGCCCATGGATGGGCTATCCAGAATCAGCCATGTGGGCCAGTGAGGCATGAGAGGTAACTGGTGCTGATGGAGAATTACAAAGAGCTTCGCAGGAGACACCAGCCTCTGACAAAAATCTGTGCAAGAAAGGAAAGGTCTGAATCCTGTCATTTATTTGTGGGAGCCACTAAATGTGTAGAGTCCAGAAGAAGTCATCAAAGCAGCAGTCCCTGCTAAATGAAACATAGTAAGGTCTGGGGCATTTCCCAGCAATATTGGAGACTCATATAGAGGAAAGCCCAAAGTCCTCAGGTTTGCCATGCAGACCTAAATCTATAAGATATTCTAGCAGCCCCCTCCCTCAACATGGTATTCAGGGAATGATTCTTGTGTCACTGGACTCAAATTGCTATGTGATTTCCTGCACACTGAATGTTCTGCCTTGTGAAATTAATAGGCAATCAGAGGATGATGCTGTGTCACTTTACTAACTGTCAGAAAAGATACCATAACCTGTGATTTGTATTTTGGGGTCATTCACACTTCTGGAAAGCCAGCGGCTCATCCTCACAAAAGGACTAAGGTAATTTTCCTGTGAAAAGATGCGAATAGTATAGAACTGAGACCTCTGCCAACAGCCAGCAAGCACATGAGGCTGTTGGCCAAGCAAAACTTTCGGGAATTGAGAGAGAAGGCCGTATCTCAAAGACACAGTGTTAAACTCCGGAATGCTAATGGTTTGACAAATCATCCTTAGCTTGCTTATTGGTGCTTAGTTAAAACTAAAGCAAACCAGCAGCGTGGGGGCCCTAAACTGGCCTCAAAGTTGAAGGGTAAACCAAGTACAGTCAATCAAACCACCCACACCATTCTAACTCAGCTAAACAAAACTGAAAGATGAATTCATAAGGATAAGTATATTTTTATATTTATATTATATTGCAAACCTTCATCTTGAGTTTGTGGGCACAAACTCTTAACCGATGGGAATGTTCAGACCAACAGTAATAGAATACATTTGACTACTTCTTCCATGATTGGTCAAAGGGCTGAAGCACTGGTCCACCATTCATGTCATGCTGGGCAGTGTGCAGTCTGTGTCCACCTCCGTGAAAGGTTCTGGGGGTGAAGGGAGAAAGACTGGTTATAAGAAGCTTTAATCTTTTCCTGGTCTACCCTGCCTTGCTCTTGCTATGGTTTTCTGGTCTCCTACTGCACTCTCCGTTCATTAAAGCATGCTTAACCTTTCTTCAAGTCGCTATCTGAGTTTTTATCTGAAAAGCTGTTCTAGAGGAAGGAAGTATCTATAACCTTAGGGCACCTCACCAAGGTGACTTTTTTTTTTTTTTTTTTTTTTTTGCTATCAGATAATAGCAGCTCTTAAGAGCTCCTTGAGTGAGTCATCTTAGAAGATCCTTCTAGCCTATTCAGACCTTCAACTCACACCTAGACTATATCTTAGTGTGAGACCCAAGAAGAACCTCTCCGCTAAGCCTGACCCAGATTTGTGATCCATATAAAGTATATGGGGATAATAAACATGTCATTTTAAGCCCCTGCAACAAGTTGTCGATAACTAATACAGACTCGGTACTCTAAATAAGATCTGCCTTCTCCCAGATTCTATGAATTCTGTATTTGTTTTTATTAATTTAAATTCTAGGAGGCTGAGATGACTGAGTTTCATTTCAGGAGGCCATGACAGGCTACTCAATGTTCATAAATATGGTGACAGGAATCTAAGACCAAAGGAGACTATACACACTTTTCTAGCCTCTCCTTGTGTCAAGTGTATTACTGTTCCACTGTTCAATATAAAACCAAATACTGGTAAGGTAAAGATACCCATGGGCATGGTGTAGGTAATTAACTTTGATTTCCATGGATATTTAATCCAATTTAACTTATTCTATCATTTATGATACTTAAAATTTCTTCAAATGTATATTTGTGCTTTGTGTTCATGTACGTCTATGCACCCCATTAATTCATTGCCTACAGAGGCTGAAAGAGGGCATTTGACACAGAGCTGCAGATAGGTGTGAGCCATCATGTGGGTTCTGGGAATTAAATCCAGGTCCTCTGGAAAAACAGCCAGTGTTCTTAAATGCTGAACCACATCTCCATCATCAATTTTCTTTCATTTCTAATCAACAAGTCTGTAAAGGTGCATATAATGCTTAAAGTTACATCCTTCACAGTCCATCCAACCAATGTTCTTTTTTTATTGGATATTTTATGTATTTACATTTCAAATGTTATCCCCTTTCCTGGTTCTCAGATCAGAATCCCTAGGAGTTGTTTTCTTGCTACACTCTCCATAAGTTTTGATGTTTTATCTGCTAATAAAATCTGACTACTTACAAATGTGATTTTTAAAATTCCATTACATTGTTGTCTTGGAGCTGTAATCTACTTTTCTAACACACACACAACTTCCAGCTTGCTTCTAAGAGCGGCACTGAGAAACAAAGAAACCACCTGCCACCAGAAAGCCACGATTATTTTTCTCTGTACTGGAAGGTGCCTCTGTTCCCCTTCGTTCCTGGTCAATGTCTGCCTTTCCTTTGAAGGGGAGCCTCCAGCAGAGATTTTGTACTGAGTGGTGTTTGGACAATCCCCTCCTAACTGCCAGGATACAATGACTCTCATGTGAATTTCTGCTTTTTGTATTTTTATTCAATTGTTTTAAACTTATTTTTAATCCTTTTCCAGTGTATTTAAAGAAAAAAAAAAAGGTACACAAATTCTAGGAAACAGGCTGAAGTAACACTTGAGAGTTTTAAATAAAGTTCTCTAAATGTTTGCTTGCAGTGCTAGACATTACAGGAGGTTCATCTGTTTACAGAGCCTTCCAGAAAAAAGTATCATGGGTGTTGCTGGCCTTGTATGTTGTTGGATACTCATAGGAAGTATGCTAACTTTCTTCTTAGCAGGCTTTGTGAGCTCCAAAGGCATGGCATTTGGCCTGTTTCCACATGGACTGTGAGAACTGGCAGTACTTTAAGAAATGGTACCTGGAGACACAGATAAGAATGTCCAGTACCTTGAGCCTTCAGAGCCTGTGATTGGCAGTTTTGTCGAGGGAAGCATTTCCTCTGAGGTTTTTCGGATGCTGTGTTTTGGGTTCGAGGCTCTCAGTCCAGCGGAGCTCTTCAGCCACATTCACCTCCTTCCATTCTCACACCGGGGAAGTCTGGTAAAACCATGAGAGAGGAAGACAATCTGTACGCCTTCAAAGACAGCATAATCTCTCCCACATTTCACCTGCTGAGTGTTCCCTGCCGTTCATTAAGGCCTCCATTTCTGCTTTGGCATCACACCTCCAGGTAGACATCACATGGATTGGGTCCACTATCTTATTGGTTTCAGGAGAGTCTAGGATTTAACATGCAGTGAAGACTGTCTAAGACAATTTCTTAATCAGTTAACTGTTGCCATGGAACAAACTACCAGAGTACTCAGATGTTTCAAATCGGTGGTTCTCAAATTTTCTGATGCTGCGACACTTGAACATAATTTGTCATGGTGACCCCGAAACGTAAAAATTATTTCATTGCTGCTTCACAACTGTAATGTTGCTACTGTGAACATATAATAATGTAATGTAAATAAATATCTGATATGCAAACACTGTAGGGGTTGCAACTCAGATTGACAACCCCTGTCTTAAACACTAAGAATTTGTTATGACTCGTAGCTCCATAAGTGTATTCTGAAGCTCTTCTCAGCTGACTGTGGGCCTGTGGTCAGCACTTCAGGAAGGGGTTTCTTGTGTTTGAAGGTTGGCTGTCAATAGCTTTGTCTGGGTTGGGCCCCAGTTGATGTGGCTTATCTCTGTTCCATGTGACCTCTCATACCACATTAGGATAGTTTGTTGTAACTTTAATTTTTTTAAACCTTATTTTTTTTTTAATGATGGTTCTTAAATGCTTTAACCTTCCTTGTAACCCACTACCCACTGGACGTAGTGTCAAAGAAAGGATCTGGGAGAAGTAAACCTCTTTAGAAAGGTTCTTTGGAGCATTCCAGTCTGTGTTGTGTGGAAATCAGCAGTTCAGTACAGCGGGTTAGCAGGCAGCAGCAGCTCAATCCACTCTCAAACACATTTCGGATACACCGGCATTCCTGTTTGGTAGTCTCGTTAGCAACAGTGGTGACATGACCTAGCGGAGACAGCCAGGCCTAGGCCTCAGCCTCAGTTCAAGTCAGCAGAAGGTACCAACAGGAGCACCAGTAGAGGTTCTCAGCTCTACCTCTCTCAGGGAAACGAAGATCAGCAAAGACTGGAGACCCACAAGTGTTGCACAGCAGCTGTACAGGCAAGCCAAGCTCTGTCTCTGTTACTCTGTGGAGTCCTAGTTATACCTTCTAAACATCACATGTCCTCCATGTGCCTTGCCTCAGCACGTGCATCCAATCAACCCAAGTCCTTGGAGGCAGAAACAAACTGCAGTATATCACCAGAATGTGTTTCTCCTGATGACGTTCCAACAAATGCAACTCAACTATGCAGGGTAAGGTGGACCAATAAATGTGGGTCCTTAGCAAAGAACCCTTCATCACATGTCCTTTCAAGTGTTTGCTTTAGCAGAATAGCCTCCCTCCTGTGTCTGCTTTGGTGAAACATCCCTTCATGAGTCGGCCTTAGCTTTTCAGTGTCCAGTTCAGCTAAACGTTCCTTCATGTGTTTGCCCCCAGCAAAACACCATCTAAACAGCTTTCCAAAGAACCCTCAAGTGTCCAGTTAATGTTGTCCTCATATTTAAGGTAGAACTTTGAGACAGTGACTATGATGTTCTCTTGAAGCTTAAGCTCAGTACATGCACTTTATCATGTCTGCCATACTCTGTTGCTAGGTTAAGCTGAAAACTGGAAAACTTCAGAAGGTAAAGGAAGAGGCTGTACTTCATGCTGGTAGAAAGCATGAGTTCATATTATAAAGGTTATGATTTCAGAGAGAGGTGGAAAATGGAAACATTTCTGTAAGCAGTCTTCCAGAGTAGAGATAAATGTCAAGATGAAGATTGACTCTCTTTGTCTCACTGCTGGATACAAAGAAAGTAGATGGGAACTCCCAGAGTTGCTGGCAGCTTCATTCTTACTATGAGCGAAGCCAGCCCACAGTCCAAGCCAACACACAGTGAGAAATAAGGCAAGAATCCCAAGAGGATGGTACCACAGCGCTCATGCTCATGATATTGTGGACTTCTGAGTGTTGGCCAACAACTCATATTTCTTTTTGGATCTTACAGACAACACCAGTAAATTCTGGCATTATCTAGGGCTATGTGATTGGCATTTTATCTTTGGAACACAGACAGATCAAATGGTCCTATAATTCAATGAAAGAATGCTTCACTTCTCCCCACCCAAGAAAACCAAGGATCTCCTGTGGAAGTGAAGAGCGTGTACAGAATTGCAGGAGGCAGTGACTAATGAGAAAGTCAGTGTCTTAGGACTAAATAGTAGGAGATCTTACTCCATAGAAGCTGGTTTCAGTGACTCTGATCCTGTATTTATGGAATATTCAACAGGCTGAAAGGGTCACTTAAATTTTCAGATATAATTTACTGTCTCTTATGGGAGAAATTATACGTTTCAGTAGACAGTTACTCAAACTCTTTTTAATTTTTGTCTTCTGAAATGTTCCCTTGGTTTATTTTCTCCATATTTCCACCAGTCAGGATTTCTCTTAAATATATATTTATATCCACAAATGTTATTCATATACTAAGTGTGCTTTCCATGAACTTACATAATCTATTATGATTTGAAAACACTATTTAATAAGAATTAAACTCTCTCTCACAGACATACAAGCATATTTCCAATCTTTAAATTTTCCTTTGTTTTTGAGACAGCCCTAGATAGCCTAGAACTTGCTGTTTAGACTATATTTCAAACACACTGAGATATGTTTGCATCTGTTTCTCGAGTGCTGAAATTAAGTGTGTGCCACTACACCCAGCCTTGAAAGTCAATGTTTAAAGGCTGTCGATTTACCAAGAACAGTGAAACACATCTTTGTGAAATGTCCATGGTTTCTGTTAGCCACTCTTTACTGATTTTAACAATCAGTAAATGTATCAATCTTCAACATTCAACATCACTAGAAGCCAATAATTCCACATGGCTCAACTCTGAAGATGGGAAAGCATTCTCAATCTACTATAAGAAGTCAAACATGGATGGAAAGGTAATGATAAAACATGGGAAGTCCTACCCAATTTCTGATCAGCTCTATGTATCAGGAACAAAAACTAAGTCGGAAAAAAGTATATACACATTTTCATCAAGTTTGAATTAGGTCCAGTCTAGAGAACGTTTGTAAATATGTCAAATAGAAAGGCCGAGTAATGATAAATGTTTGAGAATTTCCATCTCAGCTCAATAATGTAGAACGTTTGGCTTAAGCAGAATAACCATGCACATCCCCGTCTCGTACACTGGTGTTGTATTCACACTGCACAATATCAAAAGCACTGGTCATATAGATTGTGAAATAAGTGTATGCCCCTCACTTGTATGGACACAGTAAACAGTCCCCCTATGTGTGGTAGCTGTGTATTAACACCCCTTGTGTTACTTATTGAACAACTGCTTAGAAATGCTGTCCAGTTTCATAAGCTCTGTGTATCTTAGGCTCCAGTCCTTTGATCTTTGTTTGTGATGGTTTGGATGAGAAATGTCCCCCATATGCTCAAATATTTGAACACTTGGTTCCCTGTTAGTAGTTGGGGAGGTTTAATGGCCTGGCTTGAGAATATACATCATTGAGGAAGGATTTGAGAGTTCATAGCCTTACTCCATTTTCAGTTTTCTATCTCCTTTTTGTGTTTGTGGTTGGAGGTGGGATCTCACATCTTTCTGCCCCAGCTGCCTGCTGCCGTACCTCCCTTACCAATATGGATTCTCTGACTGGAAATCTAGGTGAAAATAAGGTCTTCCTACATAATAATTGGTTTTGGTCATGATGATTTATCAAAGCAACAGGAAAGTAACTAAAACAAGGTGTTTCCTATGAAGAAAAATGTGGGCCTAGAGTCACTTAGTGACAGTGTTTCCGCTTTCTTTTCATCAAGTCTCTCCCAGGAGAATGACTATGGCTGGAAAGGACAGAGGTAGTAATCAACTCACATCAGCCAACTGGTTGTTTCTCAGCAACTATCATCAGCCAAACATGACTCTTCTCTTTCCTGAGCAATGCTTTTTTTCTTTATCATAGTTAACAGCCTTTCTATTGTCTATGTAGAGGCTCTATGAACACCTGTCACTGTGATGGAGTCTCCACTTCTCCCTTCCTTACACTGTCAGCTTTTATAGGAATTCTGTGTTGTCCTCAGATATAGTGGCAAATGCCCTAACTTGTTTTTTACACTATCCCACACCGTGTAAAGAGCCTATGTTCACTATATCAACTGTCTCTTTCAAGGTATGTCTACCATTTCTGGATGCCAAATTTTAACGGCATTAAATATGAAAATATTAAATGTGTTAGATCAGAACTGGTCCAGAACCTAGGGCACTGTGTCTTCCACAAAAACAAACAAACAAACAAACAAACTTAAAGGAAACAAACAAAAAATCAACCCCTCAGACATGTCTCAGAGTATTTCAGCAGAGCCAAGTCTGGACTAGGACATTGTGGTGGTTTGAAAGAAAATGGACCACTTCGGACCACAAGGAGTGATACTGTTATGACGTGTGGCCTTGTTGGTGTAGGTGTGGCCTTTTTGAAGGAAATAGTCACTAGGAAAGGTCTCAGATGCTCAAGCCATACCCAGTGTGTCTGCACTTCCTACTGCCTGCAGATCCAGATGTAGAACTCTCAGCTACCTCTCCATTACCATGTTTGCCTGAATGGCACCATGCTTCCAACCATGATGATAATGGACTAAACCTCTGAACTGTAAGCCAGCCCCAATTAAATGTTTTTCTTTATAAGAGTTGTCATGGTTATGGTGTCTCTCACAGTAATACATTAGATATATAGGCATTGGGGCAGACTCTCAGTGTCTTACTTCATCCATCATCATATTAACTGTGGAGTTCACATTGACTTAGGAGATTGAGAGATGTGTTTCAGAGAGAGGGCAGAAAGATAACGTATTTGGATAGTGACTCTGTCTCATGTTGGCTGTCTTAAATTATTCACTACTTCCAGCCAGCCTGACATACATACATACATACATACATACATGTGATCCATGTTGGCTAATAACACAGTAGCAAATGGTACATATATTTGTTATTTTTGTGTCACTAAAAACCATACCTGATCCATAGAAATAGTGGAAAGTAGTTGAAATCTTTATTCTGGTTTACAGTTTCAAAGGATATTAGTTCATTTGGGTAGGGAAGGACATGGTGGCATTCATGGTGAGAAACTCGTGGCAGAATCTATCCCATTATGGAATATCAGGAAGCAGACAGTATGACAAGAACCAATGGTTAGACTATACTCTTAAAAGACTTACCACTAGTGACAGATTTCTCCCAGACCCACATCCTAAGGTTTCCATAACTTCTTAAAATAGTGCCAACTTGGGGACCAATACTTTAAAATAACAAGCTTACGCATGACATTTCAAATCCAAATGTTAACAAGACACAAGCAGAAACTTGAACTTATTACTTCTCCTCTGTAATGCCTATTATAAGAGTAAGTCCAGGCCACCTTGATAGAGGGATCTGAAAGACACGAAGTTACAAGAAAAGACACCCAGCTAAGGTCTTCCCAGGTGTCAGATTAACCTTTGAAAGCATGAACAAGCCTGTGCCCAGATCAAGTGGCCTGACTCCAGATCACAGAACAGTTCAATCAACCCATAGATTCACAGAAAACACCAAGCAGCTATTTGATGTCATGAAGCATCTACATTTGTTACATAACAATGGATAACTGGTGCAGTTATCATGGGTTGTTTCTGGACTATAGCCAATGAAGTATCCACTGCCAAGCTGCCTTTGGATGCATGCTGATGGGAGCACAGATGTTCTGTGAGAACAAGATGTAGCAGCTGGCACCATATGACCTTCCAATTGACAAAGGCCACCCACAGAGTCTCTGCCATTACTGGACCTGTTCATTGCTAAGGCTGAGTGTCACGGTTTTAATGTATTCCTTTCAAAATTCTTGTGTTCAGAGCTAACAACCAATGTGATAGTATTGAAAGGAGGACCACTAAACACTTATTAGGTCATTAGGGCTCTTCTCTCATTAGAGGAATTTTGGTCCTCATTAAAGATTTGTTACTTAGCCTCTGGCCTTCTTGTCCTTCTGCCATGAAAATACATTTCATCACTCCCCTCTGGAGAATGCAGTAACCAGGTACATTTTTCAAAGTTCCAAGCAGTATTCTGGATTTTCCAGTGACTTGATCTTGGACACCGCAGCCTACAGGTTCACTTAGGAAAGCTAAGGTATTAGAGTAATAGAGATTACACATTGCCTGTTGGGACACTTGCTTTTGGAACTCTGAGTTAGTTGGGTAAGGAGGCAATGAGGCTGCCATGCTGGGAGAAAGCCCAAGACAGGTGAAGATATTCCAGTTACCACTTAATGCATGTCACAGGTAACAGCAAACATTACCAGCAGATGCTTTTACATAGCTTTAAGCCCAGCAGCCTAAAACTGAACTCCTGGAATTCTCTGGAGACAGTCTTCCCCTAGTGTGCCCTGTTCAAGCTTTTCAGCTATGGAATCAATAAACAATAGATGGATTTTTTGGTATTATGGGGTGGCTTGTTATCATAAAGTAGCTATGGAAACATAATTCAACTATTTTGTTTGTTACTTAGTATGGTCAAATTGCATTGTCTATTGGTTGACTGATTGATTGATTGGTTTATTGATTTCCTCATATCCTATTCTCCCTATCAATAATGAGACTAGCTCTTCTACTGTAGCTACTTACCTATACTCACCAAGACAGTATTAGCACATAGTGGTCAACAAATAGTTGTCGAATGAATAAAAGAATTGATGTTTACCTTATAGAACTAAAATAAAAGTTTCTAGAAAACACTGGAGAGTGTTTGCATGAAACATATTTTTTTCATAATATGTGTGTAAGCTATCCTGAAAAACAGTCGAATGTTCATCCCATACAAATGCATGGAATACCTATTTCACAGCACAAGGCAGCCTCTGGCTGCCTCACTAGGAGCACTTTCTTTGAGGTGTACTGATAACTGAAGTATGGGACACCATAGGTACAATGTGGTCATATAAGTGAGCCTTTTATAAGACAGAGATGGTGACAGTGGCTCCATAACATGAATATTTTTGGGGTTCTGCTCAAAGCTCCAGTTAAAACAGGTGCCCCATAATGCTTGTTGACTTGTGAGCAAGCAAACATGTTTCTGAGCCAGGTAGAAAGAAGAGAAGAAAAGAAAAGAGAAGTGAGGGGTGAGTAACTATGCCAAAGGGGTACCTATTAAATTTCTAAGGGGCACAGGGTCCCAGTCTGTCATAAAGAGCTGTCACAGAGCCCAGGATCACGGAGCCAGCGACCCAGCACAAACATATCCCTGTGTTTTGAAATTGTGTCCATTAAAAGGATATGAAAAAGTAATGGCATCTCCCTCAGTTTCTGCTTGAAGGTGAATTCATGCAGTCTCAGCACTTTATCCTGGAAGCCCCCTGAGAAGGTGCACTGGGGAAGCAATTTGTATCTCTTTTAACGAAGACAGGAAGCCTTGAAGTCTGTGGGTCATCCACTTCCCTCAGACTCCCATCCAATTGCTGAGAAATGTGTCAGATCTGAAGATTTTGTGGGCTCTTAAGTACACGTGATTTTTCCCCTGGCATTCACATCTGAGGCAGATGAAAAGCCTTGGGTTTTGCAGCCCGGTTAGCATGCTGAGAATGTTCTTATGTACAGTGTGTCTGAAATTAATTAAAATATATAGAAATGTGATCAGGAAAACAGGATACATTACATTATTGTTTATTAAATCAATGAGAAACACTCAAGGATTTATGTATGCTTTTTAAATTCTTAGACATTTTGAACACATTCTCTCCCTTCCCCCATTCTCCATAAGAGGGTTGGATAGCCCGGCTACTTTGTAGGGTGGGAAAAATGAGTTTTAAAAGGTAACAAAAAAAAAAAGCAAGTATAAACAAGTTCCCGATTCACTAAGTTCTTTTTATAAACAATGATTTATGTAATAATGTACTTTAAAGACTTATATGAACATTGCTGAGCCCCTAAACATAGCCATCAAACAAATCAAAGACAGAACTGCTAAGATAGTGTGTTCAGTGAGTGAAGGCATTTACAGAGTAGGCCTAGTGACCTAAGTTAAACCTCCAGAACCCATGTATGGTAGATGGAAGGACAGCAGTGACTCCACAAGTGTCTCTTTCACTCATACACATATGGCATACAGAATGTCCCGATATTCCATACATGTCATATTCCAAACATGTATGATGATGATGATGATGATAACAGCAATGACAACAACAATGATTTGTTTTGTTTAATGGAAAAGACAAGGATGAAACCCATCAAACCACTGATAGAAATAGATGATTCCGTGCAGACAATTGCCCGAATATAGCATGACAAGGATGTAGAAATAGCCATCCTTGTCCACATGTGAACATTTCTCACTGTGTCATTTATTCTTCATTACTCTAGGAGTTCTCACATATTTATCTAGCCTCTACTGTAGGAAGCAGTATAATGGGCCAGAAAGGCATACCTGCTTAAACAGAAAGGGCTGTCTCATGGATATCATAAGCTGCAGGTTTTCTATTTATAATTTCAGTCTGCACCATCTATATAATAGGATTAATATGATAGTTAGCTCTCACTCTGTGTATGAAATAACTTATACAAGGGCTGCCACATAATAAAGCAAATGAGCTTTACTTGTCTGTCCTCATTTTTAAGCCAGCAGGTAAGATCCTTGAAGGCTGAAATCTGGCACGGTGCCTTGCAGATGAGAGTTTCATAAATATTTATCAAATGCATGGATGCATGAATAACCATAGGATGAAAACATATTAATCACTGTAATGTGAGCAGGAAAACCAAATATATTTCAACTCTTTCCCAAATAAGATACCATTGATTCTCCACCTGGGATTCACATTCTGGTTTTCCTAAGAGCAGATGGTTTTCACCACATGTCAATTTCTGACACCATAGTCTGTCCATTCAACATTCCTAGGATCTGGTATCTTTGTAGCTCAACAGCAGCAGAAATTGCTTCTTCACCACAGACCCAGAAGATGAGAGCCAACCATTATTTCACTAAGTTTCAAGTGGGGAAATCTGATCACACGATCACACCTGGAAGCAAGGGAACCTGGGAAGTAAGATTCCTCTTTAAACAGGTGACCTGTTACTTCACACTGCAGACAGAGAGAGAATTGTTGCAACAGGAATAGTTCTAAAAAGAAGGAACCAGAAAGTTAGAGGTCATATTGAATATTTGTCAATCATAGCAGGTTTGTATGTAAACTTCATAATACAAGTTTCAGTAGCTGGCAAATTCGAATAAGTACATAAGTAAGTACAGAATATAGTGGTTCACGCATGTCTGGGGCAATTAAGACCAGTGAGTACTCGGTCCAATGTTAATCTCTCCCTTTATCTCACGCTTATCACACCCCTTTTGTTAATGCTGTTATTGTCATTGGTCCATATGTAGTAAGGGCCCCTTTCTCATTTTATTAATCTTAGTTAAACGACAGCGGTATTTTTGGAGCATCTCAGGTGGATAACCTGATGAAGATTAACACACTAAACAGGCTCAAATCAACTAGCACTAGGATGAAAATCAGAACACCCTCAGCGTGTCAGAAGATGACCACCAGTTCCCTTCTAGGCAGACCTTTCAAAGGAAGCTAGAAATATGGTGGTGATGATGTAGATAATGAGATTTTTTTTTCTAGTTTTAACATTTACTAATAGCCATTTAGGAGACATTTCCAAACTATAAATTCATCTTTTGTAAATAGATAAGAGTCATCTTGTATATAGAACTACTGTGAAAATTATACATGCACACACACACACACACACACACACACACACACACACACACACACACCCTGGTCTGGGCTATCTTGTCCAAAGATAATGACATAACATGAACCAAAATTTTCATACTGTTACCTTCTGCCCAGATCTCCCTTCACTCAGGTTATCTGCTACCCATTGTGCCTAACAAATCACCTCAAAATATAGCTATTCACAGCAATATATATATATATATATATATATTCACAGGTCTTCTGTGTCTGCCATGGTTCCCAATAGCATGGGTGGTCATCTTAAAGTCTGTGTAGGAGCTGCCTGCTCTAGAGGTAGATCAAATGGAAGCCCCACATGGAGACTCATCCTCCAGGAAACTAGCTAGCTCAGGGTTGTTCAAATGGTAACTGGACAATGAGGAGGGACACATACTTGGCCTCTGATGATTATGGCAAGAAAAATTACAACACCTCTTTTGACATATTTTATTAACAGGAACAAGTCAATAGTTGGATGCAGACTCAAGAAACACTGAAAGATTCTTTGTGCAAGAATGTGCATATTACAAAGCAGGAAAGAATGGAAGCGTGTTTTACAGTCAATGTATTAAACAGTAGGTACCACAAACTACCTGGAGCCTCAGAGACATGAGGCAAGAAAGGGAGACCACACAGGATCCATGCAATCACATCACATCACTTCTCAACTGTTGACTAAGATCAGGTGTAGTAAGTCTCTCAGTGTATGGGTGTTTTGTCAAGTGCATGGTACCTATGTTGAGTTACATAGAAGGCAAAGAAGAAGGCTTCAGTGTCTTTGCTTTGAACAAATTGCAGCCAAATGCACCAGCAATTCCAAGGAAGGCAAAGCCAGGAGAGAACTAGCGTGAGACACTAGATGGGAAAAGCTGTATGATGAGAAGAGACAACTCAAGGGAGTAGTGGCAGAGCTCAACCCCAGCCTGACACCCCCCCCCCACCCTCTAGCGTATATTCACTTCATTCTTGGTCTTTCTGAAGGCTGGAGCCCGGGGTTTGGGGCTTCTGTACCATCACTAACTGGCTTCATGGATATCACCTTGGATCCCTGTCCCTGCAGGTTTAATGAGTGACCTAATAGACTTGCGGGCTGAAGGTCAGAGAAACTGAGAAGCTGAGAGTGAATGTAGACATCAGACACTGGAGACCTGGGTAAGGCATTAGCCTGCCGTCTGCCACTCTCGCACAATAGAAAGCTTGTTCTACCCTGTGCAGGCCACTGTGTTTGGTGCTTCCCTCATTTCCTGTCACTAAATCCTTGCTAATCATTGCAAGTACTCATGCAAAAATAAAAACTTCAAGGTACAGCCACAGGAAAGTTAAGTTATTAGACCATATGGTGAAGGTGGCTGGGCTGAGGCCTGAACACTATAGTTTCCCTCTACTGTCTCATGGGCTGTTCCCTATTTGCTGCCTGCTTGTCTGATGCTTCTGGGCAGGGACAGTAGGTTCTTGTGGAGCAGTAAGGGGACAGTATTCTAGGTCCCCTGTTTCAGGAAATTTGAATGAGGTTGGTTGAAGAAAAGGGAATATTTCATCAGCTAAGAGACAATTTCAATCGATGTGCTTAATTAGGTCAGATACCGATTTTCCTCTGAGTCTTTTCTAGTTCTTTGAAGTCAAAGGCTGCATTGGAGAGGGAGAGGGGCAAATATTGGAAAGAGAATTGGAAAGAAGCAGCCAGCATAGTTAAAAAAAAAATTCATTGGTTCTTTTAAAGGGTTGAATTCAAATAAAGTTAGCTATCAACCTTATCAACATAAAAATGCTTAAAATAAAATGTAGGGCAATCCCCCGAAGGAGGGAGATCTCCTTCAGCATGAAGAAGACTTTCCCAACTCGTTAACAGCCAGACTCTCACCCTCTCTCCCTGCAATACTGATCAAGTTTTAAGCTAGTCCACACATTCCCCAGTGATTCAGTTATTTTAGGTAAAATAGAAGATTCCATATAGATTTGAAAATTTCCAAGGAGGAAGCACCATGAGGTGGTGGCTCTGGAGGGTTTGGTCTGAAGTCTCTGTTGGCTGTGAGACAGCATCTTTATCTGCTGATAGGATTGCCCTTGGATCTGTGTTAGTATGTGCAGTGGCCAGTGACAGGTGTGAACTTGAATCATGGTTAGTATGACTAAAGAACTCAGCTCATCTTTTTCCTGGATGAGTGTGCGTGTATGTATATATGTATATATGTTTGATATGTTTGTACATGTGTTTGTATGAATGGGTGCATGTGTGTATTCAGATGGGTAGATGGAGTAGAGGTCCTAGTGAAGTGTCTTCAGTTTTTTGAGTCAGAGTCCCTCACTGAAACTTGAGCTCACTGCTTAGCTAGCCCCTGAGATCTGCGCGTGTCTTCCTTCCCAATCAGGGATCTCAGATATGTGCCCCCACAACCAATGTTTCCCATAATTTCTAGGATCCAAGCTCAGGACCTCTTGCTTGCACAGGTGCTTTACTTAACTGAGCCACTTCCCCAGACCCAAGAACTCAACTCTGACTTTACTTCAGTAAAATGATAATGTTTACATTCCAGCAGCCTCATAGCTACATGAGGATAAAAAAATGTTAAAGACTGTGTACGCCTCCCTATGTCCACACTCTTCAGTGAACTCCACTGTGTGTCCCGTCAAAAGGTGGGTTCCATTTTCTGGCACTGGCCTCTTAGCCAGCCTTGTAACTTGACACATGACTACCCAGTAGAAACTCAGAAGGATTTTAAGCTTCTGTGAATATGGTTCTTTGAAACAAATACTTAAAATAAGAAACCTATATCCCATCACCTTTTCAGATAGATGAAGAAACCATGTCTGTTAGCTAAGCTTGGTGCCATAACAAACCACCCCACGACACTGGCTTGAAATAACAGGGATTTACTTGGCTCATGATACTGTGGCTAACAAATTTAGGATGGGTGTAGCAGGACGACTTTGTTACTCTGTGCTAAATTTGTGCTTTTGTGGGCAGATCCTGGTCAATTGAGAACTGCTAGTGTAGGGTGACGTCAGCCACATGGTTTATCCTCCCATCATGGGACCCCACCTCTGAAAATTGAGCTCAGCCCACGATGACTGAGCAGGTTTCAACAAAGGCAACTTTCCTGTACAGGAGGCTGAGGCCAGCTCTGAGGATATAGACAATGTCACTTATGTTACATGCTGCTGATCAAAGCAAGTTAGAAGCCTGGCTAGGGTGACAGTAACAGAAAGAGGAACCCATCTTTGCTGGGACACACAGTGGAGTTCATTGGGGAGTGCGGATTTAGGGAAGCATGCACTTTTTTACCCTTAATGATTCTGAGTGACAAAATATTCAGTAGTTGGCTTGAGGAATTTGGATCCTTGCTCTTGGATTCTCTGTGTGAGTTACACTCTCATAGCCCCCACTTCCCTTATCTGCAGAAAGGGAGCAAGAGGATTTAGCATCCTCTGTTTCCTGCAGCTTCCAATGGTGTTCTATGTTGAACTTCTTGGCTATCCTCAGGCAGGGCAGCTGTAGCAAAGGGGTAGAAATGGTTGGGCTTCTGTGAGCCCTGTCAAGTACCTGAAAGTAACCTCTTTGGAAAGGGCTGCTGAAAGACCAGAAGGATTTATTCAGGGGGGAAAAAATAAAGGCGAGTCTTTATAGGTTATGCTCAGCTTTTTGAAGAAGGGTCATAAAAGAGTGAATTTGGAAAGGATAATTTTTTTTTTCTTGTAGGCTTTTCTAATTTATAATCTAACTGCTTCCTTTTCCTTTCACAACTATACAACTGTATTGCCCATGAGTCACGTAATCTAAATATCTTCCCAGTTTCGAAGCTTGACACTATTTTCACATCGATCTCCCATCCGCTAAATCAAGCCTTGCAGATCTGTGAGCAGCACTGCCAGTAAGACTCCTCTGTTGGAAAAGGGTTGCTGTTTCTGTTTTCCGGTTGATTCACAGGCCACGAATCTCCAGGATGCCATTCCTGCTGGAGGAAACGCCTCTGAGCAGCCAACTCACGACTGTCAGTTCAAATCTGCGTCCTTTGCCAAGTTGCTGGCTCACAAGTCTTCACTTGTGAAATAAACAGAAACGAGTATGAGGGAAAAGATTCAGGAGAAGGAGGCCGTGGGTGATGCTTGTGAAAGGAGAAAAAGGGTTGGAAGGGAATGAGGGAGCAAGGCAGGAGATGTGGAAGGTCATGAGAGTGAAAGCAGCTTGTGTGGGAGAGAAGGAGAGGGAGGGGGACAGAGGAAGGAGGAACATGTGGGGTGAAGGAGGGGAAAAGAGAGCATGAGAGAGTGGGTGATGGAGAGGACCAGCAGGACTCAGAATCAGTACCACAGCCAAGTACTGCTCTGTCCTCCACACCAGCTTTCCAGATGTGGCGGATTCTTAGGGGAGCTCAGCTGCTTGAATGGAACGGAAGTCAGATGGAAGCATTCCTGGGTTGGTGCTGACCCTCTTGCCTGTGTGACTGCTGGCCAGTGTGGCTTGTCATCTGCAGATATTTGTCTTTTCACATACAAAATTCTGTGAGGTTGTCGTTTGTTCTTAAGAAAACCCTTTTTGGGCCAGGGATTTCTTTTGTGTGTGGTTTTGTTGTTTTGTGTTGGGGTGGTTTTGTTTCTTATTTTTGACACAGGGTCTTGCTATAGAGCTCAGGCTGGTCTGGAACTCATAAAACTCCTGCCTCCAGAGAACGAGGATTATTGGTGTGCCTTTCCAGTATCCAGGTTTACATGAGATTTTTATTTGTTAAAAAAATACATATTTTATATTATATAATATGGATATGTTATATATGTGTATAGATGTATATATATGCAATATATACTATATAATTATATATTGTATACACATTCCACATTATCAGATCTGGTCTGTGCTACTTGGAAACATCTGGGTTAGACACTCTTCCTTAGCCTACAATGACTGAAATCAGACTCTAAGATGAAGGTTCCTCAGTTAATGGTCTCTAAGAAACATGCTTTCAGAATGAGTGGAGAAGTCAGAATGTTGAAGGCTTAAGGTTGAACAAAAGATGTATTTAGGGCAATCCTTGGCTTCAGCCTGACTCCTGGATGTCTCTAGAGCATTAATTAGACACCCAAATTTATCCCTACCAAAATAAGGAACTTAGGTTTTTATCGTCTTGCCTAGAGGTCAGCTGAAGAGAAAGGTGCAGGATGGGCATAAGAGCAGGAAGTATCATTAAATTGGGGGACAGCAGAAGGGACATTAAAGAGTCTGGGATGGTGATGATGCTTCTCACATCTTAACAGGGAACTCTGAAACTTAAGAGTCTAGATAAGTAACTGGTCTACCGAAAGAGCAGTCGTTCTAGACTGGTTCCATGGTAGCCAGTCACAGAGAGCAGTATCTACTCTCACAGCAGACACAGGAAGGAGGTCATATGAACTCCAGGTCTAATTTTAGCTTAAGTCTTCTTCAGGCAGAACCTTAGCGTTGGTTTATCACTGGGCTGAGGAATGACTTCCTTCGAGTTTTTATTCTTCCTTGCCATGACAATGATCTTCATGAGATTCCAGATGGTTCTTTCTGGAAAGAAGCAATGAGAATAACAACGTTTCTCCAGTTATTACTGAATTAATATTGGGCAATTGACCCTTCTTTCAAATTATCATTAATATTTCAAGCTAATTCTTTTGTCCCATGTCCTTGAAGGCCCTGCTTCAACGGGATTTGATCTTGAAAGGTAACTCAGTTTCTAAAGTAGTCAGCAAATATCATAAAATAGAAAAAAAAGGGAATTAAACTTATATCAGCAAAAACTGAGAAATAATAAAAGAAGAAAGAATGATTAAGTTAACTGAACTGTACTTTGAAGGACTGGCTTTCTGGGCAGTTTGTTACACAACTCAGACTACATATAGCAGACACATACATGTGCACACATATACACATGTGTGTACACATGAACACATACACACACATACAATGTTTGTATGATATAGCTCATGATTTTAATTGAAGTTATTTTAAGTTTGTGGGAGCCCACATACCAAGACTTAGTACGATGGGATATTCCTGGAGATTTTATAGCTTGCCTGTTAAGGATACTTTCTATGCTGATCTAAATAGGGTTGCTACTGACTTTTTCGACATCATTCCTTCCCAGAAATCACTCGATATGCATAAAAATTAATATGAAAAGTGTGATGAGCCTCCAGGCAGATGGATGTCTTTGACTAATTAGCAGTAAATGATGACAACTTGGAGATATGCTTCTGAACAGATTTAGTTCAGATGATGATGTTCTGCAAATACAGGAATAAAGTATCATTTTATAGAGGGATAGGATGGGAGGAACCTCAGACAATCTCATGGACCAGTCTTATTTGCATTACTCCCAAAGCCTTCCTGTATTGTGTAAGTGTCTGCACTTTTCCTCTTCCTGACCCTGAGGGCTAGAGACCTTTCTGTCCATTAGCCACAATCACATACCAGATTCCCATGGTCTGGACTTTACACATCTGCTCCTTTTTGCTTCTGGCACAGTCTTATCCTCTTATGAATAAGAATCTCCTGAAGGGATTTATAACCTATATACCCGAGTCACTTTCCCAGTGACTCAGATCCTGCAACCTGACCAGATCCTGGTGATGAGGATGTCCATAAGGCAGGGGCCTTCCTTGTTGTAATCCTACAGTAAGAAAATGACACCGGACTCAAGACTCCAAACCTGCTTCCTATGAGCCAGTTTTAGCCTGCCCAACAGTTTCTTTCCTTCTTCACAAGTATGTAGATGTTTGTCTTCCTTTGTAAAATAAAAACACCTGTCACAGCGATGTCACCAGCTGTATAGAGCTTTGCACCAGCACCCATATTTAAAGTGGACACTTATTCAGTGTGTCAGTTTATTTCACCCCATCTGTACTCTATTAAGTCACACCCATTGTTTTCTTAAGATATCTGTAATCTCTTAAGATCATGTAATCTAATTAATGTTAAGCTTTATAAAGATTATGCCTCAATGCAGATATGTAATGCTGACAATGGAAAACCTCTGTAGAGAATTATAGAGACTCTCCAGTGACCCCACAGAAGGTCATCTACCAAGTCTCCATGAGGAAGTTAACTAACCTTTTCAGAAGGTAACATGAGATGTGGAAGTGGGTAAGGAAAGACTGTAGGTCTCCTTTGGGGAATAAAGAGACCTCATAAAACCAGGAACCTTTAATCTAACAACCTAGAGAAATCTATCAAGAGCTTAAAGGAGAGGCTGCAGAGATGGTTCAGTGATTAGGAGCATTTGATACTTTTGCAAGGGACCTAGGTTGAAATTCCAACAGCCACATGATGGTTCACAACTATCTATAACTCTAGTTCTAGTGGCTCCCATGATCTCTTGAGATCTCATAGCCCTGAGCTCTGTAGGCACTAAGCATGCACACGGGGTATTTACATATATCCAGTAGAAGCACTTAAACATATAGGAACAAATGCATCTAAAAAAAAAAGATAAAGATGTTAAAAGATGCAAAGGTACCATTGGAGCTGTGCTTAGGAAAACTCTGTTTTCAGTTCGTTTTGTTTTGTTCCTTCTTCCTTTTAAGATACTTTTGTAGTTGACTGTGAGCCAAATCCTAACCAAGCAATTGGATTTCTGTGTTACTCTGGTTAGTTTCCTGTGTTGTGGAGTGCTTTGATTTTTGTGTGAATGAATCAGATCCTTTTCATAGGCTAGCATCAGGTCCTTCATCTACTGAGATAAGGTATATAAGGTCCTTGAACAGTGTGATGTCCAGTGGTCCCATGAGTGCTTGGCTAATGTTGATTGTCATTACTTCCATATTCCTGTCATAATGAATACAGGGACTGGCCAGAGAACAGCTACCATTGGATGGCTTCTTTAACTTATCCTTACTAGTACGATGAAGCCAATTCTCAGCTTATATGCTTTTGCCATCAGCTACTGACTTTTTTCCATTCCATCAACAGCTATTTATTCATGATATATTTGACCACTTGTATATTGGGGATAATATAAATATTATATGTAATAGCATAGTATATATTATATAGCGATAGTATAGTATATATTATAAAATAGAGCTGTAAAACTTTAAAATGTAGTGCCTAATTTCTGAGAAAAGCTTAATAAAGTCTTTAGCCCACATGTCACTCCAACTTATAATTAATAATAATAATGGTAATAGTAAAAACACAGATACTACTGCTTTCAGTGCTTAAAATTTGCTGACATAGTGTTTTTCTATGCTATCTAGATTGGTCTTGAATTTGCAATCCTTTTACTATGGCCTTCTTAGGGATGGGACCACAAGTGTGTGCCACATGCCTGGCTTTTAATGACTTTTTAAGTGTTATTGCTGTTTTATTCTTCTCAACTGTGTAGGTGTATCAGTTAGTTCCTGCTGTGAAACAAGCATCTCCTGGCCTCATAGAGAGAAAACAATTAACTTGAGACTATAGATCAACTACCTGGTCTCATTGTTTGGAGATAGAGCTTGAGTCCATAATCATCTGGAAAATTACACAAAGGCTTGCTGCCCTTGGATGGCCTCCATGGATTGTCTTAAAGTGTGTGTCCCTCCTAGCAGCACAAGACCTGGGCTCATTCATGATGACATGGCAAAGTTCCAAGAAGGCTATAAGCCTCTCAGGCCCACATCCAATACTGCCCTTGCTTCAGTTCCATTGCAAAAGTTCCAGTTGGCAAACGTAAGTCACAGAAGGAACCCCAAATCCAAGGCTGAGGAAACAGACTCCAGTCTTGATAAGGAGGGTGAAAATGTCACTCTGCCAAGAGTGAAGATATAGAGAGTAAAGGAGAAAATCAGCTTTTTCTCTTGTCAGTGCAGTTGAAGCAGGAAGTATAATTAATTTTGTGATCCTTAGTCCTACTCTTTGGATTAGTTCTTTAATTCTTTTTTTTTTTTTTTTCAGTGACGGGACTAAGCATGTGCTGGAGCTGACTATACTTCTGAACTCTGCCCCAGTCCTTGAAGGTTATTTTTGACAAAGAATAAAAAGGTACCTGTTCTTTCATGATATAATTCCTATCTTTCCATCTTTTGGCTCTTCTGGAGTTTTAGGAGCATACGGGTTAGGATATGCATGGGCAGATCCCTCACCTTGAATAACTCTGAGTTTCAACTGTAAAGTAAGTGAACAACAATCGTCTTGGCAAAGAGACAGAGAAATTCTGAGGCATTTTGAATTAACATTTTACACAGGTGCTGCTGACACTCTGTTCACCTGTCCCCTGACATCAGCAGCCACGGCTTCAGAAAAGACACTTCTGAGAAAAACAAAGACCCAGTTGCACGTGTTGTCTGATACCATTGTGGGGTCTGGTCTAGTTGTTGAGAGCTGTAGTTACAAAGGACTTTACGGAGCTCATGTAGCCAAAGCTGAAGTTGCAATGTCATTGCGTACATGCCCTAGCTCGTTTCCTCCTCTCTGCAAGGCTCTGATGCAGGTATAATGCTAGCCCTCATTACAGGCTAAGAAAATATAAGCATAGGGAAGTCAGGAACCCCATCAAAGTCCTACAACTACACCCACAGTCTGGATTTGAACTTGCCTTACCATTATGTGGTCTTAGAGGCAAGTAAATGATTACCCTAATCGAACTTTAGAAGACATCACTAATGCCAGTGAGTCTGTGGTTACAGACTATACCTCAGCATAAATATAAGTACCTATTTTAACTTTGCCCAGTCAACCAACAATGAAAAGTGGCGTGGAGGAGGGGTGCCCATTTGCACCACTGATATGAATTCTCAAGCCTCAGATCTTGTGCCTCGACTCAGGATAAATCTTACCCCTTTAACATCGCGTGGGCCTGTTATCTATATGGCCTATAGGTTCTGTTTCACCCTCTTAAACCAAGGAAGCAACAGATACACACACCAGGAATGACCGTCAGCGACCTCACAAGTTATTGTGAGGATGAAGTAACACATTGAAAGCTCATATTCTAATCACTCTGGGTCACTAGGCAGGATTTGCTCCCTTCCTTCCTCCCTCCCCTTAGGTGTGGCCCACTAGGGCTTGCCAGTGATCTCAGGGAATGAAAGGGCTCAGTATCAGAAACGAAATTGCAGTATCAGAAAGGGAGGTAAAGTGGTTTGCACTAAGAATATCAACTAGAGCGCTGCCTAAACATGAGGGTCTATGGCTGTACTGGTGGTCTGTTTCAACCTGTCATCTTGGAATGGAGCTGAAAAACCTGGTCTTTCCACCCATCCTCATGTTCTCAGACCTTTGCAATGAACCTTTGCCTGGTCTAGATGCCCCTCATGGAAACACCCCCTTTTCACGATATAGTTCTGATTTCCTACCCTCTCCCAATAAGTGCTCCCAGCTGGTGAGTTTCTCCTCAGCTTTAACATGACAGTCCATTCTTTGCCGCACTGGTTTAACTTCTCTGCCCTTGGGGTTGGCACCGTTCTCATCCACACTGAACACAGAGAGGAAACTGGGAGCTGAAGAAACCTGTAGACCTGGATTCCGAGGTGAGTGTCTTTCCCACTGTAGCCACTGAGCACTCCTTGAAGCTAGTCTTTCTGAAGCTTCCCTTGTCGCTGTAAGAAGGAATGGTGGGGGAGTCTTTCGTCTCTTAAATCCATTACCAGGTAGTGAAATTAAATTAAAAAAAAATCAATCTGATGATTTCAGAAAACTCACTGAGGCCCCTATGGTCATTGGCTGATAACTTCAGTCCTCTTACAACTGAAATAGGCCAGGAAGTCCTCAGATGAGGAAACAGGCTGGGGACTGGGTAGGAGGAAGTACTGTCTTAAGTGCCTGCAATTGAGAAACACAGCTGTAGGTAATTATTTGTTCCTAGCTATAAATAAAAAAAGCCTTAAGAACAACAAGAGAGAAAACACAGTTTAGAGAGGGGAGGGGAACCTCACAGGCAGTGTCCCATCAGCTGCTTTGGATGATAAAACCATGAGTAGGACTGATCTTAACCACCTCCTACCCTAGCACTGAGGTCTTTTCGGCAGCTGGTGTAACAGGAGGACTGGTTATGGTCAGCTAAACCTCAAAGGGAAGTGGTTATGCATAGCTTTATGGTCTTGACACAGAACCAACAGCACATATCCAAATACTTTATTGTGTGAAGAAAGAGAAAAAGACCCTGGGTTCTAACCTGAGTGTTTATCTCCCCTTTTCTTTTATCTCAGTTCCAAGGCTGCATGTCTGTAAAATTGGCTCCATACTTGGGCATTGCTTAGGATATGCACAGTGGTGAGGATTTTATATACTTTGAGGAAAATGTCCTTGGACCCTATTGAAACTTTGTCCAGCGTGAGGATTCCAGATTCTAGAGCACCGGATCTCTACTGGCAATGCATTCCTAGTTTTGTAAAACGGCAAATAGACTCAAGAATAGAAAGACAAAAGAAACCTCCACTCTCATTTGAATTATTGTGGTCAGATAGTCATTTTTCAATGCCTAGATTTTGATGGTGGTTTGGGGTGAGGAAATATTGAAGTCCTACATATTCGCTATTCAAGGTGTGTCGCTGACCATCAGCATTTTACCTCCTAGATTCTCTCTGACCTCCCAGGTCAGGGTCTGTACACTAGAACATTTCTAGGTGCCCTCTCTATATATTAAAGTTTGCGAAGTCCTAATCTGCCAGGTATCTGAATGTAAACTGCAGCTGCAGAGCTACCATGTAAGAAAAGGGAAAAGGACCAAACAGAGAGGTCAGTCTGATCTCAGTCCACAAACATTCTGGAAATGCCAGGAAAGATCATGCAAAGTAGAATGCACTGCAAGATTGAGGACTGGTTTTTTTTTGTTTTTTGTTTTTTTTTTTTGTTTTTTTTTTGTCACAGGTCAGTTTGTAAACCAAGTCACATTTCTTCAAATCCTATTGGGATCAGAACTCCAGACCTACAATAGAAAATAACAAAATAAGAATGGCCTTGCCTGGCTGTCACCTGCTAGGAAATTTTCTACAGCCAGGATCTGGGTGACAGAAAACTTTCAGCATGATATTTTCCCAGACTCCCAGCCACTGAGGCATCTTTGCATAGATTAAGGTATGCAGCCATCACAAAATAAATCCCTAAATATACTCGTCTCTGTAATCCACAAAGGTCCTGATGAAGGTAGCTCCCATCTCCTAGAATCCGTGGCAGGTATTTTGGAAATGCAGGTGGCAGTAAAATTCAAATCACACTCAGAATGTCTTGGGGTTTCATGTTAGCATATATTATCTTTTATGGAATAGAGCATACATGTCTGATGGTTTAAGGATGATTGTCAGAAAGTAAAATTCAAACCTTAATAAGATGCACAGAGCCTAGTGATCATTAGAATCATTGGAATCATTGGTCTGGAGTCATATGGAATCTTTGCTGATCTGCACTCTGCTTTCCATATAGAATCAAAATCTCCTCCCTGCCTTTGATAATGGTCTCTGTATTTCACCCAGCTTAAAGCCCTTGAAGAGTTTTCTTTCATACCTATTCAGTGAGTAAAACCTGGGACTCTGATGTGCAGTGGGTTACCATTTGGAGAAACTGAAAGAGCTAATTGAACTTTAAATGGGACAGAGAAGAGCTGTTTACTGAATTGAAGTGAGGGGAATGGAGTAAGTCATTTATCTTGTGTGGAATCCCAACAGGTCGAGATTAGTAGGGAGAGGCTGCCTCTGTTGTTTACATGCAAGGTTCATATTGCTCAAGGTGTAATTGAGGATGCCAGCATACGCTCTTTTCAGCCATGACGTTACACCCACAACAAACAGCAGGACTATAATATGTACTGTGAATGTTCCTAGCTCATAAAAGACTCCTTGTCCAAAAGCTTGAGTCTCTCTCTCTTAATGTGCCACTGAAGGTTGACCAGGAGTGAAACCCACCCCCAATTCTCATCCCTTTACATCCTTCCATTTCTGGCTGCTGATCTAGAGTCAGGCAGATCTGATTGTGATATAACTCCCATGGGAGAAGGCCACCAAAAGAAATGCCTGAATATGTGGGACTAAATGGGATGTTAAGGTAGAACATACAGAGGGACATAGCTTTCTCGTTGTCCATGACAGTCAGGGACAGTGGCATCCCGAAGAACAGATCTACAGGAAAGAAAACAGCTGAGGAAGGAATGAACTTGAACTCGTTACTTTTATTTTTCTCAACAGCAAACATCGGTGGTACTTGTCACATGCCAGGGTCTGGTGTGAACACTTGGTAAACAGTGTCTCATCAAATCTAGAAAGGGACGTGGGAGGTCCACCCTTTGACTTTTGTTCACACCATAGTTTTCAGATGGCAACGCAGAGGCACAGAGAGTACAAGCAGCTTGTGGAGCAAAAGTAACACAAGAGGTGGAGCCAGGAGTCCAGCTCAAGTCTGACTCCGAAGACTGTTTATGATCATGTTGCCAGTGATTAATAAACAGCTGCGTTGTGGGTTGCTAGGAATCTTTACAAAGAAATAAAAACCCTGTTTCCGGATTCCAACCATGGAGATATAATTGGCTTGGAGTCAGAGCTAGGCAATATAATTTTTAACTTTTAGGATTTATTTTTGACAATTTTGTAAATGTGTATAAATGCACATATATGTATATAATGTATATAAAGCACTCTGGGCATATTCACGCTCAGGTCCCCTCCCTTCTTCCCACCCACCTCCTCTAATTCTCTTCTTCCAGTAACCTATGTCTCTTTACTACCATGTCTTTAAAAAAATTAACTAAACTGAACCAATTAGAAGCATGCATTGTATTTTGAAAGTTTATGGGTTATTGGAATGTACAATACATTTGCTGATCAAGGTACCACGTGGCAGCGGGGCTTTTGAGGATCCAAAGAAAGACCAATGTAGAGAGGGAGAAAACCTTCCCTTTTTCTCAAGTTGGTTGACATTTGTTTCTATGTTTTGCTAATCAGAAGCATGCCTATAAGGACAGGATGGGTTATGGTGAATTGTGAGTACCTGGTTACAACAGAGATATAATTCCTATCTGTGGTGTGTTCGTAGACCCACAGTGTATATGTAGCACTCACCCATGTCTGATATACTCTCATCTTGCTGGCACTTTTAGGGACCTTACAAAGGGCACAATGCCAGCCCAGCTGGTGAAGGGCAGAGATGAGGAGAGGTTGTCTCTGACCTCAGCAGCATTAGCTCATTGCCTTTGAAAGGGTCCGTTTTTTTTCTTTTTTGTTTTATTTTCTGCAGAAGCTGGTGCTTATTCAAAGCAGGCTTTGTTCATCACTGCAACACAGATTGGTTGATTAGTTCTAAGCTGTGTGCTCTGTTCATTGGAAAACTGGGTGGAACCAGGTAGTGGTCTACTTCGGATCCCGGGCCACAGGAATAGGCTCTGATGTTTACTGAAATTATGAGCAGTGTGGAATGCTAGGGAGGAACAAGATTTATGTCTGTGATTTCACATTTTGGTCCAGATACATTCTTAGTCTTTCTTTAAGGTTGAAAACTGGGGCAGATTTCCTGGCACTTCGGCTCTCCTTCTGAGTAGAAAGAACTCAGTGGATGAAGCTGCCATGCATATTCTTCTCCGAGTTTCGTTGGTACATAAGGAAGTTGATTAGAGCATCTAAAGCGGGTTGCCTAGGCAAGCCCCCTATAGAAATGGATGAAATAGTGCAATAAGACCAAGAAAATGTTAGCTCCATGTTGAATAAATATGAGGAGAGGGAAGTGGAGTGAATTTCCCAATGCTACACTGGGTGAGTTGTTGAACTGGAATGGCAAATGAGGGTGTCTTCACCAGGTGTGGCTGATTAAATGCCACACCCCTATTCTTGTGGAGGGAAGCCTTCTAAGGACTCCTCAATGGGCAGTGAAGTGATGAAAAGAGGTGATTAAGGCACAGATGCCACGGGAAGGCTCCACACTACTTACAATCAATAGTACAACATAACATTTTATGTGATTATAATGTTTCACGAGAGTAGCAAAGGCTCTGCTGTAAAACGCCCCATCAGAGTCCCAGCTGGTAAACCCGGGATTATGAAGCAGAGCTGCAGGTTGGGAAGGTAGTGTCACATTCTCCATTAATGTTGTGTACAATTAGCAGTCACAAAGACTGGCTCAGAGCTGACTCTCAGCACTGGGAGTTACAAGCTTTTCTACAGAGCAGTAAAGTCAGTGGATGATTGTCAAAGGCATCTGACATTCTAGCTTGTCAATATTCTCAAAATTATGATTACAAGTTTTCTTTCGTAGCTTCCAGAGCTTTGATTTCCTGAAAATATTTCCCCCCTAAGGTGACATTTCAAATTTTGAGGAGAATGTGATAACCATTAGATAAATTAATAAATGAATAAAATAGGTAAGTGATGGCTATCTATAATACTCAGCCTCTTGGCTGTGAAGAGCACAGACAATGCTACAATCTTCATTCTTGTTAAGAGTTATTAGACTCGTGAGAAAAACCTTCATGTGTATATAATATATATATATATATATATATATATATATATATATATATATATATATATATATTAGGTCAAAATGCATACATATACATACATACATACATAAACTGGATCTCAATGTAGCCTCTAGACAAATCCTAATTTCTTAATCGGGAAACATTAGATTTCTGCTAATAACTAGCCTGCTCCAGTTCCTTGAAATAGAAGAAAGGATCTCCCCTAGTTATGAAAGGACAGTAATTATCAAGCTGGGCACAGATAATATAGGGGAATGTCCTTTCCCTTTTCCCACTGGGACAATTCTAATTCTAAAAGGAAAAAGGAGGAGTATCAGGCCAATGGGAAGATGATGGAACCAAATCCCACTTCCCTTACCCTGCACAGGAGAGTGGGAGGAGAGGGAGGAGAGGGAAAGGGATATAGATCTGAACTGAATGTGGAGTGACAAGGAGACAGAAGACAAGTAGCATCTAAAGACACAATGTCCTAGAAAGTATATAAAAATGAATTTTAGGTTGTTTTTAAATAAAAATAGACAAATCAAATTCATCTTCTGAGAAGTTTCAAAAAATCCAATTTACAGTCTGGCTATGTTTTATCCTTTTATCTATGTGGAGATAATGCCAGTGGGTAAGGGAGGTTAGGGCAGGTACCACAGAAGGTATCTTCTCATACAACTCAGTGTCTTAAAATCCCCACACCCTTCTTTCCTCCCTGCTCAAATCTGTTCAGAAAAGTCAACTGTGGCAGCCAGAGCATGGCTGGTGGGTTTGAACTTTGGAATTCTTAATAAATGGATAATAAGACCTGGCTATGAGGAGTAGCAATATGCCGGCACCTTATTGGTGGTAGATTAGCAGAAGAAATCAGTCACAAAATGGAGGGTGCTTGGGTACATTTGAGGTTAATGTTGAGGAAAAGGGGCATTTTGAGCTCAGGGTGGGAACAGATTGACATCTACTGTCAGAATAGCTGTTTTATATACCTAAATTCCATCCAGGACTGGGGCAATACAAAGACTGTATAGGCTACTTCCAATGCCATTTCAGTGACGTGGCTAATGAGGGTTCGCTCTATAGGAACAGTTTTAACCTACACATTTATCTAAGGTTGTAAGAGGGTAAAAGAAAGCATAGACACCAATGTTATTGATTTTCACGTCTCTGTCATTTGGTACAATCATGCAGCACCTGGAACATCTTCATAACTTAATTCCATATTTCCATAGACTGATAGGGTGCAATCTCAGAGTTGGTCTTTCTCTGGCTCTCTGAGCCATCATTAGTAATTTGTTGGCAATGGCTCTGAAGTTGAACCTAACAAACAAAACAATTTAGAGTTCAGGAAGTAGGAAGACATAGAAATGATATTCACCTAAAATGATCTAATATAATGATGGTTCTGTATGAAATGAAAAAACAAGCATATCTCAGAACCATAACTCATAACCTCTGCAGATGAATCCCTTCAAATATCTTCAGCTCAGTTAGACTTTTGAGTTGAGCGTGCAACAGCTGGTACTTCACAGAAGCCACTGTTGAGTGGAGGAAGGGTGGAGGTGCCAGATTCCCATGGTATTACAGCTGAAGATGCTAGGGTCTGGCTACCAACTTAGTGTGTGCCAAAATATCTTGATCCAGCTATAGTGGCTATGAGGCCCTGGCTGAAGCAGACGTAGCTTAGGCTTTGGGCAGCGTTGTAGGCTTACAATTGGTTCTGTAACGTAGCCTACCTGAAAGGTTTAGAAAGCCTCAGCTCCAATTCTTTTCTTCTTAGAGTAGCTACAAGAAGTCCTAATACCTAGAACAATAAGAATGACAATCTCAAGCCTGTGGGTTGGAGAGTAAAGCAAACTGAAACAGCTCCTTCACCCTTCCTTCCACCTGCAGATTGCTGCAGAAGAAATTAACCTATAACTTAGTGACTTTTAGCAACAATAAAATGACTCCTGCTTGCATTTCTTGTGGATGAGCAAGATTCAGTAGCAGTTTATCTCAGGAGTTTAGGTAAAAATCCGTGAGAGAAGCATTTGTCTAAAGGGTTCATTGGAGCTGGAGAACCCACATCCAACATGGCTGCCAACATTGTCTCCTCATATACCTCTCTATCTATACCTTAGTGACAAGTGATTGTCTTTCAAAAATGCAAAAAAGATATAGACAGAAAGCTTCAGGCAGAAGCTCTCATTTTCATGACAAATTATGGGTAGTCAGTTATTCAATACCATATATATCATAGTTCAATCATTAGAACTAAGTCACTATGTTCAGCCCATATAGAAGAGGAGAGGAATAGACAGTGTCCTTGGATTTGTTTGCAAATTTTATAACCATCAAGCTTGCAATGTTGTCTTCCCATAGGAAATAAGTTAAAGTGCCCTACCCCATAACTGTAGGTTGAATTATTTTGTATATTCTGATCAAAAAGAAAATAAGATGCAAAGAAATCTAAAAAGTGTCTTGGACCCCCAACTTGTCCCCTTAGGTCTCTGATATCACACTGAAACTAAATCTAGGTAGACTGTTGAATAGTGACAGCTGTAGCATATGCAATCTAGAATATGAGTTACTTATAATAACATGTAAAATCATCTTAAAATTTAGCAACATAAGCAAGCAAGCAAACAAACAAGAACAACAACATCATCAACAACAACAACCCCCCCAAACCTATTTAACTAAAACAACAACAACAACAAAAAAAAAAAAAAACAAAAAAAAAATGTGTTTACTACTTCTAGTGTTTTTTAATGTTCTTGGCTCGTGAGAAGTGGCACTTCTTGGAGGTGTGGCATTATTGGAGGAGGTGTAGGCTTGTTAGAGGAAGTGTGTCACTATGGGGGTAAGGGGAGCTTTGTGGTCTTATATATATGCCCAGGTCTGCCCATTGTGTTCCAGGCATTCCTCCTGGCTCTCTATGAAATACTGTTTTCTCCTGTTTGTCTTCAGATCAAGATGTAAAAAACTCTCAGCTTCTCCAGAACCATCTTTGTGTACATGCTGACATGCTTCCTGCATGATGATAATGGACTAAGCCTCTGTATCTGTAAGCCAGCTCCAATTAAACGGTTTCTGTTATGAGAGTTGCCTTGGTCATGGGGTCTCTTCAAAGCAATAAAACCATAACTGAGACACTACCTTATATAGTTTGAGGAATTTAACAACAGCTTAGCTGACTGGTTCTAACTGAGAGTTGTATCTCAGAGCCTGACTGATACTGATACGGGAAGATCTACTTATAGCCTGGCTCACTCAATTGTCTGCCATAATGTCCCAAGAGGTTCAGATTCATTCCTTGCCATACATATATCTCTGCATGGCTGGAAAAAAAAGGCAGAAGCTATGATGTCTTTAGTGAGTAAATCTTAGATCAACTATTTATTGAAATATCCTGACACTATCCTAACTTTAATCACTAACAGGCATTCTCCAAAGAACCTGTCATCCTAGGTAGGCTACCCACCGATTTTCACCTCTCCTTTCTTCACTCCATATCCAGACCCTTAGCCCCATCCCTAACACTAAGGCAGGCCACCTGCTGACTTCCCTCTCCTGTTTCTACCTTCAATGCATCACACAGATCTTCTTCTCCAACCTTCCTACCAACTTATCCTGTTATGCCAGACCTCAAACTCCAGCAGACAATTTCTGAAACCCACCATTCAAATCTACCAGAAAAGCAAGTACACCAGCGCAGCAGGTGTGCAGCCTTCAGGTTTTCACTATCTCTCTTCTTCTTCAAATTCAAACCCAAGTCAAATCCCCAGCTCTGTGGTAGACTACCTTCTACGAGCTCTCCTCACTCTGTGCCCCAAATCTAGCAGATTAAACAGATCCTGGTGGAACACACTGCTTTCCCTCTTCTGGTGAATTTCACTACCTTCTCAACCCTTCCCCATTTCCAAGTTTCAGCTCCTAATACCTGAAACACATCTTACTTGGAACCTGCAATGGTCATACCTAGCAGGAACCCTGAAGAAATGTCTACCAGTCAACTCACAGCTATCATTGTCCTAAGAAACAGAGAGGGAAATAGAAACAGAGGAACAAAACACCCACCTAGCAATGCCAACTCTAGATTTCATCACCTAGATTACAACCATCAAAACCCAGATGCCTGGATACAGGTGTGAAAACACAATCAGTAACTGCCAAGACAATATGTCTCCATGAAACCCCAGAAACCCTGCCACACAGTCGGTCCTGAGAATAGCAACATAACTGAAGTACACCTAAAAGACACTCAGTATTTTTATGAATATGATAGAAGTCCTTAAAGTGGGAAGGAACGAGTCCCTCCAAAAACTCTGAAAACACAAAGAAAGGATGAACAAAAATGAACAGAACTATTTAAGACCTGAAAGGAATAAAAAAGAAAACACAAACCAAGGGGAATCTGAAAAATGTGTCTTTAGGGAATTCAGAGAATATCAAGCATTGAAAGAAAAATGGAAGGAATAGATGAAAGAGAATGCTACATCTTAAAAAAAGAAGGAAGAAATGAAGGAAGCAGGAAAGGAAGAAAGAAAGAAAGAAAGAAAAATCTAGTACAAAACATCCAGTAAGCTCTCTCTTGCCTCTTGGTCTCTTGCCTCTTGCTCTTGCAGCCTTGTTCTCCCCCCTTACCTCTCCTCTTTCCCTTCCTTTCCCCCCTCCCTCCATGTGCTCATGGCCGGCCTCTACTCCTCTACTTCTCTATTCCTCTCTCTCTATTTTCTCTCTGCCTCTACTACTCTCTTAACTCTCCCATGACTTGAATAAACTCTACTCTGTACAAAAAAACCCCAGAAAATTCAGAACTCCATGAAAACAACAAATCTAAGAATAATAAATATAGGGGAAAGAAAAGAAACCTGGGTCAAAGGCAATGAAAATATTTTGAACAAAATTACAGAAGAAAATTTTCCTAACTTAAATAAAGCGATGCCTATAAAGGTGTGAGAAGCATATAGAATACCAAATCAAATAAACCAAATAAAATAAGATAAAATCTCATTGGACATAATAATCAAAAGACTAAATGTATAGAGTGGGTGAAGAATATAAAAGGTGCAAGGGGAAATAAAAAAACAAGTGACAAAATGTCACACCTCTTAGAATGATACCAAACTTCTTAATGGAGATTGTAAATCCAGAAGGCCTGCACACGTGTTCCATAAACTCGGAGGGACAACAGATGGCATCCCAGAATACTATATCTAGAAAGGTGTTGAATCAGAATGTGTGGAGAAAATATCCATAAGAAAAAGACATTCAGTGATAAAATCAAACTTAAGGAATATTTGTCTACAAATCTCTATCAGAAGATACTAGAAGGAAAACAATCTAAAGAGGTTAATTACACCCAGGAAAACACAAGGAATCACTAATTCCATTATCAGCAAATCAAAAGAGATGAAACACACCACACTCTTCCATGCATGCACACACACACACATGCACACACACACACACACACACACACACACACACACACACACGTACATGACTCCAAAAAATTAAAATATATTGCCTTTTACCCTACAAGGTTTTTTGTGTTATAGCTTCCAGTTTAGTGTTCTCATGGGATTCCTGAAAGTGAAAATGAGTGGCTCTCTGTATCTATACATTTATATCTCTTGTATATTTTGGGGGCTCTTTCTGTTTATTTGTTTTGTCCTATCCAATGTGTTAGCTTTTGCTTTAGTATACTATATTATTTTATTATCCCTAGTCGTCCATTCTCCGTGTGGACACAATGTAATTTGTTCTGTTCCTGATGATAATTTGGTTAGTTTATAATAAACGCTTTAGAGGTTTGGGGTATCATGGGTAGATTTTGTTTCTGGTACATGCTTCCTTTTAATGGCTTGATGATTCTTTTAGAAGATAGTGGAAATGAAATAATTGCCCATTCATCTTGATCCAACTTGTTATTTTCATCATCTGCCAAAAAACAAAACTCATTTCAGAGCTTTTTCTAGTATAAGATTAGGCATCAGGTTTGAGGTTTTTCTGGTATTTAACACAAGAGGAAAAAATGAAGAGAACATTTTGTGATTTGTAAGTCAGGTTAATAAAATATCTACACTGTTCTTTAGATCTTGGGCTTTTCTATACAAGATCTCTCTCTCTCTCTCTCTCTCTCTCTCTCTCTCTCTCTCTCTCTCTCTCTCTCTCTCTCTCCACTTTTTCCTTTTCTTCATTTCCCCCAGTCATTTATAGATAGATGTGGATCTCTATAAACAGTTAAGCAGGCCTCAGATGGAGATATTTTTCATGAAAGTGAAGATAAAGTCAAGCAATTTTCAATTTTCTCTAAATGGCTTCTTTCCTGGGAAGTGGTTTCTGACTTTCATAAATATGGACACATTTGTTTGTTGTCTCAGTTTTTGTTCTGCTTATTACAGCCTGCTTCATAAGTCTCCCTAAGCCATAATGAAGGCCACTGAGGCTGTCAGGAGCCACATCTGCCCCATGCTTAAGACACTGTGGCCTTGCCATTAGAGGCTACAGAACATTTCGTCTGCCTGTGGTGATGAGCAAGTTTCATTTGTGCTGGCCAGGTACACAAAATGATGTACAAATGGCAGGCTGTAGGCTGTTATTTTATAGACTGTAGGCTATTGAAATGATTTTCATACAAGGACTGGTAGAGGACAATCTCCTTATACCCTACAGGCCATATTTTCAGAGGGGGGGATAAAACCCTGAAAGCTAGCTGCTTCAAATTGTTCTTTGAATAAGCTATCAGACAATCAGTTTTGAAAGAACATTTCTACTCTTAGTAGAAATAAAAAGTCCGTTACCCAGAGCCTACTAATCAGTGACTTCCAAGAGCCTGTTCTTAGGAGCCCTTAATGTCTTAGGCAGGTAGATTGTACCTACTGCTACAAGAGCAGGTCCTAGCTGGTTAACTGAACCTGAAACCTTGGCAATCTGGTCATCCTTATCCACACGTCATGAATGAGGCCAGCCTGATTAGCACATCTTACTCCAGATACTTCATTTTGAGTTATGAGGAGCGTAGACTATCTTGGTTTTGTAGAACCCGAGAACACAAATGTTTGGGATTACAGGCAACTGTCATTCATGTCAGGTCACGCCTATAGAGACAGGAAACTGTGTTTGTTATAATTATGGCCGGTCATTTCTTTATTCTTTTGAGTTGTGCTGGGGGGAAACGGACATCCCTTCCTTAGTTATGTCCATATATGTAAATGTGGACCCAATTTCTGCAACTAGAGAGATCAGAGATCACGACTGTGCCTCCATTATGATGGCTTGCTAAAGAAACCAATAATTAGCCCTGAGATGGGGGCTTGTGCTTCTCCCCTTCTAGGCAAACTGGACTCTGAGACATATGTGGAGCTTGTGTTTAAGTCTTTTCTCTGAGGCAGAAAACTCGCTCAACTGGACTCGTTTTCATTTCTACTTGAGCAGCCTGGAGACAAATATAAGAAAATGAATAGCTTTTTAATTTAATTGGCTTCCCAGTGTGAATCTAAAAATAGAAGGCGTGATGTGATCCATCTTGGAATTACTGTAGGGCTCACTGGGGTCCAAATCCCAGCAGGGGCATCCCATCTCCCTCAGAGTTTAAACATCTTCCTCCCCAATGCCAGACCCCCCACTGGACCTTGGGCACTGTAGTTCCGAATGGACATTTGAGAACATTTATTCCTCTGTTATTAGTTCTGATTGGTCTCTTTTCTTAAACTATTAGCCGCATATCATTTATAAGAAGGATATAGTGTGTAATTGTGTGTTGTTCCTTCCATATTGAAAATATATCCAGAGAAGGGAAGAAACTAATGCTGCTTAGTTTGTTAGTTGTTTTTTTAGTTTTGTGCGTATGAGTGTTTTGCCTTCATGTTTCATGTATGTCTGTGATCCCCGTGTAGGCCTGGTGCTTTTGTAAGCCAGAAGAAGGCTTGGGACTCACTGGAATTGGAGGTACAGGCTGTTGTAAACTCTGGTGTGGGTGTTGGGAATTGAAAGTGGATCTCAATGACAACTTTTTGAAGCTCATTTCCTGGTATGACAAAGCTTATTTCCTGGTATATGGCTAAAGCAACAGGGTGGTGGACCTCATGGCCTACATGGCCTTCAAGGAGTAAGAAAGCCTGGACCACCCACCCTCCAGCAAGGACACTGAGAGGGAGAGGCCCTCCCTCAGTTGCTGAGGAGTCCCTGTCCCCAACACTGAGCATCTCCCTCACAATTGCTATCCCAGACCACCAAAATAACAGGAGGGGCCTAGGGAGCCATCCCTACTCTCTGGAATATCATCAATAAAGTTCCACTTCACCCTCCCCCACCAAATAAAAAGAAAATGAAAGAAAAGTGGGTCCTGAAGAAGAGAAGCCGATGCTCCTAACTGCTGAATCAGCTCTTTGATTTCTTTCACAGGTTTTTTAAAGGGAAGACAGAAGAGAATATTATGGTCTAGCTAGATAGCCAAGCTGCCAGAAACCTTTTACATCTGTATCTGCTGCATCCTGTTGGGAAGCCTCTGGATGTGGAAGTGAAGAAAAGGAGCGATGGAGTGTGTACTGTCTTCACTTTTGGCTGGTGTTGAGATTCCTGGTACAGATGAAGTGCAGATACGCAGTGCAGCCTCTTCCGTTGGCCCTGGAGTAAGACGAGTGAAAAGACCCTTGTGGATTTGCCTGGTCTTGCTGGATTGGAGATAGATGGTCACCCAAGAAAGGCAGATGCTTTCCTGAGATGTCCCCTAATTTGCTGATAGAAAGACCCATGCCATTCCTTTCTCTGTGATTTTCTATTTCTTCCCTCTTTATGTGAAATAAAGACACATTCTGACATTGAATATATTCCTCTCTCAAGTTCTGAGGATTCCAATTCTGAGGAGGATTTTATAAGGCATACTACAAAAGTCCTTTTCTTTAAGAGAATAGAATGTATGAATTTGGCTGAGCCAGAAAGGTCCAGAGAAGAAAATAGTTAGTTCCTTCTTCACTGCTGGAAATTTCTTGCTTAGTTATATTTGTGTCTTTGCAGCCTGCTAGGCCTTTTCCAACCTCTTTGCCGTGTGTGTGTGTGTGTGTGTGTGTGTGTGTGTGTGTGTGTGTGTGTGTATGTGTAAGTAGTAGTAGTACCAGCAGCAGCAGCGTTGTCTTTTAAGTAGATTCTCCTTGTTTTTATTAAATTCCTGAAATAATAGGCCTAGACAGAATTACTTAGGCGGTTATAGCATTAGTGGGCTGATAATTCAGGTTTCCTGTACCATTCAAGTTTCTTGTTAGCCTTCCCTCCATCTCTGATCATCCCAACTCATGTCTGCCTGTGCATCAACTCAATTCTTAGAACAAGCCATTTGTCCTGATGGAGCCTTGGAGAAAACTTACAATTCCAGTGCATTAGCATTGAAGGTTGGTGTTACCTTCTTACTTTCTTCTTTCTATCTCTCTATCTCTGTCTATCTTTCTATCTCTCTCTTTCTTTCATGTGTTATGCATGGTGTTCACAAAGGCCAGAAAAGGGCACTGGATCCCCTGTAACTGGAATTACTGGTGGTTATGAGCCACCATCTTACTGTTGGAAACCAAACTTGTATCTTCTGCAAGAGCAACAAATCTCTAAAGTGCTGTATCTTCTCTCCAGCCCCATTTGTGAATTATTTTTAAAATGTCCACTTAAGTCATTTTACTATTTCTTTGGGGTGTTTGTTTGTTTATTTTGCTTTACTTAGTTTTTTTTTTTCCAGTTGTGTGTGTCTGTATGTGTGTGTGTGTTTCCAGATTTATTTCAACTTTGCTATGGAGCCCAGACTGATCTAGAACACATCAGCCTCCTAAGAAGTTTAAGCTCTTATAAATTTTGGGTATCAATTCAGATATATGATTTGTAGACATTTTCTTTCAGTCTTTGGGCTATGTCATCTTTGTTGGTGTTGTTTGTTTGTCTTTACAGAATAACTTGTATTTACAGAAGTCCTGTTTGTCTGTTTTGCTACCTGTATTTTTGGGATCATATCTAAGACTTTACTACTAGTCCATGGTAAAGGAGTTGTCCCTGATGTCTTCTAGCAGTTTTATAGTTTTAGGCCTAGAAAGGAATACATGCCTGTCTCCATCAGACTATTGAGAAAAAAAAATGGAGCTGAAGAACCAGAACATTTCCCAAAGAATCTCATGCTAGGAGAAGAGAAAGACTGATGCCCAGCTGCCTGCCACAAGCAGAACTTGCTCTCAAGAAAAAGATTTCACCTAGTATGACAACTTATGGGACTTCCTTGCAGGATAGACCTGAGCAAAGAAAAAACACTCAGGGTTGAGGCAGACCACACACTGACCAAGACTGTTTAGTTATACTTCTTTTCTCTTCAGACCCAGCCCCGCATCAGTACCTAGAGACAGAGGCATGTAAGGACCACTGCATCCCTTCATTTGTTCATCTTCTCAATGTCACCACTGTGAATAAGTCTCTTTTCATTGCTTTTCCCTCTTGCTTGTTTCTTTAAATGGGAATATTGGGGATGGCCAGCTAACCTGTGCTTGTTGGAACTGCTAGAGGACAGGCTCTGGTCCTAAAATGACATTAATACAAGTGCGGTCTCTTGTGGAATCCTAAAATAATGGGACTTGGAACTGGGATATAGTTCAGTGGTGACCACTTGTTTGAACAAAATGGACTTATAGAAATTGATAATAGAACAGCCATTACCATAGGCTCTGAAACAGATTGGACAAGAAAAGAGATTGAGTGATGAATTTATAGTATCTGTTAGAGAGTGAGAAAAACTTCTGCTCTCTATAGGGTAGCACTGGTGACTATAGGTAAGAAGAATAATATTTTATACTATCTATCAAAATTGCCAAAAGAAAAGACTTTGGGTGTTCTCTCTGCAACAAAATGATACATCATTGAGGTCATGGATATACCAAGTAGTGCCACTCCATCATTCAACAGCATATTTGTGTAAAGACACATCAAACTGTACCCATAATCCTATATGAGTATCATCCATCAGTTAGAAACAAACTAGGAAAGAGAGGAAGCCCTGCCATTTAGAAGACAGAGCGGGCGCTATGCCTATGTGTCTGAACACAGAGCAGCGCTCACTTTGGACATCAGGTTTTCCATCTGTGAAGGTCCTTCATGAAGAGGCAACTGCTCGGTCCACAGTTTTAGCTAAACGGCTGCTTCTCGGATAGAGGAATACATTTCTATTTAACATGCATGATAATTAGGAACACTTTGTACAAAGGATTCTAATCACCGTTCTGTGTATATGCATATACACTCATATGCTCATGCCCACGCAAGTGTGTCGACTGGCTTTTTATCTCTCTCACCTTCGGGATTGCTGCTGCCTTCTTTTAGGAGCTGTTAATAATTAATAGTAGCATCGGCATTTGTAAGCCAGGAGTAATATGTTTTGATTTTAGCATTTCTTTTTATGAATTATGGATAACATTAAAATGTGATTTTTCTTTTTAAGTCCAAGGCAGGAAAAGAAGTTGATGGGAGGTCAGAGAAGATGAAAGGGCAGGTGACCTTGCTCTTCCATCCTCTGCTAGGTTTAATAAATAGCGTTCAGCTTGAAGGAATTTGAGACTGCTGTACTCCCGTTCTTCACCACATCTTCCTTCGTGGGTGGGAAGAAGCAAGAGCAGCTGGAATACAGATTTATAACTAGAGCCTTGAAACCCTCCATCTGTGAGGGCATGTATTACTGCACAAAGCAGGTTTTTCCTAGGTGTCACTCAAAAGAGTAAACCCCAGAATTGCTCCTGAATTGACACACTCAGGTTTGGAACAGACCTAGATTCATAAAAATAAAGTTTTCATGCTGACATTGTCACCAGCTTAATGTGGCTTTGAGCAAGACGATGGACCCCTAGGGCTACTGCTTTTGAAAATCCTAAAGCAATAGCAGATATTCCCAGCAAACGTGACTGTCGTAAGAGTAAACTTGTGATGATTAAGAAATAATGTCAAAGCCACTTATCCTTTGGAAGAAGCCACCAAGAAAATGAAGGCACACGCAAACAAACAGGGATATAGTATATTTTCTATTTGGGTTCTGTCTAATCACATAATATATTTCCTACTGGAGTTCTATCTAGAGTTTAGGAAGAACACATATAGCTGAATGGAAGAAATGAACATGGTGAATTTAAAGGTATTTTCATAAACACATTATACAAATATTCGTGAATGGCCCAATAACTACAGAATAAAGCCACACTGAGAGACTGTGATATGTTGATGCGGAATAATGGTATCAGGTGATAAGGATGTGAAATGGAAAATTTATTAATGTTTGGCAGATTTTTTAATGTTAAATATATACTTACTATATGACCCATCCTTTCAATTTTGTGTATGCTGCCCTCACATTATGTGTGTATAAATATTCAAACAACTTTACACAGAGCCACTTCAGTGGTTTTCTTAGACTGGTAAATAAATGAATATATTACATCCATTCAATTGAACACAACACAGCCATAAAAAATCAGTATGCACTAGTAAACATTGATTCATATATTTTTCCCAATGGTCGCTTTTGGGCATTTCAGGTGAGAGAGAAAATTTAGTTCTTGTTATTCCACAAGGGCTGGAAGCAGAAGTTTCAAATATACACATTTGATTGCACATGAGTAACTGTCACAGTGCATTCTGATCCTGGAGTATGGACCATAACCTGGAGAGAGCTTTATAAAGCTCCGTCTGGTTTCAGAGATGAAAGATAACTGGGGGTGGGAGGGGAGCAGCTGGACCACACAGAGCCGTATATAACTTGTCCATTTTGCTCGATTGTAGTCTGTCACAATTTACTGCAGCTGTCCCACCCATACCATTTCTGAATGTGCTGCCTCTGCGTCCCTCTGCCTGGCTCTGCCTACAGCTTGAGAATCAATTCCTTTCAGAGAAACTGCTTAACAATAAATGGTGGGAGTTAATTATTAAAAAGTAGGAGAAAACTGAGGAGTTACCTACATGTTCTCAGAGTCACTGGCAAAATCAACCAATAGCGCATGCAATAACCCAATGGCCCTCTATTCAGTGCTTCTCTTAACTGTGACTTTTACTTCCTAATCTCCACTCCATGTCCCAGTCAGTGTTTCCTTAGGTCATAGCCCCCTACCCTGTAAGCCACGAATAGTTGAATACGTGCCCTATAGTGTGACGGCGGAAGTACCAACTGTAATAGTAACTGATAGTGTGTATAGCACAGCTTGGCTGCCTAGGAATAATACATTCCTGCTCCGTGAAGAAGAACCCAGGCTTCGTGTGCCCATTATATTACCAAGTCCCTGCTCATACCTATGTATGACATCAGATGATCAAGTGATTTGAGATATGACAGCAAAGTGGCTACTGCTACCACTTCTGGCTGAGAAGTACATTTCCCGAAATGCGCTTAAAGAAAATAGATGAGAGTTGGTGTGAGATCTGGCTGAATGTTTATATTGCAGTTCCATATTTCTATAAAGGGGATGTGGAAATGATGGTTTAGCAAGCCTCATTTGGAAATCTAAAGTCTCAAGTGCTTGAAAATACAGAGTGGAAAATTCCATACCTGATCTCATGTGACAAGTCTCTATCACATCATAAGCACAAGAAAAATATTATATAAAATTATCATCAGACCATACGGCTACTGCATGAATCATAACATCTTTTTTTTTCCAACTTGGGTTCCATCGTCATAACTTCTCATTATGTACATACAAATATTCCAAAATCTAAAAGTCTTCTGGTTCCAAGAAATTCACATATAGGGGTTTTCAACTTGTATTTCACAGCTCCTATAAATACAATGCTTAAGATAACTATATTTTGTTAGAAGAAAGAAAATGTTTGTAGCTGATTATTGGGCTCAAAGGGCACATTGTAAGACAATGAATATAATATCTTATTTATTTGGGTTTTGTGGTTGATACATTTCTCATGTACCAAATCCTTTGTGTGTGTGTGTGTGTGTGTGTGTGTGTGTGACCCCACACCTGCCCAGCCTTCCACACAGCTCAGAGCCAGTTGAGAACTACATTCCAGCTTAAGGCCTATATTCAGAGCCCATCTGACAGTAATGACCAGTCCTACCAGGGACTTTTCTGTCTTTTGTAATTACTCACAAAGTACTTTCTTTGGAGAAAGAATTCTTCCATCTCTGTTCTCTGTCCAGTTCTTCCACTGGCTCATAGAGGAGGCAGGCTGAGTCACTCATGTGCCTAATACACAAGTTCTGTCCCAACAGAGCTAGAGTGTGAATTCTGGTTACTCTTTCCTATCAGTGCAGTAATCACAGTCTATCAAACACTGCCACAAGTTTTCCTGGATGCCTTTTGTGGTCCTCATGTCTGTACCAGATTAAACACATATTTTTGGGTTACTAACCCATGAGGAATGAGGGCCTTAATGAAACAATTGGACCAATGGAGAAAGTTCCACTTTCACCCTGATTTTCATGCAAAACTATTTTTCTGCCCACAGTAGATTCGAGTTGAGCTGCAGAGATGTTGGTCAATGAGGCAGATGGGAGTATTTGAAAAGTGTCAGAGTTGTGTCAAGAGTTGAATGATAAATGAAGATAAAGAGTCCAGAGTTTATGCAGGGTTGAGTACATGGAAGGCAGGGTTGGTAGAGGGGTGGGGGACAGATTCAGAAACAAACTGAGCCTAAAAGGAGTGAATTGGCCTGAGCCAGGCTGACACCATGATGGACTGCAAACAAGCAGTTCAGGAAACCAGATCTGAGTTTCTACTTCCCAGAACTTGGCAAGTCAGTTACTGGAAAAGGGTCCTTCAGATGAAGCAAAGTTAGTCAAGTATGCTTGAAGCAAAACCCTAACCCATTGCAGCATCACCTGGACCCCAGAGATAGAATACACTAATCAAGATATAGATTACCTACCCCCTACACAGCCTCCAATGTTCCTCTTTTGCGCTTTAAAACTGAATCTGTAAATTCAGTCTAGGCCATTCCATCCCAATGGAATTAGGCCCCTGCACACAGGAATTTGTTTAATAAATGCTCTTTGCTTTTGAATTCTATTTGGGTCTGGGATATCATTCTTCAGTAAATTTATGAACCCTCACAAGCCATTAAGGTAAACTTGTCAATCAATAGTCTAAAGTACCTAGATTACATTATTTTCTTAAATTTAATAGCTAACATATAACATAGGAGGACAGCTGAATATTTGCTTTAAATGGATTTTAAATATTTTCCACTTATTATTTGAAGGAAGAAGTCACCTGTCATTGCTTGCTCTCCCTTTCCACATTTTATTTAAAGGATACCAAAGTAGGTAAGTTTACATTGAAGTCTCTTATGGATCTTGGGAAGATCATGTTAGAGGAATTATTCTCAAAATAGGCAAGAGAATATTATTAACTAAAGAAACATTGAATCTGATAGCAAATCTGACATGAGACACTCAGACTTTTAAATGCCTTCACAGGTGAACCTCACTTGAACTGGCTCTCGGAGTTTGGACTAAGGCCATTAGTCTTGGTAGCAAGTGCCTTCACCTGAAGAGCCATCCAAATGGCTCTGCTATACCATTAGGTGTTTACATAGAGTTAGAGTTGATATAGGGTACAGTCATAGGGCAGTGGACTTGGCTTTGGGAATTAATAAACTGTCTTCTAGCAAGTGAGGGTATAGGATATTATACTTCAGCAAATTAATGGACCCTCCTCTTGTAGGAGGTGAGCAGTATGTGGGAAACTTGCTTTGCATTACACTAAAGTACAGCTTTCATATTTTAACATCTTGATTAAAAAGCCTTTTCCTTTCTTTCTCTACAATATAAACAAACTCAAATCACAATATTGTATTTTTCTTTTTCAACAAGAAATGGCTGTAGACATCGTTGCTTGGTAAGACTGACAGATTTTCCTTATCGCTTGTTTGATTAAAGATCCAGAAACTTTCAGACATCCCGCTGATGGTTTCTTCCCATGTTTGAATGAAACAGAAAACAAAAGGCTGGAAGTGCCAACGAACAGGCAGGTGTGTTTATATTGATTCTATCTATAGCTGCTGTTTATTCTGCTCTTAGAGGATGGGCTTCTTCATGCTGTGAACTTCAAGATTTCAGAACTTTTAGATGATTTTAGCTCAAAATGCTCTTTTCCTGCCTCACATCTTCCCAACTTTACCTGTTCATATTCTGAGACAAGCATATTCCTGAGGGTGTCGGAAGCTTGAATTAAGTGTTGTTACATGTGGAACATGCTACATCTGTGATCTATCTTGTAGACTTTGTGGTTACTAGCAGAAGAAGGAAGGCTTGGTTAAAAGAAACCTCCTTCTTCCTGTCTGGAAATTGATGTCTTGGTTCTAATATAGGCTGAGTCTAGCAACCTTCCTAGGAGCAACACAGATTTATTGGAAGTCCTTAGTCAGTGGGCTCCTGCAGGGATAACTGCTCTCCAGGTACATGTCTCACAGGTTTCCATTTGAAGCATCCCAGGAAGAGAAAGCAGGTTTTTCAGGTTCCTGCTTGCTTCAAAGTTGCCATTCTTCTACTGGTGAAAACAAGAAGCTCAGCCAAGTCCAGGGTCTTAGGAGGTCATTACCAAAGCCAGGAGAGCAGTGGGAAAGTGGGGTTATTAATGTGATAAGTGTATTATAAATATCACAGTGAAAAGTGATGGCTTGTATGAGGGTTATAGAGGCCCCATTATTCCCCTGTCACTGATGAAAAATGTGATCTCCGTCTACAAACAAAGAAAGGGCACACACTCAGGCTGTGTTAGTGAGTGCAGCTAAGTTGAGTGACTATGTGTTGGGAGGTGGTGACGTTTTTCATTCTTTTGGAGACCTTTGAGATCTCTTGGGAAGTTTAAGAGGATAATCTAAGGACACTGCCAACTGGAAGATCTTTCTGTAAACAAACACTGTTCTCATGGTTGATGTCTCGATTGTGATGCAGGAGCTGCCTGTACCCCGTGGCTGGGATTCATCTTTGGAAAGTTGATCATTTTTCCCTCCTGACAAAGGCCAAGAAAAAGTATTTGTCTTCAAGATTTGTGTTACATGCTCTCTCCTTTCCCCCAAACCCACACTGTTTTTCGTCTGTTTTATAAGTTAATGATTGTAAGTTTTCCATAGGTATGTGTTGAAAAAGACAAATTGTATCATGAATCGATGCTGACTTCAGACATGTTTCTTTGCATATAATTATTGCAAATGAGTTCATCTAAAACACTGACAGAAACATTCGTGAAGACAAGGGCCCTCATGCACTTAACTACAGAGCCTATTACCAGTGCTGTGTCCTCTTCTGTCCTTGACAATGTATGGAACCTGCCTACCTTCATTCCCTTACCCTATCTAAGGATCCCCCCCAAACTCCCACCCCAATACTGCCAGGATGTCTACTGGGCCAGCCTGTTCATAGACCTGTATTTGTACTTTCTGGGAAAAATCTTTTTAAAACATGGGTATTAAATAAAAAAAAAATCTCCCACCTGGACCAGCAGTTCCCAGAGATAAAACTGGTGAGAAGGGGATCCGAATAGCCAGGGGGCAGAGAGATCTCTGCCGAGTGCACACGGCACGGAAAGCACGCGCCTGTCCTGCCTGATCCAGGGACCAGGAACTCATCATTGGAACCTCTGTTCCCACCCGGTGGCTTTGGGGCACAGAACAGGGCTCAGCCCATCCACCACCTGGACCAGCGAAGATCCAGGGACACAGACCAGGTTCAAGAGATGCAGGACCTCCATCCAGCCTGCTGAGAAGCCTGCTCTACCCAAGGGTCTCTCAACCTAAGACAGGCTGTTCTGGGTAGTTTTCTGTCAACATGGCACATACTAGAGTTTCTGAGAAGAACCTCATTTGATAAAATGTCTCTAGTAGAGGGCTTATAGGAAAGTCTATGGGGGACATTTTCTTGATTAGTGTTTGAGGTAAGAAGTCCCAGCCCACTGTGTGTCAGGGGTGTCATTCCTGAACAGGTGATCCTAGTTTGTCTAAGAAAGCAACCTGAGCAACCCAGCAGGTACGAACCAGTAAGCAATTCTCCTCTGTATCAGTTCCTGCCTCTTTGAGTTCCTGCCCTGACTTTCCTTCATGATGTAATATAACTAGCACATGAAAACCAAATAACCTTTCCTCCCCCACTTGCCTGTGGTCTTGGTGTTTTATCACATCACAGCTATGGAAAAGCAAAACAGGAGAGCTGTAGAATGGAATCACATCAGGAGTTTTGGAAGATGCTAATGTCAACGATCATTAAGCCAGTTCAGTTAGTCTTTGGTTATGGCTGCAAGTCTGCATTCTAGGTGTTGTTCCCACTAGAGGTACAAGGTGAGGTGGGTGGGGCTGGCGGGCGAATCAAATGTTTTATAAGTACTTGACATTTGGAACAAGTTGCCATTTGAACGTGGCAGGAAGGATTTAAAATGTAATGCAAGGGAAAGCTGAGTGCGGAGCCGACTCTGTGGTTTAGAGCTGGCAGGCTATGAAACTCGATGTTGTCACCCATGCTTCTGTGACAAACAGCACGTCAGTTCCTCTCTTCCCTGATACTCTGGCAAATATTGCAGGCGGTTGGGTGGCATTCTGAAAAATAAGAAAGAGAGGCTAGTATAGGTCCGAGTTACACTAGGCAAAGCACTGTAGCAATGGAGGAATGATTGGTGTTCAGTTGCCCAGATAAAATTCCAGAAAGCCGATGAAATTAAAAGTTCAGATAAATAGTGGGAACCCCGTGTTTTGTTCACCTGTATTTGCTTTATTATGCAACCGTAGAATGAAATCTAAGGTGCTTTATGAAGTTCAGGAGTCGAGGACACGCTGAGAAGGTTAGTTTTGAGCTGACAATCCGTTTGGAAGGACAGGGTGCTTAGACTCAGGAAAGTTGCCTATGTGCAACTCAGAGCGTCTCTTTGCAGGTTGGCCCGGGTCTCTCCACCTTTCCCCTACCAGCCTTTGCTTTCCCTTTGTCTTCTACAGTGAACTTGACTTTGTGTTTGTGCTTTACTTACCGTCCCCCGATTCCAGGAAAAAGCTCCTGCGTTTAAAGTAAATTCCCATTCCCCGGTGTTTATGAAAAGGCTCTGGCCTGTCTACTGCCTTCTAGTACACCACAGCACTGAGGACAGTCCATAAATTTACATTTCTTAAGTGCCCTTCTTCTTCTTTAGAGCATGATAGACAATTTCCTGGGGGCAAGAAACGCAGTGAGCCCAGGGTGTGGAGAGAAAATATGGGGGCAGAGATGAAAACCAGCAGAGAAGTGAGAGCAAGACACCGCCCCCCCACCACGACCTTCCCCTCCTCCTGCACCCCAAGCCGCTGTCCCTCTGCCTACTACAGAGTGTTCCATGAAATGATAAGCGACCTTGCTGCCACCAGCATGCGGACTGGCTTTTGGATGGGGAGAGCTTGGAGGAAAAAATGTAGCTAACAAGGGGCCCTCAGTTTAGATGGAGAATCTGCCTGGATTCGCCACCAGAGGAGCGAACGGCTTATAAAATTAGGAAGCTAGTTGCTTCGCCCAGCGATGATGTTATCTATTGATTCTAAACTAAGATTGTGAGGTGTTTTCCTTCCTATGGCGACTCAGTTGGGTTCCAGAGAGAAAGGTACAGCAGCAAAGAGTGGGTTTGGGAGAAGCACGAACCAGCAAGCCATGTGAATCCGGATGTGTGGGGCTGGCGAGGCAGCGACCCGGCAATGGAAACTTACGGTGTCGGGTGGATAGATTCCGGAGCTCCCGAGCAGAGTCTGCCAAGACGTGAACAAGCCAGGCCTGCGTGGTGGCTCTTTTATTATTTCATGCAACAACAAAGTGCCCTTTGCAGATGGTGGTAAGCAGGCAAAGAGGTCCCTCATAACCACCGAGTTTATTTATGCATGTTATTTCCCCGAGAAAAGTGCCTGATGTACAGCCTTCTGAAGCGTTTTGTTAAGCGCTGCCCCAACCCACACCCAAGCTGTTATGGAGGTATAGAAAGAGCCAAAGGCAGGTCCAGAATGTCTTTGTCTTGATTGCATGCTGAACAGAAAAGGCAAGGAGATAATGGGAAATCTCAGGTCTCTCGGTTCTTGGGACAGCAGCTGAGAACTCATCTGAGTCTTCGGGTCTCATCCTAGAGGAGTAATTGCCCATCTCTTAGAAGGAGGGTCTAAGGAGCCGGCCAGTGCTGTCTATGCAGACCGACGTCTGAGAACCGCTAGAGCGATTTTACCTTCCGTCCCTCAACTCAGAAACCTTTGGTCTTCTTCCTAGTGCTGCAGTCTCATGAGACTTGCACATGGGGGTGTATAGGCTGAACTGTCAACACGGGGTGGGAAGAGCAGGGGATGGGCGGTTCTCTCCGACTTGAAACCTTTTACTTGCTTCGGATCATAGAGTCGGGAATAGGACTGGTGCCGAGAACTGAATCGTCAGCCTCACAGAAGCCATGTTTGCGTTGACCATTCTACATGCCCAGCTGGATGATTAGACCTTTGTGGTTGTGGGCAGTTGAGGTGGTGTAGACCCAGAGCCAAGTTATCTTGCGCTAACTTTAGTTCCCTTAATAATCTACCTCTATATCTAACAGAACATTTTCTTAACTATCAGGTAAAACCTTGGAGATACATTAACTGACCACTAGCTTCCGCCAACCAAGAGTCTAAGACCGTCATTAGACAGTGTGAAAAGTCTATTCAGAGTTTTTCTTTTTTTTGTTGTTAAAAGCCACTTACCAGATGCTCCCCATAAATGCCTTAATTAATGTTCTTTTTTGTTTTGTGACTATAAAAGTTTATGTAACCACTTCTATCTTAGACACATGTTATTTGAGTAACAAGAATCCATATTCTGCAACCATGATTAAAAGGATAAAAGCCAAAACGGCTGGGAAAGTTTTATATAACCTATAAAACTGAAATGGATATTCAGAATGAGTCCCCTAAGATGACAGCATAAGATACTGGGGGAACCATGAGTTAATAATCAATAGGCGCATCATGTAACTTTTTACAGAGCATTTCTGGCACACGACCATTTTTGTATATGATTTTATATAAATGTGCTTGAGACCAAGGAAGCACACTTTCACACCGAGTAACTACAGCATATCATACCTGCCAGGGTTCTGAGCATCCTAATTTCCTAGCCATTTGCAACTCTGTCCCTGGCCCCAGAACTCAGAACTGTCACATGGGTCACTCATACGTGGCTAAGAATAGACTCTCAGATGAGAGCTGTGCTTTCCCATTGGGGGTGGAGACCAAAGGAACAAGAGCGCATCAATCCAACTTCTGGCAATTCATATTTACACGTCCCAAAGTTGACAGTTACAGAGAGCGAACCCTTTCCATCAGTTAGAAAGTTCAATATCTAGACTTCAGATCCGCCTAAAGAGTGTTAATTTTTTGAAGTCACCTATATATACAGGAATAGAGTTTACTGAGAATCAACATGTGATGTCCGTTCCTCTAAGTGTGATTTGAAATGATGTCACTTGGCAGAAACAACACTACTCAGTTGCTACCAGAGATGTTCATGTGTAATTTACTGGGTTATGATCCTTACCCATGGGTCCTGCTATCAAAGGTCAACTCTTAACCCCATGGCTTTTGTTAAAACCTAGGGCTGCTCAGAGAGCTGTAAGAACTGTAGATGCTTGGCTTCTAGTCCTGTGTCCCTAGAGATCCTGGTAGAGCTTGGAATAGCCTATTCACTAAAGTCCTCACACGTCTAATCAAGTGGCTCTCAGCCTCGGAAGTAAATGAGGAACAGCTGCTTCCTCTTCAAATCTCTGATGATGCTCACATTCTGTGCTAGCTTGTGTGTACTGCGACAAAATACCTGAAGCAGTAAACTCAAGAAGAGGGAAGTTTGATTTAGAAACAGTGTGGGAGGCTTTCATCTGTGGTCAGTTCTACTCACTAGCTGTGGTGAAACCCTGTAGCACAGGAGTATTGTGGGGATATGTAATTCACAGGAGCCATGAAATGATAAATATGGGGGGAAAGTGAGGGTTCCCCCGTGACCTAATACTTTCCAGTAGGCTCTATTATAAAAGTTTCAACAACTTCCAATAGTACCAAACCTTCAGCACATGGATCTTTTGGGGTAATTTCAGGCTCAAACTTTAGAATGTTTTATCCCCTGAGATTCAGACTTAATTATCTATAGTAGCCAAAGCTCCTCTTGTTCTGATTCCAGTCACTGAGGGTATTTCCACCTCATCTCTAACTTCTGACAGCTGAGGGTATAGAAGAGCAGGGTTTTTCATAGACAGAGACTCTGACATTGTCACAACTGGGATAATACTCACCTAAGAAAGAGGATGTGAATTCATCACAACAGGCCTGCTTAATGAAAAATATTGATGATTTAAGTAAGCACCATGTGGTTGGCATCTATGTGTATGTGCTATATAGTAACAGAAAAGGAGAGGCTTGGTTCTTCATACCTCACACAAGGTTGTACTACCCTTTCCCTCCTTGTTCTCAGACCATGTGCCTTATAAAACATGCAAACTGTACATGCTGTTGGTTTTCTTTAATCCCCTTCTTTGAGAAATATCCTTTAGAAACTAAATAACCCTATTGCTACCTTTGTACTGTGTTTTTCAAAGGCTGCTTCCTTGAAGCAGCATTATCAAGGAAGAGTTTGTCCTTTTATCCCCTAGCTTCCTTAGAAGGAAGAATCTAAGTTCAGCACATCATTTCCAGTTGTGAAATTACCTCCTCTCTTAAAGATAAGCGTCCGAGCCCCACTAGTCTGTAAACTTATTAAAAATATTTGAAAGGGGTGTGAGCAGAAGCGGCCCACGTTAGGGAATGAAACTGTTTAGAGAAGAACTGGATTGTTAAATGGAAGTTTAGAGTCTCCAGAGGAAACCAAAATATGATAGAGGCTGTTGCCATTGCTTCTGGCTGCCCATCGTGATTAGATGTTAGGCCCTATTGCTCAAGTTCTCACAGAGTGCAGAACATTAATCTTGAGTGAAACTTTCCCTACTGTCTAGCTTTTGAAGTGTTGGAAAGAAAAGATATCAGTGGTCTTACCCAATATGGGACCTTTCATGATGCAACGCTGTATCAACCTATTAGGCAAGATGTAGCCACTGTTTCAGTAGCTGCGAAATTGTTGGGAGGCGGGATGACCAACTGAATTGTTGATTGGATTTGAAGTATGCTCCATAGCAGAAATTCCTTGTCTGGTACTGTAAACAAGATTAAAATAAACCATGGCTAGAGAAATTGTAGGCCCCCGGGAAGAACCCACTGATGTTGTTTTTCTAATTGGCCATGTTGTCAAACTGTCTTCTTAATATTTATGCACGCATCTACACATTTCTGCAGCTCCCAACCTTGGTCAGAACAGCATCTTATTTTATAGAACCTAGTACTTAATGCAGAATATGCATTCCTGTTCAAAGTGTTGAGGATAAGCAGCTGCAAGGGCTCAGCCCTGTGGATAACCTGTATCAACCTCATAAACCCCCAAACCTAGGGAACCAAGAGAGGAGGGAGGGACCCATCTGGTCAAGATACTATGAAAATTTCAAAGAGAAAAAAAAATTGGTGTTCATATCACCCTTCTGTCTGGATGTCTGGATACTAGCTGACACAGATAGTCACCCCAATACCCAAGCAAGCTAACCTGAAAACATGTTACTTTGTATTCTATAAGTGTGACTTCTGTCTTTGCAAATGCTACGTGTGTTGACTTTGATGCAAAGAACATTCCTGTGCCCCTGTTGTCTCTCAAACTAGACATGCTTAGCGGAAATTTGGGGTCTTAGTTTTGTTACATTTGTTTTTCCACTTTCATCCTGCTAACATTCCTCTAAGAATGCTAATGGATAAGAAAGGGAGAGTGAGAGCAAGAACAAGAGACAGTGAAAGAGAGAGAGAGAGAGAGAGAGAGAGAGAGAGAGAGAGAGAGAGAGGGAGGGAGGGAGGGAGGGAGGGAGGGAGGGAGGGAGGGAGGGAGAGAGAGAGCTATTGGACACATGTTTGCTTGTCCTGCATAATGATACTTTCTTGACTACATATGTGGAGATGATTATATCCTATAGTATATGACACCACACACACACACACACACACACACACACACACACACACACACACGCACACATGCACTGTAACTGTTTGGGTTTCCATGTATGTCCTTGTGATGAGAATAAAAGACAGAGCTTAAGATTTACTATAAAGAATTAAATTATGTCACTTTTAACAACACAGACAGAACAGGGGACATTAACTGAAATAAGCTGGACACAGAAAGACAATATGGTGCATTGTTACTCACATGTAGAGACGAAAAGTCTGATTCTGTCGAAGAGGAGAATAGAGTGATGGGCCCCAGAGGTGACAAATATGAGGGAGAAGGAACCCTGGAGAACATAGAGCATAGGGTTTCAAAGGTCAGTTACAGAGGAAGAATTGGTTCTACCAAAGTAGGCCACTTTATTCTGCAACATCTCATCATATATTCAAAATGTGTAGAAAGGATTTGGAAGACTGTTCTTTTTCTGGTACTGGGTTTTATACCCAGTCCCTCGCATGTGTTAGGCATGTGCTCTTTTGTTGAACTCTATTCTCTATGCTTTTCATTTGAGACTCTCTTGCTAAATTGTTCTGGCTGGTCTCAGAAGTTTTGTTCCTCTGGCCTCAGCTCCTGCTCTGAGTATGGGAAGGCACAGCCACTGCCAGCTGGAGCTTCTGGATTATTATCACACTGCAGGCCTGGATGTTTGAGACGGTTCAAATGTTTACCCTGAGAAGAGCATTACACATTCTACAATGTATCATTTTATCATACCGTGCACATTAATATGTATAAATATTATGTCCATTTAAAATAAATACACAAGAGAAGAATAACTTAAACAGTTTCTGCCATCTCAACTAACTGTATATTTTCACCCCTGCCCTCCATACTTTCATATCGGTTCTCCATTTTGGTTTTCCTTACAAGGTTTATTTGAGAAGCTTTGCTTTGCTTTTCTCCTTCTTCCTCTTCTTCTTCTTCTTCTTCTTCTTCTTCTTCTTCTTCTTCTTCTTCTTCTTCTTCTTCTTCTTCTTCTTCTTCTTCTTCTTCTTCTTCTTCTTCTTCTTCTTCTTTCTTCTTCAGATTCAAGCATGGGCTGGCTCTCTTAATCTTTTTTTTAAATATTTTTAATTTTTTTATTAAATACTCTCTGTATTTACATTTGAAATGCTATACCCGTTGCCCTCCCCAGTCCCACCATTCCCCCCCCCACTTGTCTTCACAGAGCTGCACTAGCTCCCAATCACCCTCTCCACCTCAGTGCCTTGGCATTCCACTACACTGGGAAAACGAGCCTCCCTGGCCCTCTTTATCATAGACAGCCTGGGATAATAGCTCATCATAGGAACCTGACCCTCCTGCGGGGTCTCATATCCTGTCTTTAGTTTCATTTCTGCACCACCTCTGGGGGCAGAAAATGCCCAGGGCTGGTGGAGCGTCTATAGGGCATGGGAAGTCACAAATTAGAGATTCGGTGGAGGAAGAGAGAGGCAGTGACACATGGAAAAGCAGAGAATTGCCCACTTTGGAACCCTCTCAGTGTCCTCGGGCGCCAGGGACTCACGGAACTGGCCTCAATTAGTCTGGCTTTCTGCAGTCCCAGGGAAACTGATTAGAACTGCAAACAGATGGGGATGAAGTGACCTTTTAAGAAAGCCAGACAGTAACCAGGCACAATGACCTCTGGACCTTCTTTTGGTGACCCGGAGGAGGTACAAGGGTGGTTAGTAGAGCCAAAGGGAGCTGTCTTTTCTTTGTAAATCTACTATTGCTACGATAATTTCAAGGGTTCATTTAGGATCTGTGGTAGAGCTCATGAACAGCCGACCGCCTAGATTCCTGCTCCACCCTCCATCCTCCACCCACCACCCTGACAAACAGCTCCTTTGTGCTCTCTGAACCTCAGCACCACCGTGAATGCAGCCTTTATTCGATCGAGCCCCACTTCAGAGTCCCACTTCAGGCTTCCTTAAGTGTGATGGTTTTGACGTCAACTTCTAAAACCACAAAGTAAAAGAACTAGAAAGAATTTCTGAAACGGTCTGACCTACCTTCACTCTTTCCCTTTTCCATTTCCCCCATGTGACAGAAAAGAAAATAGGGCTGGAAAGTTCAATGGGCTTGTCCAAGACAAAGCAGTTGGTTGAGTATTGAACCAATCTGCTGTCAAACCTAGAGACACTTATCCACAATCTCTCCCCATTAGTTTTCAGTTTCATCCTGTTAAAATTCTTATGGGAAAACTCACAGACCTATAATCCTATTAAATGCTAAATCACCTTTTTCCTGCTTACATGTCTGGAAAGTTTGAGAACTTGTTTTTAGTCCCTCCTTTAATCTTCCCAAACCCTCATTCCAGGGTGAGGCTCCCTATAGCATGTGCTTATGGGTTCTAGCTTGAAAGGACTCTAATAAAGTACGTTTTAGGTCTGTTGATGCAAGTAAGGTGGGTATCTGGGAGCATGCATTAATTTTATTTGGGCCCCGGTTTACCAGATTTGAGGAGCACACCTATTTTGGACTCGAATCTTAAAGAATATCAGGTTTACCTTTGGTCTCTTGACCAAAAGCAAGATCCTCTGCTACTTAATTCTCTTATGGGGATAGGTAGCTTTATTTTTAACGTCTGCTTTGGCACTTGCTTCTCTACCTGGAAGGATCTTTTTTTTCTTATAATTTGACTCCTCTATTGATTCCAGTGAATTATTTGCTACATTAAGAAGACTTCTACAGCCTGTCAGTGTCAGCTGGAAACCTCTCTACTGTCCCCTGGGCAGGCCTTGTTACAGGGCATGGAGTGGTGCCCCGTTACTGTTATCAGCTCATGACCAAGTGAAATAGGACATTCCATTTTTAGAGTTTTAGAGGTAGTATTATAGATGGAAGACATCAAAAGGACATAGCTATCCACTTGCTGTTTGGTTCCATCACAGGGCATTCTGGAAGGGGCTGAATCAGGCTTCAAAGATCATGTTGTCTCGGAAGTAGAGCAATGACTGCAGTGGAAACGAAGGAATCTTTAGCTATGATTCTAATTGTTGTCCTTCTTGATATAGATCATCATCCTAGTGTGGTTGTCAATACTAATGGACGTAACTATATGACAAAGAAGGTAAATTTTAGTCTATGTAATTAATGTTTTAGCAAATCCAGTTTAAAAGAAATAAACAAAGGCACATAGCTCCTCAAAGATAAATGACTAAATAGGTAAATAAATAAATCTCAAAGGAACCAAAATAGAAGACTATTATCTAATAGCCAAGCCAAAATAAATGTAGTAATCATGATTCGAAGAATCCAGGTATTATGGTTTAGAGAAATTAAAACCCCATTAGCTTCAAAAAGTTTCTAACTTTTTTTGAAAGTTAAATCTGAAATCTATCAAAAACAAAGAATCTTTAACTGTTTAAAAGTTTTATGCAGAATAGCACAGTTGTGTAACTAAACTATACATTAATTTGTTATCAATTTCTATGGAATCAGAAGCTTTCTTAGCCCATAGAAATAAGTGTTGAATGGATTTGAAATCCTACTTGGTTATTACAGATTGTATATATGTGCTGGAGGATTATACTGTTCTCTATACATATAAAACAACTTTCAAAAGTTGAACATTGATTTACATGGGATTTATTCACAGGAGCCAACCCTTATCACCAGCCACAAGGGACACTCTTGAAGGGTGGTCCAAGGTCTAGTTTCACCTATACAAACAGGCATACTTCACACCAGATGAGTGGCCTCATAATCGTGAGTTTGGGTCTGTCCAGTATATCATGCTACTGTGATTTTCCAGGTGCTCTGTCTGTTAAGTCTCATGGGAATGCTTCCTAGAATCCAGGGGTGATATAGTGTTATAGCTATAGAGAGTAGGGTGCTGGTCAAAACTACAGACCCAGCAAATGTAAAGGTAGAGTAAACCCACAGGGAATTGCTAACCCAGTGCTAGACCCATTGGATAAAATGGCAGGGACCAAAGGGTGGATCCAACTCAGTAAAAATCTGGAACACAGAAGATAAGTTTGTGGATATTATATTTAAAACTATTCAGAATGGACTGAAAAGCTGGACTAGATCACACTGAATAAGCCTATGCTATGGGCTTCCTTACCTAGCTCAGGGGGACCACTTCCTGGGGCACTGACTAAAATGCTATTATTAAGTAATGAGATTGGCTATTAAAAACACATAAGAGAAATGTGCTCTTTAAAGGATCCTGCAGAGCTGACTAGAGTTTAATAGACCAGCTGAACCAGGGAACTATACTTACTTCCTATCCTAATTCTAAGACCTGTATCCAGCCTGACTGAAAGCTGTTTGCAAGCTGCAGATTTACTAGACCTATATTTGTCCAATAGATCAGCTACTGGCCACATGAAGTTATATAAGTTTAAGTCTCTGATATTAAAGTAAAGTATAATCCAAAACTTAGTAACTGGTTTCTATTAACCTCAAGGGCTCAATAGCCAGACGAAGTGCCCTCAGGTTTGGACAGCACAAATTTGTAGGTTACAGATAAGACAGGGTGTTTTCTATCACTGTAGAAAGACCTGTTGGAGAATATTGCATTACAGATGACTTCTGCAAATCCTAATTTTAAAGTCTATCTAAATGCTAGTGGAATAAAAGCACTAAATTCCAAAATGTGAAACCCACTCATGTGCCTCACTTTTTGAATATCTTTCTTGGCTCCTTAGGGGAGATTCTGTCCTCCCTGAGTGGTGTCAGCTTTGCCCTCATGGTGTCTGGCCTTGGACTATTTCTGAATCATGGACAGCTTGGTTTGGTCCTGTTTTATAATCTGTGCTTCTCCCCTTTTGTGGCTTCAGAGGGGCTACTGGAAGGCATCTGGGAATCTAGAAAACTGTGAATGGATTTTTTTCCACTAAATCCCCAGTGGTAGGCCAGTTGGGTAGCATCACTGAGAAGCCTGCCCACCATGACATCTTATAAAGTTACCGTCAACCTCTGGTTGTCTCGTCTTCATCTCTCTCCTCTACAGGTTTTTTCACAGCTGGGTCTGTGCCTGCATTTGCCCTGGCCCTGTAATTAAAGTTGGGCTGCTTGCATTATTTTTATGGGAGAGAAAGCTTTTCTTTAGTGCCATGCTGGCAATGTGTAACAGCTGGCTCTCCGGAAGAGAAAGCACTTTGATTTGTAGTGTTAGCTGGATATCCTAGCACACATATACTACCACTGATTTCAAAGTTCTAGTATGACATCTTAGAACACAGATCCGGGAAGTTCTCTGGGTGCAGTAGCTGAAAATAACCTCAGGATCCGTGAAAGGCAACAGAACAGAATGTTTAGAATGATGAAATCTGGCGGACTCTTTTTACACTTTTCTTTAATATACACATTTATTACCTACTGCTTATATATATATATGCATACATATGTATATTCGACATATGTATAAGTAATATATACATATATCACATATTGTTTACATAAATGCATATGCATATATAAAAGATAGATATATTACATATTTTATATATATACATGAATATATATGTATATATATAACATATGCATGGATTATATATATAATATCACATATTGTTTGCATATACATATGTATATGTATGTATATTTTACTATTTACCATTAGTTGAAATAATTAAAACTTTTAATAATGCTTTGTGCCTAATAACTGACCCATAGAACTTCTAGAGACTGAGCAATTTACTCTGTTTGAACTGTTATGAGGAGATTCTAGCACATTGATTTTCACTGAAGAAATGAAATTAGTCTGCATAAGCGTGGTCTATATCTGATTACAACCCTGTTTATGTATTGAAAACACTGGTGCATATTCTTGAAGATTTATAGAATGTAGGGATCTGTTATCTATGACTACTACAGAGTTAAACCAACGAGACAGATCTGATATTAGGTATATTCGGAGATTTAGGGACCTAAGTTGGCAGAAGATCGCTGCTTTCATAAGAGAATTTGTCTGACTTTAACAAGCTCTGTGAAAATAAGCCGGAATGTTACTGTCTAAGAATACTGGTGAGGTGGGAATCACTTTGGGCTTTTTCACAGCTCCATTATCTTCTCTTAGCACTGCTTAAGAAACCTAAGAGATTCGAATAAAGACACTTCCCGTGTTGTGTTAGGAAACCCAGCTGTAAAACCTGGACTCCTCTGTATTATACAGCAGTATACTTAAAACTCCCATCTGTGCTTCCATGTTGCCTAGGAAGGTTTGTTTTGTTTTGTCTTATTCCTGTGATGAGAAACTCCTGAACAGTGGGATACGTGTCTGTTTGATAGGTGGTTTATCCAGTGCCTGGTATGGTGTTTGTTTGATCAATCTGTGGTGCACAACCAGTTCAGAGTGGGGAAAGGCAACCTAGTACATTCTCTTGGCTTACTATTCCCACATCTCAGGTGAGAGTAAAACTTATCAGTACCAAAAGAGACCTCCTGCTGTTTGAGGGCCCTTTTACTCTATGTGGAACAGAAGGACAGAAAGGTGCAACAGTGGGTAGTAGGAACTTGTAAGTTGAGACTTCTGGAGATAGTCGTTTCCTAGAACCTTTATTTCCTACCTACATCAGTGTGAGACAACTATATCTCTCAGCCTGTCATTACATCTGTAATGTGATATTCAGTTCGAATCATTTCCATGCCACTAATTAGCCCAAAGTAAATGAAATGTGTGAACTACAAACATGAATTTCTTTTTTCCTTTAACATCTATTCTTCTCTAGTACATTATATCTTCTCCCAGTCCCTCCCCCCATGACCACTCTCCCCAGATCAATTCTTCTTTTTCCCTTAAAAAAAAAGAAAGAGGAGGAGGAGGAAGAGGAGAAGGAAGAGGAGCAAGAAGAGGAGAGGAAGAGGAAAAAGAGGGGAGGAGGAGAAGGAGGAAGAGGGAAGAAGAAGAGGAGGAGAAGGAGAAGAAGAAGAAGAAGGAGGAGGAGGAGGAGGAGGAGGAGGAGGAGGAGGAGGAGGAGGAGGAGGAGGAGGAGGAAGAGGAAGAGGAAGAGGAAGAAGAAGAAGAAAGAAGAAGAAGAAGAAGAAGAAGAAGAAGAAGAAGAAGAAGAAGAAGAAGAAGAAGAAGAAGAAGAAGAAGAAGAAGAAGAAGAAGAAGAAGAAGAAGAAGAAGAAGAAGAAACAAAATAAAACAAGACAGTGGGCCTTTACAGGTTGTCTACCTGTCTACTGAACATGACCTAAGGAGATACTATGAGACTGAACACAAACTGCCCTTCCTATTCTTCAGTGCTGGATAAATGAATATCCCCCCACTCTCACCCCAGTTCCTTGCCTCAGATATAACTTACTATGTGGCTACTGAGTCAGACCAGAAGAACCAGGGCTAAAGAATTATTTCACTTCTGTGTTCAAGGTGTATTGGTAGAAAATGGTAGAAAAAAAGTTCCACCATGGCCTTGGAGGAATTCCACTGTCGGTGGAGGAATGAATTATTCACTCATATTATTATGAAATAATGTAAGCTGTAGAATGTAAGATTGAGTGGTTATGCTGACTATAAGAAATGCTTTAACTAGGAGCTTTGAACACCCAGACATCTCCCAGAACTCTCTGTCCTATGACTTCCCTTGAGTGCTCTTGGCTTACAAAAATCAAGTTCAGGCCTATCCCCAAGGTAAGTAGACAAGGTGAAAGCCAATGATGAAGCTAAATGACATAGCTTTAAAACTTACAACTTGAAATCATTGCCTGCAAAAGCATTTACACAAGCTCTGGCTGCCTAAGGTTGTCGTGAATTTTATTGTTTGGGGAGAAGGTCATGTTATTCTTATCCCAGTGTCTCTCAGTCCCACTGGGCCTCAAATGTTCCCATACATTTATCTGTTGGGGCAAAGGAGTTCCTCTGTTGAGGTCTCCCCATGTCTCCGTGGAGTCTGTGATTATGTTTTTTTGCAGGCAATGGACTGCGTGTTCCTGCCGGTATTTTTTGCTTTGCTCATCCCCCCCAGCCCTTCTCACACAAAAGGTCTCCTTTGTTTGCTTTCATGAAATGTATATTCTATATTCTATCGCTGACGACACTGAGGATAAAGCATTGAAGGGACGACAACCTTAAGAGAGATAAGTTAAGCTTCCCTTGCTCCTCCTTGCCTGCCAGTGTCTACCGAGCTCTCAGCATCAAATGAGCACCACTGAAATTTCACATACAGTTGGCAGTTACTTTGCTGAACTGGTTGGCTAGAGCAGAGCAGGCAGGAGCTCCATTTGTGAATAGTTTGCGAGTTCCTGGTCTTTCATATTGCTTTTTCCCCCCTGCCCATGGAAGATACACAAGTACATTCCATTGTAATGAAAGAACCCTAGGAATGATGGTACCCTAGCAGCTGTCAACTGCTTCGGCTCATTACTTCAAGAATGAGGAAGACTTCAGGCTTAGAGAAAGAGCTATGAAATCAGTGGTTAATCTGCTAATTGCTGTCATTGTTTGAGGGAACCCATCTGCTTCCTCCAGGTGATTACTTCAGTTTCAGGGTGCAGCCTCACCCTTGTGGATTGTTGCCTTCATCAGGGTAGGAATGTGTGTCCTCCAAGGTTTGGTCTTCCTGGATTCCAAGGTGATTTCACATGTAAGAGTAGCTTACTTCTGTATCCTTTCCTCTTGACCAGGGATGAGGTGTAACAGGTGGGCAGAGCCAAGCAGGCTTCTGAGCCAAAGTAAAGGTAATGCAAAATGAAGGCCAGGATGCCAGGCTTATCTCCTACATGTGGTTATCAAGGAGGTACACATGAGCAGTGGTCACTTGTTAGCAAAAGTAATTTCAAAGAGACTGATTCAAAATAATGTCTTTCTTCTCCTGCTGTGTGCCCCTTCCTAGAAATTCTTACAAAAGAGCAACTTTTAAGGCAGTTCTTAGTGACGATGGCTACTGACGACTCCTCATCCTTCTCAGCCCAGCTTTTGCCACTTATGACACAGAATCGCATGGGATCTCAAACCCCTCTTAAATTTGTAAGTAGAAACATCATATAGTGATAGGCAGCTAGTTGAATATTAGCAGGTCTGGTCATCCCTGTGGATGGGCCCCGCTTTCATAATCAGCAGTTCGTTAAACCAACATTGAGACTGCAGGACTCCGATTGCTGATATATAGAGAGGGATCAAATCCATATCACTGCTTATGTATGAAGATATGATATTGGGGATTGCCTAGGACCAGCCAGCCAGAGGCTTCTTTGTGAAGACTAAGGACGCATCATTGTCTATACCCTTAAGAGTTAATATGAAGAGTTCTACCAATCAGCTGAACAGAACAATACCCTTTAAGAAAGATTTTCTAGAGACCTTATAAATAGCATAAACCTGCCTGGGATCTTGGTTGGCACAATGGTCTCTGGCCACATTGTATTCTCACTCTTAAAGGGTTCCACGTTGCTCTGAAATGAGCAATGTACTTTGTACACTGAACTGTGTCTCCTTTCAACTCTTTTAACAGACGTCACAGGATTTGGGAGATGAATAGAATCTAGAACATATCCTGGTGACAATAAGCTACTCATATTAGACACAGGTAATTTAAAGTTACCTCAGCATAAGTCAGAACACTTGAACTCTTATTATGTTCTTGTTACTCACTAACTGTAGGGTGTTGGGTAAGCTGCCTTGTTTGAGCCTTAGTGGCCTCCACTGTAAAGTGAGATTAAAGTTCCTTTATCCATATATATATATATATATATATATATGAGAGGGAATAAGAAAATGTGTACTAGTCATTGTTACAATACCACACATTTATAAACTTCACCAGTCGGTCCCTGTGATGTGATCATATATATTATTGTATCTTTATCACTTCTTCTTACTTTCAATGGAGACTAAATAGTGAGATGTATAATGAGATATTTGAGAAGACACATTTCTTAGCTGTCCAGGAGTGCTAATAGCGAGAGGAGTGTTGGAGAACCCAGGGACCATGAAAGAGGTGTCAGGTTTCTTTGGAGATGCTGATTGGTGTCTCTGTGGTTGGTTGTTGCTTAAGAGGTTCGTCCAGTAAAAGTTTCAGAAAGGATGTATTTATATAGCAAGAGAAGTTTGCCTTGTCTGGGAAACAGATACTCACACGTACCTGGGAAAACTAGTATTTGACTTGCCTTTAAGAATCATTTTTTTAAAAAAGCACTAATGTCCGCTAATACTATACCTACCCAAGGTATCATGTGCCAGTAACATCAAAATAAATCTATGTATATTGTGGCTTATACATTTTAATTGCTATAAACAGCTCTTAGCTCATGACTCCAATCTGAAGGCAGGAAATTAAAAACTCCAATTATTCCCCTTTCTCTGTCCTGGAGCTTGTCGGCAAAAACTTCTTGCATATCTTAATTACAAGACCCCATTTTAGCAGTGGTTCTCGAAGAAGGGATGTTGTACAAAGAGGCCGAGAAAATCTGCAGAGACAGGTCATGCCCCTCATTCAGCTTAGTAGCATTAGGCCATGACTATGTAAGATGTCTGTATTGACTTTCAAAGCAAAGTAGGTTAGACAGTTTTAGGTAACCAAACACAGGGACAGTCCATATGATGCCATGTCTATAAAAGATAATTATGTCCCTATTGTTTCTTAACCCTCACGTTATTTTTGTAACATTCTTTATAATAACATAATAGTAACCCCAAAGAAGGTTATAAAAACCATGATCTGGACCTTTCAAGACTCATGGGAAAATAACCTAGGCCTGGGACAGGAGTCTGAAGTGGAGGTGGCTTGGGCTCTAAAGAGAACCTCATACCTGTGGGGTCTACTAGTGCAGAGATAGTTTCAGAACTGTGCTATATTACAGGACAGCTGACGCCCCCCAAGAACTCATTACCTACTTCCTGCTGTCTGGAAATCTCAATACTTTATAGGGTCACAGAAATGATCTGTGGTGTGAACATATGATAGTACAGACCGAGTGTGAGTTCGTGTTTTCTATTCCAGATCTATGCTCAGAGTTGCAAGATCTCAGACAATGGGATGGAAGATGATTTAAAAAGGAAACTTTATAAGGAAAATATTCAGGGACACAATCTAAGTGATAATTCATTCATGCCATGGTTCTCTACATAGGAAAATGTGCAAAGTAAAGATAAGCAAGGCTAGAAATAGCCCTTGCTTTATATACTTATAATTACAAAGGAACCGGAACGAATATTACAACAGAGAGCAAATAAAGTAATTTGGATAATTATATCAATTATTCAAATAAACAGAAATAATTTAAATAAATATTAATCATCTGAATTGTGTCAGAACAAAAAAATATTATACTCTTGTGAATACCAAAAATAAATAATCTCATTCATTTCCATAGATAAAATGAAACAATGATAAAACCTGGACAATCAAAACTTTAGCAAAAACAAATGTACCAGGAAATCAAGTTATAAATGAAATCAAGGTGAAAATATCAGTGTCAAGTAAATGAGTTAGAGGAACAAAGCTTCAAACAGGGAAAAGGAAAATAAACAGTGGCTAAAGTTTTGTTTAATAAGGGGCAGGCAGCAGTTGTGTACATTGATGTTTCAAAATCTTGCCTACAAAACCCAAACAAAACAAACAAACAGATGATAAATAAAAGCACACTGACAAAGCACCGTGGCAATTTAGCCGGTGGTAAACAGCTGCATGAATTTCAAATGTCAAATAAGCCAAAAATTGGAAGCAATATGCAGTAATGAAGAATATAACCAAGAAATCCAATTTAGTACAAGCAAGCTAAGATGAAGTCACTGGAGTGAATGTATTTCTTTTCCTTTGCAAACTGCTGAGAGGAAATATACACTTTCCCTATTTTGATGGAATGTTTATGACTACCGATTACATAGTTAGCTACAAAGAAAATCTTAATAAAATACATCCTGTGTAGGAGTCTTACCTGGTATATTCTCTAAGTAGATACAATTAAATAAGAAATGAGAAATACAAGGAGCAGAGGAACTGAACTTTCTCTTCTAAATAGTACTGGATCAATAAAGAAATTAAATTGAAATTATGTAATATATTAAGCATTTGGGAAGTAATGAAGCAAACAATATTTGGTACATACAGAGGCCAATGATTATTGTTAGAATTATATCACACAGGGATATAATTGTTTCTTTTGGCGTTTAAAATCTTTTGAGCTGGGAAGCAGCTCAGTGATAGAATGTGTTCCTCGTGGGCCGGAAGGCCTGGCATTGCAATAAACTAACAAAGAAGTATAAAGAAATAAACAAAAGGTAACAAGTAAATAAATAAAAAGTAAGGGGACCTCACCTTCAAATTGAGAGATTTGGCAAAACAATGGAGTAACCAAAAAGAAAAATAAATTCCAGAAAACAATATAATTGCAACCTATTTTTAATGGCTTATTTATATCGATTCTAATTATGTGCATGAGTGTGTATCTGTGTGTGCTTATGTGCAGGAGGTATGGGAATGGAACCCGTGGACGCCCCACCCACCCTGCTTCATAGAATCCCTTTACTGCCTTGTTCTGCAGTGATGCCCAGATGTGTGCCATTGAGGCTGGAGCAGTTCATAAACCCAATCTCATGGTTTATGCACCTGCACTAACTGAAGGTCTCAGACTTAATTGTTATCAACTGCCAAATGAAACCTCTTTGATGAGATGCACTAATCTATGAGTATAGCAATAACCCATCAAGAATTGGTTTACTATTATACCTGTATAACAGAGTAATGCTAGTAGGTTTTCCCTTAGGAGCTATGATGACCTGTTTAGGTGGATATAGGTTTAACATGTGGGACAATTCTTAAATTCAATTAGAAAGTGTTTGGTTACTCATATGACACTAGTGCCACTGTTACTCCAGTGGGTGTGTCCTAACAGGCTGGTTATTATTGTAGCTCACAGGTTCACAGACAGGTGAGATTTGTGATTACTTTTATTCTCTATTAGAGCTCAATGGATTTTCCAGCACTATGAAAGCTAGCCAGTAGTGATGAGTCTTCCAAGTCAGTACCAGCTGAATTTCTCCATGTTTTATTACTGAAATACATGGTGTATTCAACAGTAGGTCATGATTTTAGCATCTGAAAGGTAATGAAAACCAAGAGCCTACAGTCTTTGGGGGAGGGATATATGGGATTTCACTGGCCAACAAACCCTAAAGAGGTAACCTATTTTTGGCAATAAATAGGCTTTTTATTTGTTAATCTGTAGTATCTAGTAAGGGTGTTGCTGTCCCATGATAGGGCAACTCAATTGAAACTCTTTTTAAACATGTCTGAGTATATATTTTAGGAAGTATATACTATAAAGAGTTTCCATACGGTTGTTTTGAAATATCTTTAGCATTCCTTATCTCTCCCTGTATTCCTTCTTGTATTCTGTCTTCGCATTTTCCATAACATTTAACATGTCCTTCTCTGTTATTCATCTCCAACCCTTTGTATCACTATTTTCTATGATCTGCCTCCTACCCTTGAAAACACCCTCCATGGCCCCTGATTAATTTCCTGAACTCTGTGGATATTCTAAATGGAACACATATATCTGAGTTGTTGAAGCTAATATCCACAAATGAAACAAAACATCCAATGTTTGCTGTCTGGTTCTGGTCATCCTCACTCAAAATGATTGTTTCCAGTTCTGCCCATTTAGCTGAGGGTTTCCTAATTTATTTTTAAATATTTTATTGTATACATGTGCCACATTTTTATTATCCATTCATCAGTTGATACGCATCAAGGCTATTTTCCCCTTTTCTGACTATTGTGAATAGAACAGTAATGCACATAGATGACCAGGGAAGATCATGAAAACCGAGGATGACTAGACTAGGATTACATAAGTACGTAAAACCGATTATCTTTCTTTATAAGAGAAATTGCAACATAGAAATGGGAATACATTTTTAGTGGCCAAAACAATAGAATGAGTATGAAACTGTGGAAGAATAGTTCAAAAATTCTCTCAAATATTATTAAAGGATATAAAATAAGATCTAAAGAGAAATGTTATACTCCTGGAAGAGAGGACTAATATTTTAAAGATGCCAGCCTACCCCAAAGTAATATAGAGATATAGTATAACTCTAGTATGAATTATATCTGGCTGAAATTCCAATTATATTGGAATACTAAGTGATGTTTAAAAGCCAAGAAAGTATTGAAAAAGAATGACTGCAGAAGAGGGTAGCAAACACTCTTTCTGATCTCTCTCTGCCTTTAAGGCAGGGTCTCTCCATGTATCTAGGGCTCAGTTATTTCTGACTGGGCTAGAAGTCAGGAAACCTCAGTGATGTTCTTATACCTAATCTCTGCAAAACTTAAATCACATTTATGCAATTCCTGGCATGTTACATGGGAGCTGGCATTCATGTTGTGTAGCATATGTTCTTAACTACTGAGTCATCCTGCTAGCATTTTAAGTGGTTTCCTATTACTTCTGTAAGCAATTCTTCCATACTTTGGTGTCTGGACACAATAGCAATGCATTTCCTTAGGCTTTTGCATGCCAGCAGTGAGAAGTGCTTCTGCCTACCGAGTTGTGCTGGCTTCCTCCTCTGTGTCTGAAATAAAATTTATCTTATAAGGATACAGGTTATGGTACAGATACCACACCAGTAATCATGGGTCATTTCATCCTGTTCACATCCTTAACTGAATCACATTTGCAAAGGCTCTCTGACCAACTGAGATCAATTTGCTAAGGTCCAGCATTAATCTTCACTTATCTCTAGTGAGGAAGTCCCCTTTTCAGTCTAATATAGTCGTTATAATAATTTTTTTTGCCTGAATGGCTGACAAACAGATCAGTTGACAAAAGATCCCTGAAGCAGACACAGAGACAAACAGAAACTATACTTCAGGAAAGTTTGGACTTCAGTGAATTAGGGAAAGATACCTTATTTGCTAATTATTTATAGATGAAAATAGAGATTATTGTACCTTGGCCAAATGAGAGGAAACCCAAGGTATACCAGCTTGAAATATAGAACAAGAGAAGCAGAAACTGTGAGACAGTAATAGCTAGTAGAAGAAAATAAACATGATTATATCAATATATAAAAATAGGAGACTAACTCTCCACATATGCCTCTTAAAATCCGAAACAGTCTAATGTTCAGTAGCATTCATTATCTTTTCTCTTTTTGAAATCTCTTTAATATATTGTTTCTATCAATTTGTTGAAAATCTCATACGATGTATTTTGATTATGTTCCTTCTACTTCTAGATCCACCTCCCACATCCTTTCCCCAACTTCCTGTTTTCTCCTCTTAAACAACCCACATGGTTAAGTTCATGCTGTCTGTTCACTCCTGCATGGCGGACCATCCAGCATCACATGGTTGACTTACTAGGGACTAATATCCTTGTAGAAAATTGACTCTCGTTTTCTCAGAAGACATTATCACCATCTGTCTATAGTTCTTCAGCTAGAAATGAGGATTTAGCCCATCTGGGAACTTTACCTTTTATTTTATAGACCTTTCTACTTTGTGTTACAGTGAATATTATTGTGTAATAAAAAGTAAACCGAAGACCATCTGCAGAGGGAAATTTTCCTTGTACTTTAGCATTCTGTAGGTGTAGTTGGAGTCCTGTTTGTCACATTATTGAATAGGAAGCTTCCTTTCTCAGGAACATTTCCTTCGGCAGGCTGAAGTAGTCTATGTCTACAGTTACTTTGCATTTAAGAGCTCTAAGTACAGCAGACCATGCTGAGTGAGAGGAATCAACCCACAGTTCTGGTGGTTGACTTGCAAAAGGAGAGCAAGCAACCTATCTCTAGTGTTTGTATGCGCTCCTGTTTCTCAGAATGGGGCAGGAAATGGTGGGGGACCTTTAATAGATGGGCCCTATTGAGAGGTTATTGGTTTGTAGGATCATTGAAGGTGCTGCCCATGAAAGAGACGGATGCAATTCCTGTGGGACCCTTTTTTTTAGTTCTTGAAAGTGACTAATTATTAAAAGAGGAAGGCTTCCTCTTGTCACTCTGTCTTGCTGCATGCTCTCTTCTCTTACAGGTAGGTATCTGTGATTGTGATATTATCTTCTCTGAAGTCCTGACTGGCCTCGGCGCTCAGAGCATTGAGTGAATTGAATGCAAAATACAAAATGTACAGACCTAACTGTGCTTCTCCTTGCACATTACTCGGATCCATGTATTTTGATTTACCAGTGGTAAATGGACCAAAACTTACCTACAAATAAGAAAGCTGAGAATATATATATCTACGTTAGAGAATAGGGACACAGTTAGAGATGAGCTTAAAGCCCCCCCACTACCCTGCATATAGATTACTGAGATCACTATATCAGTTATATCTACTCCCAGCTGTTGTATTTGATAATAGCACATGTCTTTTTAACATGAGTGCTTCTATGTTGATTGTGTAGCCCCGAGGCCTTGTGAGGATATATATGTATACATATATGTATATGTATATGATGTATATGTATATGTGTATGATGTATATGTATATGATGTATATGTGTATGTATATGTATATGTATGTGTATGTGTATATGTATGTCCCTTTTCATTTTAATTTCCTAGGTTCTACCTTTATTTTGCTGGAAAAAAGATATAATTTCTGAATTCTACTAGTAGGGGATTATGGAAATTACTTAAAGGGTTTAGGTTAAGAGGCTTTTGAATTACAAAAAGCACAATTTCTCAAGCCAGTGTCCATCATTAGGACACAGTCAAGCTGCAGGAGATTATCACAGCCCTTACTTTGACAATTCCCATCAGAGACTCAAATAGTAAATTAGCTTTGCTGTTAGAGACCAGAATTAAAGGGAGAGGGATTTTTCTAATTCAGAAAGAAACCAAGGCCAAGAAAAAAAAAAAAGTCACTTTGTCTTGTCGGTGTCACATGGCTTGCCAATGATGACTGGGGACAACCCTTGAACTTCTAACTCCCAGTCTAAGTTTGTTCCCATCTTCTTGCTCTCACTGCTTGGTAGAGAAACCCTGAGAAGGAAGGCTACTCCTGGGGGCCCCAAATTGTCTTTGTCTCTATCACTCAGTAACTTGAATGGCTATTTTTCTTCTTTGAAGGTGAATAAAAGGCATTGGACTTGTATCATCTCCCACCAACACTTAACTTTAATTTTTCCAGGTAGGCAAAATGAAGCCATCAATCACAAAAGGATTCCAGTAGAACCTGCTGAAGACACTAATGGAATAAATGGCCATTTCTACCTAATAATCTGGCCTGCAGGGTGTGGGGTGGGAAAAGAAAGTTTCTGGGGAGGTTTTGTATTTAAAGTTTACCCTATGTCTGATGGGTCCTGACCTGTTGCTGGGCACATCAGACACTTACCCGTTCTAAAGAACACTATAAGGATTTTATCTTTTCAACATAGTTGATAAAAAAAACTATAAACTTTATGAGCCTACTGTCAGAAAATCAGACAATTTCTATCAGCAAAACATCTCAGGATGTAAATATAGACTCTTCCTCCTTATAAGAGGTTTACTTTCTATATAGTTCAATGGGCAAGCCCTCACCCCTGTTAACTATATTTTATGTATTTAGAGGAAGATTCTCAGTATATAATTTTTCTGCAAACATAAAATTTTGAATCAAGACCAGGCATCGGGTTTAAGCATGTTTACATCATGGGAACCCAAGCTTGAATCTAGGTTTGAGGTTACATGTGTTCAGATTGCAGAAGTGTGGAACAGGTAGTAAAGAGAGGACTTTCTAAGGTAATAATCCATCAATTCTCTGTTCTCATTGGCTGGAATACACTCCCGAAGGAATAAACCTTCTAGTGCCTCAAGCCTGCGTGTCAAGAGCATTGAGAAAACCCCGAAGGAACAAATTGGCTGCGGCTTGCAACAGGTCACTCTAACTGGGCACAAACACCATCTGCCGAGGCGACTTTGTGGGAAACAAGCTCACATCTTAATTTTAAGAACCCTTATTTCATAAGTAGGTTAGAATTCTACTGTGACCTCACGAAAATAATTTAGGCATATAGTCTTAAGCAGAGTGTAAAAGTACATTTCTTTATTCATTAGATTTCAATTCTGAAAAAAAAACATATACTAGTTATCAGACTAGTTTTACTTGACAATACTGAATAATTGGATCCTGAGTCAGAAGTTAAAGTGGTTCACCCAAATTCTGACATTTAAGCCTGCATTATCTTGTTGGCAGGAAATGAGGTTTCTACCAGCATTTGCTCTTAAACTGACAAGCAATTAGAGTTGACAAAAAAAATTTTTTCATATGCTGGCATTGGGAGTAAAACAGGAAACAACATAGTCGTGCAGATCATAAAAACCTGTGTTATGGAAACATATGGTCAGCTTCCCTGATGCTCCTATGCACAGCCCTCTACCTTTGTTCTAAAATAGTCACCTTCTCAGGTCAACAATCCTGTAATGCTTTCAGTGAGAATTTTCATTACTGCTCATATTTTCTTCTCTTTTTTCTTTAGCAAAGTCTTATTCTTTTAAAGTGTAACTTTCTTTTCAGAATTTCATGCATTTATCTACACCATCTACACTCCTTCTCTAATTCTTTCCATGTTCCAATATTTTCTCTAAAATTAATGACTTATTATTATTATTATCATTATTATTATTACGTTTATGTGTTTGTGTGTTTGTGTGTGTGTTTGGTGTAGCATTGTGAGATTTCTTACACTGCACTGGAACATTAACTGTTATTATAATGTAGGTCTTATTTAAGCAATTGTAATGTCAAGATTTCATGGATGTGGCTTCCATGTCATACATAGAAGGTACTGTCATGCAGCAGATGTCCTTGTCCTCTGGCCCTTACAATCTGTCTGTCACTCCTTCTATAATGTACCCTGAGCCATAGGTTTAGGGTTGAATTGTGGGCATATTTAGGAACCATATGGCTAGTAGTTCTCAGTATCCTGACAGGTATGTCTTTTTGTAATTGTCTTCATCTGATGTAAAAGAGACTTCATTGTTTGTGGGAGAGCTCATTTATACAGGGAGACAGAAGTAAAGGTTTAGAATAAAGTTAGAAATTATACAGATTATGAAAAGTGGCAGTAGTAGGTTCTCCTCGATGGTCCATGACCTCACTAGCCACGAGTAGTTGACTAGGTTTATAGTACCAGGCACGAATTCCTTTCTATTGAAGATTTTAAATCCAATTAAACAGTTGTTACTTACACTAAGATATACCTGCTAACACTGTCCTCTGAATTTTGCCAGGCTTGTTAATGTGCTTCATAGACTTTGCAGCTGGATATGACCACGGGATGCTTTTTCCCTTTGCCAACATACATAGCACCTTCTGAATCTATCAGAGCTAGTCTCCAGAGAAAGAGACTTCCAGGTCAGTGAAAAGTATTGCTTGTATGTGCTCAACAACAGGAAAATCATGCCTAGCACTGGAGACATAACCAACTACCCAGGAATAGTGAAGTTATGCATCTTGGAGGAGAACCTACAACTCTCACTGCATTAAACTGGTATTATCTTTAACTACATTTTATATATTTGTCCATATACCAATAGAGAGACATAATTCTTATACCTCAACAAGGAAACTTCTGTTTGCAATAGAATGGAAACCATTACAGAAACCACAAGTTAAAATGCAGAATTGTAGAGCAGACCCAGTAGACATCTACAATACAATGCCGGCATCCAAGTTTCAGGGATCATTGTGGAAGAAGGGACTTGAAGATTTTAAGAGCCTGAGAGCCAAGAAGTTTTTGATGGGAAGGTGTCTCCTTGTAACATCAGAAGCCACATCCATGAAGTCTTATCAACATGACTGATTAAACATAGGCAGAGTAAGGATATAACAGACACACTAGCTTGGAAGGGGTAAGATTCAGGAGGTCCCAGCCTTTCACAAGAACTACAGGCAACTAAGGAGTAATGAGAAGAGAAGAGCCAGTGTCCCTCAGGGGAAAGCCCTCTAATTGTTATCCACTTTCAAATGGTCAGCTCTGAAAACATACAGAAAGTAACATTACACAGACTGAGAAAGTTATACTTAATGTGTTTAGGAATACACACAGACACATGTAAAGTATTTTAATATAAAAGAGGACATGTATTGGAAAGAGCATGTGTATGAGTTTGAAGGAAGAAATGGGAAAGGGAACTGATATAACTAAGTTATAATTTTAAAACTACAATATATTTTTTTAAATATCATGATAATTTTCTAAGGTCTGGACTTGCTCTTACATTATTAATGCTGTCCCCATGCATGGCTGTGGCCTATCTCTTTGCCAACAAGTTTTATATCTTAGTGTCTGTTGAAGGTACGAAGGTGGCAATGTTATTTATGGGTAATTACAAAATCACCTTGCTCTGTTTGATTTAATGGAGAAATTTCAATCAAGGTTTAGAGCTCATCCCAGGAAGCCAGTTATGCTGATAGTATTTAATGATTTATTGACTCAGCTCTTCCGATTTTTTTTCTTTTTTTTTCTGAGTTGCTGTTGGTGGTGTGGGGAATGTTTCTAATGGGCTAAAGGCAATGGTGATGTGTTGGAGATGATGTAACTCAGCCATTGCCCACTATCTTTGTATTTTCTGTTAGTGCACGTGAATCAGAAATGGCTCGGGTGTCACCAGTGGATTCTTTAGTGGGTCTTTAGTGGGGAATCTACAGGAGACAATGATTGCTTAACTGAAAGTGACAGGGACCCACAGAAGGACTGTGTTAGTGATGGACTTACTATGAACTGCACAAAGTGAAAATTTTAATATTGTCTGACTAGAGACTCCCTTGCTATGTGAAATTTATTTTTCAGATATGCCAATAGTACATTGTATGTTAAGCCTTTGTTATAATTAAGATCTAGCTCCCATGAAGTCAGTTCTGCTAGAATTGCATGCGTGGATGTATATATGTCCACACAGCTGACACTCCTCTCAAGACAAAGAACACTTTCTTCACCCTAGAAACTCCCTTCTCAGTGCTTCTCCTCCCACATTCCCAGTGTTTTTATGTGCTCTGCTACTATACAAGAGTTCCTTTATTCTTGAGTGTCATATAAATAGAATCATGGATGATAGGATTTTTTTGTGTATTGAGGTTTTTCTACCAATATTATGTTTCATTCTTTGAAATTGAACTGTATGTAGTTATGCACCTCAAGTTTGTTTCTTCATATTGCTGAATAGTACTCTATTGTGTAAAAATATAACACACTGTATTTCCCAACCCTCCTGTTGATGGCTATTTGGTTTGTTTCCAAATCTTAGGCTATGTGAATAGAACTGCTCTAAATATACTTATATAGGTTTTATGGACATATGTTTTCATTTTTTTTTAATTGACAACCCTAGTGGTGAAATTGCTGGTGTATGCAAAGGGCCATGTGTAAATTTACATTATTTTTATGGCTTGAGAGACTTAGGAATAAACATTAAAAGATTAAATAAAACAGCATTTAATAGATTTTTCCTAAAATTAAGATTTTTTTACATTTATGTGTGTTTGTGTGCAAGTGTTTGTATGTGTGCATGTGTGTGTGTACAGAGGGGAGGGGGGACAGTTTTAATCATCTGTATCATTTTCCTCAATAGACAAAAATGTACATAATTTGTTTTAATGGCACATGGAGGCATAGTGAAAATTCCATTTCAAAAGTATACTCTCCCTGTAATGTCTCTGAAGGTCAAGTATTCTCTTGAGCACACACCAACGGTATCAATAAGTTCTTGCTGAGTTATACTGATTGTATGCACTGTTGTGTTCTCAAACCAATGATAACACCTATGATTATTCACAAATTATGTATGTGAAGACAACTTAAAGGTCCCTGAGTGGTCAAAGACAATACAAAGATAAAACGATTTAGAGAAATAACAACAAAAAACAAAGTCAGCTGTCATATAGACAATGTTGATAAGATTTGATGAAATATATTAATTAATCCGTTCATTTCCTTGCTATCATATTATTACAAGTACCCATGATACCCACATTTTAAGTAGAAAAGGTTTATTTTTGGCTCACAGTTTTGGAGGTTGCAGTGCATAGACCCTACTGCTTTGGGCCAATGGTGAATTACTGCATGACATTAGGAGGTATAGGGCAGAAAACAAATATCTCCTCAGAGCCAAGAAGTGAAGTGGTGAAGAAGAGAGAGGGGCTGGGATCACTCTATCTTCTTCAAGGTCATGTCCAGGTGATCCCAAACTCATAGTAGTTCCTATGTCCTAAAAAGCTCTGCCACTTCCTAGTAATTCCAGGCTTAGAACTAAGCCTTTAATACGCAGGCTTCGGGTTTCATCTAATAGGCAGTCTGCGTCAGGCTTCTCTCTTGGTTTCCCTGCAGTGATTTATACAACATTAAGTATGAGGACACAGTGGAACAGGAGGGAGATGTACTGAAAACACATTCCATGCAGGGATCTGCAGGAGCACCAGACAGATATTAGTCCATAAGACTTTAGGAATTCATGATTAACAGGTTTAGGAAAACATGATTAGGTTTTCTTTAGCTCCTGGAGGTTTGGGTTAGGACCTGTGCTCCACAACTTGCACTTCTTACTAGGAACTTGTCAACATTTTCCCTGAAATGGTCCATTTTACCCAACATCTGCATGGTTCTGTTCACTGTCGTATTATTGTGTGGGCCTCAGTAAGTTCATATTATCTTAGGTTGGCAAGAGTTTCCTTAAACAGTTTTGCTTGGTGAGTGTGATACTAGAAATTTTTGTCGTTAGCAAGCAGAGGTGACTTCTTAATTAAATGTTGGAATTTCATTCTAGGCTCTGTATTAGCCTGTGGTCTGCCTACATGAAGATCACCTGATTTGATAACTTAGGAATTTTGTTGCTGGGCCTGAGCTCTGATTTGCAACTCTGTGTGTTTAGAAGTCCAGAGTGGTCTCCGTTAGTCCAACTATCATTGGCTGTTCGAATGGACATCTGTTTCTTCCTCATTTTCTCTCTTGAATTTGTATCAAGTATGAAACACTGCCAGACTGACATCTCAGCCTCACCGAGAAGATTTGTTAAGATTAATTTATGCCTTAATTGTTTGGAAGCCAGAGAGATGCCACTATCCACTTGTGGGAATGCCAGATTGTGGTATTTACTGAATGTAGACTACTCAAGGACTCAGTATTAGTTCAAGGTATTAGTACCAAGACTTCTTCTCTATCTTTTGTGGGAATTAGCATCTGGAAAATGTGATGTTGGATTCTCAGTTTTGGCAACACTTTTCTTTAAGGCAGAAATCCAATTCCATGTATTTGCTTGATCTTTTAACGCTGTATGTTGCTGGTCACCTGTAGAGAATGGAAGCAGCAGGCAATTTAATTTGTTCACAGTACAATCTTAGGTCCCTTCGAGTAAGAGCTTTTAGTAGCTCTGTGCCCTAATTGTTGATTTACTACCTGTTTTTAGTTCTAGTACCCCGCAGGCCTCTACTTAAACTGAGGCTCTCTGCATTAGCTGAAGTATTCAAGATGCTTGTGGGAGTGGAAGGCATCCAGGAATGGTGGGCGGAGCCTGTCCTTATTGTTCCAGGTCCAGCTTTTCCTGTGGGATGTAGAGGACACAGTTTCCCTTGTACTATTTATGTTGCTGGTTTCAGAAGTTCGAGAAAGGAAATAAAGGTATCAACAATGACCAAGGAAAACATCCCAGGAGAGGGACAGAGAAGAGAGTGGAGAAGTGGGGAGGCAGGCACAGAAATCAGAATTGGGAGGGACAGAATGAGTCTCCCCACTCTCCTCGTCCTTCCCCCCACGTCTCTGTAACTACTGTGAATTTAGTGGCTTTCTTAATTCGGTGACAGTCACATGCATCACAGAGTTCCTTCTGCTGAAATAATTATTTGTCTCATGTTTGGCTGGATGAAACCTTACCACAGACTTTAGCCACCAACAATCACTAAACCACTTGCTCTTGTAGGGAGTTTGCCCTGGAGAGGGACAAGAACCTATAGCAACTCCCATCCCACCCTCTGGGCAATAGGCAATGTCTGGCAGTTTTAAACACATGGCATCTATCTAGAATAGTGTCACCTGTTAGTCTTTGGGACCTGAGTTGGAATTTAACATTTTCCCTATGATATTTACTTATCCAATTTATTAACTACACAACACAAAGTGATCCCATTTATAAGAAGTTTAGTAAAAGCAAACTGGCAGAAAAGGTGAACAGATCTATAAATATGATGTAATTATAAGCTTCCCAGGAGAGTTGGAAATCCTCTTCCACTACCACAGAGTGGAATCCTCTAAAGATATACCAGTAATAGATGTCACAGCACTGGGTGTAAGAAGTTTGTGAATGCCTGGGCTCCTGGTGACCAGGGTTTTTTTATTGATTATTTTATTTATTTACATTATAAATGTTATCTGCCTTCCCATTTCTCCTCCACAGGCTCCCTATCCCCTCCTACTTCCCCCTGACTCTATGTGGGCACTCCCATACCCACACACCCACTCCTGCCTCAGTGGCCTAAAGTGTTCCTGTATCCTGGGTCTTCAAGCCTACACAGGACCAAGGGGCTCCACTCCAGTGATGCCGTATAAGGCAATCCTCTGCTATATATTAAGCTGGAGCCATGGGTACCCCCTCCCCCTGTATACTCTATAGGTGGCCATTTAGTCTCTGGGAGCTATGAGTGCTCTGGTTGGTTTGTATTGTTGTTTTTCCCATGAGGTTGTAAACCCCTTCAGCTCCTACAGACTTTGCCCCAACCTCCCCATGCTCAGTCCAATATTTGGCTGTGTATCTGCATCTGTATTGGTCCAGCTCTGGCAGAGCCTCGCAGGGAATAGCTATACTGGGTTCTGTGAGTAAGCACTTCTTGGCATTGATAGTGTCCGGGTTTGGTGTCTTCAGATGGGATGGATCCCTAGGTGGGACAGTCTCTGGACGGCCTTTCCTTCAGATTCTGTTCTACTCGTTCTCCCTGCATTTCCTTTTGACAGGAGCAATTCTAGATTAATAGTTTTGGAGTGGGTGGGTCGCCCCATCCCTCAACTGGAGACCATGCCTATCCACTACCTATGGTGTCTACAGGTTCTCTCTTCCCCTTGTTGATTATTTTGGCTAAAGTTCTTCCTGTTGGGTCTTGGGAGCCTTCTGGGTCCCTGGCATCTGGGACTTTCTAGTAGCTACACTCAGTTTCCCCTCCCCTACTGCTACACATCTACTTTCAAATTCATGATCCTCTGTAATTCTTGCTATATGTTGGAACACCTTTCGGTATATACCCAGGAGTGGTATTGTTGGTACCTCAGGTAGAACTATTTCCAAATTTCTGAGAAACCACCAGAATGATTTCCAGAGTGGTTATACCAGCTTTTAATTTCACCAAACATGGAGAAGTGTTCCTCTTTCCCCATGTCCTCTCCAGAATCTGCTGTCACCTCAGTTTTTTATTTTAGCCATTCTGACTGGTATGAGGTGGAATCTCAGGGTTGTTTTGATTTGTATTTTTCCTGATGACTAAGGATATTGATCATTTCTTTAAGTGCTTGTAAGCCACTTGAGATTACTCAGTTGAGAATTCACTGTTTAGCTCTTTACCTCATGTTAAATAGGGTGATTTGATTCTCTGGAGTCTAACTTCTTGAGTTCTTTGTATACTTTGGATGCTAGCTCTCTATCAGATCAACAGATTCAGTTTAATCCCCATCAAAATTCCAACTTAATTCTTCACAGAGATAGAAAGAGCGAGTCTCAAATTTATCTGGAATAACAAAAACAAAACCAACAGAAAAACAGGATATCAAAAACATCCTCAACAATAAAAGAACTCTGGAGGATTTACCATTCCTGATCTCTAGCTGTACTACAGAGCAATCATGAGAAAAACCACATTGGTATGGAAATAGACAGGTAGATCAATAGAATAGTTTTGAAGATCCAAAAATGAACCCACACACCTACAGACACTTGATCTTTGACAAAGGAGCCAAAACCATCCAGTGGAAAAAAAACAGCATTTTCAACAAATGGCAGTGGTTCAACTGGCATTCAGCATGTGGAAGAATGCAAATTGACCCAGTTTTATAGCCTCGATGATCTGTTTTTAAGGATATAAAATGTTATGATGAATAAAATCATCTTCCAAGGCAATGGAATGAAATGGCCAGTGGGGTTTACAAACACACCCACCCAAACCCACACACCCCTTGACACATGCAAGTCCCAGTGAGAACATGCAGATGGTCAAGCAAGAATCTAAGATTCAGAGTGTCTCCATCAGCTCCTTGTAGAATCTGATTATCTATAAGGCACTGGAAATGAAGGGTCAATATCTACTCACAGCTAAAGCTGAAGACATCTTTTCTCTGGTATGATGTGTGAAGAAAAACTAATCCAGAGCTCTCCAGTTTGCACAGAGGCTTTATACATCTGGGCTATAGTTTCCTCCTTTATGATTACATTCAGGAGGAGTGTAGTGGGGGTACTTGCTGGAAATAGCTATTAAGTCTGGACAGGGGACTTGGGATGTACTTTTTATAACAGGAAATGGTGCCATATCTTTTCTAAGCCTTACTTACTTTTTTTCTAGGTATGAATGTGAGTGGAACTCTTCAGAGGGGTTGGGGTATCAGCAAGTGGGAAACCAACCTCAAAATGGTTCCCAAAGTAAATTGTTTGAAGAAATTATCAGAAATCCTCTAGTGGAGAACTTTGAAGTTTTCATGACTATGTGGCTTTAATTCAAGGTGATATAAAAGGATAAAAGGCTGATAGCATAAGTGGATTAAGCATCTTTCTTTGAGAAAGGGCTATTTTCAGAAATCTTGAATGGAAGTAACCAGGATAGATAGCTGAGGAATTAAAACCCCTTAAATAAAATGTATTGACTTTATAATAAAAATTCATTTTGAAACAATAATATTACCTTTCTTCTTTCCCATTCCTCCCTTTAAATTCTGCAATATACACTTTCCCACTGTCCAAGTTAATGCTGTTTTTCTCTAATTGTTGGTGTGTGTGTGTGTGTGTGAGAATCAGAGAGAGCTCTGGGCTAGAGGTAGATCCTAAGTTTCTAGAAAGGATCGTAGTTCAGTGTGCTGGGTCGTTTTTATGTCTACTTAACACAAGCTAAAGCTATCTGAAAGGTAGGGACCTCAACTAAGAAAATGCCTCCAAATGGGCCTTGGGAGCTTGTTTGGAGGTTTAAGTATGGGACTGTAGCCACTGGTATACCATTGACTGGAGACTGGTCCTCCTCTATTCTGGGAATGTTTCCCCTTTGTCCTCAGTGAATATAGGGACAACACAAGTTCTAATGGTGTGTGTCTGTGTGTTTTCATTTTTATTGGTGGGAGGGCACAAGGGTAGGAGGGTAGACTTGGGAGAAATGTAAAGCTAATGTGTATTATATGAAAATCCCCAAATTATCAGAAAAAAATATTATATTTGGAACAGGGGGTGGTAGGGGAGAGAGAGAGAGAGAGAGAGAGAGAGAGAGAGAGAGAGAGAGAGAGAGAGAGAGAGAGACAGAGAGACAGAGACAGACAGAGAGACAGAGAATACTTCCATAAGATTGGGCTGTAGGCAAGCCTGTAGGACATTTTCTTAATTAGTGACGGATGGGGGATGCGCCCAGCTCATTGTGGGTGATGCTATCCCTTAGCTGGTGATTTTAGATTCTATAAAACAGGATGAGCGAGCCATGAAGACTAAGCCTTTAAACAGCATTCCTCCATGGCCTCTGAATCAGTTCCTGCCTCCAGGTTCCTGATGAACAGTGATAAAGAAGTGTATCCTGAATAAATCCTTTCATTTCAAAGTTTCTTTGGTTACGGTATCTCATCACAACAATGGAAACCACAAGTAAGATAGACATTGTGGATAATATTTCCAATTTGCATCTTTTGATACTGCCTTAAGATTAGTCTAGAGGTCAGCAGATAACTGACTCTGTAATATATTTTAAGAAGATGAGTGAGGTTTGAGCATCTGTTTCTCTAGGACCACTGTGAAAGAAAATTGAGAACTGGGTGTGTTGGGACACACCTGTAATCTCAGCACTTGAGAGGAAAAGGCAAGAGAACCATGAGTTCAAAGCCATCTTGAGTTACATAGTAAGTTCCAAGTGAAGAAAAGAAAGAACAGGAGGAAGAAGAGGAGGAGAACCTCAAAACAGAGAGATGGAGCTTCCTTAAAATCCAGTCCTCTTGTCATAAAACACTATACACAGAATGCAAATTGCGACAGACCTCAGGCTCCCAGGATGTGAGTTGTGTGTGTCTAGGAGATAAAGCCTTGCAATCTGTTGTGCCAGGGCTGGCTAGGTTACAAGGTGAAGAAAGATATTTCCTGGTACATCTATATCCATGTAGATGTCTGGCACTGTGATGACTAAAAAAATATTTATGGCTTAAGTTCTTAATAAGCACGTACCTTTCCCATTACTCTTACTCATCTGCAGACGAGGGCTAGCACAGTTTTCTCCATAGCTCCTTCTCCCCATGTTGCCCATAAACAGAAATATGTATAAATTATACCGCAGGCTAGTCAATAGGAAGCCTTCTGGACCCTGGCTTTAATTCATCATGGGTGATAGTTCATTTCACAATGCCCCACAAGACAGGAATAACTTATTTTAATTGGCCATCATTTGTGGGCCACAGCATGGTCTACTTTAGAAATGACACTGCCACTTTATTGTGACTGTATTTCTCTGACTCATGGCTTTCTAACCAAAGGGAATAGATCAATTTTTCATAAATCATAAAAAGTACATTGAAAAATAAAATAGATTCTGAGTCTAGCTCTTTCTAGCTGTCCCACACAATGCCAACAAATAAAAGACTGTTCAGTTTGGTGACTACACCAAGCTACCCTTGGAATTCTTCCAAGGAAGATGGCCGAGGAGGAGACAGCAGAGAGAAAAGGTCACAGCTTGGGCTTGGAAAAAGGAACAACATGAACCATTTTGCAAAGCATCTTTGACTCTTTGTTAGTGAGGCTGACAGTCCAGACTCCTGTAGCTGCAGTGAATGAGATGGCTTTGTCCTAAAGGGTCTTTGTTTTTCAGTAGAAACAGTCACGGGCTAGTCCTGAGCTTTTGGAATGTCAGTGAGATGTCTTTAGGGCTCATATAATTTTCAAAGGCCAGAAAAGCAGCAAAGTTATGCCTGAAGTGTGGACAAAGGGGGCAAGGCAAGATATAGCCTCCCATGTAAAGCCTCTCTAACCAAACTGCTATGGAAACAGAAGCTAGCTAAGAGGAACCATGTGATGTGCACCTGCCTCTGACTGTGTGTGTCTGTTCGTCTGTCTCTCTTTGTTTGTCTGTCTATCTGCCTGTCTGCCTGTCTTTCTGTCTTTTACCTTCTCTCCTCTCTCTTAATAAGGAATCTTTGGGAAGGAGTTGGAAGATGGAAGGAAGGCAAATAAAATCTGTTGTCAAAAATTGCCATTGTAGCAAAGAGAAGATGGCAGGAGCTGATTGGTCTAAATTGAAGGAGAAGAACCATATTACTTTTGTCAGGTGTCATTCTGGTGTCTGCATGGTGGGTGGAGCTTATCTTTTAGTGCATATTGCATATGCATATTGCATTTAGTCCATATTGCACTTTCTTTCCGTGTAGCCAGTCATGGACTGAGTTCAAATAGCTGCATTCCTATTTAGTAACGGCTATGTTCTCCCCATGGAAGACACACACATTTTAAGATACCTTTAAAAATGTTAGTGTATATTAAATTATTCAAAATGACTGATGACATTGAAGGCAGACACTCTTATCCAGAACTTAAACTACCATTTAAACAAAAAGTGTTTCAATGATGCCAAAGAATTAAAAAAATGCATGTCTCCCATAAGTACACATCCATGTGCATGTGTGTGTGTTTGGGTGTGTGTGTGTGCTTGTGTGTATGTGTATCCTAAAGAGATTCTCAATATACAAACAGAAACATTTTTTTTTTAAACCAGGCATCCATATGTTATATATGATTCCTCTTGAAAGAGGTTAACAAAAAAAGGTTTCTTAGCTTTGTTTCCAAAAATTAGAAAGCCCATGACACAGTTGAACTATTCTGAATCTTCATAAATGTTACTTATAACGGCAATAATGTTGTCTCTTATTTTCTATGAAATTTCTTGTTTTACTTACAAGTATTGAATCTTTGGCGATCCTTAGCATTACACCCCTCTCTCTCCCTCCTTCCTTTCCTTCCTCCTTTCTGTCTTTCTTCCTTCCTCCCTTTCTTTCTTTCTTGCAGCATTCCTATGAAACTCCTTGCAACACAAAGATTCTCAACTGCCTCAGTTCCCCATAGGAAAATAACAGAAGCATCATTTATGTTCAAGATGTGGTGACACTGTTTGTTTGGAGCTGCTCTTCAGGTATTTGTGTAAAACATCTTCACTTGTATATGCCATGGTTTATGGGTATGCCAGATTTACACAGATGTACAACTTCTCTGTCATCTGTGAGTACTCAAGAATAACCACTGTTACATATAACTGGTATATTTTAAGTTACAGTGTTAAAGTAGACATAGGCATGGCCCCAATAAACTCATTTGGTTGAATGGCAGTGGCACTAGTAGGAGGGATGGGCTCCGAGTAGGTATGTAGCCTTGCTGGAGAAAGTGTGTCACTGTTGGGGTGAGCTGTGAGGTCTCAGAAACTCAAGTCAATTTCTTCTGTCTGCCTTTGGATCAAGACTGTAGAACACTTCACTCCTTCTCCATCACCACATCTGCCTGCTTGCAGCCATGTTTTCTGCCATGAAGATCATGGACCAAATCTCTGAACTGTAAGCCAGCCCCAATCAAATGCTTTCCTTTATGATAGTTGCAGTGGTCATGGTATCTCTTCACAGCAATGGAACCCTAACTCAAGCAAGCTCCTTCAGAATTATTGACGTGAAAATACTTTAACTGATCCGTTCGGTCTCTATTTTCTCTCTTCTCAATACTGTTTAGCAATAAATTAGCAGGTTCATGGAAATATACATTATATCTAGTTTCTGCCCTTTTTTGGGTAGGGTTACCTGTTTATTTTGTTTTTGTTTTATTTTTCTCTTCTCCTTAGTTTGATTGTTTTTGTGTGGGGAGGGCAGAAAGCCTGCCTATGCTGTCAGGCTAAACTTGCACACAGAATCCCCCTGCCTCTGCAATCCAAAGGCTGGGCTGACAGCTATGTTCTACCATGCTTAGCTTACATGTAGATTCTAACTGAGTATTGTCAAGTAAATCTCTTGTTCAAGAACACAATTCTAGCATGTTATTTAGTATTCTGAATTTGTTTACTAGTTTTCCTTAGTAAAGTACTCTGAGCTACACTCTGTAAAGAAAGTGAGTTTGGGTCAGTTTTACTATGTATAGCTTCTAGTGTTACAATTCCATTTTCAATATTCTGTAAGCATACATGCCATTAACAAAGTAGATTGCCAAAACACAGACAGGATAAGAAGGTGCAATTACCCAGCCAAGGATGTTAGAAGCTGTCTCTGAGAAGTTACTGTGATGGAGATGTCTAGAAAGCTTATTGCCTCTAATTTGCATAGCATCCCCTCCCCACCCCCATCTGTTCATGTGAGCAGATCTTTAAGGGAGTTTGACATTTAGCTTGAGAATGAAAACACTTTAGGGGCTCTTCTTAACAACTACAGCAAGTTTTTGTAGGTGATTTAGCAAATGTCAAAACTTTTCTTCTAACGAAAGACTTGATTTAAACAGTCTAGCTGGTATTTGCATCATCCAAATGCCTCGTAACTTAGGAGGCTTTCCCAGCATGGCAGCCCCATTACTACTCACCTTCAATTTCCCTCTGTCCCAGGAGAATGACCTATAACTGCTCCCCTTTGTCTTCACATTTCCACAATACTTGATCTCTAACCTGCTCTGAAGTTTCTCTTCTTCCACCAGTCATGAAGCCAGTGGATGTTCATTGGCTTTCTTTCCTTCTCATTTCTTCTTACTACACAATCAAAGTTCACCTGTTTTCATAATTACATGTTTTGTTGTCATTCAATGATAAAAGTAAAATAAGCTAGTTAATCTCTTTTGGAGTAAACTAGGACATTTATTGTATGCCCATTGCACAAGAGACCTAGCTTGGGGATGGTGAGGAGAGCTGTCTCAGCCAGCTAACCTGGAATATTCAACTCAGCGGTAAAACCAAGAAAGACCATTCCTCAAAACAAGGTATAAGGAGAGAATGAACTTCCCAAATAGTAGTCCTTTGACTTACTCATGCACTCTATGGCATGGGCTTCTCTCTCCTGTCTCTCTCTGTCTCTCCCCCATCCTTCCTGTCTCTGTATCTGTCTGTCTGTCTCTCTCTCTTTCTCTGCCCCATCCTCCCTGACTCTGTCTCTATCTTTCTGTCTCTCTCTCTCCATCTTCCTCTCCAAACAAATCCATAATTCTTATTTGCCCATTTAGTGTTAACTTCCATTTCTTGCAGTAACAACACCTAGACTGACTTGGATGATCTTTCCTTTTGTGCAATGCCTATTATTTCTGCTGTTATCAAGCACCTCACAGGGTAAAAAAGTCTGTTATGTATCCAGGCTAGCCAGTTAGTGCCTACTATTCCTCTGGTCTTGGTGATCAGTTAAAATGATCATATAACTTCATGAGAACCTGTCAGACCTGAGGCTAACGGTGAATGAAGGCCTAATGTTCTTACTGGATTTGAGGAAAACTTAACCTTTACATTATAACCATTTGTAGATTTGCCATGCCAGAAACTACTTCTCACAACACTGAAGGCAATAGATTCGGAAAGAAACAGCTGTCAGATTGTGGAGTCATTAGACTGGAGACGCAATCTGCCTTTGACTTTTCTTTCATTTTTTTCCCCGTATAGCAATTTAGTTTTTGTCATGTGTAACTGTGCAGTATAGTTCACTTCCCCTCTGCAAATGAGTGTAGTGAGATAAAGCCACGTGGGTCTTTAGTTGGTAGATGGGGTGATGCTTCTCAGTCCATTGGTCCAGCATATCCCCTTCTCTCAGGATTTTGTCCTCGGAAGACTAGCAGTACTGCTCGCCACCATTTCCTTTAATCTAGCAGCTATGACTTGCAAGGCCATCTCTTTGGCAGATGTGTTCCAGGTCTCTTCCTCCTGTGAAGTCATCCCTTATACATTCTGGACACTTCCAACTGGCACAAACTTCACATGTTCAAATCTAAGAACACTTACATTTGGAATCATAAATGAAATACATCACTTTCTTCATCACCACCTCTAATCTCTCTCAAGTTAAGTCCATTAATTAATGCAGAAAGGGTGTTACATTTTCTTCCCCAGGGAATAGAGCCCAGAGGATTTCCAGGTGCCCTTCTCTCTAAACTGAAAAAACAATCCATTTATTTTAATTTCTATCTCAACATCGTTGCATATTCTCCATGCAAACATACCAAATCTTGTCACTTCTTAAGATTTTTGTTTAAGAATAGCTTTTTAACTCCTTTGCTCTACAACTGTGATGTTTTTATTATAAAAAAGTCCTCTCCCCTGTCTCTGTCTGTCTGTCTGTCTGTCTGTCTGTCTGTCTGTCTCTCTCTCTCTCTCTCTGTTTATATATTCATGCATGTGTGTTGTGACTATGACTTGAATATTCAAGCTATGACTTACACGTGACTCTTGCTTAAAAAGTCTCATGTGGGAGTTTACTTTCAAAGACATATATCAGTGATATTAAGGGAGTAGAACCTGGATTCTACTGAGGCCTTTGCAGGTACTGCCACTAAAATTGATTAGGTTTAAAGTCATTAGACTTGGATGCCCATTATCAGTTCTTGGTGGCTTTATAGGAAAATGAAGAGGCTCACACAGTCTGACATTTACACTTTCCCTGCATTGCTTTAGCAATGGATAATTTTGGTTGTCACCTTGGATAAAGATGTTATCACCTAAAACCTACACAAGTAGGCATGCCTGAGAGAGACTGTTTTTGTGGACGTCATTTGAGGTTGGAGAACTACTCTAAATCTATGTCTTGCTTTCTGGTGACAGACCACAAAACAACACAGTAGAAGAGAAAGAAAGGATTGTTCTGGTGTGGATAAGTCAAAGCTTATAAATAAAACTGATTAAGTATATTCAGCATCAAAAGCAGAATGATTGACCACTTGTTCCTACATGGATGGAAGTAGAATCCTGTGGATCACATAGCCCTCCCTAGGAACATCACAACAGAGAACAACAATGTGTGCATAATGGTGGGGGGAGCACATGCCAGAAGCTTAAGACACCGAACCACCATCAGAAAGCTAAGCCACCTTTGCAGAAGTAAGCTTACATGCATTCAATTGGGACAATTCTTTGTACATTTACATTGGCCAGACATTCTACCACTGAGCCCGGTGTCCCGTGGGAACCTTGGGACCAAAATGTGAAGTGCAGAACAATGAACCCTGAACCAAGCCTCACTCGTTGTCACTCTCCTGCTCCCCTGGTTAAGGATGCCTAGCTAAAAATCAATCCTAAACTTGGAAGTGATGACTTGCTCACCATTGGGACCATGCTGGTGAGATCCTTAGCCAGTAAGATGAACCATTCCATCACAGACAGGGTCCTTTCTGTCACATTCCTAATGCCTGTTTTAATCTTTTCTTTCTCTGGTGAATGGATACATCTCTTAAAGTAAAGAACAGCCACCCCTCCTTTGTAAGAATACCCCCATCTTTTCACTGTTTTGTGCCCCACTCCACTTCTCACACCTTCACTTCTAGAAGACACCAGGAAGGGCTTTCACCTGACTGTGTTTGTTCTACTCTTGGAATCTCAAGGATATAAGCATGTCTGGCACATAGTAGGCACTCACATACTGTCCCGCGCAACCGTCTCGCCTGCAAGAACGACGCGGCACACAAAATAGAATCCTTCTGCGGTAAACTTTATTAATCTGGAAAAACCGGTACTTGCTTCACGTAACGAAAAGGACGGGGAAAACCAAGAGATCCAAGGAGACGAACAAGACGAACAAGCTCCACGAGACGGCCGAAAACCACGAGGGGAAGAGAGGAAGAAGAGGGGAAGAGAGAGGGAGAGAGAGGCAGAAGAGAAAGGAAGAGAGAGAGGAGCTATCCAGCCCGTCCCCTATAAAAGGATCAGTCCTTGCCTTGGACGCGGAGCCCCCTGATTGGTTGAAACTCACCAGGCCCTATGACGCCACGGGAAGAGGCGGAAGTCATGAAGCGGAAGTTACCCAGCCTGTGCGCACATGGCTTGTTTACTGCTAACTCCAGCCAGATATCAGCGCCATCTTGTAATGGCGAATGCGTGGGAATGTGTGGGCGGCGCCCCACAGCCGGATATCCGCGCCACCTTGTAATGACGGAAGCGTGGGAATGTGTGGGCGGCGCCCCACATCTCCCCCTATCTTTTATACTTTAAGCAAAGTAGGACACCCATATTAGGAGGGCGGAGATAGAGGTCAAATCCTCATTAAGGTGTATAAAGACCATGTACAGGAGTAACCGCTAGGCCTTTTGTAGCCCGCAGTACACCTGACCTGTCCTCTGCCGTTTTTCTGAGGGAGGGACACTGGGGCAGGAAACCCTCATACAAATGGCTTATCTCCCGGAGAATACCCCGCGACCAGGGGTTTCTCAGTGCGATGCTAAGCTCGGCATCCCTCAAGGGCTGCTCAAACCAGACACTCTAATCCTGTGCAATGAACCGAAGTTCTAGGAGTGCAAGAGCTGTCTGGCCGGCGACCTACTGCTTAAGCAAAGACAAACAGATATCGGCTGATGCTGCATGTTCTAGAGCGACCGGCGCTTGGGCAGTAACCACCTTGTCTCTTTTTTGTTTGGGCCTCGAGCTTACAAACCAGCCAGAGAAGCAACGCAAGTCCGCAGCAAAGGATTGCTCCCAAGAGTCCCACCCCCACCCAAGTTAGTATTGGGGGTGAAAAAGGTTAGGGGAGACTGTAGCATCAAGTTCCACTGGAATTGGTTTCAGGAATGCCGACAGAATCGCCCATCTCGTCTCTTCTCTGGCTCTCTGGTTCCACCGCATCAGGAGCAGGGCTGTCATCAGGAGTCTCTGCCGTTTTTCGCGTGAGCCTCTCGGGAACCCAGAAAGGATTATTTTCATCCTGAGGAAAAACACAAACAGCTCCCCTGGATCTTATCAACACAAGATCCGGTCCTTTCCATTCATTAGTTATGACATCTTTCCATTTTACCATCTCTTTTGGTTTATCCATGGGTAGGCAATGCCTTTCAGCTGCCGTATGGCCATGGTCATCAAGATTTAAAAAGTTTAAGGTGAACAGTGCCATGGATATTGCTGTCCTAGGCACGGGGGGCAAGGCCTGCATAACCCCCCCTTTCTGTTTTATTAGATATGATTTAAGAGTGCGGTGAGCACGTTCTACAATACCTTGTCCTTGTGGATTATACGGCAAACCTGTAAGATGAGTCACAGCCATCTGGCTACAAAATTGTTGAAATTTTTGTGAGGTAAAAGCCGGTCCGTTGTCTGTCTTTAAGAACTTTGGCTTACCCCAGGCACTCTAAGCCTCCAAGCAATGTTGGATGGCATGTGAGGCCTTTTCTCCAGATAAGGGAGTGGCTACAATTATTCCTGAACAGGTATCAATGGATACATGTACATATTGCAGCTTACCAAAGGCGGGGACATGGGTAACGTCCATTTGCCATATTTGAAGAGGCTGGATGCCCCGAGGATTAACCCCCGAGTGGGGCGCAGGCAGAAACTGACTGCAATTTTGGCAATTGACAACAATATCGCGAGCCTGTTTTCTGGAAATGGAAAAGCGGCGCCGCAAAGTTTCGGAAGTTACATGAAAGTTTTTGTGAAAACTTTTAGCAGCCTCTAGCGGCGAAGACATGGCTATAGCAATTATTTTTGTAGCCCTGTCTGCCAAATCATTGCCTTGAGCCATAGGTCCTGGCAATCCAGAATGAGCTCTAATGTGAGTAATATAAAAGGGCGATCTTCTGGCTAGAAGGCAATTTTGAATTTGCGCAAAAATTGAGGCAACTCTGCTAGACGGTTTAATAATGCCAGCCGCCTCAAGCAAATTGACAGCATTAACAACATAAGATGAATCAGACACTATATTTATAGGCTCCGAAAAACGTTGTAAAACCTCAAGAACCACTAAGCATTCTACCACCTGTGGGGAGGTTTCTGTGTACTGCCTCGAGTAGACCTGACCGTTAACCACAAAAGCCCCCAGCCCAGTTTTGGAACCGTCAGTGTAAATAACTAACCCTTCTTTTAGGGGACTACAGGACGTTACTTTGGGAAAAACTACGGGTTGAGTTAAAGCAAACTGTAAAATTGGGTGTTTTGGGTAATGATTATCTATTTTTCCTGAAAAGGAAGTGACTAAGATAGCCCAATCATTTGAAGTGGCAGCAAGAGTGGAAACCTGCATGGCATTATAGGGAACAATTAACAGCTGTGGCTCGCTGCCAAAATGCGTGATGGCAGATTTTAGCCCCCTCAGCGCTAATTGCGCCACAGCATCTGGATACCAGTCAATTATTTTAGCTGGCGAGGCATTAGGATGCACCCATAATAAGGGCCCTTGCTGCCAAAGCACTGCAGTAGGAAGCCGGTTTGTTTTAAAAACACATAATGAGAAAGGTTTATCATAATCCATGCGAACCAATTGTGCATCCTGTATAGCTTCTTCTACCAACTGTAACGCTCTTTCTGCTTGCGGGGTCAAACTTCTAGGTGAGGAAATATGCGGATCCCCTTCTAAAACATCGAACAAGGGTTTAAGTTCAGCAGAAGGAATCTTAAGAAAAGGTCTAAGCCAATTAATGTCTCCCAGTAATTTTTGAAAATCATTAAGAGTGTGGAGGTGATCCCTTCTTATCTCGAGCTTTTGAGGGACAATCCTATCAGGGAATACCACAGACCCTAGGAATTGACTAGTATCAGAAATCTGAAGCTTTTCTGTGGCAATATATAGGCCCTTACTTTTTAGGGCCTGTAGCAATATAGGAAATGCCTCTTTTAAAATCATCAAATTTTTGTGGCATAATGCAAGACGCACCTGTTTCTTTACTCTCTCTGGGAGGAATGAGAAGGCTTTTAAAGGTGCGCGTGTCTCATAAGGAGGAGCTACTGGTAAAGGAGGCGCTGTCGGGACAACTGGGGACAAGCGCGTGGGCCTATACTGCTCGTCAGGATAATATCCTTTTTCCTCATAACTAGCTGCTCCTTCATCTACCCCTGCCTCCTCTTCTGGGTCTAAGCCTTCTCGCTCATAATCATCATTATCTGAAGTCTCGAGGCTATCAATGTTAAGAGCCTCAAAGTCTTCTACAGGGTACAAGCTGACTCCCCTTCTCCTAACATTAGAGGGCATAAGGGAATAATAATCTGAAGGTTCGTGGGTAGCTACTCTCCCGCTATACCGCGTTTCTGGAGGTCCTTTTTCCTTAGGGGGATAATACCTTTTCCTGCGCGCGCCCATTCTCTCACTCTGTTCGGCTTCTGATAGCCTATCCTGCGCTTCACTCAATACCTCTTGCCCCGCAGCGACGGCGGGCCTACAACTCTCATCTCTTAAACAATTTTGTACCATCGTCCAAATGGCCATGGTTCCGGGCCCGAGGTTTCCAGCATTCTGTGCACAGTTTAATTCTCTACCCAATCTGTTCCATGAGGCTGGTGAGAGAGACCCCGAAACTGCAAACCAAGGGGCCGTTCGCTCAACCTCTCTTACAAAACGCTGCAAGATGCGGGTGGGCAATTCTAAATCTCTCTGCTTAAGAATTGACTGCAGGGCTGTAATGGTCGAGTGTGAAGAGCCCATCACAGCGATGTAATGCCCGCGGCTTATTCGCGTGGCGGCCCAAGGCGAAACTGAAAGGCAAGTCTCAGCGCGTTCTCGCTTTTTTTATCTACAAAGACTTATGGAACGCAGGGGTGCCTCTGCTTATCTACGTCCGACTTAAGCACAAAATTAACACCAGCCCCGTTGGACACAGAGGAAATTAAGAGGAAGAGAATAAAAACTGCACTGACGAAGACCGGAGCCTCTACAGACCCTTCACACGGCCGTGGAGGATTTAAACCGAATTAAAGAAAGATCCAGGATCAGACATACCTTGCCGAACTAATCTCCCCGCAGTTCTGAATTCTGTGGTGCAGACGATGGAGTGGTCGAATTTCCCGGGTTTGAGGCACCAGATGTCCCGCGCAACCGTCTCGCCTGCAAGAACGATGCGGCACACAAAATAGAATCCTTCTGCGGTAAACTTTATTAATCTGGAAAAACCGGTACTTGCTTCACGTAACGAAAAGGACGGGGAAAACCAAGAGATCCAAGGAGACGAACAAGACGAACAAGCTCCACGAGACGGCCGAAAACCACGAGGGGAAGAGAGGAAGAAGAGGGGAAGAGAGAGGGAGAGAGAGGCAGAAGAGAAAGGAAGAGAGAGAGGAGCTATCCAGCCCGTCCCCTATAAAAGGATCAGTCCTTGCCTTGGACGCGGAGCCCCCTGATTGGTTGAAACTCACCAGGCCCTATGACGCCACGGGAAGAGGTGGAAGTCATGAAGCGGAAGTTACCCAGCCTGTGCGCACATGGCTTGTTTACTGCTAACTCCAGCCAGATATCAGCGCCATCTTGTAATGGCGAATGCGTGGGAATGTGTGGGCGGCGCCCCACAGCCGGATATCCGCGCCACCTTGTAATGACGGAAGCGTGGGAATGTGTGGGCGGCGCCCCACAACATACGGTTTGTTTATATGATTGAATGAGATTAGATAGGATAGGCAAAGGTAACAAGTCAAGAGAAAAAATATACACAGGTCTATTTTGAGATCATATTGGGTATTTGATAGAAAATATATTTATAGGAATAGATTAGAGACATCAGTTTTGTATGAATAATGAAACTTGGTTCTAAATGTATGTAGAATCTGGTTGAGAAAAAAATTGAAATACTTAAACAAATGCACTAGTAAGTTACTATTAAGAGATTATAGTAGAAATATATTTCTTGGTTTAAAACATGTGCAGTTTAAATATTAGTTTAATGTACTGACATTTGACATCACATGCTATTGATTCGGGAAATGAGCTTCATCTATTAGTGGAGATTTAGCTACTATAATAAAGCATCAAATCCTATATCTCCCCACAGTAGAGGTTTGATTCTTGGTCAAGCAATGCAGATAGTTTTTTTTGCATGGCTTTATGTGGTGACTCAGATACACTGATGTTTAATTTATAAGTATACAGTGTCAGAGCTTCCATGTGGCTTTGCCACCTTCAGTTTGTGATAGTAAACTAAGTAAAGCATTAAAGTAAAGATGAGACAGATGAAGACAACTGACCACATTCATCTAGGTAGCTGTGTGGGCCACACTAAGTTCACAGGAGTTGAAAAAAGAAAGATACTTGGAAGACATGAGGTGGTTTAATGATCACTGGTCACAGTCCCGTCTTCCCTGTGAAAGGGAAGGAAGAATCTAAAAAGACAGGAAGAAAAAGGAGGAAGGGGAAAGAAAATACTAATAGCAAAAAAAAAAAAAAAAAAAAAAAAGAAAATCAAATATGTGTTTATGTGAAGCAAATAAAACATAGTAGAAAATAATGTTCTTTTCTTTGCCTACCATAAGAAGTGTGCCGTAAAAAAAAAATGTGTGGGGAAAATTATAAAAAGCTTTAGCATTATTTTTCAACACTGCAAATGATTGCTCTGTACTCATTCAAGTTGACAGGATGATTTAAAGTTGGGGATTCTATCCTGACCACCACAGCCACTGCCACCAGCATCGTTATCATCAGCAGCACCAGCCATGGCATTATATATAATAACTGTCATCATCACATCTTCATTGCCAGTCTAAAAGGCTGTGTACTTCACCGCACCAGGTAAGAGGGTTTCAAGGAGGCCTAAAGGCCTTGAGGATCTTACAGCCAAGTTTGGAAGTCGGAGTAATTACATTTAGAAGGTAAAGCACAATGCAAGAGTGCATGTGCTTAGTGCTAAATGAGCAATTGTGATATCCTAGAGAGATGGGCCTCTGCAAGATAGGTGTAATGTGTTCCCATCATCAGAGCATCGGATGATGTAAGAACCATGAAGACTTTTAAGGGCTATAGGTCTCCTTCATGGTCTAAGTATTGCAGCTGCTTTATAAAAATGACCTCTCCAAGATTATGTAGGACTCTCTCCTTGAGCGTGGGCTGTCCTATGACTTGCCTTTCAGTCAGAAAATACGATAGAATTGGAGTTATGATAAATCAGACACAAACCCTAAAAAGACCTTCCAGCTCCTATTCAGGCCTCTTAGAGTTTATACTCTACAGTAGGTCAGCTGTTGGATAAGAGGGTGGTCGTGCTGCGAGGTAGCTTCTGCCAGACACAAGGGGTATCTGTGGGGAAGAGGGATGTCTAGATAGCAGTTAGTCGTAACAGTTCAAACACTGGGCATGTGACTATGGTAGACATCTTTGACATCTAGCCAAGTCACTTATTCCTGCCATTCCATCTTTTTCCACAATCTGCCTTAGAAGCACAGCAGTGAAAGCTCCCTGTTTGAGTCCGGCTGACCCATGGAACCCTTGTTTCCTTAATGTGCTGAGCTTTGCAGTGGCGTTAGAGAGCATATGCTAACCAAAACAATGAGAAACTGAGACAGCACTGGCCATAGGGTCCCCCCAGTGACAGATTCTATGACAGAGACACCTACCTTCACTACTGTGCCCTTGTGTCATCTGCACCTTTGGAGCTAGGCCTTCTTAAGTTAAAGGACCTTAGAATCATGTGGAAATGATGCTGTTCCATCTCAGGTTCCTGAGCTCCACTCCTGCAGCTCTTCTGCTCAAGGCCTTCTGAGGCAGGACCTGTGAGTTTGAACTTCGAACAAGCTCCCAGGTGATGCTGAGGCTGTAGGTGTGTTCTCTGCACTTTGGGTAGCTTCCTGAGGCCCAGGCCTGAGATATCTCAGTGCAGCTTAGGCAAACAGCATCTGCTCATTTCCCACTGTGCCTCTTTCCAGTTTCCTGTTTGCCACATTCCCTGGGTAAGTAATGGAAAAACACAAAGTGACAGGCCATGTTCAGAATTCGCCCAGTTGTAGCTGAGTCTGGCTTTTGCTTTTCCAGCTGTAGGCTGCAGAAGCTCATATAGTCTGAAATCTAGACACCCCATCTAGCTGTTTTCTCCAGGTATGACCATGCAGGATTCATAACCTGGTTACCAGAAGCAATTAGGGGCATCATCCAGATTTTCAGATCCATTTCCCATGGAGACACATTTTGGGAATCTCCCACAGTGAATTTAATTAGCAGAAAATGTGACTAAGCCAGTGACTTGCTGTGTCGATAAGAGGCATGACTGCCCAGTGATAACAGCTTCCCTTTCTTTAATAATGGCAAGTTCCCCAAAAGGGGTAATGGATCTCAGCTGGACATCAGGTGGGGCTCTGTGCAGCCCGATTTCACATAGCCAAGCAGGTCACACATTTGCTTTTTTTTTTCTTTTTTGAATTGAAAGAACTTACCTCAGCAGACACACTAGCAAGAAGGAATAACACCCTGCACGTGGCAATGCCAGGCATTTTCCGGATGTACTGAGGCCTGTGTTGTCCACTGCAGATGTTTCAGACGACATAAAGCAATCATACTTGCTTTTGGAATTGCTATGGTAGGTCATCTGATGAGTATTTATATCGGATATCCGTTGCAAATGTGCTATGGATTTATTTTAGGTTATCTCTGTACAAAAACACTATATAGCCTTCTGTCACTGTGTGAGAGTTTGAACATAACCTTGTTAGGCATTAATGAAAGTCACAGGCAGACATTTGTCAAGCATCAGTGGGGAAACAGCCCCCTCCTCTACAGAATATCCTTGCCATCTATTACAATACTCATTAGATAGGATGTGAGAAATATGTTCCTTGTATTATAATTCTATATTAGGATTAATGGATACATTAAGTGCCATATGGTATAATTTGACATTGACTAAAGCTATCGATAAACAGAGAGTTTAAGTGTTCCCTAGTGTTTATGATTTGAGATAATTGATTGATGAGAAGTATGTAGTCAGGACTTTTGCAGTAACGGGGCCCAGTGGGTTGTGGTAGGTGGCCTCAGTCTTGTGGAACTGTCTCATCAAAGGAAAGAATTTAGCTACAAAGGAGGAAATAGGAGTGAGTTTGTGAACACTTCTGTATTTTTTTTATCATAATACCTCATACAATCAGAAACAGCAAAATGTGAAGAAACTTACCTTTTTAAATCCAGTATTTCCAAAGTAAAATAGTTTTATTACATATATTTTCAGTCATACCCTTAGAATCAAACCCTGCTGGAAAGGGCGTATTTGTTTTAATTCTTATTGACCACCTGGATTCCTCTTCCTTTTTCTAGCCTGCTCATCAGCATTAATCTCCTATTTTCTCTCCCTTACTCAGGAAATCAGTCCTTTGGCCTTTACTTGTCACTGGTTAGAAGGGGATCACCTGAACAAAACCTTGCTGAACTCTGGGTTTTGGGGTCCAAGCTTTGAATAATGGGTACTGGAAGATCTCAGAAGCACATGGAAGCACTAAGGCCAGGCAGGTTGGTCATATAAAATGGGTGGGAGCAAAGGAAGGTGGCTGTCACAGTGTTACAGGGAGAGAAATGAATTATTTCAAGGGAGACTAACTGGCACCTGTCTCAAGGAGTTGAAAATGTGGGTAGAGCACTGTCCACTGCCATGACTCCCCAATCTGCATATGAGGACTGCTTTAAAAAGCTTTGCCTTTACTAGTTGCTGACTAGACTATGGTGGCTGGCAGCTGAGATGTCCCACGTGCACTCCAGACAGGGCTATTGGAAAGGTAGTCAAGAAGCAAAGCCTTCTGTGACTTCAAGGCTTACCTGTTTTGTTGAACCAAAGTGTTTCTTTTCTCATCAACATTTCCCACAGTGTTCTGCTTTTGCCCAAGTTTGAAAGGCCTGTAAGTATAGCTGGGAGTGATAATGGAAGAAAAAGTATTGTCATTTACAGGGTGGGGGAGGGGTGGAGTGCACTGTGACAGTTCCTGTGAAACAAGAGGAGGCTAAGCTTCACTATCAGTTGGTACAAGGGTGAGACTGAATTTGAATCCAGAACCCTCTCAAGAAGAAGGGTTCTACCTGTAGTTGCCACCCGACCCCCAAGCCATCTAAAATGCCCAGAAAATCTAATTGAAAATAGAATCAAGAACTCTAATGTTTTTGTATTTAGCACATTTAACTAACATAGATGTTCTGGGTTATTGTAATCAAGGGGAAAAAAAAAACCCAAATTTGAGGTTTTAGTTTGTTACTACTGGGAAATTTGATTTATCTGTTTTGAGCAGCCATCTGGAGTTAGTTTGTTCATATTACGTGTCAGGCATATATTTATGCCATAAGATCAAGATCCTTAAATTGCATCCTTTTGAAATTTTAGGCATTATATAATGACAATTCCCAACACCACAATGAAGTGATTACATGGCTTTCAAAAATGGAAACATTGCACAAGAAAAAGATGACGATGTGTAATGAACAAGTTCATTTACTCCAATATAAATGTGTGCTGAATCATGCAATGCACACACAATGAGCTGAGATGAGTCTTCTGTCATTAGAAAAACAATTATGGAATATTGAAACTTCCAAGGTCTAAGTAAAGTAAATAGGTATGTTTTTTTTATCCAGCCCAAAGTAGATACATTTCATTTGTTAAAGGTTTTCCTTAATTATGTCATAAATAAATCAAGTAACTTGTCATTGATTAATGCAAAAATATTGATAATGTGCATGCTCATGTATGCCATTTTCAGCCAGAGGTGTGTTTGCCCTGGTCAGCTCTTTATGCAAAGTCCCCCAGGGTGTTTTCAGCCTTAATACTCTCACGGTTATAGACAGTCTTGCTATCTTCCTGAGAGCATTGTTCTCCATTTGCTTCCAAGTCTCTCTACAAATTCCAGTTCACAGGAAAAGATCAGAGGCATACAGCTAGACAGAAGGATGACATAGTGGTACTGGGGTACCAACTCTGTGTGCATGTGGCACACAAAGTGCCCCTTTCTGTTACAAATGAACCAACATGAGTTGTGCTTCTAAAACTGCTACTTACTATTTGACCTTAGGTAAGCTACTTAACCTTTCTGTGTGTTCCTTTATCAAACAGAACATCCCTAACATCCTCCTAGGGTATGTTGAGATTTAATGAGGTACTTTCTGCCTTATTCTTGATATAATGTGATGTCCAAGGTGGGCCAATAATGTTAGTTCTTTTCTGCTTTAATGTTCGTCCCTTTACTTTGCTAACTGCAATCCAGTTTCTTGGTCAAGGCAATTAACTTCACTGTTATATCAAGATATTTCAGCTCCAAGCGACCAAGTCCACATCCCCACTGAGAGTGAACAGTGGGAAGTGTTCTGCTTCGCTTATGAACAAATCTAGAAATAGGTATTCCAAAGATGCAGCAGTGGCCCGCTGATGTCATTAGGGATCCTTCCATCTGCCCTGCATTGTTACCTTACTAGATTCTTGTTATGACTACAGGCTGGCTGTTAGAGTTTTGGGCATCATTTGTAGCCATGGTAACCCAGCTGAGTAAAAGAACAATGATTCTCCCTTGAATATCTTTTCAGCGATACAGTTTTCTCTAACCCTAACTCGTATCTAGATTTATGGTCTGGTTCCATTGGACAAAATTGGAAAACATTTCCATATCCTTGTTTGATGAAAACTTTTAGTAAATAAGTAGGTCTTCTTGCCTTTTTCTTTACAATTTTTTTTTGATGGGAGGTTAGAAATATGGCTCAGAAGATTAAAGCATGTGAGGAGCCAGCCTGATCATATGAGTTTAATTCCTGGAACCTATAGAGAGGTGGAGAAAGATAAACAACTCTCCAATGTTATCTATGGCATGTATGTCAAACACACACACATACACCACATACACATATACACACAAACACACACACACATATACCACACACACACACCAAACACACACCACACACACACATCCACACACACATACCACATACACCACATACACACCCACACACATGCACAACACATACACATATATACACAGACACACATACACATATATACCACACACACATACCAAACACATACCATATACACATACCACACATACCACATACACACACATACACACCACAGACACACATACACACACCACACACACCACATACACACACACACACCACACACACACATATACTACACACACATACACATACCACACACATACACACTCACCATATACACACTATACACACACCACACAGCACACACACACACACACATACACCACACCACACACACATATACCACATACACATATACACACAAACACATACACATATACCACATACACACACCAAACACACATACACACACACATACAGAAACACACACCACACCACACACACACATACCACATACACATATACACACACACATATACCACACACACACACCAAACATACACAAAACACACATACACAAACACACACCACACCACACACACATACCACATACACATATACACACACATATACCACACACACACACACACACACACACACCAAACACACATACACACCACACACACAAACACACATACACACACACACACACACACACACACACACACACACACACCACGCAGAGAGAGAGAGAGAGAGAGAGAGAGAGAGAGAGAGAGAGAGAGATCAAAATAAAGAAAATACCTTTCTGAACTTCTTCCAAATTACCAGGTAGGTGGGTTTCATCTCACTCAAACTCGTTGCAGGCACACGTTGGCATTTATACAAGAACTTCAGAATTTTTCTTACCCTCAGCTAAAACCCAGGCATAGCTACTTGAGAGTTCAGAATTCGAGACTAATGGTGGACAAAGAGTTGTACAGATAAGTGAGCGATAAATTCCTTTTGTCACCCTCTGACCCAACAATAAGATATTTGGAATTTGGGAAGGCCACCAGCTGATTCTAAAGACTGCTCCCAAACTTGTGTGAATTCACTTATTCTACAAAAATTCATCACAAATCCACTGTGAGCAGGCATTGAATTGGGTGCAGGGAGCTGATGAGGACAAGATAGTCTCTGACTTAAGTTTCTGATATAGAATGCATTATAGAAACAGTTATGGAGAAACTCGGGTTATTGTTCTATTTCAGCCACCTGTTCTGTAATATAAGGTGCAGAGACTGAGACCTGCTGCTGTGTGTGCAAACAGGGAGGAGTGGTCTGGATGCTTCATTGATGACGGTGTGGAAATTGAAGTTAGTGAAGTCGAGAATAGGAGACCATTCCTAGACACAGGGTAGTAAGAAATCCTTCCAATGCATATTCCACTTCAAGCTCCAACACAATATTGACAACAGATGGGAGAAGAGGAATCCAAGGCCCCTTTCTCTGCCTTACAGGGGAACTATATGCACTTTACTGGTTCCCACTCGGGGCTGTCTAGCACTACAGGGATCCCTAACTTGGCGACCTGATGCCACCTCTTTAAACTCTGCCATGGTTCAGCTCCACCACCCCTTTGCTGCGTCCGTCCCAGGTAGATTATGACCACTCCAGCATGTTCCTATCATCCATTACCCGGTACAAACATGACTCCACAGCCTGGTAACTCATCAAGCAGGTTTATGTATTAAATCTCAATCCACAGATCCTCTACACCAGCTTACAACCAGTGGGCAAAGATATAAACTGACCTTCTGTATGGGATAAAAAGGACGCATAGAAACCCTTAGAAAGAATAATAAAAACCTCATGAAGCTACAGATGCACTGAGAGAAACATACACATCTGCCTCCATCTCTGTTCCTCCCAGAATTCCTCCTATCTCTCTCCTCCTCTTCCATTTTACTAGCCTCCCCCCACCTTTCTGATGTCCAATTATGTATCACCTTAACATCAACCTGCACATCACCCTTTCTGTTTACATAAAAAAAAACAACTTTTCCTTCAAATGTAAGCTGTTTACAACTATTACCACTTGAAAATATTTTTAATGACTGTTTTCTCAAAGTTAATTGGCTTGGGTAGGCTATAAAACTAAATTAGTCTTTAACTCCATCAGAAATCTGAGAGTAGCCAAATATCTAAAAACATAGGAAGCCTATGTTTCCAGAGCTGAGAGAGTTTGTAGAGACAAAGTTCTATTAGCAGTTCTCTGTTAGCAACATTTGAGAGTGAGTCTTTAGCCTTCTGGCCCTTGATCAACTAACAGACCCTGACATGTAGAAATCTTGAAGGGCTGATAAATTTGGATCGGCAAAGATTATCAGTGGAATATTATGCATAATGTGTCTCTTTCTGTACAGTATTAGTCTGTAGATGAAGTAGGCAGTTTCTGCCCAGTGGCTGCCTAGCTGTAAATTGTACCTCACTTGGAGGTAGAGATGGTCATTTTCTTCATTAAATCCATCAAAAAGGGACTGTAGGAGCCGATATGTCTCAACAAAAGATAAATAATATGAAGTGTCATAATTTATGGATTTTTGACACTTTTGAAAACCATCTAACTACAAAAAGCATTTCTGAATTGTTACGGCTTGGATACTCTTAGCCATTTTTAATTGAAATATCTCATAAACATCATTTTAATTGACTTGGAATCATGAGTTTGCTATTTGGCCCTTAACTAGTATTGTTTAATCAATTAAAAACAATGTATAATAGCAGTAATAGGACTAGGGCTAAGCCTTCTCTAACATATTGTATAGGCATAATACTTACGCGAAAGTAATAATGTTAATCTCAACTTTAAATCAATAGGAAATTATACCACTGAAAACCTTAAATCTGTATCAAATACATTCTATACCATTGCAAAGATTATAATTTCAACTTTGTATTAATTAGAAAGAGTTCTACCAGTGTAAGATATGACGTTAGCTTAGTTACCAAAAGAAGATTATGGCAGTATAAATCAATCTGGCTGATTCCTCTCTGTTAAATTATGATCATTTCTAAGTTCTTCATAAAAGCAACCTTACAATAACCACCTTCACTCCACCCAAAGTGATTTAAAAATGTTCTGTCTTAACTACTTTTCTTCAATAGAAGCTGCCATGTGGGAAGCAGCAATACTACATTGTCAACTATTTATCTGTTAGCTTCTCGGTTATTACTCACAGAGCTGAGTCTGATCAGGCTGGAGAAAGGACAAAGTCTTATAAATTGTTTATGCAGAGTCTGAGAAACCACCCAAAAAGGTTCCCTGTGTGGATGTTTGATTTTAGTGTAAGTCAATTCTAAATCCCATGGAAAGCTTCCTAATAGCAGACTCTTGGGTTTCTCTCTCCTGATGTCCCATTACAAACCTCTGTCTTTAAAATCAAAGCGCATCATAGTTCTCACGTTTATCCAAATCAACATATGTATTCAATGTACCCCTTTGATTTTTGCCTTCTCATCATTTTCTTTGGAATCCTGTATGAATTAAGTGAACTTTGAAAGATTTAATTTTCATTGTTGGTTGCAAGGTTATCTCCGGTTTGGGTGTTCCTGGCTTTAGAACCAAGGTCCCCAATGCAATGGCACTCAAAGTAGGACCCCTCAGAGGTTCTTAAAGCCTACAGACCTACCGTAACAAGTAGGTATATGTCAGAGTGGGTGGGGTTCTTACAAAAGACAAGGTCACTTGAAGCAGAAAGCAGCCCTGAATAGACATGGAACATGTGAGCACATTAGAAACTGTAAAGCAAATAAATTTATCATCACTGATCTTGGTGTCCTCTTAAAGAAGACTCCAACAGACCAAGAGAAGGGCCTACTGGAAGCAGATTTTCAGTGTTACTCTTACATCCAAATGTGCTCTATTCATAATGTTTTAGGTATGCACACCCACTTCTCATGTTTTTATACCTTTACGTCTCATACAATTTTTCAACCCAAAGATCTGATATTCCCTAGTCTTCCTAGAAATATGAGCTTCACATTAGCAATAGTTGGGAATGTTTTCTTTCTTACTTTCTTTCTTTTTTTTTTTTTTAAATGATGTTCAAATGTACTCTTTACCAATTTAAATAATAGTCTACACAGTTTTCCTAATATATTCCCAAATGACTCTTATTTGCAGCCTAGGTTGAGAATCATTATGTAAGCTGACCTCTTCTCAAACATTAATGAGTATACCAAGCAACTAACTTTCTGGGGGAAAATATCTGATTTCGGCATGGTATATCTGGGATGAAGCCTGAGATTGCAGCTTTAACAAGCTCCCAGGTGCTATTGTTCTGCTAGGCTGTGGTCCACATCTTGAGTGACAAGAGGAACCTAGAAATAAGATTGTCATTCTTATTTGGTCATTCTCATGGTCAGGAATATTGTTCCTTTCAGATGAGTATAATTGGATAATATTCCCACTATCTTGTAGGATACACCTGTTCTGGATGTATACGTAACGTTAACTGCATTTACATTTCCCCTGCATTTTCCCTCCTCTATTTCTTCATGTTATAAATACACAGCAGGAAGGTCTGGGGCCACAGAGGGAAGACTTAGTATCCCAAACTGGGCAAGCTACCTTAGTAACTAGAATAAACTGAGGCTTTGCTTCATGACTGCTGGGTCTGACCAGAAGCTACTGAAGGCTTTGGCACCATGGAATGAATGTTAAGGCTTCTATACTAAAACACCATCAACCACAAGTGAATCTCAACAAGCAGGGACTGCCTGGGTCTCCAGGAACATCATATCTCAAGTGTAACATTCATGGCCTAGAAGTGGTCTGAAGTGAGATGTTTTGTTTGAATGATTTAAAAATGTAGTTTCTGTTCAGTAGATATGGGTGGAATCCTAAGAATTTGCATCTGAGAAGCTCCCAAGTGATCTCCTATCCTTGAGTAGAACTCTTGAAAGTCAGAAAGGGAACATGGGCCTGGAGCTTCCCCTCATTTTCTTTTGACTATTTCAAAAGAGGCTCATAGATGACTCACTTCTGAGGAATGTACAGAAGAGGACCAGCCTAGAATGGAGGAAGATTTCTTCTTTCAATGGCATCAACATAGAATAGAGAACAGAGCTGAAGGAGACACTGTGGGAGACACTGTGGGAGACACTGTAAGATATTGAGGTACTGAGTATTGGGATGCAGATGCAAGAGATAGTATGGGGTTCTTAAATAGCTTCGGTTATTTAAAATAGTCTGGGTGAAGACACCTTATTGAGGCTGCAAGCATGCTTTCCCAGCTGGAAAATGCTTGGTTCTACACACTGATTCTTCCAACCTCATAGGATGGACATCTTTACTAGGAAGATGGGGATCTGAAGAGGCAACAGTTATCCTCATCACCAGAAATACTCTTGAGGTTGCTATGGTGTTGCCACTCTGGCGTGTAGACAAGCAATGCCTCTCAGGCTCTATCTTTAAGACAACTCTTCCCTTCTGTTTCAGAATATTATCTCCCTGATGAACATATTGGATTGATATGGGCTTTGAAGAGATGCTTTGAGTTGAAGGCCATAGTCTTTTTCTTTAGGGCTCCTTCCTCTCTATAGTTTCCCAGCATAGCAACTAGGTTCAGGGTGTACATGTGGAAAGAGAGGAAGGGATCCAGTGAGAATTTCTGTGGGACCTCCTGCCCTTTCTCAGAGGATTTTGGGATTACCTCTGTTCATACTGTGGTTGGTCACTGCGTCAGCATCCTCTGATAGTGTCTGTAATCCCGGATATGACTGATATTTGTAATGTTGGCTGTCTTTCTTTTTCAACGGTAGTGACAAAGGGTGATTGTTTTTTTGAGTTTTGAAGTCTTAAAGATTGTCCTTGAGCTGGAGAAATTGCTCATTCGTTAAAAGCACTTACTACTCTTGCAGGAGGCTCATATTTGGTTTCCAGCACCACATGGTCATCTCACAACCACCCATAACTCCAGTCCCAGAATATCCTACACCCTCTTCTGGCTTCCAGTGGCAAAACATACATGCAGGCATCCACAAGTACATATGAAATAAAAACAAAACAATGAACTAAACACAAAACAAAGTAAAGATTACAGAACAAAGAACAACAACAACAAAACCACTAAAAAAAAATCAACCAAACAAAAAGCCACCAAAACTTCTTATTCTGTGCCATAGATATTCTTTTGTGCCATTAGTAGGGTCCTTGAACAAAGCTGAGTTAGGAGATCCTGATTATTTTTTCCAATACAGGGCCTGGCTGCTGCAAACAAACTTCCCAATAGATTATTTTCTTAGAAGTTCCAGTATAAAGTTTTATGTTTGATTCTCTTGATGGCAGATTTTCCAGGTTTCTTCTTTGTAACCTAAGCATAGAAAGGCTCATTTCCCTCACTGTGGTTCAGAAAAGGCCCATGAAGTCACTTTCTTTTCACCCCCAAGCCCTCCAGATTCTCCTACATTTGGTTAGCAAAACAAATGCAATTTGTTTACTCTACTCTCTATTAAAAGAAAAGAAAAATTTACAGACAACCACAAATGAAAGCAATCAACAATTCTGGTTTTGCAGATGAAGAACCAGAGTTCACACCTGCTCATTTCTTGGTCAGAAATGGCCTCCTTGGCTACTTTGGAAATAGTGTTCAGTTCTCCAAGCATCTCTAGTTTATGTGCACAAATCTCCCTCTTCAGGAATTCCTGCTTTAGTTTTAGTGGGGGTGACATTGGTGGGAAGAGATAATGCCAATAAATAGACAGATTATCACGTGAAGTCTTAAGTGAGTTCTTGCGGCTGCTCTGCAGGTCCAGGGATCTAGGACTATCAGTCATGGACCCACCACACACATCCTGCTTTGCCTTTGCTTCCTTTCTGTCTCCCCTTCCCCCACCTCTGATTCTATTCTGTTTCTACAGCTCCAGCAGGATCAGCAACTTGGTGAAGACATTTATTTCATTCTGTATTTTTCCAAATTTGGAGGAATGCCATCTTCAGCAATCCCTCAGCCCTTTTCTTCTTAAAAGGATCTAAAATTTCTTTGCTTTCTTTTTTTTTTTTTTCTTTTCTTTTTTAAAATCTCAAGCCAAAGCAAATTTATATTTATAAACTATTTTTCTTAGATATGGTTTTAGGTGTCGGAGCTGTGAGGGCGGGAGGTTAATGGAGTCTTTTTATGTCTAAAGCTACTGTAGAGGTGTCCGGACAATGTGCACGCGTTGGAAATGCCTCTGGAACTTAGCACAGAAGCCTGTTTCAAACAGCAGTGCAAAGAGAAAGGCAAATCTGTCTGCTTCAGCTCATGATTGCTATTCTCAAAACACATGCAGTCTGTCTGTATTGAAAATGTTTCCAATAGGCAGGCAGGAAAAAAGGGCTGCACGTTCAAGAAGCAAACTGTAAAAAAAAAAAAAAAAAAAGAAAAAGCATGTGGCTGGCCTCAGCACAGTGGGGCTCAAGAAAGGGACCTCTTGAAAGCCACAGTAGCAGTAGGCATTTAGATACAAGCTTACTCTAAATAGGCTATTGCATTGGTGTATCTTCCAGGTGATCAATTAGTGTAGGCATCACAGGATGCTAGAACCTAGCTTTCTGGAGAGCTTCAACATGAAGCTTATTTATTATCTCAGTCCATCTTTTTTACATTTTTCCATCTGGAATGCTTTCTATTGACTTTTGTTACTTAACTTGATTTCCGTTGCTCCCGTTGGCATCGTTTTGATTTAGAAGTCAAACTCCTAGCCAAAAAGCTGCTTGAGGCTCACGCAGATCCATTCATTTCTGTTAGCTTTTCTTAATGTCAGAGAACTAGTTTATACCATGACATGTGCACATATGATATACTTTGATCATTTTTACCCTGTCTACTGCTTTTTTTTCTTATAGCCCACATCTGTTTCTGCTCTTCATGTGTCCAAGAGTCACCTTTTACTTTCATGCCCACCATCCCCATATCAAGCACCTTGTCTTGGCGAGATTTTGATTAACATTCTGATCTCCATTTCCATTTATTTTCCTTCCAAGAGTATAAATTTGTTTTTTATGGCTGAGTAAAACTACATTATATACAACATATATACGTATACATAATGTGTATGTGTGTATATATGTATGTATATATGTATGTATATATATGCATATATATACATATATATGACCTATATACACATGCACACATTACACACTCATGCATACATATACATACACATATACACACATATGTGTGTTGATGGGTGCCTTGGCTGATTCCATATATTATCTATTGTGAATTAGTCTTCAGTAAACAAGGATGTGCCATTATATTTTCTAAATTCTTGTTACTTCCTTGAGGTATACACTCAGCTGTGGTGGGATAGCTGAGTCAAATGTTAACTCTATTTTTATTTAGTTGTTTACTTTTGCATGTGTGTGTCTGTGTGTGTATGCATGCTATTGTACATGTACATGTGTTCATGTGCACCTACATCTATGTGTAATGTAGACACATGGAGATCAGAGGACAACTTCTCCAAATTGACTTTCTCCTTCCAACACATGTGTTGCAGTGACCTTAGTCAGATCCTTAGTCTTGGCAGCAAGTGTCACTACATAGGGATTATTTGCACACATTCCTGTTTGAACTTTTTCAGAAATCTCCATGGTGATGTCCATAATGGCTGGACGGATTTACATTCCAAGAGTGTCAGGATATACCCTCATCTTTTAACATATTGTCTTCGCAGAATTAAAGAGCACAATATGGTTAGAAGCCCTGGACTGCTTCTACGCATATATAACTTTCTACTACCCAGGTTCAATATCATGTAGATGTTGATAATGGAAGCTCTTATATGTAAAAATGTTGGTATATCATTTTTCTGGTTGTATCAGTTTTTTGACCAAAGATAAAACTTTCAAACTTTAGCAGAAAGAAAGTATACATTACTATAAGTTTTATTCCCTTGGTTTATACAAGAGAGTATTTTATAATTAATTTTATAAGTAATTTATAGTTAATTTCAGACGTGGGAATCTGTCGTTGGCTATGGCAAGAATGTGTGAACAGAGACTGTTGGAGATAAAAAAACGAACTGAAGAAAATTATAACCTCCTAGCCCTGCTTACTAAGGAAAGGGGAAGAGTTGATGGTTTAATGATTTCATCAAGGCAGCCTGACTGAAATGTTGCAAAGGCATTGAGAACAGGCCCTCTCTTCCATCCCTCTATTTATAAAGTACCCTACAGGACATCTACCATACATTAACAAGAGCTAATATTCATTGCCCACTAGATACTATAGTCACTATGGCCTTGGAGGAGCGAGTAAACAGTCCTCAGTTTCTCTCACCAGGCTTCCTTATACAGTTGTAAGTGTACTGCTTTTCTTTGGCTTCCGAGCCAACATTACATGTAGGACAATATGGATTTCAGCAAACCTTAGAACAACAGTAAGACTGTTGGCAAGGAGGCTACAAAAAAGAATTTGTTCAGCAGACAAAGACCTCTCTGCCTTGAAATGGAGCAAAGAGGCTTCTGTGTGGCATCAGAATAAATGAAGAGAGGTGACTTCTTGACAGCCTGTCCCTAACCTCCATCTCCCAAGAGAAAAGACAGTTTCCCGATAGCTAGCTAGTACCTTGCACAACAACCAAACACTTCTCTCCAGAATTATGAGCCTCACTCAATGTTCTGTGGAAATAGTCACTCTCCAGATCATCCTGTGATCATTCTGATGATGGGGTTTACACTAAATGCTGCTATCACTGAGCTATAATGTGTGGAAGTAATTTTCTTTCAGCGTTGGGGACCAGAGAGAACTTGGCTTGTGCCTGTTATTAGTCTACATTCAAGAGAAATTCATTTGCTGGAAGAAAGTTATTAAAAACAACCTAATGCAATATTTGTGTGAGAAACAATAAAGTTGATAAATTCTAGGTGAACAAGGGCAGAGTTTCTCTGCAGATTGTTGTGTTTATTGTTTTGTGGCTTCTTAGATGGATGGTTTATCTGCTTGGTATGGGATTAAAGACGCATGTTCTTCGAAAGGAGGCCAAAGCACAGCTGCCAGATTGGTTGCTGCTAGATTATTATCCTGTATCATGACACCAGGCATGCACATCCACATGTCTGTGTGCTCTCAAAGTGAGCAAAAGTTGATTTTATTTAAACAAATCAATTTTCAGTTCACCAACAAGAGGTTCTTTTTTGGGACTGCTGACTCTAACTTGTATCTTCGCACAGTATTTAACACCCTGTCAAAGACAGTCTAAGATAAGTGCACAAGTGATTTTTATCTTTTCTTGATGTTTGTGATGGAACACACTGCATCTTTTTCAAATCCCAGTGAGAATCTTTTGTTATATGGCTTGATTTGGGGGCCTCTAAAGGAATTTTCCATTATGCAAACAGTTTTCCCCTTTGGGATATACTTTCTTTTAAAAATAATACTTTTACAAATGCCTTTGACAATTTGGTACAGTGTACTTTGATACCCCCGACACCTGCACCTCCTCTCCGTACCCTTTCCTTCTTTACCCGCTGGCCTACCCAACTTTGAATTGTTTTATACTTTCCCCCTTTTTCAATGAGTTCAGTTTATGCTACCCAACTAATCTTGGGAGTGGAGCCTATCCTGGATCTGGTTGACCCATGGAGTGTCACACCATTAAAGAAAAGAAAATTGATTTTCCCTCTCCTACAGCTATGGAATGGGAATAAGTCCTAAGCTGGTGGAGGTATTCCAGGATATCCTCCCCACTCTCATCCTGGAATGTTGGCTGACTTAGGTTTGTGCAAGTTCTATACATGATACCACAACTGCTGTGTATTCATATGTGTAACTCTCTTATTATTGATGGTTCCATCAGCCTCCTAGCCTACTACTTCCCAAACTTCAGCCAGCATGCATAGGATCATCTGAGAACTCTTGAGATACATATACTGTGGGCTTCATCTCAGATTCTAAGTCAGTAGCTCAGGTGGAGTGCAAGAGTCTTTCAGATGTGGCTGCTGGTCGGTGGCTGTACTCACAATGGTGTTACTGTGGAAACCAGATGCTTGCATTTAGTTATATACTACCAAGTACTAAATCTTTCTCTAAATTGTGCTGAGAGGCTTACTGGCGAGATTTTAGGGGTCTTATGTATAGGACGTGCTTTGCCATTATCCACCTTCATATTTCCTTCCTGTGCCTACTATTTGTGCCTCTTTTATTCTAGGTGTCCAGGCTTGAGATCTTGGGGTCCACTTGCCTGACTGTTTCATCTTTAGCTTTTGCTCCATTGAGTATCAGATCCAGCACAGCCCATCTTTACAATGACTTTTTGCCTCCCCAATTTGTCACATACTTCTGTGGTTCTGGGAGCCTCTTCCACACCTACCTTGTTTAGGCTGTCTGTCTTAGACACTCCTATTTCTAAAATGCCTTTGGTCTACGGTTGCTTTCTCAGCCTGTACCATCTGTGTCCTTTGCTACTTATGACACAGATAAAATCTCTTATAGGTCATAGAGGGACAGAGAGTTGGGTTATATTATATTAAAGCCTCTGGGCACTCAGATTTACAGAGGAAACTTAAAATAATCTAGTCTTTAGATAGGAAATTCTTAGGGTAATTTGAGGTAGGTACTAATTTCTTTTGTGTTAACTCCATTTCTTTTTTGCTAAGACTCATTTTCAGCCAACCTTAACTGAATAGAAGGAAAACCATATCCCACTTGCTAGTATTAGTCATACATTTTACCCCTTGCCCACATTATCCTTTGAATAATAAGATGCTCTTAATAGTATGGAGATGACCTTTACATTACTTGAATAAACCATGCTAATTATAGGCTTTTAAATTTAATAGGGAAAGAGAAAAGGAAGCTATTACAATATTGGAATAAAACTATCATATTAACTACCAGTTTCTGTTGCTGTTTACTTTGTGTATTGACAAACTTAACTTGCCAAGGGCTAAGAATTGATTTGTCCTGCTTCATTTCCATTACAGCTAAAGTCATTTATGTGGAACAGCAGTAGCTTTTACCAACAAGGAAAAATGTATCTATCTTCACAATTAACTAGAAAACTGGCATTTAAGGATTTCAGAGCACTGTGTCCTTACTGTAGAGAATATAATTGTTAAAAATGTGATACTATGAAATGGCATGTCCCAAACACTTAGTTAACCTTTCCTGTGCTTTGACAGTAAGGTTAGATTGTATATCTTGCACTGAGAAGCATAAATATGACTCTTGACTTTTCCTTCTAGCTCATTAGTCAATACACATCTATTGAATGTGGTATTAAGGAAAAGTGGTTATAAGAAAAGCAGTTTCCACTTAAAAAAATCTACTGTTTGAGTGGGGAGAAGATACATGGATAAAATAAAAGGCAAAAGTGAGGATCCTGCATACAGAGAGCACATAAAAATGCTCTGCACATAAGGGTAGGGAAACATGTCTTGGGTGATGTTAAGTGAAGAAGAAAGTGAAAAGGATCAGTGTGTGTTGGAGGAAGAAGGAACGTATCCAAAAAAGAAAAAACAAAAAGAGTGCTCTGTTTTGACCTTGAGTATTTTCCAGAGCTCACTGGGAACCTGCCTAACGTGGCATCACCTGGAATATGTGAAATCAGAAGGGTTGGAGGCAGGAGAATGTTTATGATGGTAGTGCCACAGTGACGCCCAGGTTTTATGAAGGTGAACTATACAGTGTAGAGCTAGAGAGGGAGAATTGTGTCTTCCCTGGAGCCGGTGAGAAAGAAAGGATTGAGACAGAGCTGTGTGTTGAGGTAGCTTGTGATAGATTGCCACCGACTTTTCAAAAAGACATTGTTAGGCGGTGTGTCCTAAGAGCTGAACCTAAGACAGGAGTCGAGAGCAAGGACTCCAGATGAGCAAAGACTGCAGAGGAAAGGAGACTAAGAAGCCGAGTGAGGCAAAGGAAGAAGTCAGGGAATGAAAGGTTTCTACAAAGACAGAGCCTGCTCCCATGCTGGGAGGGTTGGAGTTTAAATCAAACCAAATGTTTGTCCTGGTCAGAGAAAAAGAATGCGTCAGGCCTTGGAGTCTATTAAGTATGAGTCGCCTACACCGTGCCTCCAGGTGCAGCACAAGATGTATCCTCCCAGGTGCTTCACAGCTGATGGCTTCTGGAAGTGATGCTCCAGAAAGAGGGCAAGTCAGAAGATGGCAGCCAGTGGGTGAGGCGCAGCAGGGTTTGCTCCATGGAGCTTACGCTCCAATTTAAAACAAACAAAAAAAACCCAAAAAACAGAGTATTGAGTTTTCTTCCTCTTCATTACATCACAATCTCCCAAGCCAGCTATGACACATGATTAGAAAGTAAAAACAGTATAATATTCTTAATGTCATTCCTCTGTCTCCTCTTCCAAAGGACTACTACTTTCATACACTTATATGCCAAAGCCCCAATTTAAATATTAAGCCAAAACTTGGATGCATTCAAGCTAGCATCCACAACAAAGGCAAATAGAGCTCAGAGGCTAAGCTCTCTCACCTACCGCATGAACCACAGCCCCGCATGTTTGACTTAGGCACAAAAGTTACTGTGCTATTGCCTTGGAAAGACCATTAGACAGGTATTTTATGTGTTGGAAGACATGTTTTTATTCTTTTTGTGATATGTGGGCAAAAGCAAACATATCTCAGATTACCTAGATATAAGTTGGAAAACATCCCACCTGGAATTTTCATATTCTGAGAGTCAGAACAGAACTTCTAGGCTAAGAAGTTTATAATCTTGGCTGTACTTCAGAACCACCTGGGAAACAAAGAAAACAAAGCAATACCCAGACAGATTAAACAGGATCTTAGGCGAGGGAGGAAGAGGAACAGAAATGAACATATTTTAAACCCTCAGAAAGTAGGCAGAGTGCTGCATGACTACAATCTCAAGCATTCTAGAAGACAAGGCAGACGACCAGCCTGAGCTACATAGCCAGACTCTAAAATTACAAGAGACAATGATGTGTAGCTGGAGTATGCTCTGTGTCAATTGGCTGTTGTGTAAAAATGAAGCCAAACCAAAATGGAAAAAGCAACTGAAATGCAATGGATCAAAATCACTACCATTGATTGTGACAAAAAAAGAAAAGGCACCAGCATTTATTATTCTCTGTGTAGCTTCAGGCTGGCTGGCACTTATGGTCTATGTTGAGTTTGCTCTTGTACTTAAGGTCAGTGGATAGGTCAGACAGGCTTGCTAATCTGGCATTGTTCTCACAGCAAGCTGTTCAGCCATCTAAGGTCAAACAATTGTCTCTGCTCCATGTGGTGGTACATCCCTACCTTAGCTAAACCTCTTCACATGGTAGCTTAGAAGAACTCCAGGAGACAGCAGATCATACACAGTCTCTATTTCTGAGCTAAACTTTGGCAGGTGTTCACTTTTGTCTTGGGTTGTTCACACCAAGCCAAACAGTTAGCAAAGTGACAGAGAATAGAGGGACCCTAAAATTAGGAAGCTAAGACAATCAACTGGGAGAGGCCAATAAGTAAGATCTATAATTCAACTTAATATTTGAACTAAACTTTTGATTTTATGGTCATCAATGTACTGAATTTAAAATCTGAACATATCATTCAAAAACAAAATAATAACTGAAAGCTTCCACCACCTACCTACACATACCCCTTCATGATTAGCATATTTGAATTTGACTAATAGACATGGCATAGAAGGAGATACAATATATATAATATTTATATTTATTATATAAAATATAATATATATGATATATATATCATATATACATTTTTTGAGATCAAATGTATTCTAATATGCTTGTACGCTGGTTTTAGTTCACAGAGAATACATCCAGAAACTGGCATCCAGAGAGATGTAAACACTTGAAGTTCATTTTGTTTTGATGTATTTCTTCTGGAGTGTGACCTGTTAGCTGCTGGAGTATGTACTGAGAAAATCATTATAGACACCTAATCCCTCACATTTGACAACCTCTATCCTAAGAGCCTCACCATATTTCAAACCTTCAGAACTGTTGCTCGAGTGGGTGGGAATGTCATGAAGGAGAAAGTCCTTGGCATCTCTCAGGGCTGCACCTGAGAAGGTTGGAAGGCCATAGCACACACTGTCTACCATTCTCTTTCTAGTTAATTTTTGAGAGTGAAGATTAAAGGGCTTGTTGTGACTTTATGGGTTTTTCCACAACTGAACATATACACAATCAGACAATCTACCTTTCCTCCTTTTCTTCCTTGTCTTCTTTGACCTATACTCTTGCTTGGTCAGGGTCATCAGTCCCTCAGACTTGCCCCTGTTACTATCCCCTTTCCTCTCATTTGTGCCAAAGTTATCATATTCTCAAGAACCAATCAGAATTCCTGGCATTCTATACTTCACCTAGGCTGAGCAACAATTATAGCTCACTGTCAGACTCACACCATTCAGTCTATGACAGATGCCTGGCTTTTCCTAGTTGTGAATATTTGCCATGTTTTTGGTCTCCAAGTCCGATGGGTGAGCTACCTCAACTGTTGGGACTGCTCAGCTATACTGGTCCCTACTAAGTGGCTCAACTACTCTATCCATAGTGAAAGCCAGCCCAGAAAGATGCACAGGAGCATCTTCAGAGTGAAAAAAGAATAGGCAACCACTAATTAGTTAATATTCCAGAGTTTTAGAAATAAGAAACAAATCAAATATCTTATATGTGTTTTGATTCCAATGTTTCTCCATTTAGCTAGTTTACATGAATCTCACTTTGCTAAATATTTGAGAATTAAGAGATATCCTGGTCCATTAAAATCTTATTAACACCTCCCCCCCCCCCCCATGGAAGAGTTAGAGAAAGAATTGAAGAAACTGAAGGGGCTTGCAAACCCATAAGAACAACAATACTGGTTTCATCAGGGGCAGTGGAGTGGGAGAATAGGTTATAATATAATGGACCAGAGTTTCTTTAACTGAACAAGGGGCCTCCAATGAAGGAGCAAGAGAAAGGACAGAAGGAAGTGAAAGGGTTTGCAACCCCATGGGAAGAACAACATTATCAACTAACCAAATCCACCACAGCTCCCAGAAACTAAAACACCAACCAATTAGTTTGCATAGAGAGACCCATGGCTCCAGGTGCATGTGCCTCAGAGGATAGCATTCTCTGGCATCAGTGGGAGGAGGCCTTTGGTTCAGCAAAGGCTAGTTTTCCCAGCGTAGGAGAATGCCAATGTGCTTAGGTGGGAGAGGGTGGTTGGGAGAGGGAGCACCTTCATGGAGGCAATCAGAGAGAGGAGTAATTAGGGACTAGGAGAATGGTGATGGCATCTGAAATGTAAATACAGAGCAAATACAATTTTTAAAAAACTATAACAATACCAATCAACCAGAGCTCCCAGGTATTAAACCACTATTTAAAGTGTACACATGGATGGACCCATGGCTCCAGCTGCATATGTAGTAGAGGATGGCCTTGTTGGGCATCAGTGTGAGGAAAAGCCCTTGGTCCTGCTAAAGCTCACTGCCCCAGTGTAGGGGAATGTCAGGTCAGGAGGCAGGAAAGGGTGGGTGGGAGAGCACCCTCACAGAAGCAGAAGAAGAAGGGGATGGGGGATGGGATAGGGGTTATGGAGGCAAAACTGGGGAAAGGGATAACATTTGAAATTTAAATGAAAAAATATCCAATAAAAATAAAATGAAAACGTTATACCCCTGTATAGACAGACAACCATTACTGAGTGGCTTTTTTATGTCAAGTGCAGACATTTGTAATGTTGGAGTAGCTATTTCATTTTTGTCTGTACCTACAGTAAACAATATTAACTCTAGGATATAAGCTCTGCCATTTTAGTTCCTCACAGAGCCTTGTATAATTCATATAATTTTTCTTTGGTTCTGTGCTGAACCCATAAAGAGGGAAAAGAACTCAAAGAAACATTTTAGTCCTGACCAGATTCTTGAGGAAAGCTTGACAACTCTCTGATGGAATGAGATAGCTTTAAAATCTAGACAAACAAATCCAACATAGAAGAACAAATCACTGTTCTATTACATGTTTGTAACTTGGGGCCAGGACTACCTGCCTTCTCCCACATCCAGTTCAGAGACTAAGACTTCAGGTAAACATGTACATCACACACCAGAAATAATTTCAGCAAATTTACCTGCTACCTGTGGTTCTGAGATTGTTAAGACATTCAGAACAGAAGAGTTTATACCTCTCTGAGTGGGTTTATCAAGAGGATGTCTGTCACATCTGGCTGTAAATATATTTACCTAAAGGTTTCCTTCAGATCTACATTGGGGCATATTATAGAACATTTGGAAATTCATTGTTGGTAGGAGTGGCCTCAACTTGAACAACTTTAGTGTTACAAGTCTTGTTCTGGCTAATTTTCTACCTCAAGTTCAAATTCCTGAACTAGTCCTCAGGGAAATCAGGTGTAATCCTTGATTTTTAGAGACCTTCATAAGTAGAGAGGAGGCCAACAATCTATTTGTTTATGATTTAACTTACCCATTGCCATTTCTGGTCTTTTCCTGGCCCATTTTTGGAGACCATCCAGCCTTAGGGAATTATAAAGTGAGCACTTTCATAAGCTCAGCCCCAAGCAGGAGTATGGCCCTCACATCAGTAGGCTAACCTGTTAGCATTGGCAGTGATGGATTATTTTCAGGTTTGTCTTCCTGAGGCTCTCAGCATTGAAAAATGCTTTCTTTCTGGCACCGCACTTCCTTGTCCTCCTACAAGATGAAGCAAATGTCTCCATGACAGATGGGCCATGCTTCAGTCCTCAGAAGTCAGCAACCTGGAGGTTTATTACACCAAAGGGAAAATACTCTCAACAGATTTCCATGGAAGTCAGCCCTTCTCTCATGCCAGACAGCCATAACAGGTCTAACCTGGCTGACAGCTACCCGTGTCTGGAGACAGAGATGTTTCTTACGGCCTGGGGCAGCATTTGTCAACAATCTATTAGATCCTTAGAGTTGTTAATTGTTGTAAAGGAGCATATGAAAATTTTGTGCTGGGACATCGGTGGGTAAGACAAGTCTGTGAATGGCAGAAGGTTCCTTCTATTGGAAACAAAATTCTGTCTGAAGGTATTTAAAGGAATGTTGAGCCTGGAGCCTGCTTGCTCAGTGACTCCCCACTCTGGGGAATGACTGCATTTGATTGTGATCCAGTGACTTTCCTGATAAAGAGTAAACAATTCTACCCAGGACCTAGGTCCTTCTAGCCACACCTCCTTTCTTGTCTTCATTACCTAGAGCTATGGTGACTTCCAAACAGAATGCTTGAAAAACCGTGATAAATATTTATTTTACTCAGCTCTACAACTGGACTCATGTTTCTTTTCTGCACAAGTCAGTCAGGGAGGAAGAACAAACTAAGGCCAATGGTTCACTTCTAAACTGGCTTATCCCTGTGACACCTGGCCCTCAAATGAAACGCCCGTCTTCACTTGAGATTCTCTATGACTTGGTCTTGCCTCCTCACAGCAGGATGATTGCTGGGCAGAAGCCATCCTGATTTCTGTGGCCTAGCCTAGACATAGCAGGGTTACATCTTTTATTTTACTGTTGTCTGCAAGTGCATGCAGTTATAATGGGCTGACCAGGTTCAGAATGAAAATGCTCTAATTCACATAGGCTAGGCATGGCCAACAAAGTCGTCAAGGTTACACAGGGAAAGAAATATTGTGATGGCTATCTATGGAATATGACATTTGGGATTATTCCCTCACTGTTCAAGGCATATTCTCTAGTAAGGCTTAATTTTGATGTTGCCATGGTGTTCTTCTCTTAGGTATCCACATAGCTCCCACTGTCATCGCCTTTACATCTCCACCAAAATATTCTCTTCTCTGCAAGCACTTCTCTAGACACGAGGCAAAAATGTAAAACATTTCCCAGCTTCACTAATTATCTTTGAAAAAGATTCTCAGTTCTCGTGTTCTGCATGTTTGACGTATCTTGTTATTTGTCTTTTTTTTTTCTTCCATTAAATTAAAATAGTAGCTTCCACATCAGCAGGGGCATCTTTATTTCATTTATTGTCCTCATCATGAGTGCTAGATGATTATCTGACAGGAACTGGAACATAGTGACTATATGTTTAAGTAAACCGATGCACAGCTTCCCCGTAAAATGGCACTGAGCCTGGGTCCACATTTACTGTGTATTATATGCTAAACAGTGTCAGGCATGAAGTAAATAATAAAATTATTTAAGTATTAATTATTAAATATGATGGTTTAGAAAAGCTTGATTGGGGGGAGATCAGCAATGATCTACCAGCATTCCACTTCTGGTCACGTTGTCACCTCTCCTTCCTCCTCTACACATATGCAGAGCCATCCACTAGGAACATTCAATGTTCTGACCACAGTGCTTCTGAGTAGACCCAGGAATTGTATAGACAGAAAGAAGCGAATCATAGGTCATACCCAAGGAGACAGGATGTCACTCCGATGATGAACACGTAGACCTTTGCTTGCTATTCCTTCCACATTGCCCACCATTGCAGATGACTGATCTCTATGTCACCTGGAAGGTTGTCTTTTTCCAATAGGGATCAATGTTCACTAGTAACATAACAGGTGGCTTAGAAAATAGAACAAAATCAGAAAAAAATAAAACCCTATTATTACCTCAATTATTGCCTTATAGCTGATCGGGTAGCTTTGCTATCCTGGAGGAATGACCTTTCTCATTTTAACATTGTTCATGAAACAGACAGTCACTGCTTTTGCTTGTTAGCACATTCTGCAAGAAGTGTCTGGAAGAAAGTAGTGACATTTGAAAAATGGATTAATCAAGGATGCTTTAAATTGGATGTGTTATTGAATTCCATTTAAATGTTACGTGCTATACGTTACGAGTTGGCATCAGGCTGGCATGCCATGCACCCCATTATTACACATACAATTCCATAAATTCACAAAGAACCTGTGCTAAGATGATCTTAAAGGACACTTCTCTGCATGTAGTGATTAATAACATTATTTTCAGCTAAAGTAGAAAGAAGTTAGGTTCACCTGTCTTAGCGGTTTTCACCTGAGTCAATTCAGCACACATGGTTGTATTATCCCTCCCTCCCTCATACAAGGACACTGAGTCCAGAGAGACCCAGCAAGGGAAGCCTTGCTTTCTGTGTTTAGTGCTGTGTGGGGCAAATGTGATCCCAGTTTTCTGACAGGGATTCTGCCTCCTTCAGCAGGCGTTATGGGAATGAAAGGATTTCTCATGCTTTGATTCCTTCTGAGACTAAGGAAGAAGAATATAGATGAAAATTTAATTTGTGGACATAAGCATTTTGAATGTAAATGAAGCAAGCAACAGCCCCTTTGATTGGCATTTATATCTCCTTTTATAGAGCTCACATAGAGTAGTGTTATAATTCTTGACAGTTGTGATTGTAAAATATATGGGACTTTAAGCTCCCTGGAAGAAAGAAGAGATGATTAATATTAATAATTAAATACTAAATATACAACAGATATGAATAACCTGATTTATGTTTATATAGCTATTGTTTTACCTTGTTGAAAAGCGCTATATGCTTTATTGTTAGGACTGCAATAGTAAGACTCTGTGTTATCTACACCACATAAAAGAAGGCATTCAACCTAATCCCTAAATCCTATTAATTCCTTTACTCACATTACAGAACAAAAACTGCAGCCATTTGACTTTACTATTCAAACTGTTTTCAAAGCAATGTGACTGATTAAAGACATAGATTAAAATTCAAGTAACTTGGTTAAAATGTTTAGACACAAAGCCATTGAGAGTGTCAAGAAAGAATGTGGAGATTTAAAATGAAATAATAAATATAAATGAGAAACCATGCAAATGAAAACATAGTCATATCAAAGATGTGAGCATGCGTCTTTGTGCTTGTGTGTGTGTGTGTGTGTGTGTGTGTTTGTGCTGTCGCAGGATGCTGAGCAAAACATCTCTAGGCTGTCAGCAAAAATACAGTTCTAATAAGAGTGTGTATTGTTATGGAGAAAACTATTTCAAGAGAAAATGTACATATCTTAGATTATATCTAGCACTTAGAAAATTGCAAAATGTTTTATCACCTCCATTTCCTACCCATTCCCTTTCTGTAACCATAATGACGGCCAGGAGGAACAAGGCAGGAAAAGACAACAAGAATGGATGAGCACTGTCTTCAACTCAACTTAAACTTCATCTTTACATCAAACTAGAACAAGTCAGGAAGCTCAGTAATGCCATCGTCAGCAGGTCTTTATTTGGAAGCTATTTGAAGTACGTCAAGCACAAACATAATGGACACATGGTTTAAAAATTAGTGAAGTGTGGATGAATATTTTTGAAGCACAAAGAAACAGTGACTGCAAAAGGCATCAGTTCATACAGTGTATTTGGGAAAATTTTTTTAATTGTTTGAGGTAGGATTCAATTTGAATTGGTCGTATTTTAAAAACCAAAAAGAAGAGAAAATATGAGCTGCTATATAGTTTATATCAACGTGACCATTCTTCTTAGAAAAACACACCTGTCCCATTTTCTAAGATGTGGGCAAAAGTATTGACTTGATTTTATACTTAGCATGTTCATGTTCTCGTGTTTCAGCTCTGGGATTTTGAAGACAGAGAAAAAGACAGCCTCTCTCCTATTCCTTTGAAGTTTGTGGTGGCTCTTGTAGTGAAAGCCTGTGGTATCTTTTGTGGATGTAACTATTAACCTTTGCTTTATAAGTAAGCTATCACTAATTCTAGCAATCAGGAGGCAGAAGCAGGAAGACCTCTGTCAGTCTGAGGCCAGCCTGGTGTACCTAGTGAGTTCTAGGACAAGCCAGTGCTACAAAATAGATAGAAGATAGGTATGTATGTATGTATGTATGTATGTGTATATATATTATATATATATATAGGTAGGTAGGTTGGTAGATAGATAGACAGACAGACAGACAGACAGGTAGATAGATAGATAGATAGATAGATAGATAGATAGATAGACATATAAAATGAAATAAATAAATAAGTTTTCCCCCAAATTTATCAGCTTAAACTAATAGTGAGTTACTGGTTCAGAATTATGTGGGTTTGCAATGACAGCTGGTAAGCCAAGCCATTGAGGGTTACTCTTACCTAACTTGTGTGCTGCTGCAGGAAAGCTGTCAGCCGAGCTCATGGCTTCTTTTCCTTTGCACGCTACCACAAGTTCACATTTACCGTTGGGTTTGGACGGGAGGGACCACGTTTTCCTTACACCCATGGTAGCTTAAGGCGCAGAACTGCAGCTGCAACTTTTTACAAAACCTCTTCTGTCAACTGTGGGTCTGTATGATGATGCTCCTTGAGAGAGAGAGATTCATCTCCCCAACTGATGTCACAGAAGTGAGCAACCACATGCTCTAAGAGGTTCAGAGAAACCAGCCAGCTCAAAACGTGGCTGTGAAAGCCTGCGCATGCGCAATGATGAGGATGCAGGAGTTCAGCTCACCAGTGCTGCGACGTTACTCAGTTTTCTATTTCTCTCTGCAAACATGAAACTTGGAATAATTATAAATAGGCTTTTGTAACTCAGTTTTGAAGTAAAGTGGTTCAGTTAGTTTTCATTTATTTATTTGCGTAACCTATCTGAAAGGCATTTTTACCTCCCCAGGGCCTTCCATTGCTTCTGACCCACCCTTCTGTGACCTTGACAGCAGCACAGATATCCTAACACCACAATATCCTCAGCTTTCATGTGGCACTACTTTTCCTGTAGGACCCCCAGCTGCAGAGGCCACTGATTCTGGAAATGCCCTTTGAAGAGCCTGGGATACTGGAGTGTGGATGCAGGCTCTGTCCTAAGGCAGTGATGGGAGTGCTGCTTCCAATGTTGCTGGACCTGTAGGTGCTTCCAATAGTCACATAGCCTCATAAGGGATAATAATAACCACCTTTTTGACACAATAGTTTTGTTTAGGTTTTGTTGTTGTTGCTTTGGGATTTTTGTTGTTGTTTTTTGTTGATTTTTGGTTTGCGTGGTTGGGTTTTTGTTTGTTTTATTTTGTTTATCTCACTCAATATTTTTGATGGCTCTAGCTCTGGATCCTTTATATCAACCATATCAGTTACCCAGGGTACAAAGTGTATGGTGACAAATAACCTGCAGCCTAACTGTGTCTGTGAATCGGTGCTTATAGCTCTCATGTGCCTGTGCTGAGCTGTTGTTAGTTAGGGGGGCCTGCATTATTTTCACTGTATTCTCTGACATATCTAGGTGACATAGCTCCATGCCCCATCTTTGATCAAGAAGGTGGCCTAGATTTGAGAGAGAAAGAGAGAGAGGGGGGGGCGGGGGGGAGAAAGAGGGAGAGAGAGAGAGAGGAGCAGGATACACGCAAGAAAAACTTTAAAAAAATATATTTATCTGAATGCTCTGTCTGTATGTGCACCCAAATGCCAGCAGAGGGCATCATATCCCATTACAGATGGTTATAAAACACCATGTGGTTGCTGGGAATTGAACTCAGGACCTCTAGAAGATCAGTCAGTGATGTTAACCACTGAGCTATTTCTCCAGCACCCTACAATATGACTTCTCCTCAAAGAAATTCGCCAGGCAAATTCATATTCTAAAGATGGGAGGTAGACTTTATCTCTTCATCAGGATAACCGGAAAGTGTCATCACAAAGTACATATATACCAGTAAGGACAGGTGACTCGGAGCTATCTGCACAATTGCTCTAACTTCCACACACTAAACAACTCTGAATCCTGGGGCAAGAACAAGTTTGCAGCCCGGACCATGCCCAATGCACTTTAGAGAGATTAATTTGGAGCTTTTTCTAAAAAGGTAGAAGATGAATTGACTTGGGTGGGGAACTCAGGGGTCGGTGCAATCATGGATGTGGCCTTTTGTTTGAATGCCTGTGATATATCCTGAGGGCACAACGCAGGGGTAGCAAATAGCCTGTACGCCGTGTGATCTATTGGTAGTAAATGCCTGCAGTGAGGTGCTGGAGAGAGTTATGTGGCCACATTTCTGGGTGAGCTTAGATAGACTGACTATGTCTACTGTGGTCACTGGAGGGAGAAGTGATGGTAGAGTGACTGTATAGGTTGCCATCTCTGTTCCATCCAGAGCAGCAGCCCTGAGCTCTAGAAGCAGTCCTCTAGAAGCAACTCACAGGTAGAATTAGAAAGCACTGCTGAAGGGAAGCTGTGAATGTCAGAAATTCTGGAACTTCAGATTTGGGTTGTCAGTGAATTGTTATGTCATTTCTTAGGCCATCTATGTAAAGAACAGGCTTGAGTATTTTATAGCTCTTTGTCATTTTGGTTAGCAAGCATTCATAATTTTCTGTTACTTTTTAATATATAAAAAGACACACCAAAGCACAGAGGCTATAATAGGCTGTGAGACATCCCAACATTTACATTACAGCAGCCATCTTTGACTTATGAATCCGCCTGAGAGCCCAAGTGGATGCTGACGTGGCAGACCTCTTGAATGCTTTGTGTGCTGTGCTTTTCAAGAACATGTCCTGCCAATGCCGAACTTTAGCTCACCACAGTACACTAGGAGGCGCTTTCTTTTTCACGATTTTGAGGGCAGAATATTTTAATATAATTCTTAGCAACATTTTTTTCTAATTCATTAAGTTGAGAATTTGACTTTGTCTTCATAAGCACTGAATATCTCCTCTTCAGCATACCTGGATTTATGGTGTCCTTGTTCTCCTGCTTTGGAGCCACGAGTAAGCGAAAGAAAGGGTTCGTGAACACGGAGCACTGTAATGCTCAGTCTACCCAGTACCTAACAGCCAGGCAGTAGTACATCCATTTGGGCTATCCTGGTCAAAGGGGTGAAAGCATTGTAACGGATGATGTAAATTGTACCAAACCACGAAGAATGCTGAGTAATTAAAACTTCTGAGATACTTGTTTCTGGAGTTTCCCATTTAGTATCTTGGCACTATGGTTAACAGCAGATCAGGGAATCCATGTGGATAAGGAGCGATCACCATATTCTGGATCTTTCTGTGAGGCCATCGGGATGAGATCAGTATTAAAATGGACCACTGGAGTAGAAAAGATAATATTTCTCAATGTGAGTGCCTCTCTTGCACTCAGATCTGAACAGCACAAGAAGATCAACCACCCAAAATAAGAGGGAAGAACATCAGGCCGATAGCCTTTAAGTTGGGAGCTTTGTTTTAATCTGTCTTCAGTTTCAGATTGAAACCTTAGCTCCTCCTGGATTTCCAGTGTTTAGACTATAACTTCACTCCTAATTTTTTTTCTTTGCTTCGTGGAATCAGAAACACTCATAACTTACAAACACTCATAAATCATGAGAACAGATTAAAATCTAGTCAGCTAAAGGCATCAGGACTGAGCGTGTTTTAGGTGGAGGCCAGAAACTCCCAACAAGGAATGCTGGTTTTATATTACTTCTCCTCTCGTATCCATTCCTGGAAGCTGTAAACAAGGCTGTGACCAACACTGAGAAGGTCATTAAGACACCTCATGGTTGGGCCAACCAGACTTCCAGCTTAGCCGTATCCACATGTCACACTGATTTTGTCATGTCTTTAAAAAGCCTCAAGCCTCATCTCAGTGGCACCCTACTTCAAACTTATTCTTGCCACACAAAAACTCCGTCCTTCCTCTTTATCTTTTTAGTTCCCACCTATAAATCTAGAATAAACTTTACCCCAAAATTCACCTTCTATAGGCTATAACGTTATTCCTGAAATTCTCAGGACAAGTTCCAAAAACCACAGGCTCAAGGTAACCTTGGTAGCCTGTGGATTTTCTGGGCCCTAGCTACCTGACTTCAACTAAGCCTACCTAAAGGAAAAGGAAAGATTTCCAGTGAACTCAAAGCCACCTTCAAATTCCCCGTATCTGTTTTCTTTATATTCATAGTGGAGCTGTTGACTTTCAGGAGCTCCACCTTGCCAGATGATCCTGAGCTCTCAGTGCTTCTTCTAGTCTCATGAACCAATTCCTTTATAACAGAATTTATTTTCTATTCATATATACTTCCTTGGGTTCTCTGCACTTGGAGAATACTCACGGACTAGCTTCAGCAAGGATCCTGCTTCTAATAAGCCATGTGAGTAGGATGGAATGGGATACTCTGGGATAGTTCAGATTTCTTCCAGAGCCTCTCACATCATGTCTCTGCATGAAAGCTTACTACAAGCTTCTTTAGAGCAGTTTCCCCCACAGGAGATAGTATTCCAAGAGGACAAGCATTACTTAGATCTCTGCTCTGTCATATTTAATAATGTCTAATTGTCTCAAGCAAATCTCACTGCCAAGGCTGGGGTCATTATGAAAGGAGACCACACAATAGCATGGGTATCTTCATTGGAGTGTAATGGAAACAGTAAAAGCAGGCACTTTGGGGGGAGGTGCATAAATTTTACCTGGGCACGTTGTCTGAGATGTGTTATATTCAGTCAAAGTAGGAAATGCCGATGACAACATATTTTTATAGCTGAGAAAATATGTTTAAGCTAGATACATTTAGAAATTAGATTACATACGCAGGTAGTAATGCATAAATATTCAACAGTCTCTGCAACGTGGACATCAATCAATCAGAACAGAGTTTTCGCTTCAGCCTCATGGCAGGGTCTCAGAGATCTGTAATGCTAGCAGCTTTTTAGGGGTCCCAAAGAGGGAAGCAAGGCAGCTCAACAATGGGAGGACCCTAGTGGGAAGACAAGGGGTAGTGGCTGTTTTCCCAGCTGGTGGGGAATACTGCAGTTTGTCCAGACTGAAGTATAAAAACTTTTCTAAGTTACCCCTTTCCTTTGTAGAGTACTTCCACCAAAAAGAGGATCACTAAGATATTATGTGAGTTACTATGACTTGAAAATGAGTTTTTGTATCAACCAAAAACGTAATAGCTGAAACCATGAATAGTAACGTTACTACCAGGGTAGAGAATTAGGCTAAACCATAGATTAGATCAGTGTTTATCTACCTTGTGCCTGTAAAAGCCGCACTTTTATATACTTCAACCTAACTCAAAGTGGTATAAGAAGAGATCTAAATTACACACCAATGTGAAATTGTGTGTGTGTGTGTGTGTGTGTGTGTGTGTGAGAGAGAGAGAGAGAGAGAGAGAGAGAGAGAGAGAGAGAGAGAGAGAGAGAGGGAGGGCGGGGAGAGAGGGAGAGAGGAAGAAGAAGGAGGAGGAGGATGAGGAGGAGGAGGAAGAAGGAGGAAGAAGGAGAAGGAGAAGAAGAAGAAGAAAAAAGAGGTAGTTGGGGCAGGGGGAGAAAACACCAGAAGCCCTCGAAAGGAAATGAAAGAAATGGCTGGGTGGAGACCAAAGAACTCCCTTCCAGAGGAAGGGAGTGGACAGCTATGCTTGCCTTAGAGGACAGGGAGGAGGAAGAGAGACAAAAGACCTTCTGAGTCCTTTGTGTGTGGCAAAAGGAGACTTTTGGAGACCTATTTGAGGAAAGGTCAAAGCAGCTGCTGGGGTGTTGTTACCCAGGGGAGCCCTAAAGAAATCTTTCAGTTTCAACTCCTTGTAGGTCCTTGACTTTCAAAAAACGACTAGTTGTGGGGCAATGTGCTGTTTGCTGTAACTAGTACCTCTAAAGTAAGATGTGGCCATCATGATTACTGAGTTCATTTTCAAGGACTTGAGGGCCAACTCTGTCAGGCCTTGACTCTTTGTGTTGGGTTGTGCACACTTCTGATGGATGCTAAGTTGGGGTACAAGGCTCAGCCTCTCTGCCTGGGTTTGTTTGTCTCCTTCATTCCCTCTAGTCTGACTCAGGCTATTTCTGTTTAACCCTGCATGTAGACATGTTACTCATGTACAGATTGCTTGTCCAGACTGGTCTTCAGATTTTTCCCTGAAGTTGTTTTCCCCCTTGTAGAGTCCGGGAGACAAAGGGAGGATGGGTGACTCCACAGCATGTGTTATTTACCATCACGACCTTATGAGTGTGACTGTACCGGCTACTCAGTTTCACAATGTCCTCTTCAAGAGCATTAGAGCAAATTCTACAAGTCTCTGGTCACGAGTCCTCTCCCAAACTAAGTGTCCTTCTTTTCCCTGGCCTAAGGCTAGAATGAGCCTGAAACTTCTCATCTCTATTTTGCCGGATCACCAAGTAAATATTGCCCTTGATTCGCTGGGCCCTCTTTGAAATTGTCAGTTAAACAGACTTCCACTTGTTAAGAATGGAAGAGATTGAAATGGTAAATTTAGAATTATATTTGAGGATTTGCTTGACAGTAGTGGGAGAAAGAAGGATAAGTGATTAAGAACAATCAAAGACTTCACTATGTTTTTATTTTTTTATATCTTTTTTTATGATAAGAAAGGGTTCTTCATATTTTACGATCATCAGAAAGGCCTCCGGTTTGCCAGCATGATACTTTTAACACATAAAGTTCTTTTAGTACAAGTGCTAGCCCATCTGTATTGGCTGCTTTCACCCTTCACCAAGGCTGATGCTTCTCAACCCTACCTACATATAAGACTTCCTGGGAGCACTTACAAAATACTGATGGCTGAACCTTACCTTGACACACTGATGTAATTTGTTCTGGGACGCTGTTATAAATGAGCTGTGTTCCTCTACAAAGGTACATGGAAATCTTAACTTCAAGTGCCTCCAACCATGACCTACACTGGAAATAACATTTTAGTGATTATAAATTAAAATGAGGTCATCAAGGCAGGTCCTAATCTGGGATGACTAGTACTCTTTTGAGAAAGAAATTTGATCCCAGAGTCAGATAAACCTAAAGAAACGGATGAAGAGACTGTCACATGCTGGTTAAAGATTAGATCAGTGCCATGCTACCACAAGCTAGAGAATGTATAGGGCTACTGGCTTCTGGGGACAAAAAGAGCAAGAAAATGTTTCAGAGAAGACATGGTCAACACATTAGTTTGGATTGAACCTGTACAACCAAAAAAAAAAAAATCTGTTTTTTCTTTACATGTGTGGATACTTGATGTGTGTGCATGTGAGTGTGCATGGAGTGTACATGCATGCATATAAGTATATGCATGTTTGTAGGACAGAAAGACACTGGGTGTCTTTCTAGATTGTCTTCTACAATAAACATTGAGGCAGGGTCTCTCTTGTCTATGGAGCAAGGTTGCTCCTGGAATCCTGGGACTGAATCCTTTTCAGCAATGGGGTTACAGGTACTCTACGCAGCATTTGCATGGGTGTAGGGGACCTGTACTGTTGTCCTTATGGTTGTATAGCAAGTGCTTTACCCAGTGATTCAGTACTCTGTCCCAGTATCTACTTTTCAGAGTCACTCAGTTTGTGGCACTTTGTAATAGCAGCCCCAGACAATGAACATAGATAGGCTTGGGCATTGTCGGTTTTGAAAGTTTACTGAGGTGATTCTGATATGGAACATACATTGATTTTTCATTATGACACCTCCTATGGAAGGCACCAGGTATACAGCAGGCACAACCTAAATAGAAAATAATGAGGAAATTCTGTTCTGTGGACACTGTTCTCACAAAGATATTCTTTGTAACAGTAAAGCATTGAGGGACTGTAATATGAACTTATGTATTTCTCTTTAAGTCAGAGCTGAACAATAGAGAAGAAACATTTGCTGTCTAGCTCCCCTGCAATTTCTTGCCTGAATGCTCATTTTCAGGATAATTTCTCATCATGAATGATGAGATGCTGGAATTTTCATCATGTGTGCTTTCTAAGTCTCCTCATGTTGTATCCTCTGGGCAGGGTCTTGCACCTAACCCTGTTAGATATTACCTGATCATTTATAATGTAACATTTTTTCTAATTTGTCAAGGTTACTTAGAATTCTGATCTTGTAACCCAACTTTCTAATTCTTATGCTCAAGGAGAGTCCCCAGGACAATTGAATTAAGAATTATATGAACTCCAACAGGAATCAATTTGGAGACGATCAGATAATGGAAGGTTTATTATATTATATACCACATTAAAGTGCATAAAAGATATATGGTCAATGCATGAATTATACAGACAGTTCCTTAAATGAGCCCGGGAGATCAGCATTTTCCTGGACACAGTCTAAAATATAAAATCTTGTCTCTAAAACTTAACATGTGCTTCCAACAACATCAGTATCCTCTACAAGGGGTAGTTAGTTGGAATTACCCCCTCCCCAATTCATGAACTACAATATCTCAACCGCATTTAGACACAAAGAATGTTGAGATAAAATAACAAATGAGGTCTTTAGGGCAATTTTTAGTCATCATGATTGGCTTTTATCTTAGAAGAGAAATTCAGACACACACACACACACACACACACACACACACACACACACACACACACACATATGTCAAAGAGCTCATGGGGATGGAGCGAAAAGATGTCAGTGGCAATGTAAAAGCCCAGTAGAGGATGAAGAGAAAATGCACCTTGCTGACACCTTATCTCACTAAGTCTCTATGGCTGAGAGAAATAAAATTCCATGCCTTAATCTAACCAGTTGCTTCCAGTTTGTTATTGATCCAATAATAGTCTAATCATACTAAGTTAGGATTGGTGTCTTAACATAACCTATAGGTAATTCCTGCATATAAAAATTTTTACTAGTTTAGGACATTTGCTTTAAATCTGGCGGCAGGGGAGAAAAGTGTTATGTTTAGAACATGCTAAGCTACAAATTGTTTGAAGGCAGAACCGGAGGTGCTGACCCAGCAGATTTGTATTTCAAATGAGTTTTTGTGCTTTTGCTGGGCTGTCAACACCACCCTAGTGTCCCTGTGGGGGCAGCATTAGAAAAGCAATCAGGATCCCAGCCTATACTTCCTATTTAAAACATTGGGTACAGGGACTGCAAAAATAATTCTTAGGCATAACCTTGAGAACTGGTGGTTAGCAGGTCCACCTAATCCAGACAGTGAGGCCATACATAGTACCTTGAAATATTCTCTAGTGGTCATTTCAATATATTCTCAAGAATGTGTTCTCACTGGGCTTGGCAGCACAGGCCTGCATAGTTGTGAAGTGGAGGCAGGAGGATCAGGATTTTAATGTGTCTTCATGCAAAGAGTGAATTCCAGACTAGTGTGGGCTACTTGAGACCCTGTCTGAAAAATCAAACTAAACCAAACCAAACCAAACCAAAAATGACATCATTTGAATTAAGAAACATTGGTAGGGGGTGAAGATGGAGCTCAGCATTTTCATACTTGACTAGCACACTCAGGACCTAGATTAAGTTCTAGGCAGTAGAGAAGAGGGAGGAGTAAGAGAAAGGAAAGGAAGAAAAAGGAGGAGGAAGAAGGGGGAGGAGCGACCACTACTAGAAGACGTGACTGTAGCATGGTTACTAAAATGGTGACTTTCAAACTACTGAGTGACATCGAATCACCTCATTATAAGCCCAACTATACATTGTAGTTTACTTAGTCCGAGGTAAGGTCCCAGGACTTTCGTTTCTTAACAAATTTTTAGGAGGTGCCTGGGCTATTCATTAAGAAACCACATGTAGGCAATCACTGAGTCAAGAAATTGGAAATGATTGTGATGCAGATCTGACTTCTAGATTTTCTAGTTTGGTACATACTATTGCTTAGCCAAGTGTCACCCACCTAAACCCTTTCTCTCTTGTCTGTCTCTCATATAAAAATTACAGAAGGCTGAACAATTTCTTCAGCTGCTCTGTAGCTAAGAGCCAGCATGTGTGTACAACACAGTTCCACTCAGAGAAACTAAAACAGAAGTCCTAGGGGTGAGAACAGCTCTGGGAAGACTGTTACTTTGTGTAACAGCAGTCCAAGGACTTCATTTCTCCTTCCCTGCCTCTTTAGGTGATATCCCACCTAAAACAGCCTTCTTGGGACAATAGACATGGCACAAAATAAAGAGGACAGAGACCAGCCAGAGACAGTGAGATGCTGAGAATTTTTACCTCCAGATGCTACATTTTGTAGGAAACAAACTTCTAGCCTGAACCACTGTCAACTGGATTTCCTTTTACTTAGAGCTAAAGCACTTCAGAGCTGAGTGGGGAGAGAGGGATAGAAAAACAGAGGGACACACACACACATACATACACACACACACACACACACACACACACACACACACACCGCACACACACACAGAAAAAGAGAGAGAGGTGTGTTGGGGGGAACAGAGTTCGAGAGACAGAGATAGAGATACAGAGATAGAGAGAGACAGACAAAGGACTTCTTTCAGGTTAAAATTACAAAAATAAAACAATCCCCCAACCACATGATCATTTCAGCAACAGATCTAAACTTCCATCTTCTGTGACCACTGTGATAAACTGGTGTTTTAACCTGCACAAACAAACAGAACAAGCTAATTAAGTAAATTTAGAGTTTGGAAACATTTTGCTTCTCCTTCCAATGACAATAAAAGGATGCAAGGCAGAGATGTACAGACATTCTCAGCCAACATTTGTTAACTGCTAGTGCAGACTGTACATGCTACATTCTTCCCTAATGAGCTATAGTTTAGGCAAATAAAGCTGTTCATTTATTGAAGTGCCTCTGCTTAATTGCATCAGTAATCATTAATAAACAAAACTCACTTAATGTTTCCTAAGATTTTGACCTTGACTTTGTCTTTCTGTCCTACACCAGGCTTCCATATTTGGTCAACAGACTCCTTTAGAATTTCTTTTATCAACCTGGAAATCACTCTCGCCTGCTGTTTCCCTATGTATGTCTATATACTCGGACATATCCATGAGCAGCAAGACAAAGATAGACACGGACAGACTCTGGGAAAAGGAGGGGGAGGCAACTGTATCTTAAAACACTCCTCACAGATGTGCTCACTTCTGAGAGACTGCTTTGCTCAAGCCTCAATACAGCCTGAATTTTTATGGTTACAAAATAATTAGTTTCTGAGTCAGCTTTTAATCTTATGTTAATGAGACCACCTACAGTCTTGGCGCATACCTTCAAATTACAGATTGATCTATAATTAATAAGACTCTGAACACCAGTACCTGAGACAAAAGCCATTTAGAGGCAGTGAGTTTAGGGGAGAGTTTAGTGATAGAATTTGCAAGTGCATGCTTTCCACATCTGAACTTGGGCTGGATCTTGGTGACAGTAGCAGGTTTCTCTGAGAAGTAAGACAGCTGGCATAACTTGTTGCAGAAAAAGAAGAAGAGGAGAAAGAGTAAGAGGAGGAGGATGAGGAGGAGGAGAAGGAGGAGGAGGAGGAGGAGGAGGAGGAGGAGGCAGAAGAAGAGGAAGAAGAAGAAGAAGAAGAAGAAGAAGAAGAAGAAGAAGAAGAAGAAGAAGAAGAAGAAGAAGAAGAAGAAGAAGAAGAAGAAGAAGAAGAAGAAGAAGAAGAAGAAGGAGAAGAAGAAGAAGAAGAAAAAGAAGAAGAAGGAATGAACTGTGATCCACCATTTTTGTTCTTACCAAAATCTCCCCTGCCCACAGCAGGTTTGTGTAGTGCTTGCATAGATTTCTACCTCAGCTTGAGAGAGTTCTTTGCTAACACCTTTAACTTCTCCGGGGCCATCAAGCCAAAGAACCAATATTTTTGCAGCTCTGTGATTTCTCTACTTGATTGTTACAGGCTAAGAACTCCCAGTGATTGGAGGAGAGGAACGCTTGCTGGTTAATTAAAATCTAATTTTCTATTCTATCATAATTGTAGCAGCAGAAGGAGGGGGAAAAAAGCAAGACTTATTATCCTAAAAATGAAAATAATCCCTGGACTGCTCGGGCTTATTATGAGTGCTGTACTACAATTTGTCTGAAATTTAATCAGTAGAATAAACACGGCCCTGAGCTCTGTGAAATCATTTGTTTTAAAGGCTTTGAGTGAAGGGCTACACTGTTTTGCTCAACGTTTTCTAGACAGGCTGTTTAGACTTCTTGATGAAAACAAAGAAAAGAAGACAGAGCTGGGACCACTTGTGTGTGGTGGGGCTTGTGTGTGACTTCATAGGCAAGCTTTCTCAGCTAGTGGAGGATGTCACTGTGGATCCTCTGTTTAAGAGATGACCTGAAATCATTTCTTCAAATCCAGGGAAAACAATAGCTTCAGTTTACACTGCATTTCTGTTAAACACGCGTTAGTAGAGAAGTAGAGTGATTGATCTGGGACATACAGTAGCGGCTGCTTGGGTCCCGAGTATATGACCTGGTGTGTGAAAGGCACCAATGTCAGGGTGGTGACCCAGCACGCTGGGCTTAGAGATGCCTGTCTCACTGTAATTACTTGGTTCACTGGATCTGATAGGAAGCAAGAGCTGATCTTTGCTTTTAACTTTTCACTGAGTCATCATGTAATGAAAAAAGTTTATAGCTCCGGCAATGTCTGTGGGAAGATGGGATATGGTTAATGGTGAACACATGGTAAATTTTAAATCTTCGCTTTGTGTGTCAATGTCCTTCGGGTAACGTACGACATGGTACTAAATATGAAGTCTTACCCACATACTTATTGAAAGTATTTTCTGTTTGCTTTATGTGTATTTCTATATGTTGTCTTATGTCCTGAAGCCCTGAGTTTGATCTCTAACACAATAAAACAAAAAAAAAAAATCTTACATACAAATTTTATATGTATAAATGCTCTATATAACATTACTATATGTACATGAACATTTGCATCTCCATATGAGTATGTGTATGTGTATGAGACTACCTTCATGTATAAAAATAGTTTTTAGCAAATGGTTTTATGAATGTTCTTGAAAGATATAGAATACACACCAAAATATCCAATGCAAAGAGATCATATTTTCTCACTGGATGATTATGTATCACTTTAACTTTTAAATATTCTTTGAATATAAAATGTAACTTTAAACATTCTCAGCAGGTCATTCATAGAGAGGAAAGCCTTTATTCCTGTTGTTCCAGTCTCCAGAATTACGCGTTTCTTGTTCTGATGAATAGGGGCTCTCTGATCTCAAGTCTCTGACTCTATCTCATGCATGGGGTGCAACCAGCAGTTTACATCGTTTTGAACTGACCCGTCTTCCATTTCTCTGCCATTTAAAGCGCTCCCAAGAAATTTCAGGGCCCCTCCTATTCCGCTGCAACCTGTATTAATTGATGCTTAAAGGAGTCAAATGTATGCACAACTCCTTCCATCTTTCATGGCAGATGAACAATAAAGCTGTAGCTCTATTTAGGGATTAGTCCTGGATCTGTGCTCTTGTACACAAAGCAGGGAAAATAGGCAAATCCCAGGTTTCTAGGTTCCAGTCCTGCAGATCCTAATGTAGTGGGATAATTGGAGGCAGAAGGAAATATATTTCGGATGAGTCCTTTTCACAGGTCCTTTTTCACAGGGCCCAGGGTCTGATTGCTTACTGTGCAAATCTCAAACTAGCACAATTAGTATCTCAGTATCGCCAAGGGAACATGAAAAGTAGGAGGAGCACCCAGGAGATGCTGATGTGTCAGGTGTCTGTGTCTGAGACACTACAGGGCACAGTGACTGGACAGAGCTCTCCACCTTCCGCAACACTTGAGCAAAGCTAGGTGTTCTAAGTGTGAGAACGAGCCTTGGGAAGACAGATGCATGTCTTAGGAATTTAGAAATGAGCTGCTAAGACTGAGGCATAAAATCGGCTTGCCTGGGCATTGATTTATAGTGAGAATTGCAGCCTGTGAGAGGCAAGAGGCAGACAGCAGGAAGCAAGGCTGGTCTCCCTGGGAAGGCATCAGGGAAATCCAATCAGCTTAGCAGGTGATGGGCTGAGGAGAAATATGCTCACAAGGAATTAGGGACAGGGTCTGTGTCCCCAGAGAGCCAGCAAGGAGAGCTTATGTCTATAGGGAAGCCCAAGGCTTCTCCTTCCCTGAGTTCTGCTGAGATAGAAACAGCGAGTGATGGTTACTTGCTTCTACAGATGGATGACCCATTTCCTGTCAAGATGTTCTATGGAGAGAGAGAACTTTCCCCCAGCTCACCCATTATACTTTGTTCTAAGAGTGATTTTTCTGTATTTCTGCTCTGATTGTGTTCATTTCAAAGCTTAGCTTTTAATAAACAATCCAATCCACTGCACTCTCAAGCACTGCCTAATAATAATTTGCATAATTTTGACACCCACTCCCTCACTCACAGTGATAAAGATTATTTTCAGTTTCTAAAGAAAACCCAAAACCACCAAGTTTGTCCAGATTGAATTCTATTCCCTAAGATGGTATATTCAATGATATGTACTGACTTCTGGTCACAGTAAATTTCTTAGGGACAGAGTTTCTGTATAGGTATTATATATATATATATATATATATATATATATATATATATATATATATATATATATATATATATAAATTGTATATAAATTGTATATAAATATATAATTGTATATAAATTAACCTGAGTCTATTATGGTAGAATTGTTGTATGAAGAGGAGAATTGTTCACCAGTGGTAAGAGAGATAGGAACTTCAGGTGGTAGCAGCGAGTGAAGGAATGTCAAGGGATAGAAGCTGAGAAGCAGGAAGGTCTCTGCTTGGTTACAAAGGCAGCTTAGCCCTGATGACACCTTGAGTTTGATCTTGTTGAGCTACAGGGTTAGAAAATTTAATGAAGTCAAAGATTCTCAGATTGTGACACTTATTGACAACATCCCCAGAAGATTAATACAGAACATTTTCTTGGTGTCCAATGTTACCGGATTTGCTGCTAAAGGTGGGAACTGTTAGATCTCTCCCAGGTCTCTGGGTTGTCTTGGTGAGCACATATTTGGAAGACTTCAAGGTCATTTACACTTCTTTATCTAATATTCTGTCGGTCCATGTTCTGGTTGCTGTAGGGCACTGAAGTTTGGGAGGTGGAACTCATGGAGCTGCTTTACTGTGTCTCCCAGTCAGGGAGGTTCTGGGCTCTTGGAACGTACCGAGACACTGTTCTAGGGGTGGTGAAACGAAGTCTGATATGGGGGAGAAGCCAAAGCTCGGGTTCCAAGAACCCCGGGCACCCAGGCATTTCTGGGGTGCCATGTAGAGGAGTCAGGAAGGATGGGAGGACATACTGAACACTCAGGTGTTGCTGCGTCTTGAGGAGTTGGTAGCTGGGCAGGGCCCGCAGGCTGAGGGTGGCATCTGGCTCTAGGCTGAGGAAGAAACTCTGGCTTAGCTCAGCTAGGTATTTTTTCCTTAGCTTGGGTATGGTTGTAAGGATGGAAGCCTTCTGTGGGAGTCTTAGGTCAAGGTTCAGTAGTCGAAGGCACTCTGCATGTTCTCCACAGCAATTTTTGATGAGATAATCCATGGTTCTAAACTGTTTATTGACTGTTCATCATGGAAAAATAGATGCATACCAACTTCTCAAGTGGGACCCGAGATTAAATACCTTTTACAGGAAGAAATGTGTGGGAAAGGATGGTTATTGGCTGGAAAGTCAGGGCTCCTAGGTATCTCATTAGCACAGAGAAGGTTGTTCTAGGCCTATGTGGCCAAAGTGGCCAGCATGGCACATGTTCCAGGCCAGGAATCTGGCAGGGAGCAGGGAGATGCCTACCATCTCAGGTGAATATCTAACGTGCCTTTGGGGTCTCAGAATGCTCTACCTTACCAAGCCTCCTGGCATGGTTTACTGTCCCACACCATTCAATGGGAACTGATGGAAAAAATATCTCAATTTAGGTCTTGTGGGGGGGTGTCCTTTGATGCACTCTATACAATTTCTTGAAGATGCCAAATTCATATAAACACTGGCTGGTCACATCCTAGTTGGACAACCAGCTCATAGTTCCCTACAGTAGTAGTTCTGTCTGCTTTGTAGTTTCACCTCTCTATTGTCCAGTGAGGCTTCCTAGGACCACTGCAAACAAAACACAGTTTTTCCAAATCTACTTTATCTATGCTTTTTAAACACTTTAACTTCCCTTCTATCCCACCATAAAAGGAGTTATAGACCTGGTTAGGAATTCGTTGGGGTGATTCCATTCTTCATTGACAGGATACCAGCAGTCCAGTTTAATAGCAAACACCAAGCACAAGTCGGCAGTGGTAACACGATCCAGCAGAAACAGCAAGTCAAGAGTCTGTGTGAGTGACCAGAATCAGTCCGAGTACCATGAAGTCCAACGAAGACCAGCAAAGCATTGCATGAAGTAGAAAAAGCTTTCTCTCACTGTTGGTAAGGTTTTATTTATACTTTTTCTAAATATCATGTTCCCTCTCAAATAGCTATTTTCTGTAAAACATCACATGCCCTCTCACAAGACAACATCCAGAAAAACATCCATGATACAACTGTGTTGTTAAGAAACCAGAAACTTCCACTTCAGATCTGGGAACCCAACCTCAGACCTAAACCTGGCTCCTTTAAAGGCTATGTTCAGTCTATGTTAGCTCTTAAAGAGGGTAAGAAACAGCATTGTCTTTTCTTGGATTTCCACAAACATTTAGTGTACAATTAGCAAAATTCTTCTCAGCAGTGAAGTACATTATTCTTTATGTTTATGGACTCCTGGGGAATGGGAGAATCTAGAAATGTGGGGAGTTGTAAAGAGAGGTTGGATTTGTGATACTTAGTGTTCCTAAGGCTCATGTTCATTAGTTTATGCACACTATTTTTATATCTCCTGCCAGGATACATATTAGGGTTATTCTTGAACAGCTTGGTCTTGAATATTCAGCAGAAATCTTTGAGGTCAAAGAATATAAAGAGACAAAAAAAAATCCCAATTTTCTTGAGACTCTTCACAAATGTGAGAAACAAGAGGGTGGCTTTCTGTTTCCATGGACTGTTGTGCTACGCTGGGCTTCATAAGCACTCAATGATTTTGTAATTGAGTTGAATAATTGGAAATGAAAATATTGTTTTCTGGAACCACGTATTGATAAAATTTAGTGGATGAGTTTTTACAATGAAATACATATAACAAAATAGAGTATTTCAGTCATTTTAAGTATCCAATTAAATGGCTGTAAATATGTATCAAAATATTTTATATCCATCATTGCTCTTTAGAATTATTTGTGTTACTAATTCTGAAATTCTGTAGCTGTAAAGCATTAATCTATTCCATTCCCTGCCCTCTTGCCAACTTTTTGCATCTATAAATTTTACGGCTATGGCACTGTGTTATTGTTAAATGTCTCCCCAAAATATTTGTATTAAAGGCTTGGACCCAAGGCAAGGCAATACTGAGAAGAGTTTTAACATATAAGAAGAGGTCCTTGCGTCATTAGATTCATAATTTGAAGAAGACTATGGGATCTCAGTCTCATTCTCATCCACCATATCCCAGCACTGTGGCTCTTGATAAGGCATGTAGCTTTACTTTCTCACACTGCCCCACCATGATATATATAGCCTGACTCATACACCCCTAGAATGAAGGACATCAACCATGGACATAAATTCTCAAAACTGAGAGACAAGAAACCTTTTCTCTCTATAAGTTGATAGCCTCAGATTTATTAGTATAGTGATGGAAAACTAACAAACTTAGTGTCTGAAATAATTGGGACTCTTCAATCTTTGTCCTTTTGTTTCAAGCTTACATAATTTTCAGCATACTATAATTATCTCTCCACGCCACATCGTATAACAGGTTTTCTTTCAAAATTCAATAACTTCTATCTGTCTATCTATCTATCTATCTATCTATCTATCTATCTATCTATCCATCCATCCAGCCATCCACGCACCCACCCACCCATCCATCCATCTATATCTATGTAGATATAAATATACATATAGATACATAGATATCCCATTATTTTTATCAACTCACTCATCAGTGGATAATTTGGTTGTTTTTACCACTTGGCTACCATGAATAAATCTGTTGAAACATTTGTGCATTGTACTTCAATTCATTTGTGTACATATGAAGGCATGGAATTGTGGTATTACATAGTAATTTTGTGATTAGTCTTTACATAAACCACCAAACTATTTTCCACTCTGGGTACAATTTTTGATTGGACTTGAAGTTAAGAATTAATTAATATGTTGGGTCATAAAGATGACTCCATGATTTCCTGTTGCACAGGACTCTAGTTTCATTCCAAGCACCCCTATCAGACATGTCACAACCTCCTGTGGCTCCAGTTCCAGCGGGTCTTATCCCTATGGCACCCATAAGCATTGTTCGAACATGATCCAGGAGTAGAGCAATGTGAGAAGTCTGCGTGCTTGGGAGAATAATCCAAGGAAACAAGAGAAGAGTCTAGTGGCCTCAGTTATTTCAACACACAGAATTGTTCTTGGGATGTATTTTTTTGTCCCTCCCAGGTGTAGTAGATAGAAGTGAGTTTAGTTCAAATTACTTACCATTGCTAATTGTTGCTATTCAATTAAATGTGTAAGCAATCCTTTTATAAACCTCTTTGGAAAAAAATTTAACCATGTGCGATTTATCTTTATATTGTAGCTTGAATGTAAACTCATGAAAACTTTACTTAGTGATTTTTTTCCTCTTGACTCTCAGAGTATAAATTGTCTGGTCCTCTGAGTAAAGTTGGCTATTGCGTTGGGCTTTAGTCTGCCTCATTTATCAGTTCCCAGATCCTACCTCCTCTGTAGTGGTGATAAAGCATCTTCACTCCTGTAACACACATGTACGAACACACACACACACACACACACACACACTACACATGGACACACATAACACAATATACATATACACACATATAACTTAAAAATAAAGTAAAAATAAATATATTAAGTTAGACATAACAAAACACATTTCTTCCTCTTCTGCCTGTGGTGTTACCTAACTTCTTGGTTCCTAGATGGCCACCACATCCTTGTTTGAACATATTGTTAAGGATTTGTGACAAGTCCACCTCTGTGCCTTTCATCCATGAATAACTGCTTTTATTTTCATTTATTTATGTTTTGAAAACCACTGAAGGTTTTCCAGGTCTATGCAAGGATAGAAAAACATTCCTGTCATGGGATGATTGAACAGGAGAAGTCATAACTTCTAGGTCTGTGTATCATCCACCCTGTGCCTTGTGCCTTTGATCATCTATGTTTCAAAGGTCATTGTTTTTATTAAAAATATTTATTGAAGTATGTGTTTATATTTATATTCATTTATCCCTTTTTGGTTCTGTTTTTTTTTTATTGGTTATTTTATTCATTTACATTCAAAATGCTATCCCCTTTCCCAATTTCCCCTCTACTAATCCTCCATTTCATCTCCTCTCCCCCTGCTTCTACGAGGGTGTTTCCCCACTCATCCACCTATTGTTAAAAGTAAAATGTTGACCCAAAGTTCCAAACTTTATGGTGATCACAAAAGTTACAAAAGGAAACAAACAGATAGTCTGGACTAGATTGCTAGTTCCAAAGAATCCTAGTCTACATGGTGGAGGCCTGTGTCAAGAAATGAAACCTAAAACATAAACAGAGTACTCAGTGATAGTTTCATCCTGTAAGAAAAGTGAGAAATAGTAGTTTCTGTTTCTCTGTTTGATTAGTTGGTAGTTTGTTTTTGCAGCTTTTGGGATCACCAGAAAGGTTGCAACTTTGGCTCAACATTGTGCCTTTAAGGACTCTTTACAAAGGTTACTTGAAACCTAGCTGATCAAAGGTCTAAAGCACAGGGTGAGCACCACTCGGACTGTAAGCTATAGATAACACCCATTCCTGCCATTCTCCAGAATGCTAAGCTTCTTTGGTATGAATTTTTTCTCTGATATTCAAGATCGAGAAGCATCATTCCAAAAAAAGCACAATTTCTTTCTTGAGCCCCTTTGTGTACCCCTTTCTCAAATTTGCTGATTTAAAGAGTGTTTATATCTTGGTACCCAAGGTCTGGATCAAGAGGGCTGTTGAAAATATAGAACTGTGGGTAAAATTTGAACTTCTAGGCTAATGTGCCCAAATGTGTTCTTTCCACATGTTTTCTAGGAATCACAGAGCAAGAGCAGGGAGAGAGAAGGGATATGGCATAGCTTAAGATATAGACCTGTAGCAGACATTGAGTGTACAGTCACCAGGTTCCCTAGAGAACAGAACCAAAAAAAAAAAAAAAATACATATATACACAAAAGTTATTAAGTCACCCTACATTAAGGGAGTAACATTAGTTGTCTTGGAACTCTTTATGCCTCAGCAGTGTGAGTGATTCCACACTGGCCAGCTCACTGAACAACCCAGTCATTACGCAGTGCACTAGGCTTGGTGTTTCAGCAGTCCCAATCTGGCAAGAAAAACCTGGAGGTTCCTGGAGAGTCAGTGACTGCAGTCCACAGTGGAATCCTAGGAAGGCTGGAGTAACAAACAGCAACAACAGGGTGAATCAATTCAGCAGCAAAGGCAAAGGCAGACCCGGCAAGAGTAGAGACCAAGGAGAAAAGGCAAATATGCTTACTTTGGCCGTGTCCTTTTTTTTTTTTTTTTTCTTTAAATCTAGGCTGCTGTGTGAAGGGACCACCAAATTCAAGGTAAGTCTTCCCACATTAGTTAAAGCAATCAAGACAATTCTTCCATTGAGGTTTTCTCCTTAGGTGATTCTAACTTGCAGAAAGTTGACATCAAACCATTCATCATAGTGTAATAACCTCCTACCGCCATGATTTACCATGATGCTGCAAAAGGAGTCTGAAACATTGGAACTGATGTTGGACCTTTTAGTCATTATGATGTAATGTTTTCCCAGGAAGGAGGTCACAGCACATCTTATTAATTGAAGACTACTCATAACTTTCTTTAATGCGTGCATGGAGAAGTCTCTTCTCCCTCCCATGTGCTAAGATTACATATGTGGGCCACAGTACCTGCCTCGTCTGTGATGTTTAAGTGTTTTGTACACAGTGTGAGATTTCTTACTTCTCAACAGCCCTGTCATGAATAATAACCTTGATGTCCTATGCTCCTCATCAGTTTGCTACATATGAAGTTTTTTATCTTAGCACCTGAACCAAAATGGACTGTGCCCGCAGAGTTGTATTACTATTTTCATTATTAGAAAACCCCACATAGCACCAACAAAACAGAACTTTCCTTCTTTCTTAGCTGCCTCTCTAGAAGGAGAAATGTCCATTTATATGTTTCCTAAGGTGTCTGCTGCAGCTCCAAAAGTCACATAGTCCTCTGACAGTATCTCAAACAAGAAGCAAAGAGACGTATCATTTCCTAGAATACGCTCTTTCTTTCTGGTAGCAACTGTCTACCCAAAAGAAAGAACATATTTTAAGAATATGTGTGCCCCATCAAAACTCTCCTTTTATCCTATGGGCCATATACAATTGCACTGTTCTATAAAAATCACAGGCAAAAATGGCATAACTTCTTTGGTGGGCTCAAATGACTTGTCCTTTAGAGGGGCTGCATACACTACACCCTAAAAAATATCCAGGCTGATCTCAGCCATGAGGTAGGGTGAAGTTACTTTAGGCCTGAAGCTTTAGCAACAAGACTGAGAGAGCAGTTACTTTCCTTGGAATTGTAAAGGAGGATTAGTAATTAGGAAGTAAGGAAGGAAGGGGATTTGTCACAGCAGAGGGGAGGGAGCCACTGCTAAGCTTGTAATAAGCAGATTGCAAGAAGAAACTGTTCAGATGAAGTTCATGGGCCTTCATTATAAATGGTGAGTGATTAACGACATTGCATTTCATTAAATTTATGAGTCGGACTTGTTATACAACACATCACTAATAAATAACGGCGGAGAGATTAATATTGCTGCTCTCCGTCAATATTTTCATGATGTCTTTTCACCAGAATTAACTGTTGCCAGGAGAAAAATCAACCGAAACCCTGCAATGTTGATGAAGCAAAATGACTTAATCAGCTCATCCTAGAAATAAAAAGGAAAGCAGAGTCATCCGTGAAACCCTGACCAGGCACCCAGCTACTAACATCCCGAGGAGAAGAGGCAGACCACTTGGGCTTCTCCTTGTTTAATCTCAGGTACTAGCAGAGATCTCTGTAGAAAAATGAAAGCATCAGTCTCTGCAGCAGCCATAAATTCAACACTGCTTAGCGCCTCCTCACCCACACTGCTTCTTCCACTCACCTACAGCTTTCTCACAATTCTTAGTTTATATTCAAGTACTCACAGAGGTGACATTTACATCTGAAGTGTCTCTTCAGGGTTCATATGGTAGAGGCTTGTTCCCATGCAGCAAATGTTGGGAGGGTCTTGGATCAAGAGTATTATTGACATTGTTGAGAGGTGGCAGAAAATACAGGGAGGAAAAACTAAATCAATAGTGTGTCCTCCAAGGGTAGAAAATCCCTCCCCTTTTTTCTTCCTCTCCTTTCTCCCCTCTCTCTCCTCCTGATTATTCTCCCCCATCACTTCCCCTCTCTGCCACAGCGAGGGTGAGCTTCAGTCTGACACACCCTCTCCTACCTAAGCATCTACTTCTCCATAGGCCAAGCTCTCGATGAACTGGAACCCCAGAAACAGTAGAGATGAAAAACCTCCCCTGCTTTAACTTCATTTTTCTCTGGTATTTCGCAACAGCAGTGGGAAGTGCATAAAATAGTCTTGTGAAGATTAATGCCATTATCATGACCTGTAGGTATTCAATATATAGTGCTTAGTTTAGAGGTCAACACTGGTTTCAGTAACTTAATTTCTAAGCAGTCCTGGGAAACAGGCATTTTGCATAAATCGGGGATCTCGTATAAAAACAGAGGTATCCTGCACTTTGGTTTAGTGACATGTAGTGGGACACTAACATGCAGGGCTGACATGTAGGAGGCATGGCCTCCTCAGTGATTGGTTAGGTCCTTGCTCAGTCCAGTAGACAGATTTCCAGACATACTCTAAGAAGATCAAGGTAGAAGGTGCCAGTTTGGCATGGCATTACATCTCCTTTATTTGCTGACTAGTCAGATAGACAGGTTCAAGGGCTGAGAACATAGCACCCCCTTTCAATGTGAAGAGTTTAAAGCATTTGGGTGCCCTGCTTTGAACCACCACACCAGCTTGAATGCCATATCCTTAGAGAGGTCTTGCAGAGTCGCCACTGCCTGGACCACAGGCATCATTCTCTTGCTGCTTTAAATTTTCTTCATGAGCTGAGCACAGTGCATAAGCACACTTGCTAAACTATCTGATTTCAATGTTGCTTTCTAGTCAGTGGATAATTTCTACAAGAGCGTGAACGTGAACCATTTTGTCCATAACTGTGTCTACACATACTGTATTCTCCCAAACATTTAATGCACAATTAATATTTATTGGGTAACGAGTGCTTGGAATGTTTTATCGTGTCACGCCTCCAGCAGATCATAATGATTATAAATGATTCATTATTAATATCCCCATTCTTGATGTTTCTTTAATAATTTGGTTCTCATATTACCATTTCTCCATTTACTCCAGGAAAGTAGCTCTTTTGTCACAGATTTACAATGTGAAATCAGAAGTCAAAACTGCACAGGATTTTTTTATTCCTATCTCTGACATGGAAAAATTGGATCAGGAAATAGTGAGGGAAGAGATATTCATGAGAGTGTAGCTTTCTGAGTGCAAAGGAGGAAATATCTTTGTGTATTTGTTACTGTCCATGGTTATAGAGTTATTGGGAAGCAAACAGTAACAGTGCAGCGGAAATTCTGAGAAAACGGGCTGAGTGACTTATTGCCTGTTGATCCAGAGCCTGCAAATCTGTTTTTGAAAGCACAACTGGGATAAAGCTACAGAATAATGTGTTGCTTTTTACCTGCTCCAAAGTCCTTTATTGGGTCCCAGGAGGAAAACCCGAGAGAGAAGAGAAATAACAGAAACTCACCAGCATGGTTCTGTGTGTCGCAGACTGAGAACAAGATAGATAAGCATCCGGCTTCTATTTTCTTCTGAAATTAGTGACAAGTCTCCTTTAATGAGGGCAGACCTCACTATGACTGTGCATCTCCATTTCTTCTTGGAATCAAATAAAGTCAATTAAAACCACTGCATTTCAGATGGGAAGCAATTCACAGTCTTTTATTAGCAGCACAATGGTGTTGTTTTCCTTTGTCACCAAGGTAGCAATTAACAGGCTTCTAATGGCACCGGGGTGGGTGACAAGCAAAACGGGTTTTTAGGAAGGTGGCTGTGTTCAGACCTGTTCAAAGAAAAACAGTCATGGGGACATTGTGAAAATGGACAGAATCTAGAGGATGAGTAGGAGTGAAAGTGAGTCTTCTTCTGGATAAGTCTCTGATGGTCTAACCATGAAGACAACAGTTGTTATTTCTTTACGGTGTCTGAAAAAATATGGAAGAAATGAAAGAACAGAAAAGAAGAACAGAAACGTAAGAGACTGAGCAGTTGAGAAGTGAGTTGGTAGGTTTCTATCAGGAGGGGATGAGAAAGGGTGGAGAGAGGGGCATGTGAGCCAAATGCATAGTACACAAGTGTAAATTTGCCAAAATAGATAGAGTATCTTCATCAGGCTGTTGACCTTGTCATGTGAGTTTGTAGACTTTCCTCCGGATGCTGAGCTTAGCTTGCTGAAAGTTTTAAGAATCTAGTTTATCTCAGTGTTTTTCAAATATTAAATAAGATAAAGCAGACACTGAAGTTAGTTAAAAAATATAAGTTATTTTAGAAGATCTGATTGTTATAAGGAACTGATTTTGGATTTTGGTGATTGATTTTGTGTGTTGTATTTTTAGTACATATTGATTTTATTTCTGATTCTATTTTATGTATGGTTATACTTTATGTGTTCATTATAAAAGTGATGGGCTTAGGCTTTCGGAGGAAGGAAATGCTTTCTTGACAGTTGGTTATGAAAGAACCTAATTGGGGAAGCCCCTCACCCAAATACCAGGAGAATTTGAACCCAAGAACTCATGGAGAGCCAATCTTGCTGCAATTAGGCAAGACCTTTATTGGAGGGGGGGAGGAAGAGCTCTGGGGACAACACATATCTTATGCAGGAGATAGAGGAATTGACCCTGAACTCAAATAGGGAGAAGTATTTATAGGGAAAACCACATTAGCAGTTAGCAACAGGCACATAGCAATTTCATTGGTTCATTCAAATTGGCACACTCTGCCTATTTTGGACACGATTCAACTCTAGGCCACTCTATTTCGGGGCACACTGACCTTGTACTTGTTTTTCTCAGGACTTCAGAGCCAGACTTTATCGAGACCAGGAGGTCTAGGGTTGGACCATTTCTTTGAACATGTTATTTTTGTTCTTAGCCTTGAGAAATACTTGTCTCCAAGGCAGGGTTAGTGGGGCCATTTAAAATTTTAACTCTTTTAGTTACATTTTTTTTTTTCTTACAAAGTCATTGGGAGACTAAAGAAAGTAGAAATCAATGAATGGATGTGTGTCCAACATCAGCGAGCAGACATGAAGACCCAAGAGTCTGACGGACAAATCAAACAGGAGCAGTGCTTTAGGGTAGGGGTCTGAATGATCAAGCAGAGCTCTTCTTCTTACGGTCATCCTAGGATCTGCTCCCTGTTTTGAAAATCTGCAAATCATTGCCCTGGTTCTGGATTTCCAGGCTGTGATGAAGACTCACCAAAGAACCATCATCTTCTTGTCCTTCTCCAAAATCAGGCTACTAGATGTGCTTTTATTCCTGCTTTTATAAATCTCTCACATCCAAATCTAATTGTATTTTTTTTCTTTTTATGTCTAACTTACAGTGAAGTTTTGTGTTACTAATGGATATATTGATCTTGTATAGGATACATAGGCCTAAATGTGAGGTATGAAGTATAAAAGATACCAGAGTTTTTACAGAAAAATCCAAACTTGAACACTTCTCATAAGAAAAGATGGAGAGACAGAATGGTTATGTGCTAGATGAAGATGTTCATGAAGAACCGACATGAATATATTGTCTATATTATATGCACAGCCAACAAAAGAAAATTACTGTTCTACACCATGTAGCCTAATAGAAATCACTGCCTCTAAACTATAAAATTGTGTCCAAGTAAGATGAGTTCAAGCATTACTGAACTGTGCTGATTTCCACCTGTTTGTTAATCCCCTTCCTCTTATCTCGGAAAGGCAAACCCTGGAGAGAAACTACCTCTAGGAGTGATTACCAAAGCCTTTCCTCCAAAAGCCCTGTAAATCCTAGTTGTGAAATAAGGATTTTTTTTAACACCTGCAAGTGTCTCTTAAACACATTTTAAAGGCATTTCTACCTACTATCCTGGGCCCTCCCGGATGCTGTAACAGTGGTCCAGCAGCATTGATGGCCACCACCTCCTCCCTAGCTGCAGCTCAGCTCAACCCGCAGCCCAGCCACCGCACTGTTGCTGTAGTCACGGCTGCTGACAGGGTGGATGAAGGTTCGCTGCTGCTGCTGCTGCTGTCAGCATCCCATACAGGAAATGTCACTCCCACAGCCCCGCCATACTTGCAAGAAAGCAGCCCAAGAGCTGAACTCCCACCTCCATACACAGCCATCGCCAGTCCAGGAACAAGTGGTATTCTCCCAATCAACTGACGTGTGTGCCAATCTCTAATCAACCTGGATGGTAAACTTCACCAACATGTGGTTAAGTGCACAGTTTGCAGTGAGGCTAAGCCAATCACCCCACCCCACAAACAGGGAAGAGATATGTTAGATGCCCTTGTGATTGTCCCCTCATCTGTAAGGACACATCTCGGCAAATAGGATGTCTGGAGACCCAACTGTCGACACATAACTAACCTTGGCCCCATAATGCTAATTTCGGAAGAACAACCGGCTCCACCTGCATTGCCAATCTAGCCAGAAGGTACAGGGTAGTGTGCGGGCACTGCAGGAACACGTTCCTGTGGATGGAACTGAGGTTCAACACTCTGGCAAAATGCCCGCACTGAAAAAAAAATTCTTAGTAGGTAGCGCTCTTCCCCATTGGAATGATATGCATTTTCATTGGAGGTGGATTAACTGTTGGCACACAAGATTTTTCAAGACAATTTCACGCAACCTATGTGTCTTGGGCAATTGCTTATCTGTTAGGTTTGCTTTCCCTTATCCGAGCTTGTTACTGGCGCACGATCAGAGTCAGTTATCCAGAAGACAGTTTTGCTAAACTCTTCTCATGAATCCTTGATGCAGGTGAGAGTGTCCATTTGTCCTTGAGAAGCTCTTCTGGACACCTTCAAACCATTTATCCTAATGGATTCCATTCCTGCTTGTCTCAGGACTTTGTGAGTCTTTTCTGATCAGATGCTCACTAAAGTACATCATATGCCAGTTCATTTTGCCGCTAGGTTCTCAGACTTGGAAAACGGAAGCTCTGCCTTTGTTCTTTTAAATCATAAAGATATTTTTGCATTTGTCCTCACAGGTTATATCTAATATCAGTCTTTCATTATGTTCCAACCAGTTGTTCCATTACTTGTTTATGTGGGACTATTTCCCAGAAGTGTTTATAAATATTTCTACAGTAGGTTCACATTTATAATTACATTTTAAACAGAATTGCTTGCTTTAAAATATAAGCAATATGCATTTTTGCTTGAACTGCTTACCATAATTTTAACCTAAGAGTATAACTTATTCAAGAAAAAAAAAAGAATGTATGTTGAAAAAGTTGACATTATTGTCAGAGACACATTTCTAGTTACTATATGCTTGGTTTTGTTTGTTTGTTTGTTTTTTGTTGTTTGTAGAAAGATACAATATTTTGGTAGTAAAGTAATTAGGATGAACATATAGTCCAGTTGGAGATGTTAGATAAATGTCTTTTCTCTAAAATTATAGGACTTTTTGCCTTTCAGCTTTGTCTTTTTATTTAGCATTTACAAAATTTTGATCAGGATTTATGGAATTTAATGTTACTCTGCTGAATGTATTCCTTTATATACTGGAGGAAGTATTTCAGTTGTCATGTTTTATAATACTTCATCATCTCTTCAAAGACATATTGACACTGGGTTGCAGTCCTTGTCATTAGACCACGGTAAACTTCTCTTCTTGAAATGTGTGTATACCTGCTTCTTCGTGAAGAGAAACCATGACTTCTTGCAGTAGCTAAAATGTTAGAGATTCTTTTTACCATTTCTCACCTGGCCAGAGACTGACTCAACTTCTTCAGGAAAATGGGTCAGAGATAAAGAGCTACATCATTGTCTGAAACTTGGTGTGGACTCAGCTCTTGCACTTCCCCGTTCTGCAGTTTAGAAGGAATTCCTCGAGAGTCAGAGTCTAAACTCTTTCACGTTGTAAAATTAGACAGTGAGGTGCCCTGAGTGCATTAGGTGATTCCGAGGGACAAGACGAACGTTTTAAATTATTTATGTTCCTGATTAATATGAAAATGTACTTACTGTGAAGTTGGAGTCAACTACATGTAAACCTCAAAGAGAAAATGATAAAGGTGTTTGTAACTGAAGTTACTCAGGATTATATGCATCTTTGAAAATATGCTAATAAAGATTATTATTTTAAAAATGTCTACCTACAAATGCTTGTTTCTGTGATTTCTGTTCCTTCAAACATACCTAACTGTGTGATAGAAATTCCTTTTGGTGATCACAGGACTCTGAAAACACCCTCAGATGGCCAAACTGTTACCAGACCTCTAAGAAATTGTGGAGGACCTTTTGAGGCATTAGGCTAGGACCTGCTCATATGGAAATAAAGAGTAGCTCTTCTGTTTTCTGTGGTCAAGGTTGATTCTTTGCTGTTTGGAACTTCCATGACAAGCTGAGTAAACACAAGAGTCTAATGATGAACAAAAAGGGAGTAAGAAGAGAGACAAAGAAGAATTGTTAAGGAAGAAAGGAAAGAATGCACTAGATCCAGCAGATTGGAAATTGAGAAGGAAAAGCTCAGACACTGTCTTCAGTGTTCTATTCTGTGAAGAGGTTAAGTAGGGTGGAGGACAGGAATAGAGTTTGACTTCTAGGATGACTTTCCAGATTTTGTGAACACCCAGACACCAAATGCAACAGTAAGGAGCAACCATACTGCAGAAAGTTTTGTGGGAACTTTCTTTAAGAACCCAGCAAATTCTTACCTCTACTCTTGAACTAGGCTTATTTTCCTGTTTTCTTTCAAAATGAAGAACAGAGAAGGAGCTGGAGTTCAGACACATTGTTCAAATAGATTCCAAAGACAGACAGTGCTGTCTACAGAAGAAGAAGACAGGAGGGGTGAGGAAGCAGCAGCACCGGGATATGTTCTAAAGCAATGTCACTCAAGCTGTTTGTCGCTGAGGCTAAAAGATGAAGGAGTGTTATTCCGTTTTTTCTCTATCCTCAAATTTATAAAGCTTTTACTTTCTACTGTTGGAAGACATACTGGCTAAAATACTCTATGCTCACCATGATAACCTCTTATTTACCAACCTTATCTATAAAAATTTTCACTCCCAAGAAGATATTCAATATGGTATGGCTACCAAGCATCCAAGAGTCTGATGGCCTATGCCAAAGCCTGAGAGACACATGGAGGCTTTAAGGAGAGTCTTGGTATTAGAGGATGAGTCTACAAGCACACAGTATGTCATATGGGAGGATGCTTCTAAAAGTTAGCTTCATTGCAGTTAGAATAAAAGATAGTACTTGACAGAGGGAAGCAGAACTAGAGGTGCTGTGGTAGCAACAGGTATGGGAATGGGTACAACAGACTAAAGAACATGTTGGTGAATACCGTAGATTTTCAGGCCAATGGGAGGGTTTGACCACCCAAAGCATCAGGCTCGGTGCTGCCCAGGTCCTTCTTACTGCACAGTCTCATGATCATCCCAACTCTGAGCAACAAGACATCCAAGTTAAAGAGTGGCTTTTGTTAAAAGACTTCTGTGGTCCATGTCACCATTGGAAGCCATGTGGAAGTCCATGATCCACGAGGGTTCCCACTGCTATGTGCAACATAGCAGAGGGTTCCCACTGCTATGTGCAAGGAAGCTTCTTTTGTTTTGGTATTGATGTCTGCAGAGTCAGAACTGAGAGAAAGCCAAGGCTTCTGTGACAAAGTCTCCTCTGCCAATCATTCCCAACATCAGCAACAGCAACAGCAACAGCAACAGCAACAGCAACAGCAACAGCAACAGCAACAGCAACAGCAGCAACAACAACAACAACTAAACAATCCAGACATGAATCTGTTAAACAAAGTCCTTCTGTCTCTGTATCTCCAGTGCTAGGATTAAACCTGTGCACCACCATACTCAGCATTTTTATATGGGTTCTGGTTTTAAATCCAGGTCCTCATGCTGAGAGGGCAAAGCACTTTATTTGACAGAGCTATCTATGCAGCCCATAGTTTTTATATGATGAAAGTTAGAACATTTTTGGAAGGTTTTTTCTAACTTAGACTGTGTTGTTCATCATTTCAGAGGTGCTTATGAAACAGACAATTCTGTTACATTATAGCAGACAGGACTGAGCATCTTTGGTTATTTTACTTTGTCTTTATTTGTGGAGATTAATGTCACTGAAGTAGACATTGAACAATGACCCAGTCCAACCTTCTGTTTGTTTCTATTTGAACAGTAAGTAAAGTACCTACACTGAACAGTATGACTTTATAGTAGGGAGGAAATAATATATCAGTGAACTGACATGTTTTGTTTCAATAAATTTACCCAAATAATTTGAAATTGGGACAAAAATGAAATAAAATTATTATATGAAAATAGAGCCAATATTTTTTAATTATAGTTTATTTATTTATTTATTTATTTATTTATTTATTCAGTTAGTTAGTTAGTTAGTTAGTTAGTTAGTTAGTTAGTTATGGGTCTTGAGATGATGGTGTTTCTATATGTAGCCCAGACTAGTCTATGGATTAAGATACTGCTGTCACTGTCTCCTAAATACTGGTATTTATGAACACCATCATATCTTGTTATATTAAGATTTTATTAGAGCCAGGACTCTTCTGGAGAATAGAATGGGAAAGAAGACAAGTCAGTCCATTTACTCTGTGTACAAAAGAATCATATTAGTGTTAGAAGCAACTGGGAAGTTTGATTTCCCCCAATGGCACCAGACATTTCACATGTATCACAAAAATAGTAGTTCCTAACCTGTAGGTCATGACCTCCTGGGGCTCAAACAACCCTTTCACAAGGGTCACCTAAGACCATCTGAAAACACAGGTATTTACATGATGATTTGTAACAGTAGCAATAAACTGCAGTTATGAAGTGTCAATGAAATTATTTTATTCCGGGGGGGAGGTAGTCACCACAACATGACAAACAGTTAAAGGGTTGTAGCGTTAGCCCAGTTGAGAACCACTGAGCAAATATTTCATTTGAAGTAGTGACACAGATGAGAAATGGTTAGAATGATATTTTCTTGGTTCTACCTGTATCAAGACCTCTAAGACTTCAGATAGTCTCCCTTTAGTTCTGTTTCTCTTACTGGAAAGGCCATACAGGTATTATTGGGCAACAGTTTCATGGAAGATGATCCTCAACCTCAAATTTCCTAGGAAATAATAACCCACTATCCAAACACTGCTTAACAACAAATGGGGACTCATGCCATTTAGATAACAGGAAGAATCGTATTGAAGACATCTTCAGAATCAAAATCTCAGATGGTTAAAAGTTTTTCTATTATAACACATATAAGACATGCCACATTCTAATGTAACCATCTATAGTCATGTTCAGCATCATGGTAAGAGAACATTAATAATCTATATTTAAGATGGTCACAAATTTCATTCTTAGATCCCCAAGAGTGGAAAAGAAGTTTGCTTTAGTAGTTGCTGGAGACTCTAGCTCAAGAATGAAGATAGAACATGCCCTAAATCCTTCGTGGCTAATTATATCAATAAAACCTTCAATCTTTTGAGGGGAAAAAAAGACTTTTAAAATGTACCCCTTTGGTTCTTAGAATAGTGTATGTTCCAGAGACTTACTTGTTAAAAATAGAGTAAGAATGTGGGTAATAATATCAATTTCTTATATTAGACAATATTTTTGGCTGGAAGTAGTAGAAACCAAACTTAAAATGGAAATTTCTTAGTTTACTCTGAAAGTTAAAAGCTGGTTGGCCTTAAGAACTCCATGATGAATGAATAGGTAGTTTTATACATGGCTGTTAGAAAGCCAGAATAGTAAAGCCACTTTGGAAAATCATTTGATATTTTCTTACAAAGTTAACTATACATGACCCAGTAACCTCATTACCATGCATTTACCTGAGGAAGATCAATACCTGTAAATGTGTGTGTTCTGTGTGGCCATTTAAGTCCTTTCCATGGTTGGTTCAATCTAGAAACAACATAAATTTCCCCTAGTGAAGGAATGGACAAACCTACTGTGGGATATCTGTGTGACAGAATACTAGTCATCAATTGAAGCAACGACTCACAAATGCATGAATGGCTAATTATATCAATAAATAAATATATATCAAGTGCACTAGGTCTGAGTGCAGTTTGTCTAGATGGTGAAGATTAAACAATGACTCACATTACAGTTAACTAGAACACTTTAAAAAGCAACTGCACAAACTCTAAACCAGGACTTTTGCATTCTCCAGGCTGTATTAAGGACTGAACTTCAGAACTAAAATTTGGCAAGTCCCTAGGTGGTGCAGACATTGTTGGTGCATAAACCAGTCCTTGAGAAGATGACACCTATAAAGCAAGATGCGATGTTTCTTCACCAGCAATCCCAGCTACAGGGACTATCTGTGTGGCTTTCTCATGGAAGAGCCTACACTTAAGCTTATTGTCACCATCAATGTGGATGCCAGAGTCATTGCTGTGGAGACAAATAACACAGTATAGGCATTTTTCCCATGTGGATACAGATCATTGGATGAGCTGTTTATAAAATGGATACTGCTCTTTGAAGTTGACAGATATGGCAACTTGTCCCTTATGCTCATACTTAAAGCTTTTAACAGTTATTACACGGGAGCCCATGATTTTAAATGAATTGTTTAATTGTCATTTGCCTTTTTAAAAAAATAAGAATGATCAATTTTATATATTTTTGCCCCCTTTCCCAGATTATGTTGACAGGTTTTGGGTTATATTTCATGTTCATCCTCACATGAAAATCCTGTGAATATTGAAAGACTGATATGAGGCTTATATACTTAGTGCATGGGTCAAAATTTGCCAAAACTTCTCTTTTACTTTTGTCAAGACAATTTCTACTTTCACAAATCAAGGGCTGTAAATAACATTTCATCATATACTCAGCATTAGTTACTTAAGTTCCCACAAATCTATTCTCAGTAGAATTAGTATTGACTCAAGAAGCCTGAAATTGTAAAGATTTAAACTTGAGAATATATAGAAAGAATAGCAACAGGTTACTGGTCTGTCATTACTCTACAACCTCTTGCCTTTACTATCTAGCCATTTTTATCTTTAATTCAAATCTTAAGGTAAAACATACAGTAACCAATAAGTTCTGAAAATATCACTGTAGCCTAAAGATGAATACTCTCCTGAATAGTCTGTGGGTCTGGAGTAGACACTTGGCTACTGATCTTGTGTGACTCCTGAGTTCACTCAAAGGACATGACTCTCAAAGACCTAAATCACCCCAGTTCCATAGCCTTTTGTGTGGACCTCTACTTACATAACAACTATTCTCCTTTTCACATCTTTATGACTTATGGCCTTTGAGAATATGTCTGTCTCTATTTTCACTCCTGCTATAGATGTGTTTTGGTATAAAGCTCACTTTGAAACACTATGGCTTCCACATACGAATTGTATTGTGAATTCTCCTGGAAACTCTTGTGTAGGAGTCTTGGAATAGAGAAGAGCCAAGGAGGGAGTAAGATTCTAATGCAATAGATCCATGAATTTGAGATAACCTGACATGGTCTCTGGGCCTGGAATAGCCCTTTGAAGAAAGCCATGTGTTCCCGACCATTCTCCAGGGAAAGAAGCAGCTGAGTCCCACCAGCAGCTGTTGTACCTAGAACTGTGGAAGGGGAGGCCTTCTCCATGGGAAGAATCAGGTGCTCTTACCCACAGCCCCATGCTGCTGCCAGTACAAAGTCTTACTCTTCCACCAGAATCTGAAAGAAAATCTCTCTAGAGTTTTCATGAGCTTAGCATAATCAGGTTTAAGGTTGGTGGAGAGTGGTGCTTCCAAAATATGCCTGGATCAACCCCTTCTTTCCCTCTTTCGTCTTTCCAGAGTTCTCTTCTTGCCCTCCCACAATACACCATTTATATGAACCTTCTTTCCCAAAATTAAAAACGTGGCCTGTTCACTCAAAAGCTGAACACAGAACCTGAAAAGGTGAAGAATATGAAAAGCATCTCTTTCTACACATTAGTTCCTCAATCCTGCTAAGCAACAGTGAGCTTTACCTTCAGGGTGGCCAAGAATTTGTCCATTACATTTAGAAGTCCTGGTGCTAATAGACACAGGACTACAGGCCCTTGTACTTTGTAAAGAAACATCTAGCAACAGACATATTAGCTCACCTCCAGCCATGCTATCCTACAAGTATATTCGGTCTACCTAGAGATTTAACTTGGGGATTTATAATGGGCACCTAAATGTGTCTCATTGGTCTAAAACCAAATAATGGAAGGTCTGAGTTTCTTTATGGATTGTGTGATAGAGAATTTTATCCTTTGCTTTTCCACCCTCTATAGATTGCCTACATCTTTTTGAGAGGTCAAATCTACTGGACCCTGGGACTGTCCTTCATCTTAAAAAAAAAATCCTAAAATTTGACCTATAGCTGAACCCAGGTACCAGGACAGACCCCATGACTAGTCCTTGACATATATTCCAGAGTTACTTCATAGCTACTTCCTAGCAACAGTCAATCAAAGTAATCTTTGATTAGTTTGATTGTTTCAAATGTACTGTCAGACCATTTGTGATTGTTCAATGATTTGATTCAGGGCAGCCACCTGTCAGTTTAGAATATTCATTCAGTTAAATCCTTTTTAGGCTGGACATCCCTTAGATTGCTTCCATTTCCTATAAAATCTTGTCCCAAAGAGGATTCCAGATTTCATCATCAAACCATCCTGCTGGTTCAGGTTGTAAGTAGGCCCAAGCTTGAGCTTGTAAATAGAGATCCTAGAGAGATTGCATCAGAGTCAGCTCCTGTGTGGTCTTTTGGGATAGAGAACAAGGCACAACCTAAAGTCCCTCCTATCCTTAGCCATTAAAGGCCTGTCAAAGCTTTCTCCCATCACAACATATGGACTCTTAGTTTTTGATCTTCCTCTTCTATAATTACATTGTGATGATGTTGCCTACCAGAGTAATGCATAATCTATTTTATGGTAAAAAAAACAGTCACTTTAATCCAACTTGCAACTTAATTGTCCTTTGTATTTTCTTATGTATAGAGACAAAGGTAATTCTAATCACTGCAGTATTTTGTGGTGTCCAACTTCAGTGAATCACTTTCTGTGCCCTGGCATGTGTGAGAGAACACTGATCCTTAGACACATGTGCAGTGGAGGCTGTGGCCAGTTCTACCTTACTGCTTGCTGTTGTATCTTTCAGGCTGTGCTTCCCTCTGAGTGACATCATTTTATAAAATAGCATTTGGCAATGCTTTGACAGTCAATGCAGAGGCAGACACAGTGCTATATGTTGTCTGTTCATGTAAACAAACACCACTATGGAAGACAAACAATGAGACACAGACAGTGAATAAAACTGATTTATATAAATAAATAGCACCACCTATAACTCCTCCAGTGAAGTCAGAAATACACACAGACCTCTGAACTTCCTAACGTGATGAATGTCACAAACCTGTCACCTGCTTGCTGCAGTGTTTGGTAGATCTCACTGATCAGCATCAGAGCACCTGGTGTATGTCACAAAATCAATAGATACAAACCCAACTCTGCCCCCTCGGCCTTCAGCAACCCAATCCTCCAGTGGCACACCCAAACCACTGTCTAGACCTGGGCTTTATACTTTGAACTGGTTCTTGAATAAGATTTCTGACTAGATTTGTTTATATACAAACACCTGCAGAGGTTCTCCTCACATCTGATATCTATGTGCTTGTTTTCAATAAGGCTTCTGAGAACTGGGTAGCCTTTTAGTAGTCATTCTGCAGCATATAGATTTGTAGAAATAGTAATATGTGGTCTGAGAATGAACATTAATAATTTGGGCTAGACTAAAAAGACCTATAATTGCCCGTGGCCAAATCTATAAAGTGAAATCAATAGGAACTGGTGAGTTGAAGCCAAGATAATTGAGATGGCTTAAAATATTCTTTCTTTAAGAAATTCCAACACTATCAAAAGCTATGTGCATTTTTCTCTGTGTTGCTGGCATCCTTCACCAGCACACAGGTTCTGAAGATGAAGGAGTTCACATGTTGTCTGTCATACTTCCAAGGTCTAGAGTATTTGACCTAAATAGATCTCTGCTTTCTTGGAATGCAAACCCAGTTAGTGAGAACATTCTAGAGCCAAAAGACAGTAAGGAGCTACCTTGATAGAAGGTGAGGAAGGCAATTTGGAGAGCAGGCTGAGAGGTCCTCACTAGTGTATCTGAGACCTCCCACAGACTGAAGAAAACTGAGGCAGGACCTAAGGAGAGCCACCCACCAGCCGGACTGGGAAAGCTTTTGTTGGTACTTTTGCCCCAGGGGCCTACCTTGGGCCAGGCTGACACCACTAAAAGAAAAAGGAGGAACTGTGCTTCATTTTTTAAATAGATATATCAATATATATCCATAGATGAATTGATATTTAAAGCTAAATTCTGTAAGGTCTTTGAAATTTCTGAGAAGTTACCATCACAGATGTTTCTGTTTTTTTTTTTTTACTGAATTTCATTTCACTTTATAAGCCTTGCTTCAATTATTTCTGGAATTACGTGCAAAATAAGTGAAAGAAAGTTTTCAGCTTTACTGGAAACTCTTTTTTTTTTTTTTTTTTTTTTTTTTTTTTAATGCATACAAGCTCAGAAACATAACCGTATTCATTTGTAATTTCATTTACTCACTCAATGGATGACTTAAGGTTGTGGAGAAAGAGCCCTCTATGTGGTTACCTTGCTTTGAAAATTGAGACTCTATAAAAAGGAAATCCAAATCTTGTAGGCTTGCTTTAAATTTCTGGAACAAATTGGGTCTGCAACTAGGACATTGCAGGGCTTTGAGCTGACAAGTCTGGTGCGTCCAGCCCCAGTGCTTCAGAATTGTGTCAACCTGAGGAACTGGAGAACGTCCTCTAACATGACAAGTGTCAAGTAGCCAGAGCAGTACAGCAACTACCTTTGGTATTAAATGACAAGAACGTGGAACTCCATGAGGTCTCTGGAGCCTAAGAAGCATCAATCTTGTGTCTCTAAGAATTTGGTAACTTTACTGTGAAGATCAGAAGTCTGGGAGATGCTTCTTTCTGAAGCTGTACTGCCAGTCTCACAACTGTCCAGTGCTTAACCAAGCTACATTCAGGAAATTCGAATATTCTCTTCCTAAATCTGTGCTTCATTTTCCTATGTATCTTTTGTTTGTTTGTTGTTCCTGGTGAGCGAACCAAACAGGTATCACCACCACCGTGAAGTCTTATCCTTTATATTTTATGTACTTATTATTAATTCTTGTTTACTGATTACTAGCACATGTGGGGTGGGTGTCCACAGGTGAGTGCTTGGCACTACGTGTGGCATCGTGTGCCTATGGAAACCAGAGGACAACTTTCAGAACTTGCTTCTTGGCTTCCACCATGTTGAGACAGGCTCTTTCTTGTGTCTGCCAGTGAGATGTAGACACTAGGCTAGATTCTTTGTGGTTTTCCTAGATCTGTCTTCCCTCTACCCAGCCAGGCACTGGAATTGTAGATACATGTGACCTCATGTAGGTATTTCATCTCATTGGAGCCCTGACACCTCCCCTTCGGGACCTTTAATCCCAGCTTCTACCTTTTCATGGAAGTATTTCCTCCTGTGCTTCAGTTTTCTTGGCACGCTTACATACAATTCTCCCATAGCATCTTCCCAACATTTTCCAGAGAGTGGAGCTGAGGTGTCCTGCAACAAACACAAGGTTGGGAGTTGGTTGATTTATTGAAAAGATATGTTTAAAGCAAGTGATCATAAAGATGAATTATTCACGCCTTAGCACCTTTATGTAGTTTAAAGCATATAATATGACATTCATTTGCCAACCTTTGATGTAGAGTAAGGTCTGTTCTCTGACTCTGGGTCTGTTAATTGGCCTGATATGTTGTCTCTCCTAATAAATTGCATCATTAATACATCCCTTAAGATTCCCGACTTCAGTTTCTTTATGTTGAAGCACAGTTAACGTGACCTTTGAAACATATTTGAATTCGCTTTTTTATAGGTGCTTGAGTCCCTCTGACACTCTCTGAGCCACACCTCATTCAACTTGGTTCTATTGACCTGCTTTCATGGGAGCTTTTGGAAACATTTAAGGTATTTTTCACTGAAACATCTTTTTTTTTTTTCTCATGAACTCATTTTTCATTGATTTGCATAAATCTAATTATTTACATGCCACTTAGCTGCTTATATAATGTCAGTGAGAACTCTAATAAATTTGGTAATAATTACAATTGATTTCCAGTAAAATGGAAGATCTTCAGCATAAATAAACATGCTAGGCTATTAGACAAGAGCCTTGGGCTGAGGAGTGGGATAGTTAGGGCATTTCTGTAGTTCTGTACCCCCACCCTACACTAGCTGATGAGCTTCCTGTGAATGCTTCCTGCATAGCTTTGGCATCTTACTTCCTCAAGTACCCATGCTTCCCTGAGGGAAGTCTGGAAATGCTGTAGTATTTGGTACACCCTAGAGTTTTCCCCAAAGAATGAAATTCCTAAGAGTTAAGTACAACTGGAGAAATCCTCCCAGCTTTCTGTCTTTGAAACTGTCTACTTAGTCCCCTTTCTGTAGTCACCTACCCAGTGACAGCTCTTTAGTGGACCCTTTCCTCAATCCTTCCTGTGTCTTCTTAGCTTGACTATAGCTTTTCTTTTGAAGAAACACAGGCTAAGGTTGACACCCATTAAAAGATTAAATACAGAGAGTGGAAAGAATTTATGGATCAATGGATGGAGTGGGCTAATGAGGATGACCCCCAATAGTCTCATTGAAATGAATACTTGATCCCAGGTAGGTGGAACTGTTTGGGAAGGATTAGGAGGTGTAGCCTTTCTAGAAGAGTTGTATCACTAGGGGTGTGCTTTATGATTTTAATATCCCATGCCATTGCCAGTTAGATTTCTCCCTGCCTCCTGCTTGTGGATCAGATTGTGAGCTTTCAGCTATTGCCCCAGTACCATGCTGGTTGCCCACTCCTATACTCCCACTCCATGATGGAATTGGGCTCATCTTCTGAAACTCTAAACCCACAATAAACCCTTGTGTAATTTGCTGTGGTCATCATGGTGCCTTGACATGCCAATAAAAAAAATAGCCAAGTCTATGCATTAAGTAGAAACTACATAAAACATCTTTCACCACTGTGAGGACTCTAGTTCTCTCTCTTCCTCTTCAAAAGACCAAGCGATTTATAACCTTATATTTAGACACTGGGACTCTCTTTGCAGCTGACAGTTTGTTCTTTACTCTGAGGGCCTGAGTATGTATGGCATGTCCTAGGAAATTGTTACAAGCTTTCAGCTAGGACAAAAGTTTGCCAGTGTGACTTTAACTTCCTCTAAATTTGTAAGCTGGCCACCCTGAATTCTTGGCTCCTTCTTCATCTCTATTTTTGTTTCCTATTCTTGTTCATATGTCTTATTTACCTTTGCCCTCTAGTGACCTTTAGTTTGAGGTTCTTACTGTAAAATCCATCACTTTTCTGAGACTCTTACCTTTGACTCAAGGTTTAGAAGTCCAGTTTTCTCTCCAGCTTCCTTCTTTCCACCATTCTGTATATCTCTATCACATTGTGGATTTCAGATCTGTCTCTCAGTTTCTCTCTAGGGACTCCAGGTGATACTGTGCATTTAAGCTGCTTTGAATATTTTCCTGATCAATCTAACTTCCTACCACTTAGAGCCATCTAAATGTTTTTCTTCAAAGATACACAATATTGAATTAACGGTATTTCAGAAACAGAACAAAAACTATTGTACTCTCTCTCCCCCTTTCTTAAGAACAAGTATTTAGATAGTGAAGTGATTGAACCACTCTTCGTTCTCTATTATTAATGGAAAATTGGCCATAAATTGCTGAGGCGTGACTAGCACATTCCCCAACACAGCTGCGAATGCTTCATGCTGGATCATTTTTGATTTCTGAGAATAAAGGGAGGAAATGGCTCAGAGCTGGCACTTCTCTAAACATAACCTCGTGTCACTCTCAACAGAGAATAACTGTTCTGAAGAAAGAACTGACAAAAAATGCCACCTTCATCTCCTTTTCTCCCTCCACCCCCTGTTTCTATGGTGTGGTGGGTTTGACTACTAGCTTTGAAAAGGTAGCCATAGAATATTTATTTTTTACAAACTGTAAAACTAAAATAAAATTCCTGTGTGCTTCATAAATGTTCCATAATTAATACATTGCAATCCATGACATTATTTTTCCATAATCTGAAAGCCCAACATGTTTTATTCAATATCTTTACCCATACATTATCCATTTTATTCTTTAAAGATCCCAGTAAAACATTTTATTAGTATTCTCATTTTATTGAGGAAAGTATTCAGAGAGATGTGTAAATTAATTAAAGAAGCAACACATGGAAAAGACAGTTGGTCTTGTTTCTTTGGTAAATACTTAACTTTGATTTCTTCAGAAATGGATCATTTATGGCTCAGTAAAACATTTCTTCCCGACTCCAGGTGAAAGCTATGAAGTAGCTCCTGAATGCTGAGCATTCAGTCATTGACATCCATCAGGGTGGACATTGATATTACATATGAGATCTATGCATTCAAGAGTCCCAGTGATGTGAGAATGCTATCATCAGCACCAGAATAATTTGTAAGACAAGGGGAAATACCTATGGTTTCAAAGTAGCTGGCTCCTGTGTGTGTGTATATGTGTGTCTCTCTGTGTGTGTGTATGTGTTACCTGCTCATTCCAGCTCTTGATCTCTTTCCTTCCCTTTCTTCTTCCTTTTGTATATTACTTTGTTTCCTCCTTCCTTCTCCCTCCCTTCTCTGTTTCTCTCTCTCTCTCATTACAACCCTGTCTCCTTCCTTCTATGTCCTCCTTTCTTCTTCAATTCCTAAGGCAGAATCTCCCTATGTACCCATAGCTGTCTTGGAACTCATAGAGAAATATGCCTCCACTCTTGCATTTGGTTTCTTGGATTTATCTTCGTAGTGTTAGAATTACAGGTTTGTAGAATATCACTGTGATTTCTGCAGATTTCTATGATTACCAGCAAAGTTACTCATTCTTTTAAGTTAGATTCTCCATTTGGAATTTGTCACTTTCAATTTTTTAAAAAATCCCACAAGTGTGTGTGTGTGTGTGTGTGTGTGTGTGTGTGTGTGTGTGTTGTGACTCATTCTCTCTATACAGACCAGAATGGCCTTGAACTCTCCCACTCATTCATTATACCTCAGCTCTAAAGTGCTGGGTTCAAGAATTTTCCATATCTGCCCTTCCTTCTTCTGTAACTCTAGTTGGTTCCTTTGTCTTTCCCATAGTTTCTTAGTTTTATTTGTTTATTTGTTTTCAGTTTTCATGTACTGAACTGTTGAAGGCCAGAGAAGATAAAACAATGCAATAGATGAGATACAGTCAACTGCTTGATTTGATATAATTTTTAATATCCTGAAAATCAAAATCTCCATGTGCTATAAATATGTCCTGATTTTAAAATGAATACCTATTTCTGGTAGGTTACTTTATCTCCAAGAAATTTCTTCTTACTATGCATTTATTGAGCACTTATCTTGCTGAAATACTGTCTTTAGTGCTGGGGAGTTGAACAAATGCTGATGTGCCGGCTTAGTACTAAACCCTTGACTTTTCCCTCCCATACTCCATTGCTTCTAACTATTGTTTTCAGCTGAGTTGAGGCAAGTTCTCTTACACAAATCTACTAAAATATAGGAGAGACCCTTTGCCCCAGCCATTGTGCATTGCTTGCTATTGCTGCTTCTCCTGAAGGTGTCTGGCTCTAGTAACTGCATCAATACAGACATCCCCAGACTGTGCCTTCCTCCAGAGTCAGCTTCTGAAGAGATGCATCATGGCACCACTCTTGGTCCAGCTCTTGTGAGGCCAAGTTGGAAGCAGACTTTTGAAATGACCTTTGTCTTCTCCTGCCGTCTTCTGCTTTTCCTACCCTGGACAGGTTTCTCTTAAGAGCCCCCTCACTTTCCCTGCAGGACTTGTTGGTTAGTTTCCTGTCATCTTAACACAAGTGAGGCTCCTCTGGAAAGAGGGAACCTCAGCTGAGAAAATGACCCGATCTGACTGGCCTGTAGGCAAATCTGTGAGACATTTTCTTTATGATTGATTGGGATGGCCCTGCTAACCCTTGGGCTGGTGCTTCTGTGTTATATAAGATAACAGTCGGAGCAGATTGCAGGAAACAGGACAGTAAGCAGCATTTTCCAATAATCTTTGCAAGTTCCTGAGTCTATAGTTTCGCCCCAGGTTCCTGACTCTGCTTCATGATGGACTGTAGATGTGATGGAAATTAACCCCGCCCTTTTCTCCCTGCTGCTTTTGTAGGATCCCTGGGAGGCAAACTGGAACAGACCATCCCTGTTTTGGACTTTTTGCTCTCACATATTTTTTTTTTTCATATAAAAATCATGTTTATCCTTTTTGCCAGCTTCTCTGATCACCAATCACACACTTGCCAACTCTGTGGTAAATGAGCAGAAGCTTCAGCCTTGTGGTGTTGGAGTTTGATGCTAAACATACATACTCCATAACGTATGCTGCTTCATAACTGGACAAGCTGGTACATCTGAGGAGAGGCGCATGTCCTGCAGTCCCTAAAATAGTATAGCAGCGGCTGCACTAATTTTAGATAGGAACAAAAATGCCTGTGGATGGAGGGCTTTGTTCTTTTCTTTACAAAGTCAGTTTGTATGAAAAACCTGGCTAGAAATAGGAAAAATTAATTATGCTATAATTTTCACATAAACTAAAGCAAATGAAGGATCTATAGAATAAATGTTAGATATTTTTCTCTAGTATTAAGGAGAATATCTAATTGAGCTGTTTGGACTTGAGAGGGATATAGAGATGGTAGGGGGTCTCATATTCACAGTGTTGGGCTGTGCATTACTACCAGAATGTTCTCTCATTAAAGGGGCAAAGACTAAAGTATAAAAATGTAAAAATTGATAGTTATCTGGGGAAGGAGGGTGCCACATGAGAAACTGGAACAGACCAGCACTGGGGTGAGAAGGTCAAGGGGCAAGAGACACAAAGGGCTTGGCAGGGAACTTGTTGACAATATTTTGTTATTTCAGTTTGGTGGGCAAGTTTGGACAAAGGAAATATGTCTTTATTGTTTGCATATATCATGATAAAAGATCCCAAAGGTGCCCATTTATTTACTCATCCATGAGATGTCTTACATTACATTTGTGGGAACCAGACTTTAATTGATCTAGCTTGCCTGGCACGGGCAATGAAAGGTATTGACCTAAATTTTATACTCATTGACTTGGTTCTGTGCCATGACATACTGTTTTGTGTGCTTGGCCAACTGCTCTCTGCCTCTCTGTGATCTCCTGGTAGCTTCTCTATCCATAGAGCTGGAAATCTGAAACTCTAATATGTCACTAATGCTTTCTAGCTAATTTTAAATCCTATTGTCCAACTGTAGTGACTTTTAAGGCAATGCTGTGAAGTTGTAAGTGTCTGTCATATTTCCAGGACTAGTTGCTCCTTTCTAGAATGTTGATACATTCTGGCTTCTCAGTAGCAGGGATTACTGAACAGGTCCAGATCTGGTGACTCCGAAACAAATATGATCTTCCAGGTTTTAGCATGGACCTTCTCAGCTTCTACCTTTTCCACCCAGAGAACAGATATTTTTTAGGTTAGCTATCACTGGAGTCTTCCTCCTTTACTTTCATTGGTTCAGTTGCCTTCCTTAATACTTATTCATACATGAGGTAAAATGATTGGAATAATACCTCTACCCTATTGACTTTTGAGCTTTTGATTGGTAACTTTTGTTTCAACTAACATATAGCAATCAGTCAAATGAAGATTATCTTCTAGCAAAATAATTCACAGCCCTTTCATACTCCAACGTGTAGGCCATTTGCTTTGTAGCTTCATAGCTTATACATTTATTCATAACCATGCTTATGCATACATGTAACATATTATCCTAGAGTAGGAAAAGTTCCAGGGAAATCACTGTGAATCAGCTTTTCGTGAATTACATGAGAAATTAAGCTCAGGCATGTGGTTTTGCCTAGGTTTAAAAAATTACATGGTGGAAGGATTAAAATAATTGCTCATTGTTTTTATCTATGTGTCTTCCAGGGTTCTAATACAATTGTAAATTATCAGAACAATCAATGCAAGCATAGATTCACCTTGAAGTAATCTTGTCCCATGTGTGTTAGTGCTGAAGATATCTAAAGGCTGTTTCAACAAGGACAGGACCTACAAAGAGGACTTGACCAAAAGCAATTCATTCACACTAGGCTCTAAGGAGAAACCTGTGAAGGTATACAGGAAGTCAGTGACAAAGAAGAAAGGAAGGAAGGAAGGATTTCAGGCCATATTGCAGTTCCCGCTGTATCACTTCAGGCTGTGTGAAGCACACAAATGATACCATGTGGCTTTCTTCTGGGGAATCAAGAATCAGAGCTTTCATACTTGCTCTGGGTCAGTCATTGGCCTTGGATCGTCTTTTGAGATGTGAACTTATTACTGTACCCACGGTAGCCGGGTACCAAAATTGCTATATAAATAAGGTATTAACAATGCAGAGAGCTAACATGTGGACATCCGGACCCAGAGAAAAACTATTAAGCAAATCCCAACAGTGTATATCATGTGTACATGACCTTCCATAGGCTCTTGGGTATAATTCCAACATTTTTCAGAGACTAGACTCTTCTATGACACTTACTGGTCCTACACAGCTGTTTGTCTTTATCTTCTATGTTTTCTTATTTACAAAGGCTCCTGATACTCCACCATCTCAACCTGTAGCTTGTTTTGAATTTGCTTTGTGTTATTTCTTCAAAGCTCTGATAATTCTCTGAATTTATTACTCAAAAAGGTTAAAATATCTCTGCCCAATATAAGTTCTGTGAAGTCTGAAATATTACTTTTCATAGTTTCATTCACAATACTAGAATTCTTGGCACATTGTTGGTATTTAATGTAATTTGTTAGCTAGTTATGCATGTGTGGATGAAAAAAATAGTCATGAAGGGAAATATAGAACTACAGCAAAGCACTGAGAGAACTTGGTACTAAATACAAGATTTCTTGTTGGTCTCTTCTTTTTATTATGAAAGAAAACATATATGAAGGATTTCATTAAAGTTCAATCTATAGTCTTTCACAATATTGTAGATAATAGCAGTTTTAATGCGTACATTTTCCAGTAGCATAATGCTTCCAGAATATTTAGGAAAATTATGTTATTGAAGGGAGCTCTTTTATTATTTGATACATCTTTCAATGGGCCAAAATAGCTTCATTTTCCCCAGAAGATGTGTGCATTCCATTATGTCATTATCGAATGTATGTTTGGCATAAAAGTACTGTTACATTTTTGCATGGGACATATTTTATATATAAAAAAGTCAGGAAACTCTTGCCACATTCTGCCTCACAGTGTTTCTTGTTGGACTAAGCCACAGTCCCCTTTCTTTTATGCCAGGATGAGGGAATCACATTAACTAATAATATAATCTACACCATATTCCTTAGGTAAGAACCTGGTGTAGGAATTCAGAATGTTTCAGATCTTTTCTACTGTGCCAATATTTTTCTTCCATTAGACAAATGCCATTTCCCTTAGTAGCAATTTAGTCATTACCCCATAATATAAAAGAAGTGTGAAATCTGTCACAAAGAAGATGATGTTGTGACACAAAAAGAGATCCTCTGGGAGGTTTAACCAGGTTTTCTACAAGATTGAAATGAATGTGACATTATGTTCATATTCATAATTAAATTTATTCCTTCTTAATATGTCTGTGAATGTGTGCTCTTCAGGATGAAGAAAATGAGAAAATGTGGTCTGACTATAGATTGAGGACAGACAAATCTTAACCTTAAACATAGCACCTTGAATGTGTGGGCCATGTTGTAATTTCAGTTGCAGGCACTCAATGTGATGCTGTAAAGTACAGCTGTGACTTTTGGCTTGGGCTAATAATAGATAGCTAATGGACTCCCCCAGGAGAATTGTAATTACCTTTAAATGCCTTTCATCTCTGCTGAGCATGAGCAAGAGAAGCTGCTCTCCTCAGCCCCTTACTGATGTGCCTTTAGTTTCAAAGTAGCGCTCGCAGAAGGGGACCCCTAAGAAATACTTGTTGAAATTGGAAACAGAAATAAAAAATGATGTGATTGAAAGAAGACGAAGAGGAGAGAAGAGAAAAAGAGAAAAGAGAAAGAGGAAGTTTAAGAATAGCAGAAAAAAGGGTAGGGGACAGGAGGGCTGAGGAAGAAAGAAGGCAGAGGATCTAGAGGATCAGCGCGGCCAAATAATCCCTACACTATTACTAGCAAAACTCACCAAAAACAAATGAAACAGGTAGACGAGTAATGTTTTGAACTATCATGTAATTAATAAGAAAGTAATGGATTAGAAGTCTATGTAAGATGCAGAAAACTGCAATGTGTCCATTTCCATTCATTATCTCTAAAAGACTGTTTCTATGCCTTGTTCATTATGACTACAATACTAAGCTTTAACCAGGGACAAGAGAAAATAGTCATAATAATATGTATCTGGTCATACTATTTGGATTTGGTTTCATAAAATTAGAATATTGCATCTTCATGTAATTTTAAAAATTTTAAGTATATACTATATATATATATATATATATATATATATATATATATATATATATATATATATATATATATATTTAATTCTAGAATGAGATCTCAGTTTTAATCTTTTCAATACCAGTCAGAAGGGCTGATAATGACTGTGTACCTGTAGAAGGTAGAGAAAACATTCAGGAGTGACGATTGTCTTGGCTCATTGGAAGCACACCTACGGCATATACTTGGGGTGTCTTGTGGAGAATTACTTCTTTCACCCACTGGAAGAGTATTGAAGTAGGTATATACAGCCAGCTCTAGAGATCTTATTGCCATGGAACTTGATAAAAGCTGGTGTGGCTGGATATTTGGGATTCCATTGTAGAATGTGTGAATAGGATAAATGGGTTTCTTCTGCAATATCTAGTGCTACTGACCCAGGAAGGGCACCAAGGTCAGAGTGAATTTGGGACACTGTGAATCAGGGTTTGCTCATTATCGGGACCTTATCTTATATGTGACATGAGAATTACCAAAAATTAGATAAGCCAGGCTGTTTTGGTTACTCAGTTTCATGGAGATTCATTAAAAAAAAAAAAAAAAAAAAAAAAAAAAAAAGAAGTTCTGCCAAGTGAATGGTGCATGTTGCCCAGGCCGCATTCTTAGGTCATCAGGACAGTTTCACATGCTGTAGCCTTAGGAATTTTGGGGGTGTATAATCAATATACAGTCAGTGTATATCCTGCCTCGTGACATTACTCATGCAAATTGGTTGTAGGTACTGAAGAGGATTTGGAGAATTTGACCTCAAAGCATGAGCATTCTGATATCTAAGACCCAATTTGACCTAACTCAGGGCGGTGATGTGCTTGTGTGCCATTCAGGGCTATGCTCTGATTGTGTGACAGTTGTCATTCTAGTAATGGAGTTCCTGCTTGTTTTTGTTATCTCTGATCTCCCCATGACACTTGGTGGAAGATAAAAATGTGTAGTTGGTCCATGTCACCTCAGTAGCCCTTCATAACAATTAAAGCATTGGCATGATTTGAAGTATCAAAACCCAGAGCAGCAAAATCGGCGAGCTGACGTTCCTCTCATCTCACACGCGACAGCAGTGAACATGTGCTGATGCGCGGCTAAACCTTTCGGCTTATTTGCCTGGCAGTGTTATTGCGTCAACAGAAAAGTAATCTAATTGGCCATCTATTAGTTTAGAAGATAAGTGGAAAATTACTACTCTGCAGTAAGTATCAGTAATAGCCTTGATAAGGTTTTTCTCATTGACAATTACAGTTGGATAGCATAGGCTTATGTGAGTATATTTGATTCATTCGTAAAAATGATCAGGAAGGATACTCATGAAGAAACGCGAGTCTGTGGCTTTCTCCTATTTGAAAGGAATAACCATTTAGTTCCCTGGAAGCCTTCTAGATATAGTCTATGAGTATACATATTTTAGCCATTAAGATACCATGGAATGATACCAGACCAATGAGGGATGGGATTGTACAAAATAAGTGTTTTCTAATATAGCACACCTTTCAGGGGAAAATGTAGTTGCTGATGTCCCCCAGGGTAAAAGAACTAGGCGGAGCACAAAGGAACAGCAGGATGTCTGTACACAAGAGAAAAAAAGAATTTTTGGAGGAAAAATACAGCTTGACAAAATAGGAACATTTCTCAATAGGAGCCTGCAATGACAACTAGTATAATATTTTCTGAGTTCAACAAAAGATTCATTTCATGTAAGAATGGAGTTATAGTGTAGATGCTGACAGTGCTAGACATAGAAGGTAGTCATTCTCTCCCTTGCATCTGAAACAGTTCGTTGTTTCATAATTAAGAAAGTTGATACAAACCTCTTACGCTAGTTTGGGTCTGATTCAAAGATTGCTTGTTTCCATTTCCGTCATCATGTCTTCATTTCAAGGCTAGAGATGTGCTAATTGCTTGTGGGCTGATTGCTTGGCAAAGATGGAGATATGGCAATAATTAAACTTGGTTGCTGACCTCGAGGGCTAAGGGAGAGAAGGGCAGGAAAGATAGCCACTGGGATGTTGATCACCATCATAGCAAGTATAGCAGAGCTAGGTACTGATTTGCCTTAGCCAGACCAGGTGGAGTATCTTAAGGGAACTAGACTCTCCTGGGTGGGTCCTGTCTTTTGATATTATGACACATTGTTACTGACAAAGTTTATGCTCAAAACTACATAATAAATTTAAAACAGAAAGGAAATGGTTATGTTTTGACTTTATGATTTGGTACTGGACCACATTCATAGGCATTCTTGGTAACATGTGTCTGCATGTACACTGCAGGCCAAAGCTTGTCCATATGCTGAGGGAGAGCTTCCAAATCTGCAGACGTAGAGCTGAGAGATTATTGTACAAATGAATGACTGAGGAAGTAACCCTGGAGAGTAACAGGGAGAGGAGCAGAAGAGAGCAGAAGGAAGATACGTCAGAAACACAGTTTCCTTTGAAGTCCAACCTCAGCCAGATTAGACAGGGAGTTCAGGGGCCTAGATATTTCCAAGGCCTTGTCAAACAGAGGCAACAGTCTATGCATCCAATAGCATTTCATTATCTTTGGGCTCCTTCCTTTCTCTAATAAAGTAGAAATAGTGTGTACATTTCTACAGGATTTCCAACTAAGAAGATTCCTCCACTGGCCCAGGACCATCTCTAAAAGCATGTACCTGCCTGCAGTTAATAGCTAGAAACCACAGTCGCTGGGCAATGACCAGGCCACTAACTGTTCAAATGCCAAGACATTATACACACAAGGAGAATTCCCCAAGGCACAGCCACAGAAAGCAGAGTCCTGAAGGTATCCCTTCTTTCTTTCTTCCTTTCTATCTTTCTATCTTTCTTTCTTTTCTTTCTTTCTTTCCTTCTCTCTCTTTCTTTCTCTGTTTCTTTTTTTGAGTTATTTGTAACTTTTATAATTTTTAAAATATTTTTTATAAAATAATATTATAGCTCACAAAATTTGTTACATAATAGTATGTGATGAATAGGAAATTTTTTTCCTTTTTCTTTTTCTTTTCTTTTTTTTTTTAAAGAAGGACTGAGGTTTCCACATTTTGGCTTTCTTTTCTTTTCTTTTTGAGCTTCATAAGGTCTGTGAGTTGTTTCTTGTGTATTCAGAGCTTTCTGAGGCTAGTATCCAATTATTAGTGACTGCATACCATGTGTGTTCTTTTGTGACTGGTAATTGGGTATGATTAAAAATTTGTAATATTGGTAATAGAAAGTTTGTTTAAAAGTGGTAATGTGGTTGAGGTCCCCTCCTTTCATGCTGATCCCATCAGTTTTAGTCTGTGACACTGGCAAGTTCCTTAAAATGTCTGTCTTTCTACTTTCATCCGTAAAATGGAAGTACTTCCAGTGCCCATTTTGAGGAGGATAAAATGACGCATTTAATTCAAGATTCAAGTGTGTACCACACTGTGATTTTGCCATTTGTCCTGAAGTGCTTACCGTAACTACTTCAGGCTTCACAGCCCCAGTCATCTTTGCAACGACGTTTGTCTGGTTGCCGTGCAAACTCTCATCCTTCACCTGAGCAGCAGGCTTCCTGAACCCTTAACAGACAACAGACGTAATGAAAAGACTTAGGATCACAAGCTGGAGTTACAAAGGACATGCATGTTGTTCTATTGGAAAGAGGGAGCCACATCAGAATCCTCTCAGACAGGGGTGAGAATTAAAATGGAGAGAACCATGGGCACAGAGGAAAAGGGGTTTTTAAAATGAGTTTGCAAATATTACTATATGTTCTCCCTTCCTTTTACTTTCTGTTACCATTTCTGTAATGCTTTGGGGTTTTTGTTTGTTTGTTTGGTTTGGTTTTTGTTTGTTTGCTTGTTTAGTATTTTTGCCTCTTTAGAAGATCCAGTAAATACACAGCACTGTAAAACACTAGAAAAAAAGGAATAAATACTCCACCATGTTCCAGTGAAGAACAAAATGCCCAAATATGTTCAGTCTCTGGAAAACAAAACAAAGCAAAACAAAACAAAACAAAAAGACAGAAAAAAAAAAAACCTTCTGTAATTTTCATGTAAAAAGGGTACCTGAAAACTATCAATTTCTAAAAATAAATATTTATGTAATAAAGTATCCAAAATTGTAAAAGTATAAAGATGGAGTAGAAAACAAAAGTATTGGTTTGAAAATATTGAAAATATCAGAAATCTGGAAAAGTATTTTATATGGAACTATTAAAATCTGGCCATTAATGAATATCTGAAGGGGATAGGTGATTGTTGTTCAACTTCTCAGACTTACCTTTTGTTATGTAACTTCAATTATTGAAACAAGAGTGTTGAAATAAATGTAATCAGCCTGTGGCTGTCTACCTTGGGTAAACACAGTTCTGCTGTTGATATTGTTTCATGGCAAAGCCAGTAGCATTTCTTCATACTTGAACTGAGCCCCAGTTTAAGACATCTGTCTTCTCTTACGATCAATGACCTTATTACTACGAGTCAGAATACTCACAGATGATCCAAATGGTCATACTTGGTAGAATGATTCTCATTTACCATATTTGCATACTTCTGCTGTAAAGTAATTTATAAAGCAATTTGGGAAAGCTTCAACTCTTATTAATAAGTGCTGAGGCAAATAAAAATATAAAATGCATAGGTAGGGATGGCCAAAAGCATGTGAAAATATGTTCACTGTTAATTAGAGAGATAAAATTAAAAACGTAGTAAAATATGCTTTCACAACCATATTGTTGGCAAAGATGTTTAAGTCTTAGGTCATCAAATGTTAAACATGAAGCCACTATTAGTGGGAGTTAAAATTGGATCAACTGATTTGGAGAAGAATTTAGCAATATCAAATGCATCAAATAAAATTTGCATACAGTAATATGGAAAAAACCGCAAACCACAGTAATTCCTTAAAATAAGAATCATTTCTTGCAGCTGACAGGTTCACTCAAGTGTCTTTAGTCTGATAGGTGAGTCTAGAGAGTTCAGGTAGTCATGCAGTTGGGTTTTGGCTCTGACTGTGGTTTAGGATAGCTGCTGAGACCTTTGTACACTGATGCATAGAGTTTTAATGTGTGTGTACTATTTCCTTTCAGCAGACAATACACATTTCATTAGCAGTATCAGAGCTGTAAGAACTAGAGCATTCAATAACACAAGAAGAAAGTAAAAAGATGTAACCATTCTCAGGCTTCTACCTACTTAGTACTTGGCCAAAGCAGGGTGAGTAGCAGTGTAGGATTACTAGGACTATTGTAGGGGAAAGGAGTGGCAAGAAGAAGATCATTCACTGGGGTCACTCATTCAATCTACCTGACAAAGAATCATTGAATAAATTCTATGAGTCAACACTTCCAATAGCAAAGTCATTGATAAACACACGAGGAGACCTATATACATTTAGTAACTGGTATTACTTATAATTATGAAAACCTTTAAATGATCCTAAATATCTACTGGGTGAGTGAAAAGGCTGCTGAAGTCATAAAATAGACATCAGAATGCAGAGACATAAGTGAGATAACGCTATAACTAGCATGAGATATGGATTTTTGTCATTATTATTATTATTATTATTATTATTATCGATATTCTCTCAAATATTACATCCTGACCAAAGCTTTCCCTCCCTCCCCTTCTTTCATTTTTCTTCTTGCACCTTCCCTCCACTCCAAATCCATGCCTTGGCCAATTCCATTCAGAAAAGAGTAGGCCTCCCAAGGAGTATCAGCAAACTATGACATAGTAAGTTACAATAATACTAGGCAAAAACCCAGTAGGAGAAAAAGGGAACCAAGAGCAGGTGAAAGAACCCAGATACCCTACTTCCACTTTTAGGAGTCTCACGAGAACACCATCGAGCCACATAGTCATAACGTATATGCAGAAACCCTACATCAGACCCATGCGGGATCTGGGATTCTTGATTCAATCTATGTGAGAACCTATTAGGTCTGCTTAGTTGCTCTGTGGGCCATATTTTCCCAGTATCCTCAATTCCTCTGGCTCCTACCATCTTTCCTCATCTTTTTGCATAGGATTCCCTAAACTTTGCCTAATGTTGGGCTGTGGGATTTTGCATCTACTTCATCAAGCTCTAGATGAAGCCTTTCTGTTGACTACTGAGCTAGGCTCTGGGCTATGAGCATAGTAGAATATCATTAGGAGTCATTTTATTGACTTTTTTCTGGTCAGTCATCTCTAAAATGGCATGTGGCATGTTAATTCAAACAGCAAGGACGTAGAGAATATTGAGAAAGAACATAAGGAACAGAATATTTATGAATTGAAATAAACAATACAAAAAGTCATAATTGGTTTAGAAAAATACAAGCAATAAATATTAATTAAATAGAGGAAGACAAGGTGAGAGAAGAAATGAAATAGATGAGATTAAATTTTTTAAAAAATATTTTTAACAAGTTTGTAGTAATATGTAGGTGCTGATATATTATTTCCTTTCAAAGTTTAGGTAAGCAATAAAGTTGACAACTTACTTTTATATATACTGTTTTAATCCAAAGTGAGTCTACTAGGTCAACATACAATTGGTTGTTATGCAGTTATCTGCTCTGAATTTTGATTGCAGGTTTTAATCCCTTTAAATATAAATTGGTTAGTCATACATTAGGAAAGGATAGCCAATATAATTACTAAGCAAATGAAAATAGGGATGGCTTTCCGTGTAGATTATAAGATAGGTTTTTAAATCAAGAATGATCACAAAAGATGCAGAACAGACTTATTTAATAAGATGTTCAGTATAGCAAAAAGATATATCAATTATGAACACACATGTACACCTAACATTCAAGTACCATGGTATTTATAGATAATTCTGGGATAAATGAACCAAATACATAAATAGATAGCAACACAATTTTAGAGGAGAATTCAATGCTTCATTTTTGACAACGGAAATAAGATGTAGTCCAAAAATCAGTAAGTGAACAGTGGATGTGAAAAATATTTTATCAAGTGGGCCTACACTAAACATTCCACTCAGAAGCAGTGTATGCATTCTTCTCAGGCACACACACAGAACATTCTGCAGGACAGAACTCATTGTAGCAGAGCTCAAGCCCTAAAAGTTTTAAAAGATTAAGAAGATGCTAAGTGTCTTTCCTGACCACAGTGGAAGGACCAGAAAATTAGCATCAGAAAGAATGCCAGAAATGTCACAATTATATGACAATTAATGATTAATCTCTTGGATAGACAAGGAGCCAATGAAAGGTAGACAGTATTTTGAAACAAAGGACATCCTATCCAAGTTTAGGAGATGCAGGAATGCCATTACTAGAAAGGAATTTATTGCAATGATACAGGCTTCATTCAGAAAGCTTTCAGGTAAAATCTGCACCTCAGGAATAAGAAAAAGAAATAAGGACACATTTGGCAGAGTGCATAATACAAACTCAGTGGTTCTCAACCCTTCTAATGCTGAAACCATTCAATACAATTACTCATATTGTTGTGTCCTACAACTATAAAATTATTCTTGTTGTTTCTTCATAACTGTAATTTGACACTGTTGTGGATCATAATATAAATTTCTGTGTTTTTCAATGGTCTTGGACAACCTCTGTGAAAGACTCATTCAACCCCCAGAGTTTAAATCACTGCTTAGCTAGATTAAAAGAAAAGGAGAAAGTATTTAAATTGATGACAATGAATAAAGCCATGAGAGGCTCCTGTAAATGAGTATGTAAACCAACTGAAAATATCTGGAAATTTTTCATAAGTTCATAGAAACACAACATGCCAAGAGTGAAATAGGAAATTTGAAGAGACTTTATAACTAATGAGGAGATTGAGTAGTTAATCAAAACTAAAAAATAAATACAGAACTAGATAGTTTGATTAGTGAATTTTATCAGACATTAAATGAATTCATATTAATCCTTAATCTCTCCCCAAAATAAATGATACAAGGCACTTTCAACCTCATTGTAAAAGGCCAGCAGTATGCTGTTAGTGAAACAAAATTAAAAAGCTGAAGAAAATGATCAATCAAATCCTCAATGACAACATATATAATCTTTAACAAAATACTAAGAAATCAAGCTCAACACCACAAGACATTATTCAAACATTATTACTTACTGAGATGTTTGTCTGGATTACAGTATCACACAATCAGCATGACTCACCACTTAGTCTTGGTTTACTAGATCTACTCCATGAGTTTTTAAAATGGATCAGGTGACAAGAGGAGGCAAGGACACCCTCAGAACTTGGCTGATAAGCTTTATGCCATGAGTGGCCAAAACTATGATCATGGATTCACATCTCCAGGAGTGCACAAGAAATAAATATTTCTATCTGTTCCAGACCTTCTGAGTCAGCACATCTGGAAATGTGACTCATCTAATGCTTTCAGCAAGTCTTCCCAGTGCACACTCAGAGTCAAAGAGTACTGTCATCACTTCTGGTTAACACGTGCTCCATCTATAAGTCTAAGCATGAATGAATCTAAAATAATTGAAAAAAAAACTGCAAATGTGTGTTTATTTTAGTGCCATAGAGAAATGGCCAGGCATGGTTTCTCCAGGACAATGAATGTGAAATGTGATCTCCAAAGCAGGGACCCCAGATAATATTGCTCTGATATGTATGGTTTCATTGGATTATTGCACGGTGTCAGAAAAGTTGAAAAACGAGAAAATGAGAACAGAAGCAAAATTCGTATTTATTCACACGGATGGTTCTCATGCTGTGAAGGATAGCTTATGTGCCCCTTTTAACCGAAAACATAGGATGGCTTGCTTTGTCACAGAATATAAATCACCGTCTATTTCACATATTTGATAGAGTGATAGGAGACAGTTCAGCTTCAAGTCACAGTTTTATTTGCTTTAATGAAATAAAATGCCCATGGAATTTAATGGAATATGCCTCATAAATACTAGTTTAACTCTTATTCTAGTGGCCATATCTATCAAATATAATTTTCAATTGAAGTTGAAATTCTGTAAAATTTAATCACCAACTATGGAGAAAATAGCTCCCTGTGAAATGTATTACAACCTCCACTTAAAGTCCATTTGTGTGTTACTTGCCAAGTGGAACTTCTGAGGAGTCTTCACCTGCTCCAAAGAACACGTGCTTGTTCTGGTTAGTATCTGCTTTCTTATCATACTGCCAACATCGATGTATCAGAGATCAAGTGTCTGGAGCACTAAATATCTGTCAGGCACCATTGCAGGCAATAAGGACAAATCAGGAAACAAATCAGATCCAGCCACTGATAATGTCACATTTACAAGCAAAAAGTACTTCATGTGACAGCAGGAACACAGAAACAAAGACATCATTTTCTAACATGTTACAGTCTGATTAATGCCATAAACAAAACAGAACCAACAGGGTATATAGAGATTTGTCGCAGTGCTGTGCTTTGGTTGGCCCCGTGAAAATCTCTGATTGGGTGACTAAGAGAAATAGGAAAATGGACCATGGAGAAAGCAAGAGGGAGATCTTAAGAAGGAGGCAGAGTGCCAAGGCCCTAACTAAAGCATGTCAAGGTGTCAGAGAAGCAGTAACTGGGCCACTTACAGAAGCTGGGGTGGAGGGTAAAGTGCTTCAGAATGCAGCATGATTCTGTCTGTCTTAGTTAGGGTTTTACTGCTGTGAACAGACACTGTGACCAAGGCAAGTCTTATAAAGGACAGCATTTAATTGGGCTGGCTTAAAGATTCAGAGGTTCACTTCATTATCATCAAGTTGGGAACATGGCACTATATAGGCAGGCATGGTACAGGCCAAGCTGAGAGTTTCACATCTTCATCTGAAGGCTGCCAGTGGAAGACTGACTATCAGGCAGTTAGTATGAGGGTCTTATAGCCCACATATACATCAATATACCTATTCTAACAGAGCCACACCTTCTAGTGGTGCCATTCCCTTAGCCTAGCATATATAAACTATCACACTGTCTTAGTTAGTAATTGTGAATAGTTAGATGTTTTGTTTTGTTTTTTTGTTTGTTTGTATGTTTGTTTTTTGCCAAAAGCAGATTTTGAATCATTGTTTCAAATCAATCAGCTTCATTTATTATGTCAAATATTAGTTTTTAGGCTCAGGTAAAAATATCATTAGAAGAACCTGCCATCATGTCATGATTAGTGAGCTCTTCACTTGATGTCTGCGCTTACATGTTAAGGTGGAAGTGGCAAAAGAAAAGACTTGTGCAGATAATCAGGCCTTCTCTCATAGCTTTCCCTAAGGACAATGGAATTAACCGCTGCTTTAGACACATGGTTAACATTAGACAAAGGTAAAGTGTTCAAAATTGTATTAGAAAATACAGATGCTGGGAAAACAAGTCAGTGTCACATTCTCTGTCATGTTCGTATAGAAAATCCTGAAGACTCTTGCCCCACCATTGCCTTGCATTATTAACGATAATGTGTTACACCACATCCTTCTAAAGCACCTTTCCAATACCAATTTCTATCAGGGCAGACTTTCAGATGGCCTGGGTATTCCTGATTCCTGGATCCACCTGAATACATTAAGTTGGGATCTCTTAAGACTGGTGTCTAGGCATTAGCACTTGAAGAGGTCGCTGCTGTGTTCCAGCTTTCATAGTCCTGAGACCCACTGAGTACTGCTTGTTCTATTCTCCCTTGTGAATGGCATTCTCCTGTGCCAGCCCTAAGTCAAATCCCTCTGTAGGCCCTGCTACTCGTCTATGTAATACTCTCCAGGGATTTAACATTCCTTTGTGGCATTTCTTATTTAGGATTTATCTTCCTTAGACTCTTTTCAAAGTGATTCTTTAAGGGCTTGTTTACTGTGACATCCATCACTGGCCATCCTGGTGTTTTGCTACCAAGAATAATGATTAAATTGGAGTTAAATTATTTCCTCACTTTGTTTTCTGCATTAATGAAGTGACCTTTATACATGACCAGCTGAGCACTGATTGAGGTCACTTAAGGCAAATTTATCTTCACTAAATAGGACTTTGTTGTTTAAACTACAGTCATTGATTGGACAGCCCATAATGAGTGACACATTGTAAGGTTGTAAATATAAAACAAGTCTGTATTTTTCTACCATGCATTTTTTTTGTATATATGCACAACTCTTGCTCAATGTATTGGAAAACATATGATGTTTTAAAATTTGTGCTGATGCATAATCTCATAGTGCTGTATGGCCCTATGCATGCTACCATCAAGGAAGGTCATCATCAAATCTTACTCAACTGTGAACTCTGGGCTACAGTAACAGCCAAATCTGGCAAGGGTGCCCAGTAGTGCAATAATGACATGAATATCACAAGAACAACTAGGTTTTAAGGCTAATTCCCTATGATAAAATCCAGACTTGGTTCTACTTTGGGTCCAGGAACCTGTGGCTAGATAATCCCTAGATTCTCAACGTTAGCCCACTATTACTTTTTATAGTAAAAGGACATAATATTAAACAGACCTCTAACAACTTAGGGTTAAACCCTTTCTCTCTTCCTTGGAGACACTTCTGTTAGAAATAGATGGCAGCCAACATAGAGACTCACAACTAGTCAAAGAGGAAAGAATAAGAAACTGCTGAAAACAGTCCAAAAAAAAGACTTCTATATCTTACTCCATCCTTGTATGGCACAGGCATATTGCAGAAGATGAGGTCACAAGTGTGTTAGAGCCAGGGGTGATGGGTAACTACAAAAAACAGCATCTTTCAGACACAGCCGTGGACCTGCACACATGAACTCACAGAGGTTGAGACAGATGCATATGACTTAATGCCAGCGTGAAGTCAGAAGGTGGACCACAAAGTCCCACTCCCAGCCAAGGAGCTATTGGCAATTGACAGCTCCTAGGAGATAGGGGTGGTGGGCTCAGTTGGCTTTAAGCATATATACTTTAGTAAGTGGACTGTGCCCCAGTGGAAGGTCACATATCTTAAAATATATAGGTGACATAAAATGGCCTGATATTTTAAAGAAGAAGCAACCTTGGGGTATAAATCTGAGAAGAGTTGTAGAAGTAGGTGAATCTAATCAAAACACATTGTATAAAATTTATGAACTAATATAAAATATAAAACATAGATTGAATTTAAAAGCATGCTATCTTCTACCCTGCACTGTATGCCTCTTGAATGAAGTGACCATATGGAATTGCTTCACAGTAAATACATCTCTAGGACCAAGCACTAAGAAACAAATCAAATTTAATGGCTACTTGTTGGATTGACAATCTAGAAAGAAAAGAATTACCCAATGGGTTTATTTTATTATTTCAGATAATTAAAATTTAGAAAATAAAGAAAATTAGTGCTGTTTGAATCTTAAATCTTTTACAAAATGCTGTGTGTTGAAATCTTGCTCAACAGGTAATGGTCCTATTGAAAGTGCATAGTCTTTAGAGATGGGTCTAGTAGAAGGAAGTTAGGTCCCTGGGAGTGGCCTTGAAGGATATATTAACATTCAATCCTCCATCTCTGTCTGTCTGTCCATCTGTCTATCTCTGCTTCTCAACTACTATAAGATAAACAGTGTTCTGCCACCATTTGTTGCCACCTGCATACACTGATTAACTCTGATAGAGTAAGTCCAAAGCAACAAGGTCAAGTGAGCACTGACTGACACTCTGAAGCTATGAAACATACACCTTCTCTTCACATCATTGTATAAGTATTTTGCCATATATGGATCTTGTATAATATAGACAGTAGATATCACTCTTGGTAATCAAAATACCACCCAAAATAGAAGTGCTTAGATTCTCAAATAGGTAAAATAATAATTTTAACACAGATAGACTTCAGAAAAATATTTTCTAAGTTTTGACTGAAGTTTCCTGATAGCATATACAAAATTTGAAACTTCTTTAATCATATTTATGATTAATGTTATTAAAATAAGAAAGCCTATATTATGTACTCGAGAGTAACAGCTTATGAATTTCTCTTTCCATATATGTATATGGAAAAAATATATGCATATGGAAAAAGATATATATATATATATATATATATGTGTGTGTGTGTGTGTGTGTGTGTGTGTGTGTGTGTGTGTGTGTGTATCAATCTCTCTATCATCTATCTAAAGAGAATTATTGGAGTGGTTTACAGGCTGCAGTCTATCTAATTCAATAATGGCGGCTGTGAATGAAAAGTTCAAGAAACCTGTACTTGGTCACTTTATAAAGATGGAAGCTTCAGTTTTTCTTTAAAATATGCTGGCGTCATAAAGATGTAGAGTACAATTTCAGTGAAGGGGTGATTGCTTTATTAAGGTTAGTACAAGCCATGAAAGATCAAAGGTTTCTTTCTTCTATGTGATTATATAGACTTTCAGCAGAAGCCAGACTAAAGGTGTGCCTCCCCTTCTCAATATCTGGACCAAAGATTTCTACCTTTCTACCTCAGAAATCCAGAATTCACGTGAATTCACCCACTTCAAATGAAGAAAAAATATCTCTCACTGGTGTACCTTCCATTTCTGGATTATAGTGTATTCCAGATGTTGTCAAATTGACAGCCAATAATAGCCTTCACGACTTCATATACTCTCAAAAGGGTAGGGGCATGTTCTTTAATACTTCTATGTTTCCATTCCCTGTAGTGTTTTTGTCTCTCTGTGTGGGGTCAAAACAATCTCTGTTGTCACCAGAACTTCTCCAGTTGTGTGTTATTGACATAACATAAAAAGTAATAATATTCAAGTTAAAACTTTACATTTAATAATTTTGAATTATTAAATGTTGTAACTTACATGTTTCAAAAGAACGAAAAGAATGATGTAAAACCAAATGAGCATAAGTATTGAGATGATAGAGAGTTGAGTCGAAAGATGATAACATCATCAATGGATTGAAGATCCCAAAGGACTTTGGAATGACAAGGAATGTTGTAATTGACAATTTTCTTTTTACTGTTGTTTTATCAGGGTTGGTTGGATAGTCTTCCTGTGCATTTCAGGCTCTGTGAGCTCTTTATCCTCTTACCACATCTTCCTTAGTGCTGGATTATAGCTGTGTCCCTCAAGTCTCACTATATTTGTTGATCTGAGTTCAGAAGTTAATGCCCACACGTGTTCATTACTGTGTCCTGTGAATCTGAGAGCAGATCTGAATAGTGGGAAGTGTGGGTCTGACAGAGCTCTTTCTAAACAGCTCATGGAACAGTGTTTCCTCTCATCTTCCATCATCCTTTACCTCAGACACGGGATTCATTTTTAGGATAAAGCCAGAGAGGATCCATATAAAGTAAGGTTCTAGATAGACCCTGAGCATCCAAGGTCAAAACTCTTCGAGTAGAGATACATCATATCCTGACATCTAAGATAAGGACATAGATGCCCAAGACCCCTGTTGAGGAGGACTAAAGGAAACACATAACAACTATCCATCTTCTTGTCATATACATGGGTTTGTAATATTCCTCTACACTGTAAGCTGAGAAGACTTGATTCCACCGCAGCCTGATGCTATTGTCATCGTCACAGTCACACCACAATGAACTGGATGTTACCTGCTTTCATATATTTGAAGAAGAGTAGTAGTTACCAAGAGAAAGATTTAGAAGCCCAGCTGACTTGAAGTAACATGGAAACAACAAAAGAGACAAATCGGTTGCCCACACACAGAGTATCACAAGAATCTGCTATATTTGTAGAAACAGAAATTTTTTGTTAAAAACAAAAAAAATGTATTGTGCATATTTAATTATATATAATTCTGATATTGTAAACTGTACACATAAAATTATTAATAGAATGCAACTAATTATTGTCTCTATCATCACATACTTAATTTCTGTTCCTTAATAGGAATAGATAAAATATAAGCATTGAGCAAAATTCTGAATAATGCACTTTTATTAAATGTAACCCTCATGTTGTACATTTGATCTTTCAATTCCTACATATTTGCTATTTTGTATTTCTTGACCTATATTCTGATTTCTTTTCCCCAACCTAAGATTATATATATTATATTTCACATGTACATTGGGTCATCAGATATTTTCCTGTGACCTGTTTTACTTAGCATGATGTTTTCTATGTCCATCTATGTTGTGGGAAAGGGTGGGTCATCTTTTTTTCTGAAGCCTTAAAAACATTCCTTTAGATGTAACACATACATGAAGACAAAGTTGGAGTAAATCATCATTCTGTTAGTATCTTCCCCATCTCTGTGACCATAATACCTATCTTTGAATTTTAGAAGTTGTAGTCAATTCTATCAGGAAAAGCTTGATACAGTTTGTGGTGGTAGTGGTGGTGGTGTGGTTAAGGTAAAGGTGTTTAACTTCATGAGAGGTCAGCAAGCCCAGAAAGAATGACAGAAACCAGAGGCTATGCTCTAAGAATTTAACTATTCTGGATATCCTATTTGAAGGCAACCATAGATAAATTTTCTTTTGCCTGGATTTATTTCCTTTTATTACAATGACTTCAAGGTTCCTTTGGCCATAGCATAAATCAGGATCTTACTCCTTTTCATGGCTAAGTAATATTTCCTTATATGGATATGACATGTTTTTTTTTTTTTGTAATTAATCAAATAGTGGGAATGTTTTGGCTGTTATGTTTAATACCTATGAATATCTGTTAACAAATTTTTGTGTAAAATATGCTTTCATTGCTTTGGGGTACACAGATAGGAGTGAAATTGATGAATTACGAGATAACTGTTTGCTTTTCTTTGAGTAACTTCCAGTGTATTTTCCAAATCAACTGTGCCAGGTGACATTTCCATTGTCAGCTTGGGGAAGATCCAGTTTCTCCACATTGCCACTGACACATGTTACTGTGCATTTGTCTGGCTGTACGTATTATAAGAGAACAAATTTTCTATGTTCCAGCTTCAGACTGTGATACACAGGTTGCACCTTTCCTTAGATATGGCAGACTTGAAGCAAAGCTCAAGAACAGCCATGGTGATTTCCTACTAATTGTGTATATATCACTTTGAAAGAAATTCTTTCCTAAGACACAGAGCAGGAACTATTGCTAGAGGAAGTATGACACTGGGAATGGATTTGAAGTTTTATAGCCTGGCCTAACTTCTTGTTTTTACCCTGCCCTCTCCCTGGTAGAACATCCTTTGCCTCCCGCTTCTGTGCCTTCCAGACTCTGATACACATTATCCCCTCTGGAACCTTGAGCCAAAATCAATCCAATCTTCCACAGCTTAAATTCATTCAGGATATTCCAGCATAACAACCCACCAAGATTCAGTTTACATCCTGGAAGAAACAGCAGAAAGAATCTAAGAGCCAGGAGATGAGACAGAATTATATCTTCAGGACACAGCATGGTTCTTGCACCCGTGAACTCACACACTGCAGGGCCTGCTGCACAGGACTGACCCTGTTATCATCCCATTACAGGACCTTAACCACCCAAAGAGTTATTGGCAACCAATAGTTGATAGAGGAAAGAGAATTGTAGATACAGACACTGGTCAGTTACAATTGTTCAAGTAAATAAGTTCCCATCTGTAGTAATGCAGTCATCTCTAATTCAGTGCTGTGTGGGCCACACAATTAAAAGTTAGGATAGGGAAGGGGGTAAGAGAAGATGACTGGGGGTGGAGGATCAAAGTAACATATATGAATAAAATTATGAAACAATAAATGAAAAAAGAGTGGCTATTTTGGCCTTAGTATTTGATGATGGAACACTGGAAAACAGTAGTCCAAGAAGACTCATGATTTGTGACAAATGTCATGTTGCAAGACAGAGAGAGACAAAAGAAACTTTTCCTTGACTGAATAATACTGGAAACACTATTTATCAAAATGGAAAATACTATTAATATTGATCTTTACTTCACCTCATACAAAACTCAATTTCATGTGTTATAGATAAAAATGTGAATGACGACACAACAAACTTCTAGAAAATAGAAAGGGGGGTATTTTTATGATCTAAGTGTAGGCAACACCTTATTAAAGAGGCCCCAAAAGAAGTAACCAGCAAAGGAAGGACTGAGGTCATTAACTGATTCTATTCACTAAACGTATCTTCAGAAGACTAGAAAGACAATAGAATAAACCAATTGTCATGTATGTACAAAATCTATTGAAGTATTTTATCAAAACATATAAAAAAGATATAAAATTCAGTTTAAAAACACAACCGAATAAACAGAAAGATTGACAAAAACAACTTAACCAAGCATAGCAGGCAGTTACTTAAAATTTGGAAATCCAGAAAGAACCATATTCCAGTTTTAACAAGCAAAGATAAATGTGCTGCCAGTGACTGAAGGTTGGTGAAGCTTCAGAGCAATCCGACAGTATTGGAAAGAGGGAACTTAGGCCTACTCCGTAAAATGGTTTGGTAATATTCTGAAAATTAATATTACGATACTCTATGCCTTTATAAGAAGGAAAATAAAGCACATTAGAAGTATTAGTAAGAATACATGCTGCTTCAGTTACTTTTCAGTTGCTATGATAAAATGCCCAGACATAAGAGATTTAATTTATGGGGGATTTTAGTTGGCTAGCACTCCTAGAGGTGTCATGGTATGGAAGGTGTGCCAGGATCAGGAAGCTACTTGGTCACATTGCATTCACATCCAGGAAGAAGAGAAAGAGCAGGAAGTGGAGCAATGCTGTAAAACCTTAATCCTCCTCCTCTGCGCTGAGTGACTCACTTCCTCAGGAAAGGCTTCAATTTCAAAAGTTTCACAGTCTTCCCAACTGCTGACGGAGTGTTCAAACATGTAGGCCTCTGGAGAACAGTTCCCATTCAACACGCCCCAGTTTCTCATACCACGGTATAGTCTTGAGCAATTATATAAGTCACCCCGTAATCTGCACGCTATGTGAATCTCTTGACAGTCTTGTATGGCAGCAACAAGTCAGAATAAATTTTGCTCTTGTTTTGTTTACATTTCAAAAACAGGCAAGTCCTGAAAGGCGTTATAAAGTCAAGTTTGACGCTAAATAGGGAACAGGTGCTAATAAGTAAGAATGGGGCACAAAGTGGGGCTTTCTGGGGCACTGTGTATAATTGCTTTGTGATAATGTAGAATCTGGCAACTTTTGAGCTCAAAGATTACTTTTTAAAGACTAAACTCCATTGTACATTTACCATCTCCTCCTAGTGACATTTTATCTTTAAAGATATCTTCAAAATTTTAAGGGGAAAAAAATCTAGGAATTAAAAGTCCTAACATAGTCTAAGAGTACTTATTAGGTTAAGGTTTTATAATCTAAAAGTAACTTAAATACTCAAATGGACATCGAAGCCTTTAGGAAGCAGCTGAACTGACCCAGGAGAATTGTGGAAGATCTAAGAGGGCGGCAGCGCTAACCACCTACCTACACTCTACATCGCCTAATGAGTGGCCTGCTAAGGAAGGCAGAAGCTTTTAGGAAACCGCTGAAGCACAAACTCATCTCTCCAATAGGAATGTAAAACAAATGCAATCAAGTTCTTAAAGAGACTTTGAAGACAGTATGGGAGATCCAGGTTACATATCTAAGCCAAGACGATGTGTGTTATTATCTTGAGCAGGTGACAATTTGCCCGAATGCATTTGACATGGATATTGAAATGCTCTCTCGGGGATTCAGGAAACGGGACAGAGGCTCAAGTACTTGACCCACTGCTGCACGATCACAATGTTAGTGCCGTTTATGAGCTCAGTAAGTAGCGTTGAACAATGGCGGCCTAAGTGTCATACCCAGAGATCACATTGCAAATGCTACACAGCTGAGCACCGCCACAGTAAGTCAAGGACCGCTGATTCCGGTGAGTGGTGCAGGCAGACATCTGAAGGCCCGGGGGTCAGAACAATAACACCTCACTGTACAGGGAAGAGGGAAGATCAGCAGCTGATAGACGGAAGTCTAAGATAGAACTTTTTCCCCCCTCCGATCTTTTCTTTTTTAAAATTTATTAATCATTTTATTTGTTGTCATTTCAAATGCTGCCCCCATTCCCGGTTCCCCTCTATGAACCCTCCACACACACCGTCCCTGCTCCCTTTTGCCTCTAAGTGGGTGCTCCTCCACCCACCCACCTCTGCCTCACCCCTCCAGCACCCCTCTTTTCTGGACCATCAAGCCACCGCAGAACCAAGCACCTCCCCTCCCGCTGATGCTGGATGAACCAGTCCTCTACTACATGCAGCAGGAGTCATGGACCAGCCCATGCATGCTCTTTGGTTGGTGGTTTAGTCCCTAGGAGCTCTTAGAGGTCTGGTTAATTGATACCGTTGTTTTTCCTATGGGGTTGCAGTCCCAATCAACTCCTACAGCCTTTCCCCTAACTTTTCTGTTGGGGTCTCCTGGCTCAGTCCAATAGTTGGCTGTGAGTGTGAGCCTCTCAGAGGCCAGCCATACCAGGCTCTCCTGTCTGCAAGCACATCTTGGAATTAGTAATAGTGTTGGGGTTTGGTGTCTGTGGATGGAATGGATTGAATGGTAGGGCAGTATCTGAATGACTTTTTCTTCAGCCTCTGCTCCAGTTTTGTCCCTGCATTTCCTTTAGACAGGGACAATTCTGGGTTAATTTTTTTTAGATAGGTGGGTGGTCCCATCCCTCAACTATCTCGCTGATGTTGGGTATCTCTGCTGATGTTATCACCATTTTCTGGAAATCTCTCAAATCACCATTTTCAAACAGCTGTGAAACATAGACACAATAGTGAGCATTGTGGCAACTTTGTGCACTTGTGCTAGAGTAACACAAATGTTATAGAATTATCTAGACACTTTCAATTGATTTCAGGTTTACTCCCCCAGGTAAAGCCCATGCCTGGCAGTGTTAATGAACTGGTGGCTAGGTGGGCTATAGGCCCGGGCAGGAAACCTATTATTATTCTGCTAAATGAATGTATTGTTCAATTTACCTCAAATGTCCTATCTCTCAGTCCTGCAAGCATATTGGTGCATAAGGTGTCAGCCAACACAGAGACCCACAACTGGCCGTCGTGAAGAGAATAAGAGATTTCAGAGTGCTAATCCTAAATGGTTTGTCAGTATTATACTCCTGGAGGCTTGGAGATTATTGCAAAAGGGGAAAAAATGAAAGATCATAAAAGCCACTGGTGGTAGATGACTTCAAAAAATATTTTTTAATATTTATTTGATATTTGCATATGCAAATTCAGATCTACAGCGGCAACATACACAAGACCTATGTAAGCTCAAGCCAGACAAATATCCCAACATGAATAGGAGAGGTGGGCACAAAGTCCAGCACTAGCAGAAGAACCATTAATAACTGTTTTGTTTCAGGAGAGGGGAAAAACAGTTTTTTTTAGTGATGGACAACTTGACTTATTGTCACATTCCAGGGGAGGCCTTGCACCACAGAGTCGTTGGTCAATACAAACTGGACTTACTAAGGCTGAGGGCAGACCATGACATCGGATAGTCCCGGAAGGTGGCGTGAATCTGGGAAAAGGTGGAGAAAGAGGTGCATACAATCAAGACGCATTGTGCAGAACTTTCGAAGAATTAATTAAAACCTGACTGCTGAAGGAGTAATCTAAAAGGATAAGAAATGGTTGACTAGATATGCACATCAGAGCTCATTTTTAAATGTCTCCTATTGGGGCAAGAGAGACAGTTTAGCCTTTAAGAGCACATACTTCAGTCCTGTGTCCAGCACCCACACTGCACAGCTTATAATTACTTATAACTGCAGCACCTGGGACATCTTTTGTTCTCACCTCCACTGGAGCACGCACTTACATATATGCACACACACATACAAACACAATTAAAAATAAAGACAATTCTTCAAACAAAGATCCCCAAGATCCCAATTCAGTACCACTTCAAAATGCTTCTAGGGTTGCAAAATTAGTGAAATCATGTCTCTCTGTCTGTGAGGACGTGGGGACAAGATCACCATTATGACTCACTTTGGGGAGTCGAACAGTGGCAAGTTTGAAGCAAGAGACTGGGGAATGGCTCACAAATTTGGTATTATCCCTTTGCTCTTCTCCAAGTCCAAAGCTTCTGTGTGAAGAACTTTGGACAGACTAGCAGAATAAGAAGACAGTGACCTTTAGGGGCCTGAAAAATATGAGACAAGATAGATTTTCCTGCTTAAATATCAGCCTATTTGCTAAATGGCTGAAGTGATCCCGGGCAAAACAAATTAAAGGACCAAATGAATGGACCAGCATACATAATCATTGGCAGAGCTAGTAATGTTCTTTATAACAAGATTAGATCTCCGACAAATGACCCAAGAATACTAATCAAAAGTGTGTACTTTTTAAATGTATCTTTAAATGGGTGGTGAATTTTTCAGGACATATTGGAGTTTCTTTATTGTTGCATATTTAGTGGCAAAATAAAATCTTTCTATTAAAAAAAAAAACTTGTATCCACTTAAATGTTATAAATCTGCACAGAAATCTATGTTTTTGCATCAAATCTGCTTTGAGAGCCAGCAAAAGCTTAGAAAGCACTCTCAGGTAATCGACCTGGGATTAAACATTACACTGCATAAACTGAGTTTTACAATTAGCTATGACATTCAGGTTTCTAACTAATAGGAAAAGACCTGCAGAGCAATTTTCAAGCCAGACAATGGGTATTCCCCAAAATTTTCATGTATGTATATTGCTTTAGAAACTGATCAAAAGCTTCATAAAAGATTTGCATGAGACATTATCTAGATGTCTTAAATAATTATTGAAATATGGAATCCCCTATAGAAGAATAGCAATCTAGATTAAATAATGTTTTGCAAAGTCTAGATATGTGTTAGAGATTAGATTATATGCCAGAGCACCTATGGTCCTGGGTTACACCCCCAGCACTACAATATATGTATTAGATTACTTAGACCTGTAACAATCAATTTGAGGATCAAATTTTCTATTAGTTTGAGACTGGAGAGGTGCTTCAGCAATTAAGAGCACTAGCTACTCTTCCAGAGGCCCCGTGGTCCAGTAACAGCAACCACATGGTGTCTCACAACCATCTGTAACTCTAGTTCCCGCACACCCAAGGGTCATTACTGATCTCCTGGGTTACCAGCATGGAGGAAGTACATAGACATACATGCAGACAAAATAATCAATGTACAAAAAATAATTTATGTCATCTAAACAAAAGTATTCAATGGGGACAATAGTTCTTAATGAAAGTTACTTTAACAATTGATTGTTCATAATATATTGCATTTTACCACCTCCTTATACAAGAAAATTCAACCAAATTGGATTATATACCTAAATAAAAAGCTAAACTGTTATATTTTGGCCAATTTAGAAGAAAAACTGTTGTAGAAAGTCTATGGATTAAACAAAGGAGTCTTAGGTATAAGATCAAAAGCACAAGTGTTTTTCTAGACTCCAAACTTAAATATAAGGTGTTTTATCACAAAGGAACCCATCAAGAAATGAAAAAGACAACCTCAAAATTGAGAAAGCATTTCAAACCACATATCTAAAGCTATATATTATCCAGAAGATATATAAAAAAAACCTTACATTACAAAAATAAAAAGACAAACTAGTTAAACCTGGTAAAACACCTAAATTGATAGTTCCCCAATTAAGAGGCAATTGGTCAATACACTCATGAGAAGTTCAGCATCCTTAGCCATGGAAGAAATGCAAATCCAAATTCACAATGAGCTAATTCATTCTCAGAGTGACTGTAATAAAACAAGAGGGCAAGGGAACACTCATGATGTGACAGTGCTTGTCAGGTATTGAGCAACTTGAATGCTCTTGGTGAGTGATTTGCTGTGAGGACTGCAAAATGACATCCCAGCTTTGAAAACAAAGCAGCAGTTCCTGAAATGGATAAGCAAAGAATTAGCTTCTGACCCAGCAGCCCTCCTTGCAGGAGTGAACCCAAAAGAAATCAAAGCATGCCCACACAGAGCTGTGTAGGTCCTGCTCACAGCAGCAACATTCAAAATAGAGAATAAATGCGAACAACCAAGATGTTCATATTAATGAATAGGGCAATAAAATACTCAAACAATATATTATAAGAAGTAAAGTACTGATACAAAATGTCAATGGGTGAACTTCAAAAACGTACTAAATAAAGAATCCAATAGTAACGGCCACATAGTATATGATTTTTATTTACATGAACTGTCCAGAAGAGGTAAATCCATGTGGCTAAAAACAGGTGGTAGTTTCTAAAAGGAATGAGAAAGAAGTGCTAAAGGGTGTGCAGTTCCTTTTTTGGGTGGGGAAACTACTGTAAAATGAAATGTGGTAAAGATTGGAGTTAGATTTTAAGAATTGAATGCTATAGCAAGTGAAGTCCAGTAAAACCACATGTTTTTAAATACATATGAGATGATTTACCTAATCTTGTCACAGTGGAGTAGATTTATATATGTAGAGATAATAAGAGAGACATTAATTTTTTGAATCATTTTATTTGATAAGCCAGGTACATTAATTTCAAATGTGCTAACTCAGGATGTGGGGCATAAATACTAAGAGAAAAGTAATATTTGGTATTCATGACTTGGTTAAAAACAATCTCAGCATCCTGGGGAAAGTCTAACTTGCTATGAATTCCGTATCTGGGTAGTGCAAACAATTGCTTTGGAGAAGCACTGAACTAAGTTTCAAAATTTTAAATATCAAATATAAGTAAAAAAATCAAATAAGCATTGTTTTGTAAAGTCCTCCCACACACTCGTATTCATATGAAAAATGCATGCTAATAATTCATCTTCGTTTTTTTTTTTTTAACTCTGCTTGCCAAAGAAGCAGGGGAGGTGTGATATTTTAATCATCTGCGCTGCTTTAATATTCTAGCAACATATTTTCTCACTAAGTTCTAAACAGTCATTTTTCAAACAGACGCTATGAGAAGGACTGAGAGAAAGTTTATCTTGTTTTGCATAGGAAAGTCATCAGATGAATTGATACATACTTAAAATAGTTTGTAGCTAGGAAGTACAAGATGAGTTGTAAAGAGAGAGATAATTGAAATATAGTGACACCTTCTTTGTAAGGTAAAATGAGATTTCTGTAAAATATATAACCAGTGACCAGATTGGTCCACAATTATTCTTTGTAGTTAACTTCCAATTTATGTTCATTAATTTACCCCCCCCCTTGCATTGCAAACTTCTCAAAGCCATATAAGGAATAATAGGTACCCACAGAAAAATTCAAGAATCATATTCCAGTGTTCCACAGCATCGGGGATGACTGAAGGTTTAAACAACCAAATACATACTCTATGACCATCTTTTGAGGGGACCTCAAGACTTCAAACATAATGACAAGGGGAAGGTAGTGTTGTCACTTTGAGTTAAACTGTGAATGAGCTGGGCATATATTGAAATTATGGTCTATCCAGTTAATATGGACAATTGTCACATGCCCATAAAAAGGTAAAATGTATTAAATTTTAAAAAAAATCACATTTTGAATAAAATGGTAATATAAAAAAGCCAAGCCTCCCACTGGATGAGGAGCAGAGCGCTTAATGTCAATAAATCAACCATTTGAATCCTGTAGTAGACAAAGCATCCTCATGATTTTTATAGCATCATCCAAGACAGAACTGTATTATTATGTCATGTCATAGATGAAGAAATGGAGCTTTGTGGAGATTGAATAGACTACTTTTATAAAACTGCATATACAAAACCTAAATCCAAGTCCTTCTTTGAATCATTCCTGAAGAATTGCATACTAGGCCTGTGTCTATTATTATTAACTGTGTGAGAACCCAGTCTCTATGTAGTAATTGGCAGGGATGGCTATGGACAGGCAAGAAAGTCATGCAGTAATAAGAAATGTAAGTTTCCCCAGGTCACATAGGGTTTTAGGTATACCTTGAACATATCTGGTAATTAGGGAAGTGTCACTTACTACCTCTCATTGTTCACAGAGTCCTTGTCTCATTGCCGAGGGAGTTCAGTTCTAACTTTCCTTTTCCTGAATTCTCTTCCATACATACTCCGTAGTCATCATTAGCCTGTATGCTTTTCTTTTTCTCTTCTGTTGTTGCTGTTAAGGACAACACCTTTCTCTCATGAAAAAATTTCAGTTGTTCAAGATAGTGTTAACCCATCAGATTGCTTCTACCCAGTTTTGATAAACCATGCAGTATGTTAGCTTTATCCATGTGTGTTCGCACTTGTACCTTTCCACACTGTGAAAGCATGTCTGGGCAAGCCCCCCGGACCTGTTTTAAACTATGTGACTCAATCTGTATTGATCTTAGTACTGAAATTTTTCTTCTTACATTAGAGATGAAAACCAAAGTTTGGACTTCTGTTGCAACTAATTTTTAAAAAAGGAAGGTTACTTATCAATGGCATATTTCAGGAAAAATTGTGATGCCTAATCTTAGAGCTCCTAGAAACCATTACCAAGAGGAACACTGTCCAACTGCCCAAGAGTGGAGCCTACCCAAAGGATGTCATGTGTAGGACACAGGTGAACAGAACGGGACTCTGAGGTAATCTTGTCTGTTTGTTTGTTTGTTTGTTTTCATGTATCTGACCAAACAAGTCCTTGCTTTTGGTGTTATGGCTAATATGACTTTCTTGTATAGTATAATACAAATTAGGGACACATCCTACTGAGGACTGTGTGGTGGCTATAATGTGAATTATATATACAATGAGGACATTGTAATAGAAGATGGGGTTGGTGATGTGTTCCAGGAGTAGTCATTGAAAATCATGATGGCCATATAACAGATTTTAGAATTTACTTTGTATAAAAACACATCCATTATTTACACACACACACACACACACACACACACACACACACACACACACACACACACAAACACACTTGGGAGGCAGGAAGAGAGAGAGAGAGAGAGAGAGAGAGAGAGAGAGAGAGAGAGAGAGAGAGAGAGAAGAGAGAGAGAGAGAGAGAGAGAGAGAGAGAGAGAGAGAGAGAGAGAGAGAGAGAGAGAGAGAGAGGGAACAGTGACATGGTGCAACCTCTGTCTTGTTCTCAAAATAAATCTCTGGATGACAAGGGAGAGTGATGGTGAAGGAAAGATGCTTGAATTAGGGAGAAAAATCACTGCATGATAAAGCATGGGAGATGGAAAAGAGGAAACTGTTTGACTACAGTTCAGAGAGAGAAATAATAGAAATGCTGGTAAACATTGCAGAATTTCACAACTGATTGGTCAAGGGAATAATCACAATGTGTGGCTCTGAGTCAGAATGGTTTTCAATTTTTTCTTTTCTTCTTTGCATTAAATCAGAGTACACATTCCTGCTTACACAATTTCAACTCATTTGTATTTAAGGAAGCTGTTGAGCATATTCTCATGGTCTCTCTGGAATTACTTTGCAGGACACTGATAAGTTCTCTGTATCCGTGAAATGAGACAATTCAAGCCAGATTAAAATATGTATAGACAGGTTTATTGTCACAAAGAGAGAGATGGGAAGATGGGAGGTGGAAAGAGGAAGAGAAAAAGAGGCAGAGAGAAAGAGAGAGAGAGAGATAGAGAGATAGAGAGAGAGAGAGAGAGAGAGAGAGAGAGAGAGAGAGAGAGAGAATCAGTCAGACAGACAGACAGACAGACAGAGAGACAGACAAACAGACACTGACAAACAGACAGAGAAAGACAGGGAAACAGAAACACAGAGAGCCAAAAAGAGATTCACAGAGAGAAAGACACACACACACACACACACACACACACACACACACACACACAGAGAGAGAGAGAGAGAGAGAGAGAGAGAGACAGAGAGAGACAGAGAGAGAGAGAGAGAGAAGGAGAGAGAGAAAGAAAGAGACAAAGAGAGACAAAGAGACAGACAGACAGAGAGGAGACCAAAATACTTGGATTGTATAAGGAAGAGCCTCTGAGGGAAGGACAGCCCAGGCATTGAACTTGAATGGAGAGTTTTGGGTTTGACACTGGGGATGCCAGGTAGAGGCTGAGACCTGAGAAATTCTGGGAAAATCTAGAGGCCATGTCAACTTTGGTATGTAAAATATGCACCTCAGCCTATGGTCTGAGTCTGAAACCTAACAGACAAGATTGTTAGAAGGGATTTAGATTTTGCATATAGCCCCACCCTATGTTACTACAGGTTACATAAAACACAGTGCTCTTTTCCCAGACTGTGTCTTGTCCTGAGAAGTTGTAGTTTACATGACACTTTTGGTTCCATTTTGGGATGGAAGATGACTACACCTGGGTGGATGTGTGAAGGCCACTGTTTGTGTAGCACCAGCCAAGTGGCACAGACAGATGAGTTACTTATTCCTTGACATAGAAAGATCAACACCCTATAAATCTGTCAGGATGAGTTGGGACTGTGGTATAGGATGAAATTTAAAGGGGGTAATTTTTTTTCTAACCTGGCTAACTCACAAATGGTGGAGACAGAGACCTATTTTGTTTACTAGCAAGCTTTAAGCACCATGGCTGGGCCCATTCTAAGCTATTCTAACCCTCTAAACTGTCTACATTCTAGCCACAGGCCCTGTGTCACCGCAGTTTGAATTGCCTGGCATTCCTGCTCCATTTGTGTTCTCATTTCTCTTGGCTATTCTTCATCATGTCCAGCCTCATGGTGACCATCTTCTTCTCCACCCGACTCTTCTCTTCCTTGACCCTCACCTGCCGGGTGACAAACTCTTTCTCTCGGTTCTTCTCCCTCAGACCCCTTATTGGGATTGGAAGTCCAGCGTTTCTATCTCCTCTGCCCAATCATGGCGGTTTTGCCTTTTATTAACTCATCAGAGATACTTGGGGAGCATCCTTTACACCACATTTATACAGGCGATTCTTCAATATTAATGACAATGCTTGTGTCTGGACTGTAATTAGATCTCAAGGCACAGAAAACGACATCTTAATACACAGAGAACAAGACCAACACTGTGGAGCCACAGGGGAGTATGAAAATCATATCAGGGAAACTAGGCCCAAATCTTATTGGATGTATTAGAACAAGAAAAAGTTTAATTCAATTTGAACCCCTAATGAAGTGGACGTGCACTATAATATTGAAAACATGATCAACCCATTCAGCTGTGTTTTCCAGGAGAACTTCTGACTGTCTCTGAGTCTTCATTCTAGTTTGGTCACCATTGTTGCAGTAGCTTATTTAATTGCCACCTGTCCATCATTAATGTTCATGCATCTGGACCTGCTCTCCATCCATCCACCCTTGCTTCCATCCTTGCATCCATCCATTGTCCACTACTTCTTCTGGACCCAGTCTTGCCCTTTTACTTCTGTAGCTGGACTCATCTTTACAACTCTGTGCTCAAACCTGTGACTTATGCAGCTGCCTTCTCTAGCTTCTTCCATGGAGCTAAATTTGCTTTCTTATCACTTCAAATGTCCATTATCGTATATCTGAAACCTTTTAAACTTTCCTGGGTCTTCTTTAACCTTTATAATCATTCTTCATCCAACACAGCTCCCCCATACACACACAAACACCACATTGGTGACTAAGAATTAAGATTATAGCAAAAGAAGCTGTGTTTAGTTGTGAATAGTAGTTACCATTGAAAATAGCTGCTACTTAAACAGCAGTATCTTGTATATTTCTTTATTGGACGATACAATATAGAAAGATATAAGCATATTTATCTATGTTTCTGACCTAGTACATTTAGGCCACACTATAGTCATACTTTAACTTGAATTGTTTTGTAGACAGAATGAAAAAAGCCCTTTATTTTATTGGACTATATTGCAACCTTGTTATTTGTCTGGTACTAAAATTCCTGCCCACTTAAGAAATATTGGTGAAATTAGGAAAAAAGAGCTACTCAACACAACTCTTTATTATGAGCTTGGATTCCCTTGGGCAGGAATTCTCATAGAACGTAACAAAAATGGATTGACTTTACTTTTTAATGTCTGGGCCCTCAGGTGGAAAACTCTGATTTGGATGCTTTGAATACTTACTATCATTTGTCATTCCAGCAGTATAGTCAGAGATGGTGTGAAGTTTATGCTGCGATAACTTGGACTATGGCCTCAGGTGAGATGTTTGCGATTCAGCTACTTCTTCTGGCCTTGGCATGGTCATCAACTCCAGGGAAGAGAGATCTCTGTGGTGTCCAACATGTACTTCAGTTCACCAGCAGTCATAGCAGCGAGCTAGGTAAAGCAGTAATGGGATAGATAGCTGGTAAAGGTAATGGGTTGTTAAGGATGCAGGAGTACATGGTAGTGTAAGGTTGTTGAATGGGATTCTTAGGATCCAGCTTTGGTGTGGTGTGATACAGTCATGATACTGAGAGTTTTTGGAGATCCAGATGACTTTAAGCTACCCCTGTTTCTGTGAATAATCTCATTGAATTTATTGGTTGTCTACATGGACTACAGAAGAATCATTCATGTGGCCAGAAAACTTATTTGGCTCTATATGAGGTGAATAGACATTGATATGGGTCCCCAGGAAATGCCAGACAACTACCAACTCCAGTATTTGTTTATAATCTTTTCAAAGGACCTTGTGCTGTGTAGCTCTTATTGGGAGATGGGAACAATTTTATTCATCCCAGATAAGAAACCAAAAAGAGATAAAATGAATGATTCCACCCTAGTTTATTTCAGTGAATTGGTGAGTTTATTAGTCGTTTACAGGAGTATGGGTAAAGTTTCCTTAGGAGAAAGATGACTCAAAGGCAATGGTATCATCTGAAAGTCTCACCCAGTATATAGGATGATTCCGGAAACCTGCATCTCTGGACCTCCTTGCATGTCTTGCAGGTGTTTCACAGTAATCATCACTGTTTAGGGAGGGACCCTTCAAATCTTTTAATTTCAGATATTTCTTGAGTATTGTGAGCTGTTTGTTTTCAGGGACTTGCACATTTTCTTTATTTCTTAAATATTAAGGAATCTTTCCTGATGATAGAAGGTTTAAATTTGGGGGTATTTCTATGTAACACCTGTGTTTTCTGTCAACATGATACTTGGATTCTGAGATTTAGAACCTTAACAGCATACATCTAGTGAAGCTTCTAGAAAAGCCACAAACTGGGTTGTGTAGCTAGCTTCTGATGTTATGGTTTCAGAAGTCAAAAAACTATATTTTTATTAAAGAAATTACATCTACTAGATTCAAGCTGACCCTCATACAGACCCTCAAAGAGTATAGTGCCAAGAAATACACATTCATTTCTAAAATTGTATGCACATCATTTGTAGACATAAACAATTACCTACAAATATATTGTGCTTTTAGTGTGTGCTATGCAAAATTCAGTATGTCTTCACAATAGAGTTTTTACATTGACATGCTTTATATTTTTATCTGTAATGGTAGAGTAAGAATCTATTATTATGGTTATGATGTTAAAAATTTTATTTCAAGAAAAACTTAGTGTAATTTGTTGCTCACATGATTTTAAGTACTCACTTACAATTATTAACTTTACCATCGTGTTGTGTAATGAATGCATAGTCTATTTACATGTACTTAATCTGGTCTTTAACACCAGGGCTGGGCCATAGCCTATTCAGGGAAAAATCTTGTTCTTGTGAGCTAAGGATAGTTTTCTAGTTTGAAAAATATATGAAATTTGACTTTTACTCCTCACAGTTATTTTTCAGAATATGGTCACAATGATGGATTGCTTACGAATGGTCCATGACTATCTTCATACCTGATGGCAGTTTGGCATTTAAACTAGAAACCATATGGCTGATATGGCTGGTCTAAAACATTTGTTACCTGAGCCATTACAGAAAATGGTTTCCAACCCTTGGCATATGGTACACAATATTTATCAATCCTTAGTTGTAGAGCTTATATTTGGGTGATAAAATTGATGAATGCACATTATACCACACATAAGTAACATATGCAGGATGTAAATTATTGCTGGGAAGGAGACGTCAGAGAAGCAGGATATTTATGTCCGATGCAATCTTGAGTGATCCCATCACTTGATTACCTTTATAAAGACTACAATTCTAACCCAGGCCACAGGCATTCCTACTGACAGGGTTGAGTTTCCATATTCCTCCCTCCTTCCTTCCCTCTCCACCTTGCTATAGAGCACAGGCTGGTCTCGAACTCTACCCTCACTTCTCTGCCTCTGAGAGCTAGAATTAGACATTTGTGTTTAAACCATACTATTGGGACATAGACTTATTCTAGGCTCTGCTATTTGTCTCTATCTTTGTCTGTCTCTGTCTTGCTTTCTCTATTGCAATTCTCTGTGTGTGTCTATGTGTGTCTATTTCTAATTTTTTGTGAGTCAGAAATCAAACTATTAACTTCAGCAATTCTTTTGTTATTCAGAATTGTTTCAGTGAATCTGAGTTTATTGTGTTTCTATATCAAGTTTTGGGGGATTTGTTTGTTTGTTTGTTTTAGTTTGTAAAATGATATGCTGTAAAGTGTACAGGGATTTCATTGACTCTACAGGTTGGTTTTGTCAGAATGGGCCTATCTTGGCCTTAATAGAGACCACGTATAAAGCTCTACTCATTACACAATAAAAAGCAAAAGAATGCCTTGAGAATGTTTTAAACAAAGGAGTAAAAATGCCTTATTATATTATATAAGCTATGAATCCCTTGTAGCCCTCTCGGAGACAGGAAGCTGATAAAGCCTATTGAGGACTGTGGGGCACTTCCCCTTACTGCTATAGACCTGTTCTCTCCTTACTGACCACCTCTAAAACAACCTTAAGTTATATTATAGCTAGACTTTCTTAGTGCATTCTTAACTTCTCGTACTTTGGCCAGGCCACTCAAGATTGCTCCCTTTCCCCCTAGACTATAAGAATTAAAAATTCTTTGTCCTATGGAACTGAAAGCTCTGTTGCTTCAGTGACCCATTGTCCTGGCTACGGTGCAGTGTCCTAACTTTCCTAATATTCTGGGGACAGAAGTATCTGCCTTTCTCTTTAAGACACATCATGCTCTAATCTGTGGTGACTCTCCTAAAATTGAGATCTGAAGGAAACTGATTAATAATAGTAGTAGTCTCTCTTCAAGGATCTAGGTTTTTACCGACACTTCCTTCATCACCTTAATACATACCTAATGTCCAAAAGCCTGGCCCATATCTAGAGTCCCTCCCACAAGACTTTTTCACTGGAAGATACCCTGTGTTCCTGTGTTCCATTTCTTTCTATCTAGATAGCTGCTTTTCACCAAGGCCCTGACTGCAAAAGCCGTTATGTTTTTCTGTGTCAGTAATGGAAGACATGGGGAAGGCATCACAAAAAACAGAGATATCAGAAACAACTTGCTGCTTAGATATCCCACAGGGAGGAAGAGAACTGGCAAGGATGAAGAGGGAGATAGACAAGATGTTGTTCCAAATAAGCATGTGGGAAGAGAAGAGCGAGGACTGGTCGGCCAGGAACATTGCTGAGATGCAGGGCCTGACAACAGAAGCTTCTATCAGGGTGTCATACTGGGTATACTGAGTAAAGAGAGAGAGGAGAAAGGGGTCGCACTATGGCTTAAGGATTATCACCACAGACCGGAACACAGTTTAGTGATAAAGTTATTTTTCAGCTTGTGTAAGACCTTGGGCACTGGCAGAATAGTCACCATAACATAGGTACATAGTTTTTGCACCATATTACGGGTCAGTGGGCCCAATCTAATGCAGCGTTTCTCAAACTGTGGTCATATGACCCTTTCACCGGGTCAACTAAGACCTCTGGAGAACAGATATTTAAGTCACATTTTGTATTGGCAGTGAAATCACATGTATGACTTTGCAGCAAACATAATTAAATTGTTGGGAATCACCACAATGTGAAAGACTAGATTAAAGAGTTGCAGCATTAGGAACAGTGAAAGCCACTAGTCTAATAGGATGCACCTAACTCTCTTTAGGGAGGTAGTTACAGGTAGATTCTTATAACTAGACTGAGCAGAGTTGGGAAGAACAGAGAATGAAACACTCCGGGCAGATGTGGCTGACTCCCACCTTTGTTTTTGTTTGTTTGGTTTTTCTGCAATAATAACCCTGTACCAAATTGCATGCAGCATTTTCAGTAATTCTGTGATGCAATATAGAATTACAAATGTTGTGTATAATATGCATATGTATGACTACATAGTTACAAGGGAAAATCCCTTAAGCCAATTACATCAAGTTGAGTTTGTCTGAACCATGAAAAACAAAGCAATTCCAAGATCAAGCAACTTCCAGAGTCAAAGCGAGTTCTGAGAAATCCAACCAAAGACAATCAAAGACCATTCCTAGTAAAACAGAAATGAGGCATGCAAAGCCTCTTAATTGGCCACAGTTTAGTCAATCAACCAGGCAATTGGTTGCAGCTTAAGTAGTTAATTGATTGCACTGTCCAGCAGCCAACCACACTCAGTAACTGTGACAATAAACCACATAGTGGTTTGTTGGAACCCCCCACAGACATGGGCCATTCACAGCCTCTTAATTTATTTATGTTTTGGCAGCACATGGGGCAGGATGGTCACCATAGTATAGGTACATAGTTTTTACTCTGTTCTTAGAGTCATTAGGATCTCTGTCTCTCTGTGAGTGTTTGTGTGTGTGTGTGTTCAAGTGTGCATGTTTATGCAGTTGTAACAGCAAACAGCACATACTGTAACTAATAAAGGCGTCCCATCTGCTGCGCTGGTGGCTGGTGTACTGTGGGGCCAAGGTTGGTGTTTTCTCGGAGAAGCATCTTACCCAGTGCATCAGTTCCTTGCTTTGGACAGAGGATGGATGATACCCTTGCCCGAAATCAGTGGTCTGAATGGGCCTCTTCCATCCAGGATTTGGGTCTTCCCCTCTGGGAAATCACACCTCTCCTCCTGTGTCACCCAATATTTTTCTTTTCTTCTCCTCACCCCCCTTAACCCCCAGCTCCACCACATTATATCCTTTTATGCATAAATCCTTCCAGGCACTGGACTCTTTGGGACTGTGCATAAAGTTAATTGGTTGTGAATGACCCTTATTAGAATTTACTTCCAATAGGACATTGGATGGTCTTGAAGCAATTTGATGGAGAAGGGCTGAAATGGGACAATATGTAACCCTAATGAAGGCCATCTTAGGATTTACCAGAGGAACAAGGAAAGTCTGGAATTTCCCTCAGCTTTGAAGTTCTCTAACAAAAGGCCATTTTTTAAATGAATCAACAGCAACAAAGCAACATTGTGCAGCTGTGGTCCTGCCTTCGTAGAAGGAGCTCCACATGCTTCCTAATGAGGCACTTGTGTTAACCTCCTGTCCCAAGTCTCCAAGGACCTTCTTTCTGAACCTCCTCATCTGCAGCGGTCTTGGTTTCATTTCTCATCATGAGGCTGTCGGAGAGAGAACACATGTGGCTGCCACAGTCCCCACAAAACCATAAAGAATAATTACTGTAGCCCCAGTGCTGGAAACTGCTTTCAACTTGCTCCTTGTGCTGGATACACAGCTGAAATGCTCCAAATAACAGCACATATGAAACTTCTGCGGGCTTTTCCTTTGCAGAACTGCCAGAAACATATAGGTGTGTCTCTGCTGCAGGAATGTCGGGGACAGAGTTTAAAAACAACCTTGTATGTTTTTAATGATTTCTTATTTCCCAATGTGATTTTTCAACTTTTTGAAAGGAGCTACACTGTATTTTATCTATCATTCTAGCCATACATACATGTGGAACATGCATATTTGTTTATATTAGGAATACACACAAATCGATTTGTGGAAATCCTGACTCTGTCTTCATGTTCATAGTTAGGGAAAGGAGTGTCTTGTATTGCATACTGGCTTTCTGGAAAGAATCAGAGAATATGGAGTATCAGGCGAAGGTCTGCAGAGATGAGTTACTGAGTAGATTTAGGTGTAGTTACCACAAAAACAAATCATTAAGGGCAGAGTGAAAATCAGAGTATAAAAGTAGAGAGGAGGGTGAGAGGAAAAGGAGGATAGAAACAAACCTTATCACACACAGTCCTCCTGAACTGTCAGTATATAAAGGAAACTACACCACATAATCCATGCAGAACATACAGTATTTAATGCAGAAAGAAAGAAAGAAAGAAAGAAAGAAAGAAAGAGAGAAAGAAAGAAAGAAAAGAATAGAATCACTTGGGACCTACTCATTGAATGTCACCTGCACTTTTCTCTATCACTTTTGTTAAACTTTTGTAGAACAACCCCACAAAAGAGATTCTGTTATATGGTATTGCAAACAAGGCAACTTTACCTTCTCTTTCTTATAGTTGGTGAAAAATAACTATCATCACTAGCTATCATTATTATTTATGTTCAACCATGTTTTGTGCCACACCCAAACAGTAATCACTAGTTTTAGGAGTACAGGCATGCTTGTGCAGAATGCAAGGGTCTCGGATCTACATACAGCACAGTTCTCAGCACTTACAATTACTTCTTCAAGGTTCTCTCTCTCTCTCTCTCTCTCTCTCTCTCTCTCTCTCTCTCTCTCTCTCTCTCTCTCTCTCTCTCTCTGTGTGTGTGTGTGTGTGTGTGTGTGTTTAAGCACCTTCATTTTTCATTTGTGACCTTCACCCGTCACTTCACCTGGAGTGCCCTTCATTTATATTCAAGGCTGTGGTCCTTGGCACATTTCCTAGTTGTGTTTGCTCTCTCTCCTCCAGGCTTCCTTAGTCTCTGAAGAGCACTTGTGGCCATGTGACTTGCATTTGGCCAATGAAATGTGAATGAGAGAAATCACAGTAACTTCCAAACAGATGCTTTGGAGAGCTAGTGAAAACATGCCCTCTCTGCACTGACAATCAAAGTGGGGTCCCTGGGTGACCATACTTGGAAGAACCTTCATGCAGTATGTGATGAGAAATGTAGCATGAGTAACACAGCTTAGCTTATAAATTCAGGAATCCCAGCCCAAAGGAGCTGAGCTTCAGTGTAACACAACCAGCTAGCCAGTACTCGTCCAGTGAAGTTTCAGGGTTGATGGTGGTGAGAAATAGCTTCATAGTGATATTGTGTTGCTTACTGTATATACATCATGAAAAAACTGGGTGCTTTTCCCCATTTCACTCCCATTCAGGGACCTGGCATGACACATCAACTGCTATTTAAAACCCCCCTGGTTGCAGAGAGCACATCAAACCAAGCATGGCCTCATAAAGACCTCTCAAAGCTAATGCACACCAGCATTTAAGAACTAATCCTACCACAAGAGTGCAGAGAACAGAAATTTTACTTTCATTCTAGGGAGCTAGGAGCACTCAGGGAGCAGTGTGCCTGTGCTGCTTACGAAGCCTCCATCGTTTCTTAGTTTCTCTGTATCTACATCATCTAGCAGGCAGAGCATATGTACTGCCAACTTCAGTCTTGTTTGTATTGAAAATATCCTGAGTATGGAAGTAATTTGTCAGCAATTGATATCTTACTTTCAATGTTTTATGTGTGTATATATGCAAGTACATGTCACATGTATGTGTGTGTGACTGTGTGTGTGTATAAAAGTTAACCAGAAAAAAAGAAAACCTTACTTTGTAACCTGAAACACTTTGCTCAACTTCTATGAAAAATGTTAAGTAAAGTGAACTATAAAATGGAAAAGAAGCAGTAGGGGGTGGCGAGAGGAGTGATAACTAATACTAATGATTTTTGAAAAAGACATGAAGTAACCTAGTATTTTATAAGCCTTCAAAAGAATATATATGCAAACAAAATAGTTTAGATGAAGTTACACTACATGAGGAACCGATAAGTAATCAAATCTACAGTCCAGTGTAAAGTGTGGGATATATTCCCTCTCATTATTGGTCAGAGGTATACCAGCCCCAACTCCCACATCATACAAGTTGTTCCCCTTGATTTTGAAGATATATCAGAACTTCATAACACCACTTGGGGAGAAAAGACAAAAAGAGTCTTACCCAGATCTGAATTCTGAGATATACTGATGGTTAGTATGGGAAAATATGCTCATGTGTGCAATAGTGGTATAAAAGTTAATATAGGTAACCAACCACTTTCCCATTGAATTTAAGACCTGCTCTATAAGTAGAAACTCATATTAGTAGTCTAAATCTGTCATGACCCAAAACTGTTGAATTCAGAGGTCCTAGGAATAAATTCACTACTATAATTTTACTAAACAGACATAGTACTAAACTTCTGTCTACAAATATTTCTATACTCATAAATTAGTACAGTACTAATCAGAAAAGTGTATTTCCACAATGAACAGCAATCAGTAAAAAGACTGCAAGTAAACAAAGCACAGAAAACAAGTGTTTTTCAAGTACTCAAACATGAATGGGACATCTCTACCACACTCTTTTAACCCAACACTTATAAAATATCATGGAAGATAGAGCAGAAAGATTATAAGAGCCAGAGGTTGGAGAGCTCTGGGGCTAAACAGGGCCTTCTGGACATGTCAGAACAGTTGTCTTCATGAACTCATAGTTGTCTTCATGAACTATGCCTAACACATTCACAAAATCAAGGCCTTCACAAGAATACCACAGCATAAATGAGATGGATACACCACCATCTGCTCCAAGGTGAAAAACTATTTACAGAAGATGGGAGGGGCATGCAGCTTTCTTACAGGTATAGGCCCTTGTGGGACTTTAGGATGGGCTGAAAGTCAAAAGCTCCACAGAGGTGGGAGTGGCTTCTGCCACCTCTGCATTTGGGTCTGCCTACCCCCGCACCCCCCAGTTTCCACTGCTGCCACAAGGCACCAGGACAGGCTGAACTGTCCTGGCCAGTGAGAGGCACCAGCGCAGGGTGCAAGAAGCTTCAGAAGAGGAAATATCTTCCCAAACTGCAGTGATAACAGCTCTTAGAACAAAAACCCTTAGAGAATGGAATGATTCTTGCACCCTCTACTCTTTTGCAACCTCCATATATAATTTTTGAAATAGTTCAGAGTCTGGCAACAGGTACTTCCTAATGGCTTGACCTGAAAGCTTTGGAAGACAAGGTGGTCCTGCTTCTGCCTGGAGCTCACATGACCTTTGGTCACATCTTACCTGTGGAAGGGGGATTTGGGGCGTGGCTGATGCCATTTTCCGGGGTGGGGGTGACTGTAGTGTGGGTTTCATAAAGAGGACTTGTAGTTTCAGGAAACTAGAAAGCACCTACCATCTCACTATACTTCACTTATTTCAACCAAAAACCAGGGTACTCTTTACCACCCACCTGCCCCACAGGCCCTGCGAGGTTGATCATAAGCCAGTGGGTGGGTGTACATCTATGTGTATGTGTGCAGCACAAGATGGCCTCAGTGGGTAATAGACAAAAAAGAGGACATGAATTTGGAATGAAGTGTGTGAAAAGGTTAAGGAAGATTGAAAGGGGGTGTGGCTTATGAATCAGACTGAATATATGGTTTGCACATATGAAAGTCTCAAATAACTAGTAAAATATATCTCAAAAGAAACTTTGTAAAGCAAAAGAGATTGTAGTTTCTGTTCCTGTTATACTTTGTTACCAGAGTCCTTTTAAAAAAAAAAGATTAAAACTTGAGTATATTTTGTTTGGATCCTAGAGATTAAAATGATCAAAGGGAAGGGATGGTAACACATTATTTTTTAGGTTTTTACCAATATCTTCTTTTCCATATCATCAGTAATCCATGATATGCTCACAAGAACGAGGACACAATGCAAGCCATAATCTGCTCATTCGCTCCCTGTTATGTGCATCTCACACGACTCTAAAAAGAACTGACTGTACGATTAGATTGTTAAAGTCACAAGAAGTGGTCAACTGAATGTTGTCGTACTTTTAAATATAAAGATCTATGCTCAATTTTTTTTAGTTGTTTATACATGCCACATGGATACCATACGTTTGACTATAATTAAGATGAAACACTATAACTTGTATCCATCTCCCTGATCTTTCATTTTGATAATGAATTTCTCTAGTGTCTGAATGAGTTCCCATATGCAACCATTCATCTATAATTTTCAATAATGTTACCATGACTCTCATACACAGAGCTCTAAGCCAGTTGAAGGCCAACAGCTTGCCTTCATAAAAAATTGGATGCTGCCCTCCAGAAAACATGAAGGACATGCAGAATGTAAGAATCAATGTAAATCATTGGCATATTGCTTGAGACAAATTAAAGCAGAGAGAAAGACTGTAATCTCTCAGGGTTAATTAGGGCCTCAGCAGAACCAGACTTTAGTTCTTTCCTGGTTTTAATGAAAATGGTATTCATAGGCTCATAGAGAGAATGGTACTTTTAGAGGCTTGGCCTTGTTGGAGTAGGTATGGTCTTGGAAGGAATATGTCCCTAGGGTGGGCTTTGTGGTTTTAAGTGCTCAAGCCAGGTACCATGTGGCTCTCTCTTCCTCATGCCTGCAGATCCACATGCACACTTTCAGGTACCTCCCCAGCACTAGGTCTGCCTGTGTGACCCCATGTTTCCCTTTATGATGACAATGGACTAAACTTCCAAACTATAAACCAGCCCTGATTAAATGCTTTCTTTTATAAAAGTTGCTCTGGTCATGGTGTCCCTTCACAGCAATAGAAACCCCAAGCAAGACAATTCTCTTAAGTCCAGTCCCTGTTCTTGTCTGGGTTATGTAGTCCTATAGTAGTCACAGACATAGCATGCAGCGTGAATGTGTGATGACCTTATGCACAGCAGTGGAGTTATTAAGAGGCTATAGAATCTCTCAGACTAACATTTTAAAGGTCTCATTGTGTTTCTTAGATTTTAGTGGGTCAAACATAGCTAAAGGTTACCAGTAGACTCATGCTGTATAGTCACTGAATGTTCCCTTTGACCTTGCTGCTAGGAAGCCCAGAGTTGAGCCTGTAAGACTTGGCATATTTCTGAAGACTTCACTCTTGGGCCTTGTGATTAATATAAAGTGCAATATTTCTTCAGGACTTAGAAGTTTTCCTGGTGCTGCTCAGCTTTTGTTTGTCTCCTCGTACCTCATGCAGGGCTTCTGTGAATGTGTGCTTTATACAAACACTCAGATTGAATGAAACTCTTATGGCTGAATCCAAAGCCCTAAAATTATAGTGATGTGACAAAGACTTACTAAGTACAATAGGAATTTAAGAGGCAGACTGTCTCATAAGCCACAGATAATCAGCCTGAGCCATTGATGAGGCTGATGAAATGGAATCCACTGGGGTTGACTAACACTCAATCTTAGGACAATTTTGAACTGAAAATGCACTAATTTCTCAAGGAAATTTTAGAAACCTAACCAGGCCCTAGAGAACAAAGAAAAGAACAATTACTTTTTATGTAAATAAACAGAAATTTAAAGCAGGTTGAAATAGAGGTGAGTTTTGTTTTGTTTGGCTTTTTTTCTCTTGTGACCATCAATTTTGAAAATGGACTAATACGTTATTGTGAGAAGAAATGGACACTTTTTTTTTCAGGTCCGTAAACTCCTTGAATGTGTTATATAGCCCATAATTTCTGTGATTCTGGGAAAACCGACTTAACACCCTTAGAGAATAAGTTAGGCATGGGGCAAAGGTGTGCTTGAGTTGTGGTATTGATGCTATCTCAAATAAATTGTGTTATAAGAAAATGGCAAATATAGGTAGGTATCGTCTGCAGACCATAAAGCACACAGAGTTAAGCTCCTGGGCTCCTGTTCTATCTACCTATTCATCAGCTGCTTATGGGCCATGAACCCATGGAGGAAGCTCAAGGTACGTTGGACAGTGATGTTTAGAAACAGAAAATAGACCCTCAAGTGTGGCTTGGAACCAATGGCTTGGAATTATATATAGAGAAGTATTTTAAATAAATCAAACGGCCATGTCTGAAGAAAGTATATTGTGTGTGTGTGTATGTGTGTGTGTGTTTGTGTGTGCATGTGTGTTATGTGCACTATGCATGCTAGTACAGCCCTATATCAAGATGGAATTGTAATTAGAGAAGACAGGTGCAGTAGTTACCATCCCTTGTAATAGTATCTTTTATGGTAAGGACAAATGATTATATAGCATTGCTCAGTGAAAATACCTTAGAGATCTGTGTGAGTTAACTTGATTTGTTCTTATATTTCATGATGTCATTAGTATCACTATGATCTATGTTTTAAATACTGAGAAATAAACCATTAGGGCAGCTTTTCTCCAATCAAGCCCTAAGTCTGATTGCTAGAATTCAGAGCAAATCAGATGGACACAGCGTATACCAGCTGGGCCGTTCTGAAGTCTGCCTAGCACAGTCAAGGCACACTATGCACTGCTATTAGGATTAACAGGATTAGAAGGGGCAAAAGACATCCCTGCAGCAACCATAAATCTCTGCAACATCCACGGGCTTTGTTCAAATTCCTGTCATGTAATACCAAGACCCGTTTCCACGCTTGAATTCCAAATACAAAATTAATTCTCTTTTCTGAAAAAACAGACATCGTTCTAGAGACATATTTCCTTCTCCACTCAGCATCCTTGCTTATGTGGTTCTAAGTTCTCCATGAGTTCTCTCCATTGGACTGCCCAGACTGGCTCTTGATCTTTATGTTGGCCATTGCTTCCACAGCAAATGACTCGGTGACAGGTGTGCTAAGTTTCATCAACATTCTTAAAATTAAACACTAGTTCAATCTCCTCTATTTTCCAGGACCCATGATGATTCCTTAAAATATCAAGTACAAGGAAGGGCAAATGAAGTTTGGCTACTTCAGTTAAAACAAGATTCAACAAACCATTGTACCCACTATGCTGATAAACTCTCAGGAACTGGATTGGTCACAGCTCCTGAGTACTGGCAGGGCCACCAATTTTCTCAAGACTCCAAATGACGCATTTGTCACAGGAGAGCATGACTAGACAGCTTTAAAGCATCACAACAGCTTTAAAGGCCATTTATAGCAACATGGCTTTCATCGATGATCTTCAATAGGCTCCAGTTACAATTGACAAAGTGTCGGGAGACGATGTATTGGCTGGTAGGAATGTTGCTGGTAGAATACTGTGTGGACAAAACTCACCACACCAGTCACTGAGTCATTTGCTGTGGAAGCAATGGCTAACACATAAATAAGTTGAGAAATGCTTAGCCAATAAAGCAACTTTAACATACATATTTGATGGAGAGAGAGAGAGAGAGAGAGAGAGAGAGAGAGAGAGAGAGAGAGAGAGAGAGAGAGAGAAAGAGAGGAAGAAAGGAAGACAATACTCCAGATCCCATTTCCATGATTGTGTTAACGATTGTGTTAGATTGGCGTTCCCCTCCTTCCCTCCCTGGAGACCCAGGTCCAAAATTAACAACAATAGGAAAGGACTTAAGTCATACTAACTACATAGAAATTCTGTTAGCAATTATGATGTTATCAGGAAAGGTTTAAATTCCAACTGAAGGAAAACAAAACAAAAATTTAAAAGCTTGTGGTGACATTTTAAATTCAAAAATAAAATCCATCCCATACCCCATGGGTAATACCTTGCACATTGGAAGACCTTTTAAAATAAATGTCACGTTGAGCAGATAGGGCCTCCATCATTTTAGTGAGTCCAAACACTCTTCAGAAGACACTCTGCTTTTCTTTAGCTCTGAGAAAGAGATTTGCATATGTTTCTGACCTGGGAGTGTTGTCAGTTGAGGTTCAGGTTAGAATGGGGGCTTCTATGGGTAGTGAGGGCTGCTACAGGTAACACTGAATGAAGCCTTTTAAGTGCCATAAGAATTTAGGCAAATGGGATTAGAACCTTCTAGGTGCAGAACAGAGATGCTCAGTCAGAGAGAGGATCAGCTGCTAGCTGGTGTCAGCTTTCACCTCTCCTCTTTACTCAAAAGCCACGAGAGCAGAAGGTCTGTAATGAAAAAGAAAAGCAAGGACAGGAGCAGGAAAAGAGAGGGTTAGCCTTTTCTGCTCATACACATTAACAGCTCAGCACTGTGACCTTGATCGATCAGTGGTGAGAACGGTTTACCTCTTAGTCTTCCCACTGGTCAAGTTTGTCAGACAGGATATAAAAAAGCATGCACAGGAGCAGGTGACTGGTCTGGATAGAAAACACAACATGAGACAATTTTCATGTGGAAGTTTTATTGTGGTGAGGGGGGGACACATAGGCAGCCTCTGGGAAAGAGAGGAAAGAGGAGAGAGAGTCGGGGCATGGAGACTATGACTTTTATTGGGTCGGTAGCAGATGCGCAAGGAGACATAGGAATCCCACTATTACCTCTTGGGCAGCTAGAGAGGACATGTCTTGTCCCTGGGGCCCTCAAAAGGTGGCTGTAAAGATGCCTGATTGTTGTGGAGTCACTTTTAGCTGTCCGCGGATGTGCCTGATTGCTAATAAACACTATTTCTAGAGTAAGCCACCCGGACAGAACATGAACTAGCACATTGACTCTACTTTAGTCTCTTTAACTCAAAGGTTCTGGTATTTATTCATTCAACAAACACCTATTTAAACTCTAATCACTATTACAAACATTAGTCTATCACTAAAGATTTTTTTTAAACTTTTATAGAACAAGCATATAAGCCTAAGAATAGATTTGTGAATAAATTAAAGATATGTGCATAATGCTATTTGGGAATACTGAGGAAAGGTACTCTACAGGAGTTAGAGAAGTTGTCCTTGGATAGAAAATTGTCATTAGTGTGTCCCAGTAATTCAGCCAATAGACATCTGCCAAAACAAAATGGAACATGTTCATATAAAGACATGTAGAACAGCATTATAAATAATAATAACAAACTGAAAGCTGTCTAGATGTCCATCAACTGGCAAATAAATAATTTATTTAGTCTATTTATAAAAATGTATGCAATAACAATAACAACAAAAAAGTACAAACTACTGCTATATGTGATTGTGGTAAGAATTTCAGTTTCTTAAACAGTTAAGTTTATGGGAACATAGTTTTATCAATCTCAGGTGTGGGATATGGAGCTGCTTCAGATTGTCCACAGGAGCTGACTGTGATTTGTCTCATGCTCTGGCAGAGGCATGATTCTGCCAGCTGGTGAAAGTTTACATCAGGAACTCTTGAGAAGGTAGACAATGGCCAGAGCCTCAAGAGAGGCTTTGGTTGCTGTTCCCGCTGCTGCTGCTGCTGCTGCTGTCACTTTTGCTGGTCTCTGCTGCTGCCTTTGTTGTTTGGATGCTTTTGCTGAATTGCTGCTTTGCTGTCTGCTGGATTTCTGGTTGGTGATATTCTTACAACAAAGATTGGACCTGCCCCTAGGAGCACAATGCCTCTAATCAGCATGAAGTAGTCTAAAGAGATCTATGCCCTCTTTCCTCTCTAACCTCCTATTACCCTACCTGTTGTTAGTGGTGCTTGGAAGGGATTAGGTTAAGGAGTGTGGTAGGTAAAAGAGCACAGTAAAGTAGCCCAAAAGTACAGTTGCATGTAACAAATTGGATTAACTTAAAAAACGGCACAGTAATAAATGCCAGAAATCCTACAAGAAGATTTGGACTGGTTTATGGTAAGCATAGAATATAGGTTGGCCTCAAATAAACAGAATGCTTTGAGGCTGATAAAAGGGATCTATACAGCTGCATAAGTTTAGTAAAATTCACTTAACTGTATACTTACAGTAGGGTAGTTGTGTGATAAATCCTTTCTATAACATTTTTGAAAACAGTTCTATTTTATCACTAAGCCAGAGATGGTTTTTCAAGCTGATAAATTTACATTTGTGTGTGTGGGTTTGTGTTTGTGAGTGTGTCTGTATGTGTGTGTTTTACAAGTGTGTGTAGTGTGGCCAAGTACATGGACTCCATAGGATGCAGAGAACAGTGAGAGAGACACAATAAAAGTGATGCAATCATTGGATGCTGTCCATTAGCAGGCAGACTTCCTTTTAACTCTGCAGGGAACCAGGCCTCTGCTTTCTGTGTCTCTCCTATTCTGTTATAACCTCTAAAATTATAACTTTTCATAATTGTAGTCCAAGGGAAAATCAGGGGAGCATTAAGAACCATGCATGGAAGTATGGGTATGCTAAAGGTCAGCCCTACTGGTAATACACCTGACTCTGTCTATTGTATAGAAGGCTGGGAGCTAAGTCTCTTAGCATCTCTGAGACAAGGAAGATAGCTCTGATGATATGTTATCTAGCAAATCAGTATAACTTCTACTTTCAGTCTTTCTTCTTCCTCATTCATTTGAGGTTTGAGACTGATCTACATATGCTTGACTCACATGAGGATGTTTCTCCAACACATGGGCCCTACTGCTCATGAGAAGAATGGTACTGAGCACATAATGCTTCTTGCTCCCACCCTGTCTGTAGGTAGCAGTGCACATAGCAAGATCACACTGGTAGATGAATTTTCCATACTCATCAATCACAAGCACAGGGACTATGAAAAGCTGCAAGCACCATCCCTTGGGATATTTCCTGGCTCTTTGCAAACTTGAGAGCCAATGAATGCATGAGGATTGATTTTTCTTTCTTGACTTGGGGGTGGAGTGCACGTGGGCTTTGAACAGTTTGTGTCCAGAGATGGAGTGGGGTCTGTAATGGCAGAATTGGGCTAGTTAACTACAATGGTGTTTATGATTTACCTTTCTGAGCAGTCTCCATCCAGGCAAAAGGATGGCAGAGACCAATGCAACCACACATGATATCAAGATTCTAGCTAATTAGAGCTGCCCACCTGGGAACCACTGGAAGACGGTCATAAAAACAATGGTGGCACATTTGTTGACAGATCCTAACTTATTTCCTGCCTAGCCCATCTTATTCAGTTTCATAAGGAAATCATCTAAGAGTGTATTAAAGCTTTTAGCATTGCCATAAAACAGTTCTAGGGTGGCAAAAAGAGGATATTGATGGATTGTCCATTATCACCGATGTGTGGGATCTAAGAAAAGAGCTGGATGCTCGTGGCTTATGTTGGAAGAGCAGAGGTGATTAATTACACTGAAGCGCCATTATCCCAGCAGCGTGCCTGTGATGGCTATAAACACTTGAGATCTTTAGGGTGAGCTGTTCTGACTCAATAGTGGTAATTGACTGGAAAGAACATTTCAAATGCTTCGATTCTGCATGTACAGTTGGCTTAGGGTTTGAAGTGTTCCTGCCCAAACCCTTCACAGACTATCTGTCCACATCAAAGTATTCAGCCTGCCTCTCTCTACCCACTCCCTGTGCCTCCTCCTTTACAAATCACTTCCTCTCTCATTTCTCCTTTTGCTGCTTGAATGTCCTGAAAGAACATTAGATTAATAATGGTAGATATCTTGTTCTAACTTCTTTTCCATGATTTTTACCAGAAGACTATTGATTATATATAAACATAAAAATAAATAAAGACTTCTGAAATGAAAAAGAACAAAGTGTATATAGCTAGAGCTCTGAATGGCAAGAAACTCAGCCTCCAGTATGTACATTCAGTACAGCTCAATGGTGGCCAGAGACCTGAGGACCCATTAGGAACAGGGAGAGCTGTGTGAGTCCTCTGTTTTGATGCTCTTGGCATGGAGGAATGAATAGTTTGGAGGCATGTTTGGCTTTATCCTTCTACTATTATGCTGAACAAGGCATGTGGAGGATATTCCTTGAGTTTGTAATTTGGTTTCTTGGCTAGATGCTTTAGGGTATGGATCAGAATTCTATTCTTACCTGTGGCTTTGTTGCCCATGCCTGTATTTCAATATCTCAAAAGCCAATCTGTTACTCTGGGGGCATTTCTTGCATTGTGTTTTCTTCTGACTTTCCTTTTCTACCCATTTCCACATCTCTGTCTTTCTCTTACTCAAGTCCTTCCTGTTCTCCTGGGGTTCTTCCTTGTTATGTTCTCATTGACCACAAATCTCTTGACTTTTTAGCCACTCATAGAGTTTGGATCTATCCTTCTTGCCAGAATACCACGTTGTTTAAATGGAAATATACACAGGTATAACTTTATATACACACTTAGTGTGTGTGTGTGTGTGTGTGTGTGTGTGTGTGTGTGTGTGTGTGAGTATGTGTGAGTGTACGCATGCCATAGCATGTGTTACAGAGAAGTAGAAAGACAATTTGTGGGTATCAGTTCTCTCTGCTATGTGGGTTCTCTGATTCAACTCAGCCCCTCAGGCTTGTCACATATTCTGGGTACTAATAGTCTGTCAGATGTTTAGCTGGCAAACTTTCTTGTCACTGTGTAGTTGCCTTTTCAATGTTAATTGGTTTTGTTTGTTTGTTGTTGAAAATTATTTTCTGAGCTATTAGAGATCTTTCAAACTGCCCTTGCCTATGCTTGCATCTTCATGTTTCCTTCTAGTAATTTCAGAGTCCCAGTCTTATCCTCACACCTCTGTCCAAGCTTTGAACACAATCTGTAGCTCTCAGGACAATGGCCTTCATAACCATTAGCATATTAGTCACAGCAGCTGTGCCTACCTGCCAGGGAGCCTCAGAGGACTAGACTTGTTGATGTTCTCTCACAGTAAGAGCAATGGGAAGGGTCACTAACCCCAAACACCCATTCCTTCCAGTCTTTTCCTCCCAAGCAGAAATCAACCTTTATCCTAAACATGACCTTAGGGTGTCTGCCAGATTATACAGAAGGTATAGAGCACCTGGTGGGGGCTCCGCATAAAAGCTTCTGGCTGTGGTATCAAAATGCTGCATGGGACATTTCTATAACACCGCTGTTTGGGGGGCAGCAAGTTTCTATGATGGCTCTCCTGTAAGTAAATTCCAGAGGCACATTGTTTCATGAGGATAGACTTGGTATCATTCCTCGTCTCTCCTCAGTGGCCTGAGACAAATAGATGATTGCTCTTTTCTCCTCAGAAAAAGTAATGCAACAGTAGCCCAGGCTGGCTTTGAACTCCCATGCTCCCGCCTCACCCTGCAAAGTGCTGGGATTGTGAGCACACACCATCACCCCTACTCTTTCAGCTTTTCTTTATCATGAAATCTTACTTCATTGTTTGCTTCTTTCCCAACAGTTATTACTAAAAATCTACAGACTATGGGTAATTCCAAAGGCCAACACACTTACTCTTTTTTCCCCCTGTTCTCTTAACAACAAAAATACGCAGAAAAGGAAGGTGTGCTTTTGTTCAATAAGTTCCTTTTAGTTCCTGTTTTTATATTAACTTTCCATATGCCATTAGGATGGCAAGAAGCCTTCTCCTTACTGACCACAGATGTCTTTACTTGAGATCATCCATTTGCAGCAAAGGATTTGAAGTAGAACTAAGAAAAAATAATTTTCACTCTAATAAAAGGTAAGAGCTTAAAATAAATAGAGGCCCAAAGAAAAGAACCCATGAAAAGAGAGCTTGGGGTCCACACTCCAGGGCTCCTTTCTTTTGGTTTAAATGGCTTTTTACAGCCGGGCTAAGCATCACTTGCTCTAATTTTGATGAATACTGTATGTATGTTCTCCCTTTGCCCTGGTTAGAATGTGGGAGGACAGGAAGCAAGTGTGACATAGTGTATTTATAAAGCCAAGTCAGGCCTGGATTATTAAATTCTATTGATAAATAATGCATACAGTGATGCTCCAGTTTGGAATTGAATTAAATCCTGAGTTCAAATGTGTTTTCTCTCTGGTTATATCTACCTCATATCCTAGAAAACTGTGTCAGTGAAGTTCAATATCAGTGGCTTAGAGGAGTAAGAAACAAGCCCTAGAGAAATAACATGTGCATCTGGAGCTACTGAGGCTTTGGCCTAGAAACAGGTTTTCAGCTCGCTATAAAGATGCCGTGGCAGGCTCAGCATTGTTCTTCTAGCTGATTTGAGAATGCTCAGATGGTCTCACACAAGAGGCTAATAACTGCTTTCTAAATCTCATATGTACAAGACTTAAGGGAGGTGCATAAACCCGTGAATATGGGGTTTATTGGAAGCGTTGAGAAGTAGACATGCCATAATGAAAGCTGTCTAGAGAACAGAAGCTATCAAATACAGAAGAATCTGGTTCTGCGGATGTAGGACAAAAATCCGCTTGAGACATACTAGAGCCAGCTTTATGAGAGTGAGCATTTGGTAAAAATAATAGAGTGAAAAAAGCTATGGGGTATGTCTTACCTAGAAACAGACTTTTAGATACGGAAAACTGGGTGGAGTAAGTGACAGAGTGTGTGAAAGATGGGATATGAGGTGGGTGGAGTCTACGGAGGGACACAATCTGTCTCACCTGAGAGTTTACAGAAACATCTCTTTTCAACCCCATATGGAACTAAATCAAAATCTAAAGGACTGGGGCGTGGACTGGGACTATTCCTCTCTGTGTTAGTAAGTACTCCGCATCTTTGTGATGCCTTCTCTGTGTTAGTAAGTACTCCGCATCTTTGTGATGCCTTCACTGTGGTAGTAAGTACTCCGAATCTTTGTGATGCCTTCTCTGTGTTAGTAAGTACTCCGAATCTTTGTGATGCCTTCACTGTGGTAGTAAGTACTCCACATCATTGTGATGCCTTCTCTGTGTTAGTAAGTACTCCACATCTTTGTGATGCATGCTAACCACCAAGAGCTGCTACTGTAGAACAGGTAGAACCAGCCAGAACTAAGCATCAGTCAGGAGTTGGACTTCTATGTCCCACTTTCTGATTCTTCTGGGTATGTATTTTATCAGGCCACATCTCTCTGTTCCCCCAGTCTCTTCCTCCTATGGCATCCTTCATAAGGTGAATTAATTGGGGTCAAAAAGATGACTCAGCAGTTAAGAGCACTTGCTCCTCTCACAGAAGATCAAGCATCAGTTCCCAGCATCCACTTGGCTTACAGTCACCTGAATGAAACTCCAGCTCCAGGCTTGTGACACTCTGCCGGCCTCCAAACTGCACATGGAATACCCACATACATGCAGGCAAAATACTCATACACAAATTAGAAGTAAATAAATATTAAGAAAACAATGAGGTAATTATCATTCTTCAGAAGTCTGAATTCTAACACGATCCAGATGATGTGTGACTGAGACATTTGTATGATACAAGTGGAAAACTCTAAGCCTGATCACATGTGACATGATGCCATTGAAAAAGTCATTTTTCTCAAACTTGTTTCCTTTGATCTGCTAAGTCAGGCTGTTGAATTTGAACTGTTACTTTTCCTGGTCTTCAGAAGCTTATATAACTGATGCTCCTGAGTAACTGAAAGGGAGGAATCTCAGTGCTTTCCAGGCTTGACTTCTGCAACTCTCTACTGTGGGATCATCAGGCTCAAACCCATGCTTCTGGCGATTCCAGTTCTCAGCATCTGGGACGGAACCTGCAGTTCTCAGATGGCCACAAACGTCTCAGTAGTGAATGAGTTTCTGACTCAGAGGATCCACATACTCTATAACCTCTCGAGGTGTTTTTATTTAATGTCAAACTGTGCCTAACTGCCCATATGGTTGGGAGCTGAGTTCTATGTCAGTGTTGACTATCCAAGTAGACTCCTAGATTTCTCTTTTAGACATTTTGTGAGATGGGGGGTTAACTCGGGTGGTTTATTAATTGGGGATGATGAAGGTTTTGCTTTACAGTGCTGGTGACCAGACCTAGCATTTTTTAAAATTAAGCCATTTATTTACATTCCAAATGTTACCCCTTCTCCCAGAAACCCCTTCTAGTGTTTTTCATCTCACTCCCCCTCCCCTTTGGCTTTGAAAGGGTGCTTTTCCCCCACTTACCCTACCTCCCCCAGCCTCTCCTTTCCCCAAGGGTTTTAAGTCTCTGCAGGTTTAGGGGCATCCTCTCCCACTGAGACCAGACAAGGTAGTCCTGTTTCATATAAGCTGGGAATTGGGGGAGGGGCAGGCCAGCCCATGTATGCTCCTTGGTGGCTTAGTCTCTGGGGGCTCTGAGGGGTCCAGGTTAGTTGTTCTTTTTATGGGGTTGGGATCCTCTTCAGGTCCTTCTATCCTGCCACTAAGTTTTTCACGGGAGTCACCAGCCTCAGTCCAGTGGTTATCTGTAAGTATCTGTGTCTGTCTCTGTCAGCTGCTGGTGGAGCCATGCTAGGCTTCTGTCTGCAAGCACTGCATCAGATCGGTAATAGTGTCAGGATGTGGTGCCTGTGAATGGATCTCTAGATGGCTTTTCCTTCAGTCTCTGCTTCATTTTTGTCCCTGCACTTTTTTTTTTTTTTTTTTTTTTTTTTTTTATGACAGGAACAATTCTGGCAGACTCAGATTTTATTACTATCATTTTTATGCATGTTCATAAGAGAAATTCATTAATAAGAGTCTTTCCTGAATTGGTATGATGGGGCAACAAATATTAAAATAATAGTTTTGAAAACCATATTTCTAAAATCAGGTAGGTATAAAGAGCAATTGAATATTTAAATTGAATTATTTTTTAGGCAAAATTTTGCTCAGCACTTTTGCAATGTGGAGAGTCCCAAAGTTGTTAGAACATAATTTTCTGCTACTGAAACAGTCTCACTTAAACGGCGAGAATGAACAGACAAATGATTGCAATGGCAAAAGGAAAGGCATCGTTCTGATTCTAAGTATTAGAGAGGTAAACAGGGCCGCAGCCTAGCAAACAGGCAAGGAAGACGGGGCATGAAGGCTGCCGTGAGAGGAGAGCCGGTGCTCCAGGGGCACAGGGTCCCCCAGTGAATAGCATGTGTGCATGTTGAGGTGTGTGTGCACATGCGCATATCTGTGCATGGGTAGATATGGTGATAATTATTAACATCCCACAGTTCAATTACAACCAGGCACATTCTTTTGAGATGTGTTCACCTCAATTTCTGATCTGCTTTGGGCTTTGAGACTAAGTTCCTCTTTCTTCTTCATTGGAGAGAAAATATTTGGATGGGTTTTTATATTATGTCAACACAGATTAAATAATGAAATTTTTTTTTTCTGGATCCAGAAAGTTTAAGTAAATGTATTTGACAAGATTTCTGTTCAGTTTTGCTAGTTCAGACTCCCTTTCCCCTGATTATTCACTTTCTACAAGCTTCCTTTTTATTAACATATGTTACCGTGTACATTTTCACATATATCTATTTTATCAATTCTGGTTTTTTTTTTTTTTTTTTTTTTTTTTTTTTTTTTTTTTTTTGTTTCTGTCAAGTGCTCCTGGCTTGTGTTTTTCTTTTATATTCTTAAGGACTGTACTTTCTCTGTAGCCTTACAACCTATAAAGCATTCCAGCCAGGTGGACGCTCTATAACCCATCCCTTAGGTAAGAGGTGCTGTTACTGTTGACATTCTTGAGATGACCCTGAGGAATCAGGTAGGCTAAGCAGCTTCCACTGAACAGGGTTGTAATTGAGCACAGACAGCTTTAGACCTACTGTGTGTGGGTTTAGCAGCAGCTACTCTTAGCAGTCCTAAAGTAAATCAGATATCTGCATCTTAGACACGCATACATTATCTAGCTCTTGAATGCATTAATTTTCCTGTTCTGTTTTCAAATTCACTAATTGCTCTTTTTAGTTATCTTTACATTCACTTTGGTTCTCTTCACATTTCCATTTTAGATGGTCCATGTGCAATACTTCTTTCTTTTTTAGTTTCAAATGCAGCGTTCCGTTAAATTTGGCACGGAGCCGCCTCCCTATGAGCAAGCTGCAACCTAATCTAGTGTAGAAATGAGCTGCAACCGAACTGCTTATATTCTTGCCATAAGTAGCCAAGTCTCTGCAAAGCAAGCAGCTGGGCCCTCAGCTGATCACAGCCCGCAGACTGCTCAGCACGTCCAAAGAATGCTTTTCTCTATCCAACTGCTTTTATATGTCACTTCCAGGTTCAGCTTGCTCCCTGATTCATAAATCCCCTCTCTGCTTAAGTAAATAAATGGCTAAATTTAATCCATTTAAAGATGTCCCTGCAACAGTAATGAGAGGTTTGAACACAAAGCCTGTGGAAGCTTGCGGTACCTCACTGTCGCATATGAATGGTCGCTTGATTCTTACTCTGCCTATGCTCTCAGTTATAAGCATTGTCCTCTATTGTGACCAAGTAATTACTCAGAAGTGCACAGAGGCATTAATTTGCAAATAATTAGATTTCTTTTGGTTACTTTCTTTAGTAATTTCTATTTTTACTGAATAATAATGAGAAATGTGATTTCTGCTGTTTTGGACTATTGGATCTGTTGAAATCTTTGGGGATCTCTTTTGATAGAGAAATAGGGTGTTTACTGAGAGGGAAATATTTTATTTAGAATAAATGAAAATGTTTAGTCATGCCCATTAAATATTTAAGATTGTAACATTAAAATTAAGAGCCAGAGAGAAAAGGAAAAAAAAGAAAAATATTATCTATACAATGTTCATTAAAATTAATAATCAACTCTAATTCCATTTGTGTTCAACTTCATGTATTTTCTTCTTCAGAAGTGCCTTTTCTCCATATGTGGACAACATTTTATTGATGTTTATTCAGTCATTATTTTAGAAATGTATCTGTATTGTAAATCCCACTAAGCTTAAATTTGTAAATGATACCTTCTCAGACGAGAAACAGCCTCTTTCTCTCTTCCTGAGGGAGGAAAAAACACAAAACACTGTGGCACTCATTTCAAGAGATACCCCTCTAGTCACAATGCAGTCAAAAACCAATATTATTATTAACGAATCATTGCTTTAACCACAAAACCCTTCAACTTCAGGAATTGTTTGTCTGACACAGTAAATTTTGAAAGCCATATAGCTGAGATTTTATTATGTATCTGAGTTGTTTCTACATGCATTTCTATCCTGGGACAGAATTCTCCTAATTTCTGCTCTCTGTGCAATATTTTAGAAAATAGGTTAAACATTTTGAGCTTAAAAATGTCTTTAGATAATTTTATACCTTAGTAGTGCAATTTTGCTGAGTACAAATGGAAATTTTGCAATTCAAAGTGTATAGGCATTTATTTGATACTTATTATAGTATAGTACTATACAACACCAACCTGAGTATTTTATTGGTTGTGCCTCTGTGACTACTCCATCTTTTACTCCCCTGTTATTCTAGGAAGTAAATATCTGGTGTAGTCTCCACCAAGGGTCTTTTGTGCTTCTTATCATCCTAACATGACTTTCCTTCTGGACACAGTTTTAGGGCTGTTTTCATCAGAGAACTAAAGGTTTTAGCTCCATTTCAAGTGAGTGAACTGACTTTTCCATTTTATTTCAGCCAGCCTTCACGAATCTATTTTAGTAACCTCTTTTCATGGTGACGGCTTCTCCTGGTTCCTTTGCATTAACGCTTGCCTTCTTCTATAGTGAGAAATGATGATATAGTACAGATTTTATTGTGGATTGTAATAATTAAGTATCGGAAGGAAACCTTTATACCCTATATATTAAAGAGAAACAGGGACATACTGGTGTGTTCAGGTGATGGCATCTTTTTGGGCTCTCCTTCCCTTTTCATGGAATTAAGCCAGAAATGGATCAAACATTCTTTTCCTTCTCCGATCTGACTCTCCTCTACCCTCATCCCTATATGATTGGTCCAAAGCTCTCTTTCTATGTTCTTTCTGATTCTATTCTCTCTTATTTAGTGTATCCTTGTTTAAGCAAATATTTCAAGACAAAATACATGACTCTAAACCTTCTTCTCCTTATTCTGGCATGCAGAGTGTATGAATCTGAAGGCTCCAAAGAATGCAGAAAAGAGATGGGAACAGGATCTAGGGTGGTAGGAGAGCTTCTGTGGTGACAAAGAGATTGACTTCTGAGCTTTGACATGTTCTATTCTCAGGACGTAGTACAAAATATAAGCCTTGATCATTATATTTTCTGTCTCTGGGGGGCCTGTTTTGAACTTGGTACGTAGCATGTGCTGTGCAGAGAATAGCATTCTTGATTCCGTCCACTGTCTCCATTATCATTCTCAGGCATCCCTCACGTACATAATGCCTATGCCTTGAATTTGTGCTTCCATTTTTTAGCAATTATTTTCCTCCTCCTCCTTCTCATCCTTCTTCTCCTCTTGTTCTTGTTAACTTCTTTGTATTTTGGGGGGTTTAATAGTAGAGAAAAACATGTGGCTGTCTCAATTTCAATTGCATTGTTATCATTTAATTAAGGAAAATTGTGCATATGCTCTGGGAAACATCATAGAAATGTCTAATGGCATACAAACAACAGCATCGTGTGACTCCTCTTTGGGTTTCCTATCAGTAAACATGGAGGGTACCATCACACAAATCTCTACTTTCCTGACATCAACTGAGCTACTCTTCAAATCTGCTATAGACACATTGTTTTATTTACAGTGCATTTAGGCAGGTTGAGTGCCTTGAGTCCAAAATACCTGTCCATCAAAATATTTTGCATATAAAATTAGTTTCTTCTTTCAATCTTAGGAATATTTGCATATAGGATGTAAGAAATCTTGGGAATGAGATCCAAGATTTCTATAACATGAGATTCATTTTTTGTATCTATCTTAAAGTCAGCATGAAAAAATTTTTATGTATTATTTTTTAAATTTTATCTGTATTTAGATTGAAATCTATCACACGTGATCAAATGTAGAATTTACACACTTAATCAAAATCCACAGTTTGGCACTATTTTGGACTTGCAGATTAGCGATGTTCAACTAGTGACTATCTGAAGATTTTAGCATCAGTCCCAGATAAGAAATTCTTGGGACCATAGAGGTGAAAGGTAGTTTCTGGCACAGACCATTCATCCAGATCTCCCTTAAATCCACATTCTAGTGCTGTAATCTACAGACTGCTCTATTGTTCTGGTTCCTAAACACCTGCCTTTCTATCATTTAACAAAGAACATGAAAACATACATTCGATGTACAGACTCTCTGATGGTAGAATACAGGCACTGTAGACAATTAATACTGCAAAACCTGACAGGAATATCTGACATGTTATAAATATTCAATGAATGCTCTTTCCTTTTCTTAACAGAACCGAGCTTTCCCTCTTGAATATTTTAAAAATTATATACAACTTAAAGCTCAATTAAACACCTTTTGTCTAAGATGCCTTCACTACTCACTATTCTTCATATTCCAGTCAAATTGTTGCCTAGGACATTCCTAAGGTTTTAGTTTTTAATTTTGATATCTGCCAGAGTTGCTCAAGCAACCGGGGGAGCTGCCTGACTTTTTCTTTTGCTTCTCTCTGCTGTGTTGTGGGAGTAATGTTATTGACTATAAAGTTTTCATGAAATTGCTCACTGTCATTTCCAGGACACCCACGGCAGTGATTAACCCAGCATGAAGAGTGCATCGCCAAATACCATGATGACTTGTATGCAAAACTTTAAAATAGCTTGCTTTCTCATCTCTAACCAATGCTCTCATTAGGCAGAGTGGGCTCCAACTTGCTGGGGAGTGGGTGGTGAAGAAATGCTTGAAAGATGCTCTATTAAACAGAATCCTCATTCTCACATTATAGTTGTGATTCAAAGATGGCCTTTCAGTCTAGCTCATTTAACAGAGAGCTTTCGATCAAGAGGGCTTTTGGGAAGGTAGCTCAGTCTCCTTCTCCAGCACTCCTCATGGGTGAGAATAGCTGCCTTTAAGATTCTGTGAAGAAAAGGTTGGTGTTCTGTTCTAGATGGTTGACAGGGTTATTGACTTACCTTTTTGGAACTTTGACACCCTGGGCATCTTTTCAGACCTGAGTAATCAGGGACAGGTGGAGACCATGCACAAAACTAAACTTCTACTTTCTCTTGATGACCAGGTCTATGAGCTTAGATAAGCACTCAGCCTTCTAAGGGAAGATTTTCATTTTATGATGTGATAATTCCTTCCTCACCATGTGGTAGCTAAGATGCTACATTGTTATCAAGATCAGGTTTGGTGTAGACTTGGGCGGCAGAGGCAAGAGGATCATTTAATGTAAGGCCAGCCTGGGGTGCACCGTGAGATTCTACTTTATATTTAAAAGATAAAAACAAAATCAAAAGAACAACAAAACCCACTAACCAATCAAGCAAACAGGACACTTTGTGCCCTGTGAGTCAGTGTCAGCTGACTTTGTGAAAGCTATTGTTCTTTCGGCCCTCATCAGACTAGTTTATAGGGTGAAATTTAAAAGAGGCTGTGGTTTCTAATCCAGCTAGCTCCCAAATAATTAAACTGAAGACCTATTGGGTATTTTTCTTCCAACAAGTTTTAAGTACAACATCTGAGCAGGCATTCCTAATCCTCTATGTGGCCTTAGCTATTTTCCAGCCACATGCCCTGGCTTACTTGCATTTAGTCTCCCTTTGTTTGCTCTGCTGTAGCTGTATGTCCTCATGGAGAAGTCTCCTGGCAATTCCACCTCAAGCTCAACCTCATCTGAACTGTCTTCTAATTTTTCTACCTGGTGGCCCTTCTTCTGGACCTTTACCTGTCTCAAGTTAACTCATTATCCTTCACCTTCTCTCTGGAACCCGTGGCTGGTATCAGAAGTCCAACCTTTCTCTCTTCTCTGCCAGTCATTCGCTGTTCATCCTTTGATCAACCAATCAAATCAGAGATAATTGGGGATCAACCAATCAGAGATAATTAGGGATTATTCTTTATACCACACTAGTTCTTCAATATTCATGACAATATCTGTGTCTGGACTGTATGTAAATAGATCTCAAGGCACAGAAATCAGCAACTGAATACACAGTGCAGAAGATATGAACTGGGGACCCAGGAGTTCTTGCTTGTGCTTTGGGTGTAGATGTCCGTTCAGACCTTTTTCTGTGGCTGTCTTTGTTAGGGTTTTATTGCTGTGAACAGACACCATGACCTAAACAAGTCTTGTAAATGACAACATTTAAGTGGGGCTGACTTACAGGTTCAGAGTTTCAGTCCATTATCAAGGCTAGAGCATGGCAGTATCCAGACAGGTATGGTGTAGGAAGAGCTAAGAGTTCTACATCTTCATCTAAATAAAGCCAGAAACAGACTGAGCACCCTCAGGAAGCTAGGTTGACAGAGACACTTTCTAATAGTGCCACTCCCTGGGTCAAGCATATGCAAACTATCATAGTGGCCTTACTCAAACCTGCTGCTCTAACATGCAGATGAAAGGACTGGTTTTAATGGAATTGTTGCTTCTTGACTCCTGGCTATAAACCGCAGCACAGATGAAGTATTACCAATTTTATGGCAATGGGGGTAGTTCCCTGAGCTTGATCCTTTCAGGCATTTATAGCTTCTTTGGCCACCTCATGTATTTCTTTCACTTAATCAATATGTTATGTAATGATCTTGTATTTACATTTCTGACCCCTTGTTTCCATGTTTTTTTTCCTAAGAATAAGTTGAATAAGAGATTTGAAATCTGCCTGTGCTGTTCTCAAGTACTGTTTATTTCATCATTAAAACTCCCTTTGATTTTTAACGTGCTGTAAGTTAGTTATTTTAATTTTTACTGGTTATTTTATTTATTTACATTTCAAAGGTTGTCCCCCTCTATGGTCTCCCCTCTGAAAAGCCCTAGCCCACCCTTTCTTCTTTGGTGCTAAGAGGGTGCTCCCCCGTGATTCACCCACTCCTGCCTCTTCAGTCTTGTATTCCCCTACGCTGGGGCATCAAGACTCCACAGAACCAAGGACCTCCCCTTCCATTCTTAATCAAGAGGTACAAAGCTAAAAACAGTCACAAACATGTCACAAAACAATAATGGCTGTCTACTTTTTAAATGAGAAATAAACAACGAAGTCAGATGACCCAAATATAAATAACATAATTTTTTGACATTAGCATCATTTTCTTTTTTTTAAACTTTATTTAATCTTTTTTTTCACTCTAGATTTTATCCCTTACTGCTCCACTCCCTGCCTGTTCCACATCCCATACTTTTTCTCTTCCCACCCCTCCACGAGGATGTCCCCACCGCACCCACCCCACCAGACCTCTGAACTCCCAGGGGCCTCCATTCTCTTGAGGGTTTGGTACACCTTCTCTGACTGAATCCAGACACTGCAGTCCCCTGTGTTGGGGCCTCGTACCAGCTGGTATATGCTGCCTGGTTGGTGATCCAGTCTCTGAGAGAACTTGGGGGGGCCCAGGTTAATTGAGATTGTTGGTTCTTCTACAGTATCACCCTCCTTCCTACTCAGCTTCTTCCAGCTTTTCCCTAATTCGACCACAGGGGTTATCAACTTCTTTTCATGGTTGCATATAAATATTGGCATCTGACTCTTTCAGCTGCTTGTTGGGTCTATTGGACAGCAATCACAGTAGGCCCCTTTATGTAATCACCTTATAGCCTCAGTAATAATGTCAGGCCTTGGGGCCTGCTCTTTTGCTGGATCCCTCTTTGAGCCTGTCGCTGGACCTCCTTTTCTTCGGGTTATTCTCCATTTTGTCCCTGTATTTCTTTCAGACAGGAACAATTCTGGGTCAGAGTTTTTGACTGTAGGATGGCAACTCCATCCTTCCTTCATTTGCTGCTCTGTCTTTCTGCTGGAAGTGGGCTCCACAAGTTCCCTTTCCCCACTGTAGGGCATTTCATATGGAATCCCTCCCTCTGAGTCCTAAGTGTCTCTTACCTCCCAGGTCTCTGATACATTATGGAATGTCCCCTCACCGCTTACCTCCCGAGGTTACCTCTTTCCAGTCTTTCTGCTGGCCCTGGGTCTTCAGTACTTTTCCCATCACATCCCTGATCACATTTCTCTCTTTCCTCCTTGTCCCCTTTCCCATCCAGGTCCCTTCCTCTTCCCTCCTCTCTGCTGTGATTGCTTCTTTCTACCTTCCACATGGGACTGAGGCATCTTCACTTAGGCCCTTCTGCTTGTTAACCTTTTGAGTTCTGTGGACTGTATCCTGTGTATTCTGTTTTTTTTTTTTTTTTTTTTTTTTTTTTGGGGGGGGGTGTTAATATCCACTTATCAGTGAGTATATACCATGAATGTTCTTTTGTGTCTGAGTTACTTCACTCAGGGTGATATTTTCTAGTCCCATCCATTTGCCTGCAAGACTCAGGATGCTCTCGTACTTAATAGCTGAGTTAACAACATATGTGTAAATGAACCATATTTTCTGTATCCATTCTTCTGTTGTGGAACATCTAAGTTGTTTCCAGCTTCTGGCTATCATAAACAAGGCTGCTATGAACATAGTGAAACATGTGCCCTTGTGGTGTGGTAGGGCATCCTTTGGGTTTATGCCCAATTTTCTGAGGGATCTCCAGATTGATTTTCAGAGTGGTTGTACTAATTTGCAATCCCACCAGCAATGGAGGAGTGTTGCTCTTTCTCCACATCCTTGACAACATGGGCTGTCATCTGAGGTTTTGATCTTAGCCATTCTGAATTGGTACTGTAGAATCCCAAGGTCAGTTTGATTTGCATTTCTTTGATCACTAAGGATTTTCAATTTTTTTTATTTTATAGTTCATAATGGGAAAAACAAAAGATTAGAACAATGTGGTATTAGGTATCATTAATCTAAGAAGTAGGTTTTTAGAAATGAGGGCAAGGGATGTTACATCAACGAGGCGTTTGCTTATTGGGAGGGTGAGGGTGAAGAAATATGAAACAGCTCCATTGTAAAGTAGTGCTCACAAACTGTTCTTTATCTCATAGAGTTAATAAAGCTAAAGTAAAATATGTAGTAGACTGCAGCTTCTCCATGGTAGTAAGTTGCTTGCTTGCCTCTTTATTTATTTTATGATGTTTTCTGACTTCAGGTCTATGTGGGATTCGGGAATATTGACTATTACTAACAGAGAAGACACAGTTGGACAGGCAACAGAAGCACAGAGAAGAGAAGGGGCGGGGTGGATAACTCCCGAGTTAGGTCTGCTCCATCGAATGGTCTGAAGCAGATGTTATCTGCAAAACTCTAACAGCTGATCCTTGATTTAAGGATAATTTGTTTATTATTATAGTAACCAGAGTCTGTAAATCTCCATTATAGACAGAGGAGAGCTGAAGAAACCAGAACATGCTAAAAGCCCCAAACCACTCACATATTTCTAGCTTCTTCTTTCACAAGATGAAAGAGTGATTAGATGTACTGACATTTTCAGAGACTTATAAGCAAGAAACAGTTCAAGTTCTGTATATTTAGGGTTCTAAGTGGAAACTGGGCACCACTTTAATCATCACCAGCAATAGGCTCTGCCCAAGGTCTTTGTTAACTTAAGCTGCTTGTGAGCATCTGATACCCCCAGCTTCCTATTCCTCTGAAGACAGTTAGGTCCTCGGAGTTTGCTTAAGGCTGATGCAAGTCCCTGTTTAGCTATGTACACAGCTGCAATCATTGTAAATACATTAATTCATACATTTTGACAAATGAAATCATGTTATTCTATTTTGTCTGTCTTGTCTTTGTGATGGCAAACCACCAGTATATCATTTATTTTTGCTTATTTGCTGAAATAAAATTTAAAGAACTCAATTAACCAGGAGCCCATGGCTCTCTCCATCCTAGAACTTTTTTTGGGGGGCAGGGGAATGAAGAGGAAACATTTTCAGGAAATAAAAACAGAAAAGGAACTGTTATAAAAGAGCAGTATGTGGTAAATTTTTGAATCATGTTGATTTTTTTTTCTTTTGGCAAGTAGATTAACAAATAAGTTTTATGTAATAAAACCTTGATTTTAAAGGAATGATAGTTTTGGAGTCTGGGCTCATGAGCATGCTGCCGCTATCTATCATGACTTGATAGAATATTCAGAATATTGTCTTCCTGTATGTCTTAGTTACTGTTCTATGCCTTTGAAGAGACATCATGACCAAAGCAACTGTTACAAAATAAAGTATTTAACTGTGAGCTTGCTGGCAGTTTTGGAGGCTTAGTGTATTATCATTTGGATGGCAAGCATGACAGAAGTTATGGATGGACAGCATGGTGGAAGTCACGATGGGGAGGCAGCATGGCGGAAGTCATGATGGGCAGCATGCTGGAAGAAAGATGTGGTACTTGGGAATGGCTAGAGAGTTATCCTGGTCCTCAAGCAGAGACAGGAGACACGGGGCTCGGCCTGAGCTTTTGAAACTTCAAATGCAAACCTAGGGACACATCCTTTTGCAGACCACACCTCTTCATCCTTTTAAACAATGCCATTTTGTGGTAATTATGTATTAAATCATATGAGCCTATGGGACAATTCTTATTCAAATCACTTCCTTGTCCTGCAGTCACCAGCCCAGGACAGTCTATCCTGCCCCCCAACTGTTATCATTTCTTAATGACCAATCAAGAAGGTATGGAAGTTTTTATCTCTTGCTTCTTATAGCAGCCTAATGCCTTTGCCATTTATCAGTGATCCCTTTCCCCATTTCACATTTGGATAATTTCAATCTGAATGAGTTCTTCGTGTACTCTAGATGCTAGACGTTTGTCAAATGCAGTCCTTCACCATTTAAACATTGGGGACCATTCTGAGAAAAGTCTCAATATATGGTGTCATTGTGCAAGTACATATAAGCTAAGGTGACTACAGTGTCAGCAGGCACTCTGGTTACTTGGGATGAATATTGTGTGTGCAGCCTATCAATGACTAAAATGATATTATTTAACACAAACCTATAATGTAATCACTAATAGGGTAAAACTATATGGACATTTTAATATTTGTTTTCTATAAGTCTGACACCCCCTTTGCTTTTGTCAAATTCCTCCAGTCTTTCATTATTGACTCCATTTGAGATTAAAGAAAAAAAGCCACACCAATTTAATTCCTTCATTACTAACTTTGCTGTTTACTTGTTTTCTAAACAATCACATTGGGGAATGTTATTAACAAATAAATAATACCAATTTATCTAGACTGATTTTATCATCCACCGTTATTTTACTAGCTTTTAAAACTCTGCAGTGTTCTCCATGCTTGATGCTGGTTCTATAACAAATTAACATGTGTCCTTCTACCTAGATTTACAGATATTGCTTTATCTGGTTAGTTTATTATTACAAGGTAGAAGAAACAAGAGATACCAATCGGAAACACATTTAAACTATTGTTTACATTTTCCTACATCGTCACTTTACTGTGCCTTTTGTTCCTTTTGAGTGAATTTGAGCTTCTCTATCATGTTCTTTGATTGTAGCCTGAAGGACCTGCTTTAATATTTGCTACAGGTCATCAATGCGGAGACCAAGCCTGCTCTGTTACCATGGAACATTTTAGTTTCTCCTTTTTAACTTTAAGAATATTTTTTCACATATAGTGCTTCTTTATCAATCCATTTTTAGATTTTTTTATTAAAAGATTTTATGATAAAATGTACTTTGATCAAACCACCCCAGTGCCTGCCTACCTCTCTACCCAACTTCATGCTCTTTCTCCTCCAAAAGTAAAAAAGCAAGAAATATAAACAAACCGATAATAAAACAATAAGAAAACAAGAAACAAGAAACAAAAAGGCCAACAAAACCACAAAAATGAAAAGTAAAACAAACAGGCAGATAAGGTAAAATAACCAAACTAAAATTAATAGATCAATATCTTACTCAACCCACATCAGAGAAATTTCTTGCAGTTGACAGGAATTAACAGAGAGACCTACAACTGGTCAGTGAGTGGCTTTGATATTTTAAATACATTGTTGAAGTTAGCATGCAGAAATGTGGGCTATTGATACTTTAATGAGATGAGTGTGCTGAGAAAGACCGGAGTGAATGTGTAAGAGGCAGATAAACACTGAGTAACTGTCATGTGGACATGACATTGAACCTATGCTTCAGATTCATGGAAATATCAGAGCCCTCCTTGAGTCTGTCTATGAAAGTAGTCTGCAGTCTGAGATAGCTCCCCTACTGAGATTTGCCAATTCCTCCCCCTTGTTCCTCTATGAGAAGACAGAGGAGCCTCACTGAGACTCCCCATCTCTGCAGTATTAGTCTACACTATCAGAATAAGCACAGTCCATCTTGTCCCAGCATTTCTGTGTATTTGTGCTTTATTTCCCTGCCATCTTAGTCTTGCCTCCAGAACCCAAATGTCTTGGACACTGCATTTTTCTGAAGGTTCTTTCAAGATTTGTAGTCTTTAGCTACCGAAAACCTTTTGTATGTCTAAATTTGCTTATTCTGAGCTCATTCTGTGGGAGTTTTATGGATGTTTACATTTCTGCCTTTTTCACATTTGTGAAGTTTCTTATCAGTTTTTGGCTGGCTTATTAAAAGAAGAATTATTTTCATATTTATTGTTTTTTTAATGTTGAACTATCTTTGCATACCTGAGATAAAAACCTCACTTGTTTATGAGATATAAACAACAAAACCTCCTTTACATATTGGTTGATTCAATCTGCTAATATTTTGTTCTGGATATTTGCTTCTCTACTCAGGGGAGACATCAACCCATAGTCTTTTTCTTTTTTTTTTTCCCTGCAAATATCTGGCTTTCCTACAAAGGTGGTGAAGTTTCATAGAATGGGTTAGAAAAGCTTTCTTATTGTGAGTGGATAGCATAGTACTGACACAGATTTTCCTTTGCATCTTGGTTAAATTCATCAGTGACTCCATAGGAAACAATTTCTGTTTAGAGAGATCCTCCTCCTGGTCATCATCATCATTACCACCATCCCTCCTGGACAGTTGTCAGTTATTTATTCAGTTTATTAAAAAACAAAAACACTACTAAAATATCTCATCCTTGGGTTTGGATTTGCTAATTTTGTCTTTCAAGAAAATCATTTACTTTCTCTGTATTATCAAATTCCTTGGAAATTTGGCATATTAGCATTTTCTTTATGCATTTAATACCTATGTACACACTGTGCTTGTGTATTTAAAGTTCCCAGTAATTTATAGATAGGCAAAAACTACCCTGGTTTCCCCTATGAATCTAAAATCTTATTTTTAAATCAAACTCTCTTAACATCACTTTATTATTTCATGCTATTTAACAAATATATAAAATTCGTGCAAACTACCATTCCTTACCCAAAAGGAATGGTAGCTATGTGGAAAAGGCATGTAAAGATAGCTCTGAAACTAACTTAGCCTACATTTATAAAACAATAGCTTTTCCTATCTGTTCCATCAATTGAGTGAGTTTAAACTCTGATTAACCCAGACATGGATAAATTACATTCATCTTGACTCCAGATGGCAAATGTACTTATGAATTCTGGTACTTGACTGCATTGCTGTTATATTGAAGTTGTACGCAGCTGTTAAGTGGTGATGTTATGTTATATATGAGAAATACAAAGTGCCTTCAATGTGAAAAATTATCTGATGTATACTATAAATATCTAACCCAGAAACAGGATAATCCTGTTACATTTGATTCAGTAATTGTCCCTACTTGAACAATTAAGCTATACTGATGCATAATTATGATAAATTATTTCACCCATGGCTACTTAAATTATAAAATCTCTTGATTTTTTAAAATTTGAAACAAATTTTTTATAGGTTTGTTTGGTTTGAAATTGTTAATAACCAACGGAAGCCAAAAATTACTGACTGCCCTAACTTTGCCTCCAGAAAAGTGATTTTCAGGTATTTACCTACACACTGGTTTGCAAAATGTTCTGAATTAAGTGAAACCATATTATGTACAAGAAACTTGCAATATATCTGATTAATTAATTATTTCTTTAATGACTATTATTTAAAATTTATTGTATGCAAACAATTTGGCCTCATGCAAAGGACAGAAGCAAGAAGATTAACGACCAGTAAGCAAAGTTTTATCTGTTTTCATTTTAATTGAAAAATCATAGGATACTTTCAGACCAAGATGGTTCCCTCCCAGATCCTCCTCAACTCTCCACCTCTCTCTCTTCCTCTCTCTCCCTCCCTCCTTGTCTCCCTCCTTCCCTCCCTCCCTCCCTTCCTCATTCCCTCTCTCTCTCCCTCCCTCCCTTTCTCCCCCCCCTCCAAAAACTCAAACAAATATAGAATTAAAACAAAACTAAACAGTAAAAACACTAGACACATACACACAAAATAAAACCCATAGAAACACAAAAACACAAACCATAGTATACAAGCAAAAGAGTGAAGGACACAAAAATTAAAACAACAAAAACAACAAACCTAAACAAAGCAATATGAGACAAAAAAATCTACAAAATTATGATTAAGTTTGTTTTGTGTTGGAAATACACTGCTGGGCAGAGGGCCTACCCTTAAGTATGGTTAACCTACCCAGTGAGATGCCACTGGAGAAAGCTAATGTTTCTCTGTACTCGACCATCAATTGAACATAGTTTCTTTTCCACTTCCCCCTCTCTATACTAATATCATGTTTTGCTTCAACCAGTGCAGGCCCTTTAAATCTTTGTCTTCTATTTGTATCTAGCTCTCAGTAAAACTATAAACACAATTTAGAACTGGTATTTATTTACAGATTAATGAGCTAAACGTACTAGATTTTCCTAGAGTGTTACTCTGTGCAATATGGTCATCACTAGCCACATGGTTTGAACTTTAAACTGATAGGTTAAAAAAAATTAAATATCACTTTTCCAGCCACATAGATCATCTTCATCTTTAGTATTCAGTAACCATGTCCATCTCCTGACTATCAAACAGAACCACACAAATGGGAAAGAATTCTACCCTCACACAAAATTCCATTAATACCCTTGGTAGAAAAGTTTGAAGAAAAATACCTGAAAACCGCATTAAGTAAAAAATTAATTTCAGATACATTTTATAGCTAACTATTTTTTATCACAACAGAAAGATTCGTGAAGGTGAAACAGAAACAAAGCAAAGCAAAGCTTGAATGCAGCCTTTCCAAGCTCTGAGGTCAACACAAAAGACTGAAGTTAATTTGAAATGTTCTTCCCTTAGGAACCCTCCTCTTCTTTACAGGGAACACTAGGGAAGGAAGCAAGGGCCAACACAAATGAATGGAAAGGGTTAGTGCATTATCTGACTGATGACAAAGTTCATTTTCCTCAGTTAATTTTTTTAGTCTGATAGTTAATTCTTTTCAGCACATCAAACTGAATACAGGGTACCATTCATTCCCTACTGCAGATGGTCATGACAGCCAGATTGCTACCAGAGGAAAGCACAATGAAGTATGGGGACCTTCTACAGGGTACATGGTTACTTATCTTTTGTTTTAACTATAAATCAACTTTTGTTCCACAGCTTCCAATGTGGAGAAAAGAACATTCCACTCCCACATATATTATCAGGAAAACTGAGAAAACCCCAAGTCTCTGAAAGTAGGCACACTCAGATGGCTTAGTCACTAGACCGAAGCTAACCACTGCATTTGAGGTTTTTTGTACCAGCAGGTAACAGTAACCCAAAGGATGTGAGAGCAGATGCAAACTTAATCTTGCATAAAAACTTTCAGATTTAGATGTCAGAAATAGGACTTTGATTTATCCTTTGGGTTTTAAATATTTTATAAACATTGACCGTTATTTAGAAAAATAAATTTATAACATTTTCCCTGAATAAACCTTCACTTTTACCCCTAATAAAATTTCTTCTTATATTATAAAGCCCCATTTCTTGGGTTCTTGAAAATCAAGTGTGATCCTATTAAGCATTTCTACTCCTTTTTACTATTGCTTAATGTGTTATCACCTTCATTTGGGGACTACAGAGCATAATCCAGATTAAAGCATATGTATCTATGACATGACATAAAAACAGGTTTAAGAGACAAGAAAAAGTCCACGAAGTTAGAAGTAAGACTCATGTTTCTAAAAACCAAGGCCTCTTTACCATCAAACATCTCTTGGCTGACTTCCCACCTATCAACCCTAGACCAGGTTCTTCATTTACACTGAATTGTAAATGACTAGCAGCAAATTGCCACTTCTGGGTCCAAGTGTGGAGTCAATATGATGCAGTTTTGATGGCTGGCCCATCACAGAAAGGAGACACCACATCTGAAAAGAAGAGAAGCTTTCTCATCAAAGCGTTATCTGCCCCCAAATGTCAGCAGTGTGAAGATTGAGGAAAGACAGTATGAGATTGGGCAAGTTTCATAAGCTCAAAAAAAAAAATGTTTCTTGGTTTTCATGCAACTCATGCCTTTGGTGGACTTTCTAGAAATAACATCTGAGCTAATAAGTTTCTATATTTATTAAGAAGTTTCAAGAGAAAAGTGAAAAATGCTTGGGAAAGTTGAAAAGGAGGGGGAAAGAGCCAAGAGAACCATATATTCTGTAGCTTTGGCTTCACTGCACAGGGAGCTCTAGAGTAGAAAGCATCCAGCTGAGCCACTCAGCAGGGTGCGTACAGGATTGGAGTTTGGGCATCTCTCATTTGGTGAGTGGTATGGCCTTTCAGGCATTTCTAGGATGCTATGTTTTACTCCACTGCTGTGATGCTCTGCAGTAGAGAGCAACTGCGAGCTGAGAACAGTCAAAAACACCATAGATGAAATAAGTCATCTACATAGTACACCAGCATCCATTGCAGCCCTTACCTTTAAATATATCAATCTGCACCCTGAAGTTCTAATTAGATGAGGTTGGTGAGTAATGCTTCACCAACAAAGAAATGCATTTTGCCTTCAAATAAGATCAATAATTTCCAAGAGGAATTCTTTAGTGGGAATGCTCATGGTCAGAAGGTTGAGTTTTGATTTAATATAAAATATTTGGGGAGTTATTCTCCATAATAAAACATGTGGCAAAGGATTCCAGGAACAACTCTTTTCAGGAACACCACTAAAAGGGGTCCCAATTCAAACAAGGGATTCAACGTGGTATGAGAATGGATAGCCTTTGAATCAAAGTTTTCCAAGGACATGCTAAGTAACAAGGAAAAAGATTCTGGGCTTCCCTGTTTTTATTCTGGTTACACAGAGATAATGAAGGACAAGTGTACCTACTGAGTGTCTTCTGGTCAAATACTATTACAAATGCGTAACTCCTTGAAATCTGACTTGGGACACAAATGAGGGACACAAAGCTCGGTCCTGACATGGGTGGCACAGAATGGTAGGCACGAAAGAGAATATGATAACCAGGAAGCCTTCAGCCAAGCATTTATAATGAAATCAAATAATGAAATCATATTTCTAACAGCACATGCCTTTGGCTTAAATTCTTTGTGCCTCAGTTTTCACACATTTAAATTTAGAATAATAATTGTTTCCCACAGAATTGTGCTAAAAATGAGGTGACACACTCCATATGAGACTCTTAATAGCTCCTATGTCATATTATAGTTTCAATAAAATATGTTGTTATTATTTTACATTAACCAGTGTGGAGCTTTCTCACAGAATTAAGAACATTTCACTGGGGTTCGTTGATTGCTAGTTTTATGATATGAGTGTAAAGATGTAGAAATATATAAATGCTGAGGTGGGAAATTGCTACTGTTTAAAAGTAATATGGTTTACCTTGTTCCTGTAGGAAGCACAGATCTACTGAATATTGAATATGTTTCCCAAACTAACAACATAGTATCTGTTAGCTCATGCAGTATGATGAAGTGATCTGAAATGACTACCTTATTTAAAAAAAAAAAAAAAAAAAACTATTGGACTAGCTCAACACTGAGTAGTCAAAAGATTTTTGGCTTGGAGAAGCTAATAAATATGATAAATTCTTCCTGTGTCATATAGGGTCTTTCAAGATTATGCGTTTGCTTCCTATTCATATGGGCAGCCCTGCTGCAGAGGATTGGCTGGTGTTGGTTTGCAGCCCACTGCTCCTCTACCCTGAGATCTCTTCTGCTAGCAGTCTATCCCCAAGCTTCCTTGCCCAATAGAATCAGGGAGCAGATATAAAAACAACAGCAGAGCAATTGTGACCCTTGGGTTAAATGCATCTTACTCGAGAGTATGTAGTATGTATGGCACTGCAGCCTCGGCCCTGTTCCTCTTTTTACAGTCATTTGTCATTTGGGGGATGATTTTCATATAGTGGGTCAGGAGTGGTCTAGAATACCTTGCCTGGATCCCCTGAATCACTCATCTCAGTTCTATGGACAACAGATTACTCAGCTGATAAATAGAAGTATAGTATAATTAGTTTATTGTTCTTCGAGATTTTGCCTGTAATTTTCTAGGAACTTGGTAAGAAGTATTTTTTAATCACTAAATAGAAAGAATTAATTTATCTTTAAATGAGAAGATAAACATAAAATTTAGATATCTGACTCCCTCTTCTCTCCTCAATTTGGCCAACTCTTGATGATCTGTGAAACAAATGAAATTGAACTATGTGTACTTTTGGATTGCCCAGAGGTTGAATCTGAGGGAAAAAAACATGAGTGTTAGGTTCATCTAGGAAGGCAGCCAAGCTCTACAGTGTTAGGGAAGGGAAGAAGAGGCTAAGACTGTGAACACCTGCAAAGAAGGCTGCAGCCAGGTGAAAAGTAGGCCTACTTTCTTCTGTGGGAGAGGAGAGAAACCAGACATCTTTAACACTGACTTCCATGAGCCTTAAGTCAAGGACCATCCCCAGGAGATGCTGTCTTTCTGACATATCCATGAGCCTGTGTGTCTGGATAGGTTTCCACAACCAGGCAAAGATACACAAATGGTATCCATGGAAACAGCAAATGCTAAGGAGTTATGATCTGTGACTTAAAACATCTGTTCTGGGTTTTTTTTTCTTTCTTTTTCTTTTTTTTTTAAATAAACTTTTGTAATCCAGAAACTCTTACTCTGTAGTTTACTCTGGCCTGGGTTGTTCAGCACTTTCCTTTGAATTGAAGCATTCCTGCTGAATTGAAATGTTTCCTCATGAGCTTCAGGAGATGAAGCAAAAGTCACATTGTTGGAACATACATTTAAAACATTCCTAAGAGCCTCCCCTATAGAAGTATAAAGAGGGATAAACAACTGTCAAGGGAGGGTTGAGGGGGACAGGGGATTTGAACCAGCCCAACTGCAGAGTAAAGAGATGCCAAGCATGGAGCTTCCTCCAATATGTGAAGAAAGTTCCAGTGCTGTATTGTTAGTGAGTCTTCACAGATATTGGCATTGGCTTCTCAGTGATGTAGCTACTTTTGAGTCCTCTATGTACCTGTAAATAACCTCTCTTCCATATTCCTGTTAGTAACCTCAATAAAAACCCATTGGTTCACAAAATTGGACTTGGTGTAGCCATTCTTTTGGTCCCTTATGTGTTCCTTTTCCTGGGTAAATAGCCATGTGTTGTGTCTTTCTAGTAAAGTTCTGTCACACAACAGCCTGCAACCTGTAATTATCCAGCCCCAGCCTCCAGAGTGCCAGCCTCGGCTTGTAGGAGTATACTACCATGTCAGTCAGGCTCATACATGTCATTCTTGTTGTTGTTTTGTTTTAATAACTGTTCATATTCTCTAATGGGCCATAAAACAAGTTATCAAACAGACTTTGTTTGGCAGTGGGAGAGACGGTTCAGCTGTCAGAAGTATATTCTGCTTTTACAGAGGATCAGACTTCTCTCAGGACCCACACCTGGTGGCTCCAGACCCAGGGGCTCTGACAGCCTCTTCTGAGCTCTGATGACAAAATCTGCACAGAGGCATACACAAACAGAATTACTAAAAATACATACACCAGTCTTTGAAAATGAGAATCTTGTAATTTCTAGGACTGGGAACATATGCTTGGTTCAGTATCCTCTTCTTCCTGTGGTTCTATCAGCCCAGAGAACCTCTCAGAAACAAAAGGGCTTCTGGTAAAACAGGATACATCTAAGTTATTTAGATCTTTGAGGACCTTTGCAGCTGCAATACTATGGCTGCCATTTTTTTTGCATCTAGCTGCTTCCTGCCTTCTGCTGGGGCCTTTTCTTTTTAAAGCAAATATTTTAAAATTCGTAAAAAAAAAAAAAAGCATTTAAATTTCAGCAGTGAGAAGCTGAGGGGGAGAAAGACTCATGGGGTGCGGGGGAAGAACAACAAAATGTTACCCAACAGTGCATTGGATGGCTATTTAAAACCCACCCACCGTGGCCATCAGGAGCAGGGTAGCCATAGCAACAAACCGGAAAGTTATCCCTAAGTGTAAGGACCTGCTGGAGGAGGACAGGCAGTGTTGAGGACAGGGGTCTCCAGCAAGTAGGTTTTCGCAACACAGCTCTGCCTCGTAGACTGGAAAGGAGCAGCAATAGCTGAAGCTGTGAGTCTCCTCAACGAACACAAAATATATCTATAGTGTTAGCAACCTCCTTGGAGAACTGAAAGTTGGCTTCCTTAGAAATAACCTAACAAGAAGCATATTTTTAAAAATATCTTTGATCAATTTTACATTTCGAGGCATTCAAAAACAAAAACAACAAGAAAAAAAAAAAAAAAAAAAAAAAAACAGAAGACCACATGGAAGCTGTGGGTGGGAGCTGTGATTGTTCCTTTTCAAGCGATTCTCTCGACTGCTAGGCATCAGGGCTTTGACCCTGTGATATTCACACGAAATGACAGAAGATGTGTGAAGCCAGTTTGGTGCCTGCCTGGACCCTTCTGTCCGGCTGGTATACCAGCTGTACTGGGGGTGGAGGCTGCTGCCTTCCAGCTGATCTTTGTAGAGAGGTGCCTCTATAGGAAACGCCTGTGAAGTCCTACTATGATTCAGTGACTAGGGCATAAAATCTTGGCCTCTTGCCACAATTCCAAGACACATCCCAGTGCCCAACAAACTTTCCTGTATATCAGCCTCAAAGCAGATTATAAGAAAATGTTTTCTGTCTTGTTTTTCTCCATTCTATTTTATTTTTTCCATTTCCATAAAGACTCTTTTAATTCTACTCAATCAGGAAAATGCCCATAGGATGATCACACTTTGAAGATTGGATTCTTAGGTCATCAAGTCTCACACTGACATCTTGGGAATTCATCCTGGGAACAAGACTGAGGCAATCTGGCTTCCATCCGTGGTCCATTACCCAGGAGCTAGTGGCTTATACTCTCACAGGGAAGTGTGGCACAATGGTGGAGTTGCTGGCTTACGAGTGCATGTGATTTTTTACCATCTGAGCACAGACCTTTACTGAGCTACTATTCCCCCACCTACTTCATTTCTCTTTGTATATCATACCATCAATACATTACACCAACAATCTTTGCCATCAAAGATTACTTTCTAGGTAACATGATCAAAGCTGTAGTCTAATAATTGAGGGAGAAGGAAGATATGCCTCTTGTAATTTTATGGAATCTACCCAAGTCTATTGATATCTCTTCCAAGTCACTCTAAGTCATTTGCAAAAGATTACTGATGGCAGAGATCTTCTTGATACTATGATTGGATTCATATTATCTGTTAGACTACATTACCTATAGGGCAGAGACTAACTCAGCTGTCTCCATCATCCACTGTGAGCTCAGATTTGGATTTGGGAATGAATTAAAATTGATCAGACTAAAGAATTTATGGTTGGGTGGAACAGGTTTAGGCATCATCATAAAACTTATAAGAGTATGTCTGTAAAAGGAGGCGGTTTCTGTCCATTAGGTCTTTTGTTACTTTGAGGGCACTCCCTGCAAAGCTCTGACCTTTCATGCCCAATAGAGAGAGGCCCTGCTTCGTTTCTTTTCTGGCCTTGGGCACCTGTACTCTAGGTCCTTACCTGATAGGGCCATCTTATCAGGAGGTGGGTAGGAAGTTATCCCATTGTCTCCTAACTACTCAGAGGCAGTCATGGACAACTAATGATGTTGGAATTACAAAGCCTACACACTGGCCTCTAGCTGAAACCACGCTGTGGAGAAATTTATTGTGTAGCTGAGGAGTCTGAAAGGAGCCAGATTCCAGCTGAGAGCACACTGTTCATCAGCTCTCTTCCAGCTCCCTCTGGCTTTCCTTACCGCCTTGCCAGTTTGTCCTGGCACCACTCCCTCAATGTCTCCTTTGCAAGAAGCGAACCTGTGAGGCTTTGTACCGACCACCAGCCATTGTCAAGCTGCCGTCTTAGAAAGTGGAGGGCCACATGGAAAAGGTAGGGCTGGGAAATGACCACCATTGCTAATTGTTCCACAGAAGGCAACTGAAGGTTCTTGGATTTCATTGTATTTACCAGTCACCCAAATATGTCTTCAATATGTGGGAACAAAGAGCAAGACTACTAGTGCTTTCTTTTTCAAGAACTTGGAGAATTGGTTTCATTCCTAGCTGTATCCTTAGTGCTTGAGACAGGGGGTCTTCAAGTATTTGTTGAATGAAGTCAAACAAATACATCATTGGGAGATTTTTCTATTTCTGGGCACACTTGGGATACAATAAAGGTATTAAAATGGCAGGCTTAAGGGACAAAAAGATTAACCTACTTTTAGCTTTATTAACTTTGCTTCGGCAATCTTTCCAGTGAAGTGGGGCAAGTCTTATTAAATGCTAATTATCTTTGCTATTCTTTTGCATTCTGCTTGTTTTGTTCTTTTAGGATGTGTTTCCCACAAAGAAGTTAACTTATTAAACTCAAATATTTATCAGACATGAGTTCAAAACTACAATTTCTGAGCACTTCACCTTAGTTAATTCTAAATGCCATATCAAAACCTGGTTTTGACATTTATTCAGATCAGCTTAGTTTTACTCTATTGAAAAGACCGAGTAGCACTAAGTCACCTAAGGAATCTAGCAGCCTCTGAGTGATGTCATGGGCAGGGAAGAATATCAGAATCTTTGGACTTTACATGAAGTTATGTCTGGCAACACTTTTTGCTAAGACCTGTCTTTATTAGTAATACAGTTTACACATTGTTTGACAGATGAGAACTGAATGGAAGTGAATCTAGAAAGGTAGTGACAGGGCTTTGTGCTCAGATGTATGTCTTCTGATTTCCTCTGCACTGCCTTAGTTAGCTCTTAAGGTTGGAACTTAGAGCTAGTTCACCATTTGAATGCCAAAGAAGACAGTGATGTCTTAACTGAATTTTTGTTTTCTTTCAACCATATCTTTTGTGTCTTTTAAGAGTGTGATAGTGGTAAACCCACCGACACTGACATGTACAGAGCTCTAGGGCTATTATTGTTTTGGAAATCTACCACTGTGTCCCACAGCCCTGCAGCTGCATAAGTTTACAGCCTCACCAATACTACAAATACTTCTGTATTTTCCAGCATCCATGTGATTTTCCTTATATCTATCCTAGTGAGCATGAGGTGATACCTCGCTTTGGTTGTGATTTGCATTTCTTTGATTGTTAGTGTTATTGCACATACATACAAACACATACACACACACACACATACACACACACATACATACACACACACACACACACACACACACACACACACACATATATATATATATATATATATATATTGATCATATGCCTGTGTCTGCAGAGAAACAACTATTTAAGTCCTTAACACACTTTTACTTGGGTTGTTTTAGTTGGGTAGAAAAGTTTGTTCATACATTCTAGTTTCATCCCTTATCAAATATATAATTTGAAAATACTTTCTCTCATTCTGTAAGCTCTTTTCCACCCTCTGTGTTGCTTGAGTCTTTTGAAACTCAATTTTTTTACATTTGATATAAAGTCTTATTGGTCCAGTTTTGATTCCCTTGTGTGTGTATGTGTGTTCAGGTATATACAGATACAAACCTGAGGACAAATTTAGTCGTCATTTTTGAAGTGCATCTACCTTGTGCAGACAGAGTCTCTCATACTGAGACTCAACAACTAGAAGAAGTTGGATTTTCAGCAAGTGTTATGAAATTTAATGCAGAGGCAGATGGGGGTAAAGGGGTACCTGTGGGAAGCCACCGCATTCGCCATTACAAGATGGCACCCAGCCCGAAGAGAGGGTGGCCAGTTTTGAGATAAACAACCTAAGTGTGCATGCACACCTGCCTGTTTTGCTGACTCATGCTGACTCCGAGTATGCTAATTAGGGCACACAGAATGCACCAATCAGGTGGCGACACAGTCCTCCTAAGCATATATAAGGAGGGCTGGTTTCTGGGCTCGGGGTCTTTCGCCACTGCAATCAAACCTGCAATAAACGCCTGTAGAAGGATCCTGTTGTGGCGCGTCTTCCTTGCCGGTGAGATAGGTGATCACTACAGGTACCTAGCAGGCCCAAGCCAAGATGTCCCCTTGAGAAATCATACCATGTGATAGACCTGATATAAGGGATGTTTAATAGAAAGGGAGGGGAGTGAGAGACCTGGAGAAGTGGTAGAGGGAAACAGACAGAGCCATGAGGCAGAGCAGCAGGGACAGGGATGGATGAAAAGAAAGAAAGGCCAGCCAGCTGGAACCACATGGGAACAGAGAGGGAAAAAAGGAGGGGGTGAAAAAGATGGGATTGGCTAGCAAGCAGTCTTCTTGTAGGCTACCAGGCCACCTGCGTGTGGCAGAGGCTAGAATTATGATACAGGTTTTTGCTTGGTTCCTCTTTCGAGATCCCTGGGGGGGAGCCAGTGAAATCCATTGCAAGCCAACAGCAAGTGTCATGCATCCTCCTGTTTTGGTTTTAGCTGTGTGATTATAATCAGGAGCTGCCATGGACAGTCTATTTTATATGTGAGCTCAAAAGTATTTGTTATAGAGGTTTTTAATGAATATTTTCTTCTAGGTTTTCTATAGCTTTAGGTCTGCATGTAGGTTTTCATCCATGTTGACTTAACTTTTAAATGTGTTGGGCAGTAACATTCTCACGGCATTCTCTTTCATGTACATGTTCAGTTTTTCCAGTACCAATTCTAAAGACATTTTTCATTTTTTAATAATTTATCTTGGAACACCTGACAGAAAACAGCTTGACCATATACACAAAGGCATTTCCCCCCTCAAATTTCTGTTTCCTTACCTGTTTTCCTGCCAGAAAATAGTATCACTTTTGATTTCCTTTTCAACATTAATTTATGGATTTGAAACTCCATATTAATTTTGAGATGGTTTTAATTTCAAAAACAAAAACAAAAATTAATGGCATAATTTCAACAGTGGTATATTTAACAATGAATGTTATGGCCGACATTGCTTTTTTGGATTAAGATTGCTTTGGTTGTCTGAAGCTTTGTGCTTCCATCTAAACATTAGGATCATTTTTGTCCCTACTTCTGTGAAAACTGACATTGGAATTTTGATGGTAATTTAATTGAATGTGCATATATTCATTTTATAATATTAATTATCTTAATCTGTTAGTATTGGGTAGCTATGCATTTTCTGTTTCATTGATTTCTTAATTTCTTATTTCAATGTTCGCATTATCTAGGTCTTTTGACTCCTTGGTACTGTTTTATCTCTCTCTTTCTCTCTCTCTCTCTCTCTCTCTCTCTCTCTCTCTCTCTCTCTCTCTCTCTCTCTGTGTGTGTGTGTGTAGTTATTTTAGATATTATCTTTTGCCTATTTCTTTATCATCAAGTTTATTATAAGTATATAGGAAAATATAGCATGGCTTTCTGATCTGTGTGATATATAGTTGTCTTCTTTAGGGCTGAGCTTTCAATGGTCTTTTGTTTTCTGCACTTTTATCTGCTTTGGATCTCTCTGCCACATATGGAAAGACAAAGTTTTTCAGATGAGGCTTGATAGATTCACCAGTCTATGGTTATAGGAATAAGTCATTAAAAGTTGGCTAAATACTATAACCATTTAGCAGAATAATTGTAGTATCTTTTCCCCTAGGGTCTACAGCCTGTCTAGGTTCTTGGTCCTAATGATGTTGCCAGGTATGTGAGTTATATTATGTGCAGCAAGCCTTAAAGCTAAGCAAAAGGTGACCTCCATGCCACTATTGTGCCCCTGGCATGTCTTGCCAGGCCAGTCTTTACATCCTCAGTCTTGAGAAAATATGGATTAATAGTTTGAGATTTCATCTTAACCTGTTCAGAATGCGTAAAATTTAAAAACTACAGATAATGCAGTAAATGCAGGAGAAGGGAAATAATCAATCACTGTTGATAGTGCAAAGTGGAAACTGTTGGCAATCAGACACCTCCATTGACAGCCCACGGGGACCTAGTGACAGTGGGAGCATCAGGCACCTCCAAGGTCACTCCTGAGGGACTCAGTGACAGCAGAACACATCTCCACTAGCTGCCCAGATGCAACACAATCTCATTTCTGCCTCTGATGCACATTCTGTGCGATACACCACAGCTTCAATAAAAGGCTGTGTTTCTCCTCTCTTCTTCTCTTCCTCCACCCTGAGGCAGCCTTTGTGTCCCCTTACTGCCTCCCTTTTAATACACCTCCCTCATGAGAACTGTTGCATGCTGTGATTTTTGTAGGGTTTTACTGCTTTGCTCCATCAGAAGCCTCTATAAAAATCATGGATCAAAAACAAAATCTGAAAATAGCAAATAATCAGGCTGTAACACACTTGGGCAAATATTAAAAGAACTCGTTATATCCTACCACAGAGATACCTGTTTTTCCATATTCATTGTTGCTCTGTTCGTAATAGCCTAGGAATGGAAACAATCTAGATTCCCATCAACTCTCCAATGAATAATAAACATATGTATTATTGATGTAATGGAATATTATTCAGCTTTTAAGAAAAACAAGAAATTGTCAAATATAAATGGATGTAGCTGGAAGTTATTATCTGCTTAGGGCAATTAGGACACAGAACGATAAATAAACATATTAGCTTGGATCTTCGAATAAATGTGCTCATTTGGAATAAACACAGATGTCAGGTTATTATTGAAGGGTCATAGAGGCAGTGTGTGGGGGCTTTAACGTAAGGATAAATGGGATATACTGGGACAGGTCAAATGGTATGGGGTATGGGAGGACTGGGCAGAGTAGGAAGTATGAAATTACATAAATAGCACTAAATACTTTTCAAAAAATTCTTAAGGAAACCCACTACCATATCAGCTCCCAAAAAATATATGTATCGGTTCAATCAGTCCGCTCTATTTGTATACATGGAAAAGCTTTTACCAATTAGCCTGTCCACGGATGATCGACCTCTCAATCACATTTTGATCTCATGCTTCTCTGGGACCAGGTTTCCCATGCTATTTGTGTCTGTTTGTAGCTGCTTCCAAATTTTGGTGCCCAGGGTTCAAATGATCTGTGTCAAACCGGAGAGAATTCAGTCTTTCATGATGCTCTCAGACAAGCAGGAGTATTAGCCCTTGCTCAATAGTTTTTGTGCCTCCTGAGAGAAGAGACCTGATAATCGAGATTTATTCACAGTCCCCTGGTGGCAGGCTGAACGTGGGAAACATGTCAAGTTCTGTGAATTTTTTCTATCCTTTGTTCTGGAATTTGATTGTGGTGTGACAATATCCTGTAGCTCAATGTCTAAATTCTAGAGTCCTCAGATGTTTGAATACAAACACTTATTTTTTCTGTTCCTGTTCATACGTAGATCTCATTTTAGGCAATATTATTAGAAATCAAAGCAAATGAAGAAATTAATTTATAATGTTGAATAACAGCTAAATCACAAAGTTTTTTGTATTTTTCATTTGTTACAAGGTATGAGTGTTTATCTCTAGAAGAAAAAGTTACAATGGGCCAAGGTGGCTCTGACTAATTGGGTGTAAAACTGAGTTGTGTTATAACCATCACCTTTATAATAAGAGTTCTGGTAGGGTAGAATGAAAAAAAAATGTGAAGAGAGAGGAGAAAATTCTTACAGGCATGCCAAAGATATACCTGTTGCAAAAGATTTGCGTTCAAAATGTGGAATTGTTATACAATGCATGTTAAGGAGAAGATAGGTAGGCTGTTGTTGTGTTGACGCTATTGCTTTGTTTCTGTTTTTCTTTGTATTTTTTTACTCAAAAATAAAATTTAAATCATGGGAAAAAGTTTTATTTATTTATTTGTTTGTTCCTCAAAAGCATCTTTTGAGAAACACGTATCTACAAATTTAAAGAGTAAACTCCAAGTTTTTGCTAAAATTGTGCCTTTCAGTTGTTTCTTCATGGGCAGCCAAGGCTGAATTTTCACACACAGACACACACACACAGACACACACAGACACACACACACACACACATACAAACACACACACACACACACACACACACACACATACATACAAACACACACCCTCAAGACAATTAGGTCTCTTTTCTCTGGTGCAAATCGTCTTGTACCTTCTTAGCTGCATTCTTACTAAATCTGTTCTTAGATTGAACTCACCTTTGAAGACTGTAAGCCGTTGCTCTTTAAGGCTTGGGACTTTGCAACTTACATGTTATTAGCAGTAAGAGTAACAGTCCAACAGTTGTCTGAAGTGGAAACTTACAGGTTCTTTGGAAAGTTGGTTGGACAGAACGTTTCATTAAAGTGGACACAGGTGAGAGGCTGAGGTAGACTTGTGAATGAATATTTCACTGAAGTAGATACAGGAGAGAGGATGTTCTGCTAAAGCCAGCATGTGAAAGGACATGTGACAAAAGATTCTTTGCTAATGACACACATGCATTGGTCTTCCTTACACTTAGTTGAGCTGCATTTGTTGGGACACCATAGAGAGAAATGCATCAACAAACTTCTGGTGGTGTGCTCAGATTGTTGCTGCTTCTGCAGACTCAGGCTGATTGGATGTATGAGCTGAGGCAAGAGCCAAGCTGAGGTAAAAACTGTGCTGAGGGAAGACCTGTGCTGAGGCAAGGCAGGTAGAGGATACGTGATGCTTAGAGGGTATAAATAGGACTCAAGGAAATGACTGAAACAGAGCTTGGCTTGCTGGTACAAGTAGCTGTGCAAAGTTTTTTTGTCTTCAGTCTTTGCTGATCTTTGCTTTTCTGAGAGAGGCACAGATGAGAACTTCTGGTGTTCCTGTTGGTCCCTCCTGCTGACTCAAGCCAAGGCTGAGGCCTGTCTGTCTCTGCCTGGTCGTTTCACTACTGTTGCCAACCCAACTCTACCAAACTGGACTGCCGGTATATCCATGAGGTATTTGTGAGTGGATTGAGCTGCCACTGACTGCTGACCTGTGAACTGAACTGCTGATGTCCAGGCAACGCACACAGGAGTTGTTCCAAAGAACCTTTCTAAGCAGGTCCACTTTCCCCCCATACCCTTTCTTTTCCACTACCACTGCTGGGTGTTGAGCTACAAGGGAGGTTAAAGTGTTTAAGAACCATCAGTAAAATTAGGATTTGAAAAAATTAAAGTCACAGTTGTCTAGGTCTAGATTTCAGCCCTTGTGGAAGTGGCTGTTGGGGCAATTTTGAGATATCACACTATCAGTTTTATTCCTACAAATACTGATACTCTCAGTTTTGTTTTGTTTTGTTTTTTTGTTTTTTTTGGAGAGAATCTCTTAATTGAGATAACACAGAAAACTTACTTAAGGTTCTTTTTTTTTTAACCATTGTAGCTTAGTACATATATACTACCATACCTTCGTTTGTGTATTTGATTTTATTATTTTTAGACAAGGTCCTACGGTGTAGCTCTGGTTGACTCCATGATTCTCCTGCCTTTTCCTTGCTATGGAGCCATGGTGGTCTGTTACTATCTCTGATGTCTCATACGAGGCCCAATAGTTTTGCCCTAAACAATCAGAGGAAGGTGAGCCATGCATATTTGTGAAGAACCAGGTGTTTCCTGAGAAGAGAGCAAGCAAACTTGAGAGTTCCGCCATGAAACTAGTGGTTCTACCTCTAGTACAAATGAGTTCTTCAAAATATTTCATGAACGTACTGATTGGTTGCTTCCTTCCACACCTATATATGGCCAACCTTGTTCTAGGCAACTGATTGACAGGAGTCATGGAACAGCTAACACACTTTTCTTCGTGGAGCTTAGATTCTAGGGGTGAAAGAAGAGGCAGAAGAAAGTAAACATGATTCATAAGTCTGTTTTGTTGTTTGCTAGAAGATGAAAAAGACTAAGAAAGTGAAAGTAAACTGTGAGAAAAGATATTGGAAGTAGGGAAAGCAGGGTGGACCACGCACACTTTAAACATTGCACACCAGCAAAAAAACAGTAGTTTTTGAACAACTCTGTCTCTGCTACCCATACGCTTAATCAACCTCTTTTTTCTTTTCAGTTGTTGTTGTTTAATACTCCACTGGATAAACATTTTAAGTTTGGGTGTTTGTGTGCAGCCTCTTTATAACTGATCCTTTCTTGTTTGGTTGGTTTTATATAACATTTTAAAATAGGAAAAAGCTTTGTTATCTTCTGGGCTGTATAAGAACTGAGAACAGAGTAGATGAAATCACTTGGGAGTGTTTTACCAGGCTCTCCTGTGAAGCAAATCAAACAGACAAGTTTACTTTCAGGGCATATGCTTGTATGCACATGGAGGAATGTACAATATCCTGAGGGTTCTACGCGCTTCTTTCTTTCCCTCTCAAGAAGACCTACCAGAATGCAGATAAGATTGACATATGTAATGAAAATACATTTTAATCAGACCTTGTACATTCTTAGTATTAATAATGACTTAGCTATAGATGGCTGACTTCTCTGTATTCAATGCCAGGAAACAGGGGAGACCCATATTATTTTTTTTGCCATCAGTTAGCACAAGAGCTAGGGTTATTACTTGATAGAAAATCCGGACTCTGCTACCAAGCTTTTTACACCTGGCATTCCAGTTCTAGGAGCTTGCACAAAGATCCTGAATGACAGTGACCCTCCACCCCTGATCCTTTCTTCTAGTCTCTCTCTCTTTCTCTCTCTCTCTCTTTCCTGCCTTCTCCTTCCCTGAATCAAAGAGGTAACTGAATGCCTTTTACTTTAGATAAGGGAAAAATATCTAAAGTTGCCACGATTTGATAAAGAACAAGTAGTTATCATAAATATATGAAAAAAAAAATAAAACCTTGGCAATGTGATTTTCATTGGGCTATATGACATTAGCTTTGGAAATCCCCACGTACATATGTTTCAGATATTTGATGTTCTTGTTATCAGCATTTCTATGGATGTGAGGTGGGAAGAAATGGCTGGTTTTGCATAGTTATAATAATGAGCCAGGTCTCTTGGGAGCCTCATTGCAGCCCATTGTTTTTACAAGCACAGGGATATCTGCTCCAGTTTGTAAATGCTCAAAACATAGGATACACCAGGACAATTTGGTGATAATTACTAGCATGACAATTGTCACATTTTATGCATTTTGAAGAACATGATTTTAGTTTTTTTTTATATCTGTGGATACTAACATGGTCTACCTGGGTTGTTTCCACACTTTGCCTTTTAAGTTGGTTTTTGGAGAAAGCCGTACCTGATTGATTACTTCTCTGGGAATATGAAAAGTTTTGTTCTATTTCAGAGACATCTTAGGGATGCAAGGCAGGAGACAGAGACCCAGACATGAGTTACATCTAGGTCCTCCCTGAATATTTGCTTAATTATATATGATCACGTGCATTTCTGTCCTGAGCTTATTCTAAAGTCACCCTACATTGTTATAACTGTTGGCCCAAGCCTGTCCTTCTCTAAGACTATCAAATGTATTGTTATCCCAGCCGTTTCTCTAGCCAGTTGGCAATTCCATAACAAGCCTCTGTTTTATGATCTGTTTTCTCCGTATTTATTTTGTGATCCGGAGACTTGCTTTTTGTAGCCTGACTAGCATATAAACATTATGGAACAAAACCCCCCATGGCTCTCCTGTCCCCACTGGCCCAGGCTGGAACCACTAACAGTATAGAGCCACTACCTGGAAAAACTTTATTGAATAAGATAACAACCAGCAAATATACTGTAGTTACATGGGGACATTCTTAAAATACACGTTACCTCAGTACATCACAGGGGAAGACTGTAGTGTTCCTAAAAGTTCACTGATACAAACTGCAGTAAACATAAGGAACATCTAGAAAGATCACAGTCCAATGTGAGTAAGTATTGAGAGAAATTTTATCTGCTCCTAGCAGGTGGAAATCTTGCTTAGCTGGCAATTGATTTTCCGAACAATGATGATTAACACAAGCTACAAAAATACCCTCTGAATCATCAAAGAAAATTAGATTCTATTTAACAGAACCTGTGAGTCCCCATCAGATGCATCTCTTAATTATTTCAAAATCTATGAGTCGCTGTTAATCAAGCCGTATGAGTAACAAGAGGTGTTTATTTCCTAGTCTAGCAGGGTAATGCTAGGTTTATTGGGATGTGATCGCTCAAAGACAATATGTCTGCAAAAATGTCTGAGAGGAAGCAGAAAGCAAATACAGCTTAATAGTTCCTAGTTTGATATAAATTCCAGTTGTATGAAAATTGAAACTAAGAAAAAAATAACCTGAAAATATGAGTAGTCAGACCAGACCTCAGAAGTCACCAACACACGCCTACAGGATGCCAGGTGGATACCTCAACTTACTGCCCAGGACACCTGCACCTAGATTTTTGATCTTCCTCTGAAGCATTACTGAAGCCCCTCACCTGGGAAGAGTGGGGTTTGGAGGGAGAGAACAACCAGACTGACATTGCCCCAGGCTGCGGAGAGATAACAAAATGAAATATATAGCTCACCGGGTGTTAAGCCAATCATTATCTATTTAGTTCAAAGTCCTAAAAATTAGAACACAGAAGCTGCGCTGTGAGAGATGGGCCAGTTGGGGATATACAAACAGCAGGTATCATGGTTCAAACATCCATGGTAATCTGCTCATGTTTTTTTATTATTATTTTTAATATCCCATGATTGCAGCATATGCCTCCTAAGTCTTCAGAACGATGTGAGGTGGTATATCACGGTATGTGCAGAGAATTCCTAATGACTACAAGGCACCGTGGCCAGCTTTATAAGCGGAGTGAAGGGAAAATTTGAGATGTAATAATGAGTTTTAAGCCCAATTCACTCAGGGTGGCGGAAGTTAATAACCATGGGGAAGAATGGTTTAGTAAAAGAAGCCACTTTTAATCAGAACAGTAGCAAAGGCTTCAGGTGGGAAGATGGAGCTCAGGAGGGCACAGGAGAGGAATCAGAGTGCTTGCTTGCCCTCCTTACAGGAGGAGCTCCGCATTTTTGTTTAAATGCATGGCTCTTTGTTTTCTCACTAGCAATGGAGGACTTAGACTTCTTGAATCATACCAAGAAATAAAAAACGGAAAATTGAAAACCAACAGCTATTTGTGAATCTCAAGATCTCAGGGCAAGCCAGGTGGATACAGAGGTTCCCAGTTCCTATGAGCAGAAACCTCAATGTCAACCCCAGTCAGGATCCCAAAATCTACCTCATGAGTGACTGGAGGCTCCGTGTCGATCCAGTTGAACATAAGAACTTCAGGGTAACTGGTTTGGGTGGGGTATGGGGAGGACATGTCTGTGAATTTTGTTTCCAGGTGTTCTTGCAATGACCAGTGACAATCAGAGAAATCCAGGTTGGGAAAGGCTGGGTAAGGCAGGAGTGAATCTGTGAATAATTGGGGTCTGGTGTATAGGGAATTTGGTCAAAACACATTGTGTGAAATTGTCAAATAATTAATAAAATGTTGTCTTTTAAAATTTATTTACAATCCAGCCATTGCCCTCCATCCTAATCTGCCCTCTCATAGTTCCTGATTGCATTCCTTCTTCTTCTTGTCTGAGGAAGATGCTCCCCAACTAGTAAGCCTGCCCTGTCCCTGGGGCCTCAAGTCTCTCAAGGATTAGGCACATCTTTCCCACTGAGGCCAGACCAGGCCTTTCTCTGCTATATATGTGTCAAGGGCCTCAGTCCAGCTCCTGTATGTTGCCTGGTTTGGTGGCTCAGTGTCTGCGAGATCTCGGGGATCCAGGTCAGTTGAGACAGATGGTTTTACTAAGGAGTCGCCATCCTTCTCAGTTTCTTCTAACCTTCCTGTAATTCAGCCATAGGGGTCCTTGATTGCAGTCCAGTGGTTGGGTGTAAGTAACTGTGTTTGTCTCAGTCAGCTGCTGGTTGGGGGACTCAGAGGACAGCCATGCTAACTAAGCTCTTCTTTGTAAGCACATTGTAACATCAGTGATTGTGTCAGGCCTTGGTGTCTCCCTATGAGACAGATCCCCAGTTGGACTGATCACTGGATAGCTCTTACTGCAATCTCTTCTCCATTTTTGTTCCTGCAGTTCTTTTACACAGGAACATTTCTGGGTTAAAAATTTTAACTGTGGGTTTGTAACACCATCCTTCTTGAGGCCCTTTCTATCTACTGGTCATGGACTCTTCAAATTCCCTCTCCCACTGTTGGGCATTTTATCTAAGGTTACTTCCAGGGCATCATGAGTTTTGCAGGCAAATGGATGGAACTAGAAAATATCATCCTGAGTGAGGTAACCTAGCTCCAAAAGGACATACATGGAATATACTCATTAATAAGTGGGTATTAGCCCAAAAGTATAGAACTCCAGAATATAACCTACAGAATTTAAGAACTTTAACAAGCAGAAGGGCCCACGTGAGGATGCTTCAATCCTATTTGGTAGGGGAAAGAAAATAACCATGGGAGGCAGAGGGAGAGAGAGAATTGGAAAGGGGTAGGGAGAGGGGAAAAGAACAGGATGAAGTATGGGGAGAGGGTCAGGAGAGAAGCTAAGAAGGCCAGAAGAATGAATGGAAATGTGAAGCCACAGACAGCGGGAGGTGGAGAGTCACTTTAGAAAGTACCAGAGACCTAGGAGGAGAGAGACTCTCAAGACTCAATAGGAGGGTCTATAGATAAAATATCTTAAAAAAAAAAAAAGAGGTCAGAGAAAATGGCCCATGCTTCCAGCAGGCATAAAAATTGTTGAGGTTTGGTCTGTTGCTATGCATTGTAATACTAATTCTTTGTGAGAAGGTAAATTTCCACAACAAGCTTTTGTTGTGGAAAGCTCATTCCTTGATTCAAAGCTATTGGTTAAATAAAATTGACTACATCCAGTTACAGGAGGGATTAGATGTAGGTGGGTTTGGAGTCACCTGGTTGTGGGAGAAAGAGGAGAGGAGGAGAGGAAGAAGGAAGAAGGAGGTGAGTGAAAGGGAGGAGAGGAACCATGAGTCCATGGCCAGAAGAAACAGCAAGTATCTTGGGTTCACTGCAGGAGAGATAGCCAGGCCAGGAGTTAGAAGAATAAATCAGGGGTGACCTTGCAGTAATTGACAATGCCAAATAAAATAACCATAGACTGAATCTCACTATTTGTAAACTAGTTGGGGATAAGCTTACACTGGTTGATCTACAAGAGGAGGAGCATAGATGTTTTTCAGTATGCTGGAACATGCTGTTCATAATGTATCCTGACTTAACCTATCCTACCAGAGCCCCCATATGATACACATGACTCTGACATGCACCATGTACAGAGGAAGCTGAGGATGATGGTGGAGAGCTGATCCTCTTAGTTACTTGGCTGACATCAAAACTTGATTTGACCACTTATCCTTTTTCTCATCTTTACTTACTCCTGTAGTCCTTTCTGCAGGAGTGTTTCCGTGCACATAAAACATATAGTAGCCATTTCTTTAATGAGTTTTAGAGTAAGGTGTTCTGATAGGTATGCCTAAACACTACCTTGGCTAATGTGTATAGAATTAGATTCTTTTTGTGGAACTTGGAGACAAAGAAAGAGAAAGTCATAGTCACCCTACCCCTTGTTGGCCACTCGCAACATCTAGCCTAAATCCAGCCAATAAAGCTTTGGCAATGATGGAATTGTGTGTGCTGTCCAACACAGCAGCCTCATATGCCTGTTGAACATTTGAGATATGTCTGAATCAACATAGAACCTTGAAACTTTAATTTTATGTAATATTAATCTAGCCATTGAAGGGTCCAACTACTATACTGTTAGCGTGATCATAGCCTAAGACCTATTTGGTTGTATGTTCTGGACTTGGAGTAGCTGTAAAGCAGATTTTTAAGTCATTATCTTCTGTTTAATCTTTTCCCATTCACTTTCTAATATTGAAAACCAGAATCAGGAGATTTAGTGAATGTGGCCATACTGAGAAGAGGAACAGAGATTCAGTGATGTTTACCCTCCCAAGTGTATCTTCAGGGTCCCAACATGAAGAGAAGGTTTAAAGAGACACCGAGACCCCATTAGAAAAACAACATATTTCGGCTTGACCACCCAGTTCTCTCAGAGTCTAGAGCACCAACCAAGGAGTGTACCTAGACAGAGGCATGGCTCCAGATACATATGGAGCAGAGAATGGCCTTGCCTGACAGCAACAAGAGGGGAGGCCCTTGGTCAGGGAGGATTGATACCCCAGCATAGGGGATGCTGGAGTGTTGGAGCAGGAGAGTGTGAGTAGATGGGGGAGCACTCTCCCAGCAAAGGATAGGGGGAAATGTAGATGTGGAATAGGAGGCTGGTGGAGGGGTACCTGGAAGTGGGATATCATTTGAGATGTAAACAAATTAAATGATTAATAAAAAAGAAAAGAAATAAGAGAGACTGAGGAAACAATCCATCCAGCCAAGGAGTCTTCCATGTTTTTATGTTTCCTCAGTGAGAAGAGCCTAATTCTTGGATTTATTGAGACCATGGAGGCAAGGTAAAGAAGCACAGCCTCTTTAAAGGGATTAAACATGCTGTTTGGTGAGCTGCCTGGATAAGTCAAAGGCACCTAAAAAACAGCAGGTGCAGCGAGATCACTTTGACCTGTGGGCAGCCTCTCAAGAGCAACAAAGGAAATCCTCACATGCAGGTACCTTTCTCTGTACCAGAAAGGATGACTACATCCTTGTCTTCAAGGCAGAGCTTTTAAGAGGAGAGAAAGATGCACAGAGTTTCTCAGAAGTGCCCTCATTCTTCAAGCCTTCCCACATGGCAGTCAGACTTCCGCAGCTCACTCTTCTCTCTTCACGTTGGTGTTGTAGAAACAACTCTGCCTTCTCCTGGCAGCCTTTGTTGCCGTAAGTGTGTCTCCATGTTATGTAAACCTTATATATTATTCTGATTGGGCATGCTATCCAATTGAATGGCCGGATCCAGCTCAGACTCTCATTGTCAGAAGCTACTGTTTTACAACCTGTCTGTAGTTTTAGACTTAAAAGTACCATTTTGAAACTAAAAAAATGTCTAAAGAGAAACTAGCTGAAGCCATGGTTATTAAATATATATTGGACAAGACTGAGATAAGACCCTTCTCCCCAGAGGATCTTGGTCAGATTTCTCTGACAGCCCACACATGGATGAGGTCCTGAACAGCTTGTAACACCAGGAACAGGTTTTGTCAGCAAAGGCTATGTTAATGGAGAAGGCATCTTGTGAAAGGTTTGGATTTTGTCCTGCTGAGACGTGAAAAACTATGATAATCTTAAAATTGTCCCCAGCAGCAAAGGAGACAAGGGTGCTTATACACCTGCTCCTGTCTTTATATGAAAATTTCCTCTGTGGATGGTCATTGGCATTCTACAACATCTCATTCCCATGGTCAGGTTGCTATTTAGCCAGATACAACTCTTGAGAAAAGCATATATCAGCATGTGTAAGAATCTTTATGTATGGTCCATAACTGTCTCCAAGTGTTTCCAATGACCTCTAGGATGAGCTAGAAAGATGTCATACCAAGTGTATATTTTTCAAATATTCCAGAATATTGTCAAATTCATCCTAGCAAGCACTGTAGGGGCTGTTCCACATACAGGGAAGCACAGATACCCAACTAGTATCAAAGGAAATTATGAGATAATAAGTCTAGAAATAGAGGCAAATGTGAATTAGGAACTTAATTATTTCAGGGTCCCAATATCTACATGACTCCATCGCTTCTGGTCTCTGGGATGTCCCAGAATTTTCCTGTCACTTCAGTCACCATTAGCTACAGTCCACAGTACTTGCTTCTATAAGCCCTTCTCAGAGGGGCCATGTCCACGCAAGTCACTCCATAAACGAGTTTGCTTTTTGTATTCCACTACATTAAAAGTCTGATGGCAGATACAAGAATATTGGTTTACTAAACAGTATCTATTACAGTTGAATATGTGATATACTACTATAATTTTCTTACTTGTGAGAGGCAAATGTGGACTACATAGTAATATTCTGTAAAAAGAAAAGGAAAACAAGTAGGCATGATGGTAATCATTTTTGTATTTTTCAGTACCCAAGAGTTCAAGATCATTTCTGGCTTCGTTATGAGTTTGAAGTCAGACTAGGACATATGAGACCCTATTTCTAATACAACAAAAATTGAAAAAGAATATCAACTACCAATTATATACTTCAGTAAGATAATTTGTGGTTCTGAAAACACAGACATAGGCAGATCTTCAAATCCCAAAATTATACACATGGTACTAGATCAGTGGAGTTGCTACTTGAGTTCTGGAATAAACAGTATCTCTCTCTACATTGCATCTGTCATTTTCTATCCCTTCAAGTTAACACATGCAAATCTTCAGAGAGAAGTTGACACAAAAGTGCCTACAAAAAAGTAAGTTCCTATCTACCTTCCAGAGAGGCACTTACTGACCTTGATATGTTGCGGTCTAACACATGGGCGTTTGTTGCTATAGCCCCAGAGCACTTGAAACATTACTATTTCCCATTGATTCCTGTGTCAAAAAAAATACAATGAATGAATATAATACCTTAGTTTTATGTTGATTGCATATGAAGCCACCAATATTTGGGACACGCATGGGAGATATAATACGTATGCTATTAGCTTTGTTACATTTCTTACACTTTATCATTGCATATACAGGTATCATAAAATTTCTCATGGTGGTACCAGAGCTAAAGAAATGATCATAGCTTCCAGTCCACTAGCTATCAGCCTAACGATGTACCCTTGTTCTAGTGAATAGGATGGATAAGGCCTTTGAGTTCTTATTAAAAATAAATAGCCCTCAGTAGGTCACCTTTTTCTCACTTACTCACTTCTCTCCTGTGTAGAACACAGATGAGACACACCTGGAAGCCACAGTGTGGCTAGGCAGCAAGGGGTTACTGAAACTGAAGAACCAGAGTAAATAACCTGCTGTGAAGGGCAGGTTTATTTTCGGTTATCGTTTTACTATTTTTCGTGTGTGAATGATTTATTCATGTTCACACATGTGTGCCTGTGTGCCTGCATGTGGAGGTCAGAGGCTGACATCAAGCATCTTCTTTGGCCATTCTCCACTGTATATATTGAACAGGGCCTCTCATTTGAGCGCAGAGCTCCCTGATTTGGCCAATCTAATTAACCCTTTGCTCCAAGTATCCACTGTCTCTGACTCCCAGTGCTAGGACCACAGACAAGCAGCCAGGTATCTGGCTTTTACATGGGTGCTGGGAGTCTACACTCTACTATTCACATTTGCCTGGCACGGCTTTTATTTACTGAGCCATGGTGCCAGTCCCTGGGACATGCATTATAAATGATACTATAGAGTGCTTGCAGTAACATGGGACTCTATTTATCTTTAAGCTTTGTCCAAATGTCTTCATTTAAGGCACAAAAGGTTTTGGTTAAATGCAAAGAAATTTACTCTGAGAGGCAGAGGTCCTTACTCCAGTATCACTCATAACAGTTGGAGCCAATGGTCCCCTGGAATGTTGGCTTGAAGTAATTTTGAAGAAGTATTAATTTTTTTAAAAATGTTATTCCTCCTCCATAAGAAAGGAAGTGAAATTGTTCTATGAGTAATTGATTCTTGAATCTGTGTTTATGTAGCATGTAAAATAATGCCAGGTATAGCCTATTCTTCAATGACAGCTCAGTAGGTGCTATTTTTATCTTCTATTTAGTTCTCTCCAAGAGATTCTTTCTTAAACAATGGCAGACAGAAGATGAAATTATTAACCACTTAGAGCTACTTACCTCTATATCTAAAGAATTTCCCTTTGCCTCTGACAGTAACTTGACTCGGACATACTTAGGGATTTTTATGTTATGTTCCAGGAATAGTTTATGTCCTGCCATTGTGAGCTGGCCACAGCAAACAGTGGACCAGAAAAGGCAGGAAAAGTCCACCACTATCACTATCTAAGTCAATAGAACAATATATGCTCCAGGTCCTTGCAGGATCTGGGCTATACTCAGGCCAAGCCCAATTATTCCTAGGCTCCTTGCCTGCTCTGTTCCTTTCCCATTTCTTTTTTTCCAGTAAGCTACCTTGACCAAAACATCTTCCTCAGGGCTTTATGACTGAGGAAGCTGATACATGGAAGGCTCACTAAAGGGGCCCATCATAGTTTCAGGTTTTTAAGCCACAGAGTAACTTTCTAAGTACAATTAGTTTTATAGGCAGTTTTTGCAGTATCTCTAAATATGTACCAAGCTTCAAATAAATTGGCAAAACCTCTAATTTTTTTTTTGTGACTACATTCATAATTCTTTTATTTGCAGTGGGAGGGAGCCTGTTCCACTGTGAGATACTCCATCAGATGATATGAGAAAGGGAGCAGTTTCATGTTGCTTCCTAAATCTCCATTTCACTTAAACCTTCAAACTACTTCAAAACAGAATGATCAAACTAAGCAAAGTATCTTTTCCTTAAGATTAATTTTTAGCTATATCAATGAATAGAATCAAGGAACTACAGATGGAAAAGTGGTTTGGGATTGTCATAAAATTGATTTCAGGCTCAACAGGGGCATGAACTCACTGAGAAAGTTCTCTGCAATTTCAGCCAGGTGCCCAAAGGAAATTAATATGTAGATATCGGAAACATAACGAGAGTTCTAATAGTAAGTCAGCCACAGTATTCTGGTGACAGAGTGACTGACAAAGAGATTCTAATTAGGCAAAGGGAAGAAGAGGGAATGAGCGGACTCCCAGAAGTATCTGGCTGGAAGAGGTTCTATTCTTTGACTTGGGTATTGTACTCAAAGTTGGCTTTTGTTCATTTAGTCCAGGGAGATCAAAAAGAGCTGGGTAGAGGTGTGTGGGTTGATTTTTTTTTTTTTTTTTTTTTTTTTTTTTTTTTGTGATATTATCTATGTTCTCTCTTCTTCATGTTTTATGAATTCATGGGGAGCTGAAATATAAATGGAGAATATTGATCACAGTTTTAGATTTATTAGAAAAACTGCCTATGTGGAGTAAGGGGCCACCACTGTTTGTCTTCCTGTCATCAGGCTTCTGGGTATTGGGTGAGTCTGTACGTGAGCTGGCAACCACGTAGGGTATATTTCCTAAATCTTTCACCAATTTCTCTCTGCTCGGTCTCTTTCTGGGAATCTTAATCCTTTCAGCAAATATTTTAAAGCATGCATTATATCTAAGGACAGGTGAGAATATAGGCTCTGGCAAGGAACAAATGGACAATTGAACTTCAAGTCCAAATGGGGAGATATGAATGTTAAAAGACATGTATGTGAAAGGCCATGTTTTAAAATGAACAAAGGTATCTTTAACTATAGTGATCCTTGGAGGGAAAGATGGTAGCCACTTCAAATAAATATTCATTATGACCCTATGGACAGAGTTGTGTAAGCCATCATGTTACAGAGTGAAAAAAATCAATGTCTCTTTGTACTAAAGCCACTATTCTACTACCTTTATACACTCAAAAGGACCTTGAACATCCAACAGGCATTTTACAGAAGCACCTAACGATTTTAGAAAACAATGTGCTAAATGAAAATGTTCTTCAACACACTCTAGGGAAAAAGTCCCAAAGATATATGATGGTATCATTTATTAAATGAACAACATTGAAAGTGGAGAATCACATTTTAAGAGGTCAAAGCTGTCAGGGTCATGGTTTTCAAAAACTGTCAAAAACAAAGAGGCAGAAAGGCAGAAAACGTCTAATCACATTTACTGTCTTGGTGTCTGAGACTGAGAAATAGAAAGGAAGAAGAAAAGATGAGAAGGAGAAGAAAGAGAGAGAGAAAGATAAAGAAGGACAGTAAAAGGGACAAGAAAGAGGATTTCTTATTTTACAACAGGCCTTATGTTGTTATGTGTTTGACTATATTTTTAAGTAAAAAGCAGAAACTTCCATCAGCTTCAAGGTGAAAGAGAGGTAGGTATTCAAGCATCTAAATGGTAGACCACATGCCAGAATGTTTTCTTTAAGTTTTCTGTTTGAAATTGGTAGCAGACTTCAAGAATTTGAATTTTTGAGCATTAAAAATGCATTAGGAGAAAGTCTAAGCATGCTTTGTTTGCCAGCTATTTATTTGTAAGTCAACTATGTACCCTCTGAGCTCAGATCACTGTGAGAGGCATCGTGGATACCAGATGTATGATTTCATACTTAGAAATTTGTAATCTAGTTAAACAGAGAACCACCCGAGCATCTCTTATTGGTGCTAGTAGGAGTTACTATTCTGCCAAGCTCTTTGTGTGTTCCCGTGAAGTCATAGGAACCTTATTACTGTTCAAGTGAACAAACAGGAGACAGAAGTTAAATAAATTGCCCAAGTTTTCTCCAGCTGAGGGATGCTGACCACTTTATCTCGGCCTCATTAAGAGTTGGGGAGAAGAATGAATTTCTCAAGCCTTTTCAACCATCAGGAAGGTTTTAGATAATCGTGAAGGATAAATGAATGGGATAATGTGAGGTTTGCAGAATGACAGCAGCACATATGAGGCCCAGTCACTTGGTACTAGAACACCAAGCAAGTTGGGAGAAGGCAGGAGAGAATTAAAGGGCATGCAAGTTCTATTCTGAGAAGTCTGTTCAGTCTTGATAAGACATTAACGTTGATAGAAGACACAGCTGCACAATCCAGGTCCCACAGGAGCAGTCCTTCACGAAAGCATTCGGAAGAAAATGTAGAAAGAAAATACTTTCAGGAAAAACAGTGGAGAAAGAGGGAAGAATGACAGCAGACAAGCAAAGTTTTGGAAAAAGACCTGATCTTGGTGCCATTTCATGGGGGAAACTCTGGAGCTCAATTTACATCTTGGAGTCAATTTTGCATCAAGTCAACAAACCATCTGGAGTTCCTATTCACATCCCTGTGAGCAAAGATTGCACGCTGCCCTGGGGAAATAGAAATTCACAGAGATTTCTAGTTCTCAGTGACTATGGGAAAATAATTCTAGCTCATCACAGAGCTCAATCAGTGTTAGAAAAGTGGGAAGATCTAGTGACTAGTACACCGCACATAGGCTGAGGCCAGCATTAACTTCTACAGTTCACTATACAACAGTTGTCATTCAAAATGAACCATTCCTTCAGACATTGAAATGTTTGAACTGAACAACATTAAAGTCTCTGGATAAAGTATGAAGATGATAGCATCATAAGCAGAGATGACAGATGAATAGAAAAACAATACTAGAGAGAAATCAGCACAATTAGAAATTATGAAAAATGATGACAATAGACATTTGCACATGCCTATGAAAGCAACATGGCCAATTCAGAGCCTTCCTGTCATGACTCCAAATAGACCCTGTTTTCTATCCTCTCAGTTTTTACCCCACACGTGTAATGTAAGTGACATATTCTACACTAACCCAAAGTTAAAAAGAAAAGCTGGTTCTTCATCACTGAGATTTTAATTTTCTTGTTTATCTGAGTATGTCTTCTTTGAAATCAGAGTAGGAAACTAGAGCCAAGAATATAAGTAGAGGTTCGGTCACTTGGAAACCTGCTGCATACAGACACGTAGATAACGTGGTCTTGCTTTCCATATGTTGACCAGAACAGGAAAGGAGCGGCGAAATCACTAAATTGTAGGAGAACAAATGAAAGCATCCTGAATCACAGGATGACTGTATTCTCAACTCTGTCTTTCCCTGTTCCACCCATCAATTCCACGATAATATCAACAGGAAAGGAACCTGTAGTTTGACCTGATTAGTACCATTATTTTCTCCAGCAGTCTATCCTGAAAAAATATGTGAAATTGTTACATAAACCTCATCTATTGCTTTGGAAACTTTTTATTTAAATTTCAAATTGATACGTTATACTTTTGTTTATTTATGGAGTACAGCATGTTGCTATGCTTCCAGAAGAAAAAAAAAATTACTTCTCTGCACAGCAACTGGGGACCAAGAGGGACATTTTCATTCAAATTGCCACATTCTACTCCCTGGCTCCCATTGGCTTTTAGACACATCATAACACAAAATGTATTCTGCCCAACTTCAACAGTTCTCAGTATTTCACAGTCTCAGCACTGTTTACAAGTTTGAAATCCAAAGTCTCATCTGAGGGCGATCTATTAGTTGTAACTTTCAGTTTAAAAAAAGAAAAAGGAAGTTGCATATTTCCAACATACCATAACAGAGAACATACATTTATCATTTTAAAATGGAGAAATAAGGGCCTAGCTCAGAAATTTTGTACCAAAGACCTCTTTGTCAAATATAAAAGGGCTTAGATGACTTCACCCCTCCAGCTTTGCTGCCTACAATATCCATCTTTCTCTTTGACTAGTTCCACTCCTTTTATGTGGCTGTCCTTGGCAGATATTCTATGGTCAATATTCTTCACTTACATGGTTCTTCATTCCCAAGCAGGAAGCAGAGGAGCAAACCAGAACTGCTGATGAACAGTGAAATCCTTCTTTCAACAATATTCAATGACCTAAGCTTCACCAAACATCTCCACCAACTGAAAACCCAGGACAAATGGCTATATGAGGTGCCTATCAAACATACCAAAGTGGACGCTGGTAAGTTCTATTAAGAGCCCATTATTTTTTCCAGCACTTATAATCCCACCCCAACCATAAACTCTCCCTCCCTGGGGCTGAGCTTCAGCTTCCCATGACCCAGCCTGATCCTTATATAACTCAGACATTTTATCTATTGAAGTATTTTGACACCTTGGTTGGTGGCTCTTTTTTGTCTCTCTCCCTGTCTCCTCATCAATGATCCAGTTTCGTCTGCTGTCCTCCTTTCTCCCTTATATCTGCAATTAAAATCTCCATATTCTAGGAGTAGTCATATTCTCCCTTTCTTCCATTTGTTTTTCCAATTCAGGAACCAAGTATTCAAATATTTGAGCCCATGTTAGACACTCTCATTGAAACTACTGTAAGAATTTTGATCCACCCCACTACGTTTTCCTGTTCCCCTCTTACTCCTACTCATCCATTTTGTCTTCTGAGTTAGCTCTTCTTATATTTATTAACATGAAAATTATGACAAGATACAAGCAGCACTGTGGGGTATCGTGTATATAAACTATGTTTGGCAGGGCCCGTTACATATTAGCTTCTCTCCCCTATGTGTGCTCCCTGCTATCAAGTCAGGTTTATGGATTAAGTGAACTGACAATGTTCCCAAATGTGCCCCCAGGAGGTTGAAGTTGGTCAGGTTGCTGAGACGTATCCGAAAGCCCAACAGGCCCTTTGCCTTCAACTGCTGTTGATCACAATTCAGATCCTTATGAATTTGACACCTCTGAAGAATGCAAAATGGAAAATGAGCCAGGAAAATGTTAAACAGGAAAGAAAGGCTCGACTCCAGGCCACTGTGTTTACGAAGAAATGGATTTGAACTCCATTGCATTAGCGAGAATGTGGCAAGGTTTCAAGGATGGCTGCCTGACTTACCCCATGGAGCCTCTTTCTAGTCACTACAGATAAAGAATACAATGAAAGTCCCTCCAAAATAGACTATCTTCATCTAGTTTAATGATACAGCAGATTTATCAGAGGTATTTATAGTATCCTGGGCATCTTGAAGGGCAAGTTACCACCTGAGAGTCTGCAATGCCAACTATGAATAGCTGCACCTTCACCACCAAATCTTCTCTTTTCAGAAATTGCTTTCTGTCTATGTGTCCTCTGAGGAAGGTGGCCCTTATGATCCCTGCTCCCCTCTCTTTGTGGGAAGGTTAATACATGAGATCCCAGCACTAGGCTGTGACCCAGGATGACAACAATTATGGCCAACCCAATGAGAGCAGGTACATAGCAAAGAGAAAAGGCAAGAAGCCATTGTAGGTTACATGCTGTAGATCAGACAAGGAATGTCTCCAAAGGCCAGTGCATTGAAGGCTTTGTCTCTAGCTTGTTGCTACTGGGAGTGGTACAGTTTAGGAGGAGGACTTAGGTCATTTTGAAACATGATTTTGAAAATCTCTTCCGTTCTCCCCTTGCTTTATAGTAGTATCACAGATACGTGTCCTTTTCCATGTGCTCTAGGGCCTCATCTTCGATCCACAACTATCATCTCCTATTGACTATGTACTAAGCCCCACAAAAGTATATACCGAGATAAAACTTTTCTCCTTTTAACATGATTAGATCAAGGATTTCATTACAGTAATGTAAACCCGGTATAGATTAAGTGTATTTACTTATGAATTTTACCTAAAAGGAGATGGGCAGGAAAAAAAAAAAGAAAACGGTCCATTTTCAAATGCAAGCATATACTCCCAGTCTCCGTGGCTCTATGGCAGAAGATAATCTTACAAATTAAAAGTCAAGTTGCTATTCCCCCTATGTAAGCTGGAACCAGACATACTTGAGAAAGATTTTCCCAGGCTGGAAACCTGGCAAGAGGCTTTTCAAAAGAGAAAGGATTTATAATGATAAGTTGTATGAAGAAAACATACTCAGAAATAGAAGGTCAGTGGATTAGAATCAGGAAGAAGTGTATACAAGTTTAGCCAGACTAATGAGGCATTAAGCCTTCCTCGCCAATATAATCTTTTATAGTTCTACACAGAACTGTTTTCATATAGACACTAACAAACATGATTCAGTAGCTGGCCAGTAGGAAACTGCATTTTGGAGGATTTCTAGTAGGGTTTTAAGCCTGTACTGAGTTACTACTTTAGACACTGAATAGTACCCTAGTGAATGTTCAAAATGCCTACTTCACAGCCATAGATACCCTAAACAAAAAGTTTTCCATGAATCAAGAGAGGGGCATTTATAATGTTTAGAGCAAATACCATCAGTCAAGAAGCCCCAGGCATACACAGGCTTCTTAAATCCCTGCAACATATTTTATGTTTAGGCTGTTACGCATCTATACATCCATCTCTCAGAATAACATGTTTCTTGGAATGTATTTTTATTTGGATCTGGTGCTGCAGATGGTGCAGGAAGTGTGAGTCCCTTAGGGGATTGAGAAAATGTGGGAGTTGGGACAGGAATAAAAAACAAGGAAGAAAGACCTATGTAGATAGTTTAAAAATTTAAATATTGTTGGCAATAGGATCTGAAAGGCAGAAGAGAAAGTCCCTTTGAAAAGTAGAATACTCTCTCTCTCTCTCTCTCTCTCTCTCTCTCTCTCTCTCTCTCTCTCTCTCCTCTATAAAATATTTCAGTGGACATAGTACATATAATACTTGATTCTTTTGGAAGGTTGAATGTCCTAACAGGCATATTTCAACCCAATATAGTTGACAATGTGGCTTAACACAAGACTATAAACTTTCTTAACACCTTATAATTTTTTGGGAGTTTGTTTTGTAATTGAATTGCATGGTTCTGAAATGTGAACTTTGTGAATTAAAATGTGCTATTGCAGTGTAAAAGGGTTGGGCATGCCTACAGAGCCTAAATCCATATAGCCCTGGTGTCTAACAGTTGAAGAAAGATGGTGGGTGAGATTTTGTAGAATGTTAAACTATTCTGGTTTACCTGAAGCAAAGTGATTTTAAGAACTGAGACTTCATGTCAATGACTTTCAACTTGTGGGTCACAGCACCTTTGGGAAGTCTCTATCTCCAAAAATACTTATATTACAATTCATAAAAGTAACAAAATTATAGTGATGTAGTAGAAACAAAAATAAGTTTATGGTTGGGGATTCACCATGACATAAGGAACTATATTATAGGGACTCAACATTTGGGTGGTTGAGAACCACTGTTTCAAGGGCTAGCATCCAGGCAGTCGAAACAAACAGAAACACGGGTCAAGACAATGGTTTATGGGGGATACTGTGAAAAAGAATCACAACTAAATGATCTTATTTATCCTGTAGCTCAAACAGACTTATTCCAGAAACTAGTACAGCCATGTGGCTCAGCTTTCAAAATGAAAATTGCCTCATCTGAAACTGGCATGGATTTTTGCCTTACCACCTTGCAAGCAGTCCAATTAGTTAAGACAAGAATATGAATTGAGATTCCAAATGAGAAATTGTACCTTTCCAAAACCCAATGGAAATATGTAATATCATTTGTAAAAATAAAGACTCACAGAGATTCACCCATTTAAAAATAAGTTACTTCTCAAAATAATTAGGCCACATCTCATTGTTCTGTCTTAAATTTTAAGGTATGTCTAAATAGCTATTTGGGAGCTATTACAGAAAATTGTAGATAAACAATAGAATAGGTCAAGTGTAAGAACATTAGTGTTGCTAATGTGTTACATGCCATTCAATTCAGATACTAACACTTCTCAAAGACATAAATCTTGGTTTTGGCTCTCCCAAAGAACAGAGCCTAAGGCAAGGATATTAGCAGAGATTGTTTTATTATATGAAATTCTGGGAAGCACATCCTTGGCAACAGACAACATTAGATAGGGAAGAAGAAAAGCCAGCCATGATGTGGTAATGAGCCAGTTACTGTTATGGAAAACTGGAACTTAATCCGTTGTGAATCAGATGTGTCATATACAAATTCTTCTGTACTTTCTTGATTCCCACAATGAGAATGTTGTAATATGTGTTTAAGTGGCTTCCTTCCTTCACTGACTAAGATGCTGGTAAGGTGATGACAGTCTGTGCTTTATGGTTTCTATCTGGGTAACTAACTGTTCATGGCTAAGATGTTGCATTTCATTGCTTCAGTGTGTAAGATCTACAGAAGTCAGGGAAGCAAAGACAACAGGCTACAGTGCATTTCCAAGTGTCTGCTAAAGCTTTCGGGCAGTTCTGTATGGAAATTGTCTACTATGGGATACAAAAGATCTTAAAAAATGATGAATAGTTAAGAACTACATTTATAGACTATCAGTGGAGCCCCAGAGCAGTTGCAGCGTGACTTTAAATTGCATGGATTCTCATTAGTCCAAGAATAGCAGCTAAGATTCCTTATATCCATCTTAGAACACAGCTGTTCATATTGAATGTGTCAGGAAAGTCAACTGGCTTCCAATGTGAGACTGCTTCAAATACTACTTTAATACTAGTGTGGGAATTATGCACAACTGCTGCGCTCATGCTTGGAATGTATACTTTAACTTGTTTTAAGTTAAGAATTTTATTATAGTAAACCAAAGCTTGGATGTAGAAATGATGCGTTTGGATGCTGGACAGCATACCAGTTTAACTGAAATGTTCAGAACATTAAAGAACTGAAACTCTGTGTTTTATCTATGTAAGGAGTATAGCAATTACTATTTCAGAATTTTTGGGTAAGTTTAAAAGAAATCAATGAAGGAGAGAATACTTTGAATCATAGCTACTAATCCTTAGCTGTCAATATAATTGAACATGTAAACAAACATTTGCCAATGGTACACTTGGGGAGGGGGGGATTATGAGCTGGTACGTCAGGAATTTGTGTTTTCCCATGCCTACTCCCCATACTGCAAAGGAAAACTATGAGTATAAGTAATGTGATTGGATATCTATAAAATTTGATTGTCCATGTAACAACATATCGATTGCTTTCAATACAGACTAGAATTTAACACATGGGAGTTGCGCTTCCAAGAGAACACAGGGAGGTAAATGTCGAACACAAGAAAGAAGCCCAGACTGTCACTGTTTTGTCCTTTATGGTGCTCATTAGAGCCTGGTGAGTTTGCTGGAGGAACATTTGTGTGTCAGTAGGTTTCAGAAGAAAAGAATGAAACCTGTGACTTCCTGGAGAAATGTCTTGCCTGGACCCTCTGAGAATACTCAGAGTGAATTGGCTTTCATATTATGCTTGCAAAGAACCCTGTTCTTTTCTGATCCACCTTCAGGATTCCTGTTAGTTTCTTATTATTTTAATTATATATGCAAAAGGATTTTTACTGCGGGTCAGATAGATTTCCATGAATGGCTAGAGACCAGCTGAGTTAAACCCACTTTTACATTAAACTCATACTTTCTAGATGATAATCCCCAAAATCAAATTCCAAACGCCTTAGCTTTTGTTAGCAGCCTCTGGGCAGCTGCATTAATAAGAGTCCTTCATCTGTATTCTCCATGAGTGCCCAGCAGTGGTCCTCAAACATTAGCACATGCATGATTCATGAAGACTGACAAAAATGCAGATTTCTGTAGGTAGAAATCAAGTGTGCCTTTTCATTCCCTCTTGAAACTTCTTTTTCCTGGACGTTGACCTTGAAGAGTTTTCTTTTTTCTTTTTCTTTTTGTGTGGTGCAGTGAACTTTATTGATGGTATTCAAGAGAGTAGGGAGCACTCCCTGGGCCCCTCCTGTTATCATGGAGGTCTGGGATGAAAATTGTGAGGGAGATGCCCAGTGTTGGGTGTAGAGTTGGGATGGGGACTCCTCAGCAACTGAGGGCCTCTCTTTTGCTCTCAGTGTTCTTGTTGGGGTGGGTGGGTGGCCTAGGGTTTCTTACTTCTTGGAGACCATGTAGTCCTTGTAGGGCATGTAGGTCATGAGGTTCACCACCATGTTGCTATAGCTGTATTCATTGTCATACTAGGAAATGAACTTTACAAAGTTATCATTGAAAGCAATGTCAGTCCCAGCATCAAAGGTAGAAAAGTTGGAATTACTCTTGAAGTTGCAGGAGACAATTTGGTCAGGGTGCCCTTTAGTGGGCCCTCAGATGTCTGCTTCACCAACTTCTTGATGTCCTCCTACTTGGCAGGTTTCTTCAGTCAGAATGTCATATCCACAATGGATACATTAGGGGTAGGAACATGGAAGGCCATGCAAGTGAGTTCCTCCCTGTTCCAGAAAGAGTCACATGTTCTCGTGCAGTGCCATCTCATTCAGTGGCAGATTCTTCCCATAGACAAGATGATAAATGTCATTGTGAAAAGATTTGGCCGTATTGGGCGCCTGGTTACCAGGGCTGCTTTCTGCTCTGCATCTGGCAAAGTGGAGATTGTTGCCATCAGTGACCCCTTCATTGACCTCAACTACATGTCTACATGTTCCAGTGTGACTCTACCCATGGCAAATTCAGTGGCACAGTCAAGGCTGAATGCGGGATGCTTTTCATTAATGGAAAGCCCATCACTATTTTACCGGAGTGAGATCCTGCTAATATCAAATGAGGTGATTCTGGTGATGAGTATGTTGTGGAGTCTACTGGCATCTTTACCACTATGGGGAAGACCAGGGCCCATTTAAAAGGTGGGGCCAAAAGGGACATCATTTCAGCCTTTTTGGCTGATGTCCCCATGTTTCTGATGAATGTGAACCAAAAGATATATGACAACTCACTCAAGATTTTCAGCAATGCATCCTGCACCACCAACTGCTTAGCCTCCCCCACAACTCGGGTCATTTATGACAACTTTGGCATTGTGGAAGGGCTCATGACCACAGCCCATGTTGTCACTGCCACTCAGAAAACTGTGAGTGGCCCCTAGTAAAGCTGTGGTGTGATGGTCGTGGGGCAGCTCATATGTAGAAATAAACATATACATATTCACACATGCACACATACGTGCACACACACATATGCTTGCTCATACATACATACTTATACACACACATACATAACCATACATACATATGCATATACACATATGCTCTCACACTCATACATGCATACACTCATATGCACATGTCCTCTTATATTCACACACTTACACACGCAAACCCATACTCACATAATCATATACAAACACACACACACACACACACACACACACACACACACACTAAAGGACACCTGCTTGGTGAGGAGTAAACAGTCATTACTGGGACCCACCATTGTACTTTTAGGGTCTTCTCTGCTGAGATAATATGTACAAACAGGATGAACACATTCTAACATCGCTGACAAGATGACAGCTGAGATTAGACTCCTGCTTTAACATTTGCAATTTCTCAGACTGTGCCTCAGATGTGGCAGATAATTATTTGTCAGTAGACTTTGAGCAGAAAATAATAACGGAGGCCTTGCTTTACATACATGTCATCTTGAGAAGCTGTTCTTAAACTGCCGACTAGCAGTCTGTCTGGGGAGCTTGTTAGGAATATAGTTTTAGGCTATAGCTTCACCACTCTCTGTCCGAACCTCCAGGAGTGGGGAGTGAGGATTAGTGTCCTTTAAAAAGTTGTTGAACATTTTCTAATATGCTCTCCAAAGTCACGACATGGCAATCACGCTGAAACTGATCTGAGTGTAAGATTTGGGGATCAGCATTAATCCAAATACAGACTGGGCAGTCTTCCCAGGTCTCCTGCCTGCAGAGTTTCTCATTTTTCTGGGTGAGATGGAGAAAGAAAACATCATTTGCCTTTCACAGGTGAATTGGAGGACAGCAACACTGGGACCCCCAAGTTTGGCTCAGTAAGGCACAGTCACCTCTCTTGTTCTGGGCCTCGATTTCTTGTGAATGATCTACCTCTGTCTCTGTCTCAGTCTCCCTCTTACTTCTCCCTCTTCTCTCCCCCTCCATGTGTTTATATACATATGTGTGTGCTCATGTTTATGTGTGCACAAGAGGAGAGAGGACTCAGAAGCAGTTGACACTGTTTGCTGAGACTAGGCCTCCCTTTTGCGTGGGGACTAGCTGATTAGGCTAGGCTCATCAATGAGCTCCAGGCTTCTGCTTCAGTATTTGCCTCTAAGTTCCTGCCGTAACTTCATGCTCAGACCTCTCTTCATGATGTTATGTAATTTATAAGATAAAATAAACCCCTTCTTCTCCAAGTTGATTTCAGACATGGTATTTATCATGATGATGGGAAGCAAAGTAAGACAAGACAGGAATGAGAAACTCAAATCTTTCTAGCAGAATCATCTTTCACCACAAGGTCAGGCCAATAGTTTCAAGTCCTCACACTTCTGGAGCAATAATCGTTAGCCAGACTTTGTCTCCCAGTGCAACATTCCTGATTTAGTTATTATGTATGCTAAACACTAAATGATGTATTACCACCACCCCCACTTTTGCTTTTTCTAAAGTACTGCTCTCTTATATGCTTCAATGTCCGGGGCCTTCCCAACTCAATGGACACCGGTTTGTCTGTTTCCTCTACAGAAGCATCACAGAACACTGGCATGGATATTTGTTTACTCTTTATTAGATTTCTTACTGATTTCCACCTCTCCCTTCTGCACCCTCTATACTGAGAAAACATTATCCACGTTGGCCATGGTAAGACTAAGGATGCCTTTATCCCAAGTATTTCAAGTAGTGCTATTTCCCAAAGAATTTTTTTCCTGATGGTATGCTGACCTTGCCCATTTCTAAGCCATGCCCATGTGCCTGACAACATCTTCCCACATTATTTTTTCTTCAATCCCTCATATCTTGCATGGATTATTTGTCAACTGGTGTGCTTTCCCTTTCTTGACTTGATTGTACCATTAAGTTGTGAAGATATCCCTGAGCTGTCACCTGATAATCTCCCTAACTTCCTAAACACAGCCTAACGTGGTCTTGTAGGTCCTTGCCTTTCTCCACCTGCTATTCTTTCCTTCTACTTATGTAATGATTTCTTGGCTTACTGCCTGTGTTTCTTCTTCATTTTATTCCTTAGCCAATCATCATCAGGGTCTTATCAATGACTGAGTCATTTGATCTTGCTGATCACTGTCTTGTAGTCTCCCTCATGGTGGTCATCACTAGGTATTGCCTTTGCCAACAACCATAGTATTTCAAAATATCTCAGTGTCAGGAATCTTGTACTGTGCTCGCCACCTCTTTACCTTCCATACTATTCCCTATAGCACACTGCCTGTTCTGGTTCTGAAACCTCACTTAGAATCCTAAGCTGACACTACAACTCATGATGCTCCCTTACAACTACAGAAATGATCTTATTTCTTCTTATTCAAACTTATTAAGTTCCCTAGTCAACTGTTATGATTGCATTCTTGCCACTAAATTCAACAGCATCTAGATTCAGGCTTTGCTGTCTGAGTCAACTGTCTATCACCCTCTACTTTCTTACCTGTAGCTAGAAGAAGCTGGAGCACACACTGCTATGCCATTTGTCTCATAATCATGGACAGTCATCACCTTCCTCTATGTCTTTCTATTGTGTGGTATTTATATATGTACCTCTTCTCTTCTTCCCATCTCCTAAAAGTTGCCCACGCCTTTCACCTCTGATCTAAGCTTTCACAAACTTTTCTTTCACTGCTGTCCTTCAGAAGGCATTGCTTTTCGTTTTATAATATCTCCCTCTCCCTTCTCTCCCCACCTTTCCCATAATGTGCCCCACAATGTTGATTGGTCTTCCTGTTACAGTCTTCATTGTCAATCTCCTGACTAAGAACATTATCCTACCTTCATTAGATTATAAATGTAGTCATCCTTTTTCTCTTTAAGTAACATCTTCCTTTGCTGCAGTCTTCCCAGCAGCATGCAAACACATTGCCAAGCCAAACTGAGTTCTTGTCCTCTCTAGTTTTCTCCTCTTCTCGCTGCTCACCTTATTCTTTTTCCTATATTTTCTACAGAGCTCTTAAAAGGAACGCTAATTGTATGAGGAAGTTCTTTTCTTTCTTCCTCTTGAAACCACTTCTTTCATGTCTTGCTCCTACTGGACCATGATACCTCTGCAAATGTCACAGGTATTTCATATTTCAAAACTCATTGAGATCCCTTCTGACTCCTGATTCTGTTAGAGGTCTCCCTAGCAGATGATCAGGTTCTTTTCCATTTGATGTGTCTCCTCTCTTGCTTTCTGGATACTACATGTGCTCTTTAATTTTATTAACATAAAACTATCAATACAGAGCTATTGTTATCTGCCCAATGTTAATTTGTGATTTGCTTTATTTCAGCAAATGCTCAGGTTAGATATCATGGTTTCACCCTTGGCTGCTCTGTTTATAAAGAAACACAGCTGATAAATCAGAGAAAAAACATTGTTACCTCTTATTCAAACGTGCACAAAGTCTTACAACATCCTATGTTCTTCAGTATTACCATCTTAATTCTGACCACCAAGACCTTTTATCTGGATGCTGCAGAGAACTTGGAATCAGTTTCCCTATATCCTTTCTGGACACTGGTTTTTCTTGATAATCTGGTTAAATTCTGTTAGATTATTTCTCTGCTTGAAATTTCTGATGGCTTTGCTTTTGCAGTAAGCATTAGTATCTGAAAAGGAAACTGTAAAGCTGTAGACAAGCCACATTTGATGACCTCTTGGTAGTCTCACTTCCTGTTTTCAATCCTGAAGTCTTTGCTGTAGCACCTTGGGCTCCTGTCTCTATCTCTCTTACCTCTCCTGTTCCATGACCCCTCTCTTTTTTCTGATGTGCTTTTTTTCCCAGAGTTAGCATGACTTGCTCACTACCATCCTTCCCATTTTTTCCAAATAGTATCTTTCTATAAGAACTGATCTACTCACTTTACTGAAACCTACCTGGATTTATAACATCTGTTCTCCATTGCTGCTGTGCCTTTCTTTTAGTTCTCTAACATTTTTCTGTGGCTCATTGTTTACCTTTCACATCAGTATATAGTTTTTAGGATAGTTTCTATTTTTATATAAATTAATTGTTATTATACCACCAGCACTTCACAAACAGTAGAACACCATAAATGAGTAAATGGTTGGTGAGTAAAAGGAGAGAGCATTGGGCTTTTATTTTTTATAGTAAGATGTTATATAGATGCTTACTAAATGCAGGCCATATTTTAATCTTTTAAGCAATCACATGCCATTTTTGATGTGTACAATATACCCATGATCATGTCTAATTTCTGTTACTTGCTAAGCCAAGAGTTGCTCATTGTATATGCACAGGATTATTTTTAGTGTACTTCACTCAATCTTTTATCTTTTTATTTTCAACTCTATGCCTAAGTCTGTCAGAAGATAATTCTGGATCTTGATTTTTCTTGTATTTCACACTAAGAGATTGCCACCTGCCTTTGATAAGCTGTGGTATATTACTTCATTTAAGTTGAGCATAATATTTAATAAGACAAAGAAAATGAAAACCCCCTCTAGGCTATTAAAGCTGAAATGGGGACAGATTGTATTTTCCAACAATAGCAGCACCACTACATTCTCTTTTTATACTGTGTCACTGATAAGATTCCATAAAGAGTTTGCAAATAGGTTCCTTTCTCTTATTGCAGATAGTCTCTTCCTTGCCTCAATTGCTTCAATCGATTATGTAGGGTAAAGTAACCCTATATGACTTCTAAGATGAGTTACAGCAGACAGCATTTATCCTTGGCTTGCCTCTCTTGTAACATGAGGATTCTGAACTCGCAAGTAAGAATTTCCACTGTGTAAGGCTACCATGATAGTCTTAACACCCTGAAGGGACCACATAGAAAGCAAAGTATGTGCAGCCCCAGGCAGCTAATCCCCTACTCTTTACATCTCTGCACCTTGGCATCAGATACACAAACGAAGATTTGAAAACATCCCTTATTCTAGCTGCCCTCTGACTGCAACACAAAGAGAGAGCCCAAGAAAGAATCATCATACTGAGCAAGATCCTAATCCCTGCTCTGAGACAACTATGGGAAATAATATCAGAGGGTCTAATCTTAAGTAACTGACTTTTTTGGGTGACCCATAATGTTGCAGTATGTGACTAACATCTATTGTTTTGCTTCAGGCACATGGTTGAGATGTTCATGGGAATGGCAGTCAGCTTTATTGAGTCAGTTCTTACATGTTGTATGTCAGAAGCACTCAAGGTAGGAAAAGGTGCTTGTATGCTCATTTTCATGTAAAAGGGCAATACTTTTCTTCATAATGTCTCTGGATGGTTAAGTCCCAGACATGGTGTCTCACAAACATCTGCAACTCCGATTTCACAGATCCAAAGCCCGCTTCTGATCTCCTTGGGTTCCTGGTACACATATGGTCCCCACCCCAGATATGGGCAAATTATCCATACCCATAAAAATGCTTTTTCTAAAGAGAAAAACGAAAAATATTGGGGTAGTGTTTTAAGAGAGCTGGAGGAATGTGGCGATGACTAAAAAACAATCAGAAGTTACAGGAAGAAGCAAGGTGAATTGTCATTTGTATTTTTCTAAAAATGCCCACATTTGTCATTTATTTTAGGAAAATTTTAAAAAGAAGAAGAAAAAAGAACTATTGCTTTTTCAGTCTTGATTGCTCTGCTAGCACAGAAGCCATTGTAACTCAATGTCTCCCAGGCCCAGCTTCCTAAGGACTACCATTCCAGTGGAAATGTCATTCTCTTATAGCTTCTCAGCTCTCCAGCAGAGTGTTACCTCTTAATAACTTTCTGCAAATTTATATTCTTACATTTGAGTGAAAAATAGCCAGGCTCAAACTCTTTCATTCTCTCCACTAATGTTTGATATATTATCCCCTTTAGGTCTCCATTTTATATGGGATTTCAATTGATTTGTTCTTGCTTTTACTTTTGATTGTAGTCACTGTGACTTTATTTAACGCTGTAAACTCTATATCCAGTTTTTTATTTGAGAAGATATTTCCTCTTCTTCTGGGCCTTTGCTCATCTTGCTGTCATAACACCCATATTTTAAAGTGATTTTTAAAAAAAAAATCAGTTTCACAAGCCGGCCCACAGATTCCTAAGTGTGTGCTTTCTAAGAATAGACAATTTATTTATGTATGCTCTTTCTTACATCTCTCTTTGTGACACCCGTAAACCAGTTTAACCATAATATCTGAAATCTTACTGTTGACATTTATTTAGGGAGTAGGGTATAAAGAAAACTATCTAGAAATGAGTTAAAATAAACTTAATTAGTTAGGTTAATTATTTTTTTTGACAAGAGAGGCAGGTTGGATATTCTTTTATTTCTCCTTTCTTTAGAGTTTGTTTATCCAAATAAATACAGATAGCTAGAAGGAGGGAAAAGTACAATATTATTAACATTGCACTTAAGTGTTAAAACCAGTCTCATTAGATAGAAGCTAAGCCACTCACAGTTAAAGGGTCAAAGTATATTGTCAACCCTCCTCCTGTTCAGAATTGAAATAATGCTACTGAATCTTTTAATATACATCTGCAGTGAGATGAATCTAATAACTCTTCTCTTGTCAGTTACAGGGGAAAGAGTGGTTCTTACTCATAGTAACAAGAAGTAGATTAAACTTATGGAAACAGGAAGTGAAAAATATATGGACCTAAAATTGTCTTTTAATGTATAATTGCTATTATGTTTCATACGTAATTTTGTGTGTCTCATACTTTGATCTATTGGATACCAACTCCTTTTTTAATTAAAGAAATGAATTAACAAGACAGAGAAGAACAGAAACTGCTTCTCAAGTGTTCTGAATAGTGGGAAGGAAAAAGAATTACCATGGGGCCAGTAAACATAACTGTACAAGAAATGAATAACATGACTTGTCTACTTTAGATTTGTCCCTAGACTTCTATATCCTTTGTCTAGTTATGCGTCCCAGGTATATCAATAATTGAGTTTTATTGTGGCTGACACTAAAAATATGTAACAAGATACCACAAGACTTTACAGGGTTTTAAAAATTGCTAATGTTTAGCATCTCTTAAGAATCTAATCGCCAATAGATGATTCTGCTGACATAGTGGGGAATCGCTCATCATCTGACGTCAGCAGGTGAGAATCTGTCACTCATCTGCAGTCAGCTGGTAGAGAACTTTAATTTCCCTACAGTTTCCTGGTGGATTTTTGAGCATTTTGGCAGTTTAGGATGGTTCCAGCTGGAATGGAACAGACTCTCTCTATGTCTGAACAGTCCTAAAGGCTAATGGGGACATGTTTATTTCTTGCAAAGAAACAAGGGCTCAAAAATCTAGACTCGGAGCATATTTTCTTTGGTACATGCTTGATTAGGGACCTCCCAGTAATCTAGCTTCATCATGAGAAGAGAACATGAAGACTTCGAGGATCATCTTAATATGGACCATGAATTCAAAAAGGGAAGCTATGTATAAGGAGAACCCATCAACTGCAATTATTGTCCCCTTAATACTCATAAGTGTATGGTCACCCGTTGGAGTATATTATATCCAACAAACGTCACACTTCTCCCAATAGCTAAAAGTTACTTATAACCTCTCAGTTAGATGTGGGATTTTATGTCTATTCCACATGGGATATACTTTTCTGGCTTAGTCTTGCATACGTCTTGTCCTTATTGTCACACTATTGTTAATGTTTTATGTACAGATGTCCTACTGTGTCTACAAGACAATGTTATTCTACTCATTTACGGCCACTGGCTCCTTCAGTTTTCCCACTTGCCCCCTCTTCTTCAATGACCCTGTGAGGGAAGCTATGATATGTATGTCCCATTTAGAAGTGAACATTGCAATCCTTTTGTCTCTACCTTAATTTCTTTGTGTGTATCTAGGTTAGTAGCCATCTAAAATTAAAAATAACTAAAATTCTCTGATGAGGTCCGAGGATGCACTAATTCATGAGGAGTCATCAAGAATTGGTTTATTCCCATTAGCAGAGTGCTAGTAACAGGCTCTCTCCACAGGCCTATGATTTTTGTCATAAGGTTTTCAGTATTATTATTCTAGAATTGCATCTTCTCCCCTATCCTTCCATTCTGCATCTCATTTAACTTTTCCAATTCAACTATTCCTTCTCCTCTATTATATCTTTTTCCTTTATTCTCCAATTTTCCTTGCTATATTCCATCTTCCCTTCCTTGAAAAATCCACTTTTCCATTGTCCTTTACTAAGTTATTGACCTTTATGGGTTTTCCAAATCAGACAGATATCTAAAAGTACAGAGACAACATAACAAGTTAGAGGAAGCATGTAACATTTTTTTGGCAAAGGTGGGGCTTGTTAACCTCATTCAGAATGACTGTTCTATCCATTTCCTACACATTTCATTTTTATTAACAGATAAATAATATTTAATTGTGTAAATGACTATCAGTTGTGTGAAATTTAAAGTTGTTTCTGGTTACTTTGAATAGAAAACAATGTGGATAAGCAAGCACTACAAAATATAGAGTCTTTGTGCTGTATGCCAACCACTGGTGTAACCAGTTCACGCAGTACATCAATTTCTGGCTTCCAAGGAAACCACCAAACTAATTATCATAATAGATGCAGGAGTTTGCAGTCAGCCAGTAGTGATTGTGTGTTGTGTTTTCCCCCTAATTCCACACCAGCATTTGTCAGTCGTCTCTAAAATTCTAGCTATCTGATTAGAATGAAATGAAATCTTGAATTGGTCTTACTTTGTATTTCTTTGACTTTCAAGGATTTTAAAAAATATCTTAAACTTTTTGAACCATTTTCAAGTGAAGGAGATAAAAATATGAATAGGTAAAAAAGACTTTAAAATATTTCTATTTCCAGATGATTTTGCTCCTTAAGAAAAATACCCTAAAGATTCTATGGCAATACTGCTGCATCTGGTAAGCACGTTCAACAAAATAGCAGCATAGAATATTCACACACACACACATACACACACACACACACACACACACACACACACCAGTATCTTTCCTATATACAAATGGCAAGCATACTGAGAAAGAAAACAGGGAAATGGGAAAAAAGAAAATAGGAAATATTTACATTAGCCTCAAAAAATTTCTTCAAGAAAATCTAATCAAAGAAGCAAAAGATTTGTTTTATGGAAAGTATGAGGCATGGGAGAAAGAAATTGACAAAGGTACCATAAGATGGATAGATTTCCCACAATCCTGGATCAGTATGAATAATATTGTGGGTTACCCAGGATTTAAGATAAAAATTTCTTAAGTGAGACCACACAAAATCAAAATGTCAGAGGAGAGCATCGAGTGAAGAGAGAGCCTGCAGGATGTGGGAAAACAACAATATTTGTCTGACAGAGCATTAGAAGAATATATAAAGAAGTCAGAAAACTAAACAGGAATACATACAACCCAATTTTGAAAATGTTTTGCATCAAGAGATGAACCACAAATATCTTCTTAGTTCTGATGTCATGTTTATAAAACTCTATGATTACAGTTATAAATTTCAAGATCTATGATATGCAAAATGATAACCTCTGACTGCATGTGACTGAATATAATTTAAATGTAATAAAGGGAGAAGCTTGATTCCTTAGTCACAGCAGCCACAGTTTAAGTCTTAATAGCTTGCAGCATACTAATCACTATTTCTAGTGTATCATTTTATGTCAATGAGGTGGAAATTGTCCCCTGGAGTCTCAATAGGTCAAAATGATGCATTAATTTGGTATGTTCTACGTATTACTTTGTCCTATTGAGAACTGACTTAAATTGACCAGGTTCAATTCAACTTGTTTAGTTTTCTGAGAAACATTCAGTCACTTGACCTAATGGGGAAGCACTTAGGAGCAGAAGGCAGGGAATCATCAATTTTAGATCAGCCTTGGCTACATAAAAACTTTGAAGCCAGTAGGGAATATATGAGGCTCTGGAGAGAGAGGGAGCAGAGGGACAGACACAGAGAGACAGATTGAAACAGACACAGAAAGAAAGAGTAACAGAGAGAAAGAGGGGAAGAGAAAGACACACACAGAGAGAGAGAGAGAGACAGAGACAGAGAGAGACAGAGAGAGAGACAGAGACAGAGATGCAACATAGATACTCAAGTTGTACAGGTAATGTACGTTGCCATTCATAATGATTTTTTATACTTTACAATCAATCTCATAAACACCATCCAACTTAGTAGGTGATGAGAATACTTACATTCTAATCCTAGCCAATTACAAACATGCAATGAATAATCATTAACTATAGACACTATGATGTAGAAGAACTCTCCAGAAATGACTTATTGTATAAGCCTACATATTTGTCTTTTAATGAACGTCTTGTGTCTTCTTTCTCACATTTTGTGCTAACTACCATTCAAATTGCTTCTGTGAGTCTGACTTTTGTAGACTCCAATACAAGCGATAATAAATGATATTTGTCCCTTTTCCAATATATTTTGCCTAGCATTTTCTCTTCCAAATTCATCCAAGTTCTTACACACTAAGAGGCATTTTCTTTGAAAATATTTTTATTAATGATATAAGAATTTCATACACTGTATTTTGATCATACTCATCTAGTTTTTTCACACAGATCTACCCTTACTACCTCATAAATATGACTTGTTACTATTATTCAATAATCCATAAATTTGTTTATCTGCCCATATATGTCTGAGTATCAGGCCTTCCACATAACAAAGCTGGTCAACTCCTAGTGTAAGGTTTTCTTCTTGTAAATGTTTATTGATATTCTTTTATATATATGGTATATTTTCTTCAACAATTATGATGGTTTGGCTCAAAGGAATATGCTTCTCAAAGGGGAAGTAGAACTATTAGGAGGTGTGGCCTCACTGGAAGAGGTGTGGTCTTGTTAGAGGAAGCATGTCATTGTGGAGGCGGGTCTTTGAGGTTTCTTATATATGCCCAAGTCTACCTAGTGTGATCCAGAGCATCCTCAAGCTTGCCTGCTTAATGCTTCCCACTGTGATCATAATGGACTAAACCTCTGAAACTGTAAGCCAGCCCCAGGTAAATGTTTTCTTTTATAAGAATTGCCTTGGTTTTGGTGTCTCTTCACAGCAATGAAACCCAAACTAAGATACCCATCATAAATTGATTCACAATTATATTTATTTTATATTTAGGCTATTATTACTAATACTACAATGATCCTGGGAATACAGACTTAATTTACAGATAGTAGTTTTGTTTTCTTTCAGCTTCCATAAAATATTAACCCTAAACAAATATATCGGGTTGCTCCTAAGCATATAATGACTTAGGCAACCAGTAATCTTTTTCATTATCTGGTAAATGCTGAATTATTTATGATTCAGGCTGACTATACAATTCCTGAGGAGAATACAGAATAATCTGAGTTCTATACCCTATGCATGCAAAGAAATGAGTGGCTTTTGCTGATTTCTAGTACATACAAATAACTTGAGCGCCATTAATGTTGCCAGTAAAAATCCATTTCTGAAATCCATTGTGATCATTAAGAAAATTGCTAGTCTCACTAAAGAAAATTAATTTGTGCCATCAATTATGCTAATTAAGCAGGCATTAGGTGGTGTTGGGAAATCAGCAATGCTGAGGCACTTAGAGTAATCACTTTCAGAGTACAGCCCTTTGATGAAATGTTAACAAATCACATGACAGGTGCATTGCTTCTTAGGATAACCCAATATTTCTATAGTGTAGAATAAAGTCAACATGCATGTATATATTTTATATTTTCACTGAGACATCTTAAAGCAGACTTCAAACCATTCTTTATATAAATTAATATGAAAACTCATACTCTTCCATGTAGTTCTCAATTAAAATTTTAAGAAGAGTTTTATTTTTATTTTTGGTAAGGGTTTTATAGTGATTTCTGGATTTAGTACCTTTCTACTATCTGGCAAATGTAATTTTTTTAATTAGAAATTTTAAACTTCTACTGTTTGTTCTATATGTGATGCAATTTATGTAAATATTTTAAGGAAAAAAGGGAATTTGTACATTAACTTTTTAGAGATATGTACAAATTTTAGTATTTTCCTAAAAGTTCCAAGTTTTACTTTACATTAGTTAAATTCTTGATATATTGATTTACTTCTTATTTTCTTCATCAATCAAGCATTGGCAAACCCATGTTAATATTCATCTTTGGTTGTGATTTTGTTAATCTCATCTTAAAGATTTTAATTTATACATTTGGTGAACTGTTACTTTATGTACAATGTCTTATGAGTGATAAAATTACATTGTAAGTATATATTTTAAGTATAAAATGATATTTTAATTTGAGCCATCTTGCCTTCAGCAGGAAGACAGACTTTGGGAAATTTATTATTAATGCTATTCAGAAAGAGTTCACATGAGGCATAATTTCTGAAGACTCATAGGCAAAATAGATTATATTTCTTTTTCCCTAGGAATACTGAGCGGACTGTGTAGAATCATTAGTGGTGCATCGTCCTTTCCAGTGTTCCTAGCTTTGACTCTAGTATCAGTCAACACTGATTGCATTGTTTTGTAGTAATGTGTTTCTTCCTTTGCTAATGTAATATTAGCTTTACATTCTGCCAGTTCAAAACACTGTAACCAGCAGCAGTTATTTGAAGGTTTCTCTATCTTCTCTGTGTAGGTGCTGCTGTGAAGATGTCAGGCTATTTTCCCAGAATGCTTTGGGTATTTTCTACAGCTCTTTAGATCTTTGTTGCTTTTGCTTTTCCTGATTTTTAAACCTCATTAAATGTGTCTACAACTCTCAATGAGGCTTTTATTCTCTGACTGTACATCATTTTCTCCTTCATTCTCTTTCATCTTTTCACTTTTTATTGCTAAATTCTGAAAAGTCTCCCGGTCTGTTCTTTAGTTTCTGCCTATCACTGGTTAGACTGACCATGATATTACCTATTTTCCTTTTCCACCTCTGTAAAGATTCCAATTGGCTTTCATAGTGTCCCTTTCCTTAATCATTCCTTGTCTCTCAGTTATCCTGTGTTTATGCTTAACTTGTTTTTAACACTACTATAAGGTTCTATGTTCATGTTCCTTCTGAAAGAATTTCTTATTTCTGATTTATATAGATCAAGACTCACATTCTCTGATAACAGAGATTTAATCATTTACTCAATGGTTATTTGTTGAACATGCATTTTATTCTCAATAGCATCTTTATTAAGCACAGGCACTAAACAAAATGATTATGTGAGTAATTATAGACTGAGAAATTTGTAAAGTCAAAGAGGGTGTTTGACTCCTATTGGTTAGTACTTTAACAGAGGTTACCTTAATGTGGCCATCAGGGAAGTTCTCCTTGAATGGGTTATATATGAACTAAACTTTAAAAGAATAGCAGGAATTAAATAAATAGGGAGAAGTTGGTAAGCTCAGAAAGTTAAATTTCTGGGTTCTAGCTGTGTTCCTCCTTGAATTTCTCAGCACCAAATCCTCTTTTTCCTGGTCTATGTATATTTAAGATTTCCTGTGTTTATATTTTTATGTCATCTTTGTTAAGGCAAGTGGTTTGCTAGATCTGCTATATAATCTATTGATATACATAGTCTATTGATAATCTATGCTCATCAGGTTGGCTCCTTTGGTGATAGATCTGTCACTGTGAGTAGCTATTATGTAGAGTTGCCAATGGTGCTGTTCATTGTGTTTACAAAGCAAGACAACTACAATGACAATTTCCCACAGGAATTGGCTGAGATGGCTTTCTCTTCACCAACAAGGGCTGTTGTTCTCTTCATCAAAGTCTATGGCAGCATTAGATGCCAACCCACTTTGAGTCAAGGTCAAACTGGTCAAAGTGCTTGTTTCTCCTTTTCTCCCAGTTTCTGTTCATGATGCAGGGTCTAAGTAATCCAACTTCAATGACTTTATACGGAGAGAAAATTTATTCCAAACTTTGAAAGTAGGTCACTTGGCCCTCTGCTTTGGGATGATGTGATCATTCTGCTTGCTTTGGTTACTCTGTGTTCTGTGTATTTATATGTGTTTTTCAGGGTATGTGAGAAGTTGTAACAGATTTATTTTAAACAAGAAGTTTTTATATGTATTTTTACGTTGTGGAACTTAGAACTGGTAAATTTAAAATAAAAGCTTCTTCTGGTCACTTAAAATATCTTTAATGGAGAAAAATAAAAATAGCATATATGAGACCTAGTTTGATATTTTTTTTATTAACTTACTCTATTTTTTTGACTGATATAAACCAGTGAGAACAGGAATAAAACATCAAGGAAGAATGAACACGAATCTCTGAGGAGAAGCTTTAGTTCTGATTCCTATGTAATATGGAAATCAGGTTCTCTCATTGCTTATGGAAGATCTCTGACAACTCAGTTCTTTAGGTCTCTCCTGCAATGTTCTGAGGCCTTGCTGATCCAAGCATTTTTTTACTGTACTACTTTCATATTGTCACCTAAGAACCTATAAGAAAGGCAGATTCTCAGAACCTCCCCACCACTAGTAAATGTGATCTTTCAATGGCTCAAGATTCTAGCCAATTTCTATGCTCAACATTTTAGAAATGTTGAGGAGTTCAGTTTGTTCTTCTTGGCTTAATCTGCTTCAAACCAGCAAAGTCTGTTTCCATGCCATCTTAAATTAGAGACATGTAATATTATACATGGATTGGAAAATAGTACAATAATATAACACATGTAGTATGTAATGATAAAATATGAGTAATAGGCACTACCCTACTTACCACTCTTCCTTCATTTGTCTTAATAATTGCTGTTCCAGTCCCATACAATGACATTGACTTTTTAATTTTTACAGAGAAGTGAGAAATTGGAGGGTAGGGTAGAGGAGGAGTTGAGGAAGGGATAACTTAAACTAAGAATGTTTGAGAAAGATCACATGCAGATTTACTATTTTATTAGCTTTCTAAATCTATATGTCTATCATATCTATCACCTATAAATATTCCTAAATGCCTTCCTATCTATTTTTTCATATAAAAGAGTTTATGTGGAGTTACCATTCACAGGGACTATTTTCAACCCCAGACTCCTTTGTTGCTAAACAGAATGCCCAGTGTCATGTGTAGAATACATTACCTTGAGCTGTTAGTCAGATATATCCTGAAGACCTCCAGAATACAGGCCTCTGTCATTACTCTTGGATACATACCAGAATTTGATGGCAATTAAGAACTATATACATTGGCTACAGGACATGGAACAACCAAGTAAGTACAGATCAGGAAGCTTCCTTATTGTCTAGCTCTCACAGCACTAGAAGGGCGATAGAGGCTGCTGTTGGGTCTTACCTAACAATGAACTATGAGAACTACAATAAAAGATAGGCATGACAAACAAGATATTCTCATGTGTTTAATAGTGGCATGAATGTTATGGGGGTAAAAATTGATTTCCTATTAGATTTCAGCTTGCTATGTAAATACTTCAAAGTTCAGCAAATATGGCCAACAACTTATAATGGAAATATACAAGGTCAAGAGATGAACTTATTACTGCCAATGACAGGCCAGACCTACTCCATCTTGACACTGGCCTCCATCTTTAAAAAAATGCCTGGGAATTTTACCTGTAGCTCAACCCAAGCTACACCCATGGACGGATCCCATGACCTGTCCTTGGCCCATCTTTTTCTACTTTGACTTGGAATATGTCATGTTTCTTTGCTGATGTTCACTCACCCATAGAGGGTCAAATATTATTAGATATATTATTGCTTGATGAATTGCTAGCTATGAGTACTACTGTGGCTTTTGTTTTTGACCATCTATCTCTACAAAAGCTTTCAATGTTTTCCTTACAACTTTGTCATACCATGCTTTTAAATTATATCATCACATAAGCATTTAGGAAAGCATATCGCTGTCAATAATATCAAGAACATATATAGAAATGTATGCAAAGATCTTTGATTGAAATAAAATATGTGGCTGAACTGTTCTTTTGTTACAGAGAAATCTGTGCCAGGGACCTAAGGACCTGAAAGGACAGCATCAGTTCAAAATCTGGGAACTGTCCCAAGCATGTGAGTTAGGATGCAAATTAATTTGAGCCTTGTTTCCCCTGTTCTTGCCACTGGGAGCAAATTGGGTGGGAAGGTTAATGTAGTGCAGCCTTATCTCCCGTGGGCACTGCTGGGGAGCCTTGGAATCATTTTGTTTCTCATCTCTGAAAATGGAACTTGCTTTGCCACAGTGATGAGGAGGAGAGGAAAGGGGTCAGTCTGGAGAGATTAGGATACCCAGCAAGGCTCCCTGTGCTGCGAGCATTATTAAGAATCCCAGAAGTGAGAGGCTGCAGTTAGGTTAGTTCTGAGGAACCATGTCTGTAAGGATTTTTGTGCAGATTTCAGGCATTGTTGATGTCTCTCTTCTTTGACGGCTGCTTCCAAAAAGAGTGTCCACACACAAGCAGGCCTTTGACACTGGAGACACCGAGATCCAGTTCAGCCAAAGGAAAATCAAATGTGTATGCTTTTCAAGCAAATTTTCCAGCTTCTCTTTCATGTGTTTGCTGAATTAGAATAATTTTGATGCTTGACAATGAAAAGACCAGGGATTGGTAACAGCTTTCTCCCAACTGTTACTTCAATTTAAATAGTTTTTATTTTTATATGATTATTATAGAAAAACAGAAATTCCCAGAGGCCCCAAATGTTAACAAAGTGTCAGGGCATATTGACAAGAATGACCAAAAAATATGTAGTGAGAAGAGTTAATATCTAAATTCTCGGTGGAATGTGGAAGAATAAGTGAGCACTGAGCCCACCGTGGCTCACAGACGTGGCCCCAGTCTCCTGTTTAACATCATGTACCTCCATCTTCATCCACCTCTCCCCTTCTTTCTATCACTAACTCAGTGTCTTTTCTGCCTGCTCCTTTAAACCCTACCTCACTACCTTCCATTTCCAAACTCTTTGCTTTCTTAAGTAGATGGTTGAGCTATTCTACAAGTTCATCATGAAAGCCTCCAAAATAGTTAAATGTAATATGAGTAAATAGATACGTGGGGGTTAATAACTGCACAAATGACTCATGAGCCAAGTTAGTTCTATCCTCCACATAGCCACCCCTACAAACTAAAAATACTCAATAAAAATATTCCACTCGTTTGAATTGAGGTATATGCCTTCTGTAGAATTATGGAAATCCAGGTCATGCCAGAGAGTAAGTTGATGCATTTTCATGTGAATTTATTCATCCCAGAAAATTTCACTTGTCCCTTGCCTTATTATTACTTATCACTTGAAAGCATGATTAATCAGTTGATTTACAGTTGATGTTCTGACAATGAAAATCAGGCAAAGATAGATGTTCATAAAGGAAAAGTAGTGTGAATTGATTCAAGGATAAGAAAACCACCTCCAAGCCAAGGGGAACTTTCACAGGCTTCAGGAGTTCTGGAACAAATAAACCTCATTTTCTCTCATAACTTGGTCTTGGTGTGTCCTGGACTGGTTTCCTTTACAGAGAAAACATTATGTAGGACAATGGAACAAGCTATTAATAAACAGCAGAGTTTGCTTGGCTGGTGGCCAGCACAAAGAGATAGAAATATGAGCCCCGTGAGACTTTCGAGGACAGAGCTGACCTCAGCAATGGAAGTGTTGGTTCTCAACTCCTGTGTTTTCCTCCTGTTCCCGTAACTCTCTCTTCTCTTTGGTTCAGCATCCCAGTGTGGCTTCAATTCCACATGACTTCAGTCTCCTTGCACTATTATGGTAAAATTGTTCACTGGTAACCCTGGTTTGTTTTTCCTGTACAACTTCCTAAGCCACTGTAAGAAAACAATCAACATGTGGTCTTCCACTAAATCCTGATGCTCTAAGAGCTAGGAATGCACTGCATATTATCAATGAGACTTTGAGATGAACCCCATACACTCTGGGCTTTGATAAAATCACTTTTGTTTGACCACTTTATATGGGAACCACTTCCACCCCAAATCTTGGAGATCCGTGGTTCTCACTGCTGTTCAGAAGGTACCCACGGTTCCTTAAAAGCCCCCAGTAAGTCATATCATGTCGCCCTCATGCAATTTCATTTTTTTGGAAGCATTATTTCCACCTTTTTCCTTAGTGATTCCCAGGCCTCTCTGTAGCCAGCAGTAAACACTTACTGCATATCATTTTGCCTAGTTGTCTTGTACCCACTTTTACTCCTGGCTTTTGTTTTTGTTTTTGTTTTTTTTTTTTCTCAATAGAATAAGCTGCAAGAGACTCAACCTTTACCTTTTCTCCTGAACTACTTCTTGGCATAGTCTTCCTTCTTTTATAATGTTGACAAGAAATGCGGCTCTTGCCTCCAGAAGAATAGATAATTGTTTATTCAGAAACAAACATCAGCAAATATGACCCAGGCACAAGAACTGAGACCATAACGTCTCAGTTCATGGAATCCAGAACTTGAGATTTCATTAGATACAGAACAAATAAACACACAATAAGCCATTTCCCGTACACAGTGTAAGAAACCTCAGATAGGTAGATTACAGCATAGTGAAAAAAATTATGCTACAGGTCTCCAATACTGACTTATGACATGTTAAATTTTGCATTGGTAGCTATTGATCTGTTAAGAATATGTATCACAGGGGGTACCTGATAATATAAAGATGTGACCTCATTCACAGGTATGGACAATGAGTATTTAGTAAGGGGACTTAAAAAAAAAAGTCCTGTTCAGGTCTGTGATGCTCTGACTCTCTACAATCATGTAGTTCTGATTCCCATTCAGCATTATAGAGTATTCAACACTGGTATCCTGTTCCCACAATAAACTTCAGAGATTTAAATTTACACTAGTCATCTGTGCTTATTGCCTGACAGCCAGAAACTTCAGACAGGGTTTCCAACAGAGGCAGTTGTGATGAAGTGCCCTTCTAACTTCATCTTTCAGTGGTTTCCCTAGGACTCCTTAGGAAAGAAACCTAAAGTCTGTATTACACATGAACTTGCCTTTGATTACTTCTAGATTGGCTCTATTGTGTGTCTTGCTTTCCAGGATCAATAATGCCTCCTTTAAAATGTGTGAGTTTGTGCTTCTGTATCTACACTCACATGTATGCATGTGTGTGTGCATGTGTATGTGTGTGTGTACATGCACTTTTCTGCACATATGCATGTGGGTCCAAGGTTAATATAGGACCATCTTCTATCAGTCTTCTACCTTATTTGAGGCAGGATATCTCAACCAAACCTGGAACAGCTGATACATCTAGCCTCACTTACTAGCTTGCTCTGGGTATCGAATGTCTCTGCCATTTGAGGGTTGCATTATAGGTGCACCACTACCTCTACTCCCCACTAGGTATTTATATGAATTTGCCTAGGAATTTTATGAAGTCAATAATTTTAATAGCTGAGTAGTACTCCATTGTGTACAATTTCTATATCCATTACTCTGTTGAAGGATATCTGAGTTCTTTCCAATTTTGGTTGTTATAAATAAGGCTGCTATAAACATGGTGGAGTTTGTGTCCTTGTTATATGTTAGAAAGTATTTTGGGTATATGCCCAGGAGTGGTATAGCTGGGTCCTCAGGTAGTACTATGTCCAAATTTCTGAGGAACTTCCAGACTAATTTCCAGAGTGGTTGCACCAGCCTTCAATTCCACCAACAATGGAGGAATGTTTCTCTTTCTCAACATCCTTGCTAGCATATGCTGTAATTTGAATATTTGATCTTAGCCATTTTGTCTTGTGTGAGGTAGAATCTCAGGGTTGTTTTGACATGTATCTCCCTGATGACTAGGGATGTTGAACATTTCTCTTTTTTTTTTCTTGATTATTTTATTGGATACTCTCTGTATTTACACTTCAAATGTTATACACATCCCTTCCTGCCCAGTTCCCATCCACCCTTCCCCTCTACTTGTTTCCACGAAGGTGTACCCTCTCCAAATCACTGTATTCACCTCAGTGCTTTGGTATTCCCCTACATTGGGAAAACATGCTCTCACTGGGCCAAAGGTCTCTTCTCACATTGATGCCAGACACTGCTATCCTCTGCAACATATACAACTGGAGTCATGGGTCTCTCCATATGTGCTTAATGGAAGATTTCTTTAGGTGCTTCTTAGTCATTAGGTATTCCTCAATTGAGAATTTTTTTGCTTAGCTCTGTACCCCATTTTTAATGGGATTATTTGATTCTCTGGAGTCTAACTTCTTGAGTTTTTTGTATTCATTAGATATTAGACCTCTATCAGATGTGGGGTTGGTAAAGATCTTTTCCCAATCTGTTGGCTGCCATTATGTTTTCTTGACAGTGTCCTTAGCCTTACAAAAACTTTGCAATCTCATTAAATCCCATTTCTCGATCTTTGATCTTAGAGCACAAGCCATTGGTGTTCTGTTCAGGAAAATTTCCCCTTTGCCTATGTGTTCTAAGGTTTTCCCTACTTTCTCTTCTAATAGTTTCAGTGTACCTGGTTTAATGTGTAGATCCACTTGCACTTGAGCTTTGTACAAGGAGATAAGAAAGGGTCTATTTTCATTCTTCTGCATGCTGAGTGCCAGTTGAACCAACACCATTTGTTGAAGATGCTGTCCTTTTTCCATTGAATGTTTTTAGCTCCTTTGTCAAAGATCAAGTGACCATAGGTGCTTGGGTTTATTTTTGAGTCTTCAATTTGCTTCCATTGACCTACCTGCCTGTCTCTTTACCAATATCATACAGTTTTTATCATGGTTGCTCGTAATACAACTTGAGGTCAGGGGTATTAATTTCCCCAGAAGTTCTTTCATTGTTGAGAATAGTTTTTGCTATCCTAGGGTTTTTATTATTCCAAATGAATTTGCAAATTGCTCTTTCTAACTATATGAAGAATTGAGTTGGAATTTTTATGGGGATTGTACTGAATCTATAGATTGCTTTTGGCAAGATGGCCATTTTATTCTATGTTGATCTTTCCAATACATGAGCATGGGAGATATTTACATCTTCTGAGAACTTCTTCAATTTCCTTCTTCAGAGACTTGAATCTTGTCATACAGATCTTTCACTTGCTTGATTAGAGTCATACCAAGCTGTTTTATATTGTTTGTGACTATAGTGAAGGATATGGATTTCCTAATTTCTTTCTAGGCCTGTTTATCCTTTAAGTACAGGAAGGTTACTGATTTGTTTTAGTTAATTTTATACCCAGCCCTTTTGCTGAAGTTGTTTATCAGTGGTAAACCTTCTCTGGTGGTATTTTTGTGGTCACCTATGTCTACTATCATATCATTTGCAAATAGTAATATTTTGACTTCTCCCCTTCCAATTTCTATCCCTCTCACTTTCATGTGTTATATAATTGCTCTTGGTAGGACTTCCATTACTACATTGACTAGGTAGGGGAAGTGTGGGCAGCCTTGTCTAGCCCATGATTTTAGTGGGATTGCTTCAAGTTTCTCACCATTTAGTTTGATATTGGCTAATGGTTTGCTGTGTATTGCTTTTACTATGTTTCAGTATGGGACTTGAATTAATAATCTTTCCAAGACTTTTACCATGAAGGGGTGTTGAATTTTGTCCAATGCTTTCTCAGCATCTAATGAGATGGTTTTTTCCTTTGAGTTTGTTTATGTTGTGGATTACATTGATGGATTTCCATCTATTGAACCATCTCTACATCTCTGGAATAAAGCCTACTTCATCATGATGAATGATTGTTTTAATGTGTTTTTGGATTCTTTTAGGTTTCTTGCAAGAAGATTATTTTCTTGATTTTCTTAGAGTGTATTTTCCTTCAGTTTGTTGGAATTTTCTATCTATTATCCTTTGAAAAGGAGAGTTTGTGGACAGGTATTATGTCAATTTGGTTTTGTCCTGGAATATATTAGTTTCTCCATCTATGGTGATTTGAGAGTTTTGCTAGATATAGTAACCTGGGCTGGCATTTGTGTTCTCTTAAGGTCTGTCTGTCCAGAACCTTCTAGCTTTCATAGACTCTGTTGAGAAATCTAATCAGTCTGCCTTTATATGTTACTTGTCCGTTTTCCACTACTGCTTTTAGTATTCTTTCTTTCTTTTGAACATTTGATGTTTTGATTATTATGTGTTGGGAAGAATTTCTTTTCTGGTTCAGTCTATTTGAAGTTCTGTAGGCTTCTTTTATGTTATCTCTTTGTTTTTTGTTTTTTTGTTTTTTTTTTTTTTTGTTTTGTTTTTTTTTTTTTTTTTTTTTTTTTTTGGTTAGGAAGTTTTCTTCTATAATTTTGTTGAAGAAATTTAGTGGGCCTTTTATTTGGGTATCCTCACTGTCTTCTACACCTATTATCCTTGGGTTTTGTTATCTTATTGTGTCCTGGTTTTCCTGGATATTTTGGGTTAGGAGCTTTTTGATTTTTTCATTTGTGTCAATGTTTTCTATGGTATCTTCTGCCCCTGAGCTCCTCTCTTCAATCTCTTGTATTCTGATGGTGATGCTTGCATCTATGACTCCTGATCTCTTTTTTAGGTTTTCTATCTCCAGATTGTCTCCATTTGTGATTTCTTTATTGTTTCTATTTCCATTTTCAATTCCTTTGCCTATTTGGTTATACTTTTCTATAGCTCTTTTTTTTTTTTTTTTTTTTTTGGTTTCCTCTTTAAAGGTTCCTACTTGTTTAAGTGTATTCTCCTACATTTCTTTAAGGGAGTTATTCATGTGTGTTGCAATATCCTTTTCAACCCAATCTTCAATTTGTTTCATTTTCCTTTTCATCCCATATAAACCCATTCAATGAAAACACAACTCAATAATTAGGAAAACAAGCTGTGGTCTATTTTGTGCAGATTTACCACTACACTCTCTATTCCCCTCCTAAAAAATCCCTCTCTCCTGCCATGAACAGTCCTCTTGTTCCTGTTCATCCCTCTCATCCTTCTCCTCTGACTCCTCTTCCCTTTTCTTCCCTGACTCCTCGCCTTTCATTTCCCTTCTTTCTTCCACCTCCTCTCCCTGTCTAATTATGTATTGACTTAACATAAATCCACACATGTGCTTCTGAAAGCCCTCCATTACCAATATGAGGTATGATTTCAAGCCAAAATATTGTTTTTCTTGTGTGTTGGAATATCCACTACTTGCTGTGTTGGGAGAACTGGGTTGTATGTTGCCAGGTTGTCTTGGTTTCTGTTGTTCTTGCACTTGCCTCTTGCCATCTTGTTATCTATAATGATAAATGATCTTGTTATCTCTGTCTGGACTCGTCTCTCCTGTGTGTCTGTGGGTCCATGGGCTTAGGAGGGAGATTTCTCCTGGGTGTTCAGTTATCTGTGGGTAGGCTATAAGTTCCAATGGTGGTTGGCCGGCTCTGACTCTGGGCACAGGTAAGGACTGGAAGAGTCTGTTCCCAAGCAGATTCAATATACCTGTCCCCTGAGAGTTCCTGGTGGTTTCTTTCTGGATACTCAGTGGAGAGAAAGTGGGGGCTCACCTGTGGGTTTAGGCGGGAGAGTGCTCCTCAGGCTTCCGTGGGTTCTCAGCATCTGTAGGCAGGCTGTGACTCCAGATGGTGGTGGGCTTGCTCTTGCTTTGACCAAAAACTTCTTTCAGTATTAAGAACCACTATTGCTTGTGCTCAGTCATGTGAAATTAAAATCATATGAGGAGTTGGTAATGGGAGATTTTATCCTTAACATGTATTACAAAGGTTTGAGGAAGAAAGGATGCTTTTGAAGAAATGAATGGTGTCACCAGAAAATCTGCTCTTTTTAAGAGTTAGATGAAAAGCATTTCTTTGTCTTGGAGGAGTTAAGCAGACTAGGAAGAAATAGTTGAGTAGGGGGTGGAGATGAAAGAGACCGAGAATATTCACCATGAAGGAAGGATATTACCAATCAGGGCTACTGGACAGGAGATGTGTAGTATTTTAGATCATGGAGGTCAAAGGGTAGAGGCTTGAAAGAAGAAAATCCAGTTTTCAAAACAGACTTGTGTGTGTGTGTGTGTGTGTGTGTGTGTGTGTGTGTGTGTGTGTTAATAAGTAGAGACAAACAGTGTATACAAACTTTTATAAGAATAAAATGGTAATTTATCGGGTCTTATCTGGCCTTGCTATCTTTGAGTCTATGTAGAGCACTTGTCTATAATACAGAATGATGAGCAATTGTTTCACCTTGGCTAAGGTCTGAGCGCCAAGGGCTCAGGTAACTTATTATATTTGCTGTATCCTTTCAAATTTCTGATCTTAGTTCCTTGCCCTTTATCTGCTGGAGCTTCTCTGCCCAGGTTAGCCACCACCCAAGCTCCTGGTTCATCCACCTTGAGTTCTGGTGTTTCCTCACTGTATCATTTTCTCCACGTTAGATCCCACATCTCATCTCCATTCTCTATCTCCAGTTGTGCCTGACAACTATCTGGAATCAATGAAAGTGGGGGAAAAAATAAAGTGTAATGCTGCTTGGGCAATATGTCAAAATTTTAAAAATTCTACAAATCTTTGAGAGGAAAGACTAGAACATATTCTACATATATATGAAACTGTCAACGATTAAATTAATAGAAACCAAACAGTTAAAAGGTTTTGGGGTTTTTGTTTGTTTTTTTGCTTTGGCTTTGGTTTTTTTTTGGGGGGGGGTGGGCAGACAGTGGAGTGTTTCACATCTACCCCTGAATATTTCTCTGCATGGCCACAGCAACCACTATCACTTTGTGTGCACTGAAGAGCACAGTTTCCCCAGGCTCAGCTCCTTAGGTATGGGGTGTGTAGGAGGTGTACTTTGTCTTGTGTTCTACAAGGCAGGATAGAGGTGTTAAAGCTCCCTAATGTGCTACTGGGCTACAGATAAAGAATTTAACAGCCCGTGGGAGAGCCAATTAGAGTCAATTATAATGTAATGGAACTGCTTGTTTTTCCAGCTTATATAGAACTCCTGTCTGCAGGAAGAATGTGCTTCTCCTCTGACCAAGTTTGGGGGCAAATCACAGCTGTGTGGGTTTGCAGGAAATGGTTTTGACCTTAGTGATCGTGAGGGTGAGTTTCAGGAACACTAAACTGAGTTGTGAGATTCCTGCCTTAGATGCTCAGCTCAGTTCAGCTCTGAGGAAAGGACAAAGGAAGTGCTGATTTTCCTATCCCTTTGCTTTTTTTTTCTTGTTGATTATGAGTGCTGTTAAATTGTTACAAAGTGTAATTGGCCTTTGTATCTATGAGTTCTACAGCCAAGGACACTATCATCTGTGAGCAGAAATGTGGCGGAAGCACAAATTGTTTCTTTCTGGAACATGAACAGAGCATTTCTCCCCTACCATCTCCTAAATAACACAATACCAGCTGTTTACACAGCTTCTGTCTGTGCTGCATTAAGTACTGTATGCAGTGGAGTTGACTCAAAACAGAAGGCAGACACACACAGGTTATATGTAAATTCCCTATTATTTTACATGACAGACCAGGGTATGCTTGGAATTTGTCATTTGTAGTGACACTTGGAATCAATTCTTTCAAGAAACAAGGGGCAGTGTACAGAAGGCTTTGCATTAGACCGCTGAAAGTCAGACATAAAATCTTTTGGAAAAGTCAGAAATGAAAGACCAACAAACAAAACCAAACACTAGAAGCAAAAGAACAAAAAACCAAACAGACAAAATCTGAAATTCTCATGCAGTTCCCTCTAGTTTCTCTGTGGGCAGGTGTCAGAAGTCCCTGCTATTCCCAGCAACTGTTTTCCAGTATGAGCTTTAGCATTTGTTGATCTGACATAAACTTGAATCATCTTGGAGGAAGGAACTTAAGTTGAGGAACTGCCTTCATCAGACTGTCCTGTGAGCATCTATGGGAGGCACTTTCTTTAAAACTGCTGATTGATGTTGCAGCATCTGCTAACTGTGGTCAGTGTGGTCTATGAGTCAGTGAACTTGAAATGCTAAGAAAAGTAGCAAACCAAACCAGTAGGCATGGTTTCCCCACAGCCTACGTCCCTGCCTTTAGATCTTGTTTTGGCAATATGGATGACAGACTTCGGCCTGTAAGCTGAAACATATCCTTTACCTCTAAGCTAATTTTTGCCATGGTAATTCCCACAACAATAGAAAGCAAATCAGGACTCTTAGTAATTGGTGTTTGGATAATTAGTAATGGGTTCCAGGGGTTATGCAATGCCCCGCCCCCGCCCCTGCTCATGTGGGTTGGCTTGGGACTATCCAAAGACATAAAACCAGTTCCTTTAGGCAGCAAGGAGAAAGATCCCGAAAAGGTGGTAACATGGAACGTACGGCCGTCCGAAGACAAAGCACATGGGAGCTCTTGGTACCGTTTGTCTAATATGTCTGCAAAATGAAAACTGCTCCAAGAAGTAAAGTCTAATTTTACCCAGACTCCCACTCAGTGAATTAACATTTCTTGGGGTGAGAATCAAACCCATGCATCACTTATGTGATTCCTAGGGGTCTTCAGTGTGCAGGTATGGCTCAGTTAAATTAGATTTAGATCACCCCTAGTGGTCTTTGTACGAAGGTTTTTCTCCCTGGAGGCAGCTGTTGTCTATGTCATGCTGCATGGGAAACAAGAGAGGTCAAAATTCCTGTTGAATACAAAGTAGGTAATTTTAAATATTGCATAACCATAGCACAGGTCACATAGAGCTTCGGAATCATTAGTATATTAAGTAACTTACTACAATGTATGCTTATAATCTTATTAAATATAAAATCTAGCCCTTGATATATGCTTCTCTGCTCAGTGACAGTTTTAGCTGGAATTTTCTTAGCAATGAAGGCTGCACCTTTAATGCATTGAACCAGATACATTTGGGAGTGAAACTTGGCCTTGTTGATCACTTCAACGAGAAGTGCTAATGTGTGAGAACCTTGGAGCAGAACAGAAGGCAGCGAAGCAGACGGAAGTTTGCTCTTCATTTAGATTTTCTGGGCAGCTTCTTAAAAGACAGTAATGTCATCAAGAGTCATGACTGAAAAATAACAGCACTGCGGTTGTCCCCACCCTTTACTCCTCCCACAACATTGTTATTTCACGGACATCAGACACAGTCTGGGGCATTGGGATGTCACAAACGTCACAAGTGAAGCAACTGTGCAGGTAGTTCAAACAAACCAACAAACAAAACAGAGCACTGACTGAAAAGTAAGAAGCTGTTAGATTCTTTGGAAAGGGTAGTATAGTTGGTTAGTTCCTGACCACACTTAAGCTGTCTTGAACCAAGACTGAAAGGAGTTCAAGTTTGAATCCCTGCACACTACGTGAGGCTTTTCCCCCGTTTGGCTTGGGCCAAAAGTGCTAGGGTGTTCCAGAGAGGAAATGTGATGGACAATAATCAAGTAATCATTCCTAGCATCTCAAAGGAGCTTCATCGTGACCCTGGGGAAATAGGGCTGTGGAGGGGGTGCGTGCTGGGGATGCCTCTCAAAGTCTCAGACAAAAGACCAGGTCTTGAGCTTAGCAGTAGAGTGGGATTAATGCCATTAGGGAAGGAATTGGCAGGCAGTGAATAATTAATTCAGTCTTTTTATTGAAGAAAAAAAATAACCATTTCCTGAGTCTGCTGAGAGATAAAAGCAGGCTGGGCAAAATGTGGAGTACCAACTGCAGGACAATAGGCTGCAGAAGTCTCCTTTTTAGAGCACTTTTTCTGTCAGAGATAGAGATAAATAGAGAGAGAGAGAGAGAGAGAGAGAGAGAGAGAGAGAGAGAGAGAGAGAGAGAGAGAGAGAATGCTCACAGCTTCTAGTTATATTTCTGCATACAAGCGCAGGCCATCAAAATAATAGCATCTTTCTTGGCCAACTTTTAGTCTTCAAATGTTCTGGTCAGAGTAATGAGAGGCTGATACTCTGCTGTCATTTGCCACCCCATAGCAAGCAGTGGTGTAGTTTTGTCACCTCCCCATAGCAAGCAGTGGTGTAATTTTGTCACCTCCCCATAGCGAGCAGTGGTGTATGTAGTTTTGAACATCTCCTAATGAGGCCCTGGTCCATTTCCTGGTATGCTATTCACGGTCTTTCCTCCACAGGGCTTGTCTCTGCCAGAAAGCATGGCTACATTGCCCACGTGTTCCTGAGTCTTACTTATGTATTGTGTGGAACATACTGTCACCAGCTTAATGGCTTTAACAATACACATCTCACACTTCTGTGGGCCAGGTGAACTCTACATAAAGCAGGTCCTTCCTGTGCTTTTCTGGGCTCCCTTGGTTGTTGACAGAATGTAGTATCTGGAGTTAGGAGTGAGTTATCCCTTTTTAAAAAACCAAGTATCTTTTTATTAGTTTTCTGTATTTTACATCATGTACCCCAATCCCACTCACATCGGCCCTTTATACCTATCATCCAACACTGCAGCCACCCCCCCCCCCAAAAGAAAATCAGTTTCATTGCGGGAGCTACAGTGTATCTCAGCATGTCTCATACTCTACACTCTGTTCACATTGCTTTGCTCCCAAGTGTTCACCGTAATGAGTCATTGGTCTGGTTCAAGGCCTCTGGTTACTCCTACCCTATCCATACCATATCCACCAGCTCTTCTGCTTCTATGGCACTGACACCTCCAGAGAGAGCTTCCCAATACTGTCCAGCTAATTTATCAAGCGCCACAGCTGACAAGGGGCAATCCTGTCTCTTTTCCTGCTCTCATGCCTTCCACACTGGCTCACCTGAGCCCATGCCAGTGGGGTCTGCCCAGGTGAGTAGCAAGGCCCACACTCCTGAGTGCTGCAGCTGGGGACGGGATGGGGCAGCTCTCACAATGCCCAGGACATCAACATGGTGGCAGTTGGCAGCCAAGACCAGGGATCTGCACCTGGCTTTGGTTGTACCAGATCTCTGCTGCCAAAGGGCTACAGGCAAGACATGGCCCATGACGGCAGCATAGGGATGGGCCTTCACCATGGCCTTAAGTGGTATTGCCAGCTACTGGCATCAAGCTGTTTCTCACTCACTTCCTTCAAGTCTCCAGTTCCTCCCATCTTGGTTGTGTAGACATTCTTCTTCTCTTTCTCTTCTATCTTTCCATCACTTCAGTGCTTATCTTAGTGGAGCCCAGGGTCTCTGGGTATCTGAGGTCATGTCTAGAATAGTATCAGGCTATTCCCTGTCTGTGCCATGTGGCACTGGGAGGAGTCTTCTTCAATGTATTCTGCTCACCTGGACCAAACGATGACAGACTGGTGGTGGGTTCTAGCTTGCCCATGTCCCTGCCTTGCCTCATAACACTAGGCTGGGGGTTGAATCAGGCTTGCTCCTTGCCTGGGCCTCATATCCTTAGATTGGTGGTCATCTCAGGCTTGCTCCCTGCCCAGTCTGTGTACCCCAGTGCTGGACATTGTGTCATGTGTTTTGCATGCCTGAGCCATGCAGCACCTGGCTTGCGGTGATTTCAGGCTTCAGGACTGAATTTTTCTTGTTCAATCTGCTGGATTACCTTGGACTCTGGGATCCTACCTGAAATGTTCTGTGGCATGGTCCTTTTGGAACATGCTAGCTAACTTCCTTGAGGGGAGCAGGGAAGTCTGTTCTTTAGAATGTCTCTTTTACTTTAAAGAGCTCTCATTTGATTATGTAGAATCCATCTGAGACAATCTCCCATCATTTCAAATCAATGAGTTTACGATATTAATTATATCTGAAAAATCACCTTACCTCTGCAGAAACCTTTAGGTGAAGTTATAGATCCAGCACGAAAGGTGAGGGGTCTGTAAAGACCCAGGGATAACAGAAATAGAGGTTTTGTGGGGATTAAGGGCTGAGGCCTGGGGCAGCACCAGGGGAGATCAAGGGCAGGGGTGACAAAGATGATATTGCATTGAGCCGAAGGCCCGATTGCTTTCTTTTTTAGTCTAACTTTGGGAGAACCTGTGGTCCTTCCACTTACAGAAAAAGATGGCATCAACAGTGATGAGTATTAAGAAACATTTAGGAAAACTCGAACATAAGGGAAGAAGTGGGTAGTTTGCTGTTCTGTATCTTAGTGAGGTATAAGCATCATCTAGGGATAGGCAAATGCACGTATTTTATACTCATAATTTGTTATTGCTAGAGGCCCCATGAAATCACTTCCTTTCTTGAAGATTTTGTTGTTCAGGGAAGAGGCATAGTTTTCCTGAGCAGTAAAACAGGTAGCAGCAGAGGTTGTGGCTCTTCACCCTGTTAACCAGGAGCAATTTAGTATCTAATCTCATAGTCCTGTCCTAACCTGCCTTACTGAACTTACCTAGAAAAACTGATCTTTCCAGTAGCTCTTTGGGCTTTAATAACACCTCACGTTTCTCTTAGTAATTAATTAGTTGAATAAATCTTTGACATATGTTCATTTTGTATATTTTAGGGAATTATTATTTTACATTTTTGAAAATTATGCCTTAACAACAGAAAGGAGTATTTTTTTTTAACCAGGAAGGAAAATAGAGCTTATTTAATTCTAAGAAGTAAAGTAACCTAATATTATAAAATGTGTATGCAATCTTCTGAAATACTCCTATGTTTTCTATGCCTTTGCAAGAATGAAGGAAGTAAATCCTCCACGAGCTACATGCTTTCTTTCTGCAGACTAAAAGATGTCTAATCTATGGTCTGTGGGTTGGAGAGCATCATACTTAACTACCAGGTATGGCAGTGAGTTTGTAACTCAAGAAAAAGATTCACAGTAAGGGCAAAGTGCATGGGTCAGGGCTTCTGCCACGAGGCTCACGGAAAGTACTTCAAATTGTCGGACTGAGTACTGAAATTCTAAGAAAATATTTGAATTTTGTTTAAGGGAGATTTTATATCCTGTTCAATAAACTGTGTGATCCCTTTGGATCTTGTAAATTAACCTCATTTGTAGATATGTGAAGCCTTTATTAGCCACAAAATTCCATTTGGCTCATTCTGTGTCATAGGTACATGTGCTTACAAAAGAAACTGTTAAGATCATCTTAATTTTATTCTATTTTCATCTGCCTCATTGCTTTAGACCATAGCGTGTGGTTAAGATAAACACCCTGGTACACATTGTCATAAATGATCCCACTTTTTGGTACTTATTAAAACACCTTTTTCAATATCAAACATAACTGCAGATGCTATAGATATGAAAAACATTACAATATTTAATTTGAAAATTACCTGTTGCTACATACCCACCTACTGCAAATCTTACCATCTAACAGCACTGAAAAGATCCCCTTCCCAAAGCGAAGGCATTTTGATAGGACTTGGCTAGATTGTTCTTCTGCTGGTCTCACCCACCTTGAATTTTCCAAGAAACTAAAGTTGTTGAAGGCTGAACTTGGCATGGAAAATATGGGAGGGCTTCTCTTTAAATCTTGTAGCTTAGGACCCGTGACTGATCTCTATTTTCACTTAGTCCAGATATACAGTCCACTGCAATCTACTTCATTATAGCACAGTAAATAGTTCAAAGTATGTGTCTCATTAGACAGTCCCATGGTCAACACAACGCCGGATGCTGGGGATTGTGAGCAGCAGCAGCAGCAGCCACATGGTTGAGTTCTACTGTTTAATGTCAAAAACAAAAGCCTACCACTATTGGGTCTAATGCAACCACTGACTTGGAAATGCATGGTAGAACACCGACAAATCTCAGGGCAAAATGGCACACCTCACATTAGTGGCAAGAATTTCACTTACGAATATTGGACATTAAAGTTTCAGTAAAGAAGAGATACTGTGTATTTTAAACTCGGGGAACTGTGTGATCTTTTATAAGTTACACAACTTAGGAGTCCTGATATCTTTGAACGCCTTCAGGGATCTGTCAACTCCTGTCTACATCCTGGATGCCTATACTCTGAGAGCCACAATGTGTCTGCATTGCACAGGCATGTTCTGCAGCATCACTGAACACATCCTTTGAATTTCAATCTGTGTTCTATTTCATATTCTGCATCCGAAATACCTCCTCTATTTAAAAAGTTAATATCCATAATTATAAGCACTTATCAATTTGGAAACAGGTGTTAACATTAAAGAAATCAGTGCCATGAGCCCATATTGATTTGAAACACGCTGTCCTGACTGTATGTGTGACTGGGGTGTTACTGCAGTGAGTTGCATGCATTCTATTTCTAGAACTATAAGAAGTTTTTAAATAACAACTTTAGCGCTCACAATTTTTGAACACTGTGCTGGGTACGTTTCATCTCAGCTTTTATCTATCTTAAACTCTGAAAACTTGATGTTAGTATTACAGTAAGTCATCTAGGGAGGAAACAATCTAACTAGCTGACCCAAATTCTTGGGCTAAGGAGTTGGCAACACACATGAAACATAAACTCAAAAATCTTTTGTCATAAGCCCAGTCCTTTACCTGTCCATCATGTTGTAATTCTCCCATTTGTCACTTCATGACACTTGTGATCCAGATTCTAAACTAAGATAGGAGGCTTGGTGAATGGAAAGGCATGCGCCTGCCTGGAAAGTCTACACTCTTCAGCTATTGACCTCAGTGGGGATTCTCAACATTGTCTCTCATTATGACATCCTCGGGAGCTTTGCTCAGTTTCACTCTACTCCTGATTGAAATCAGATCTAGAACAGGCTGGGAAGCAAGCTCTTTAAAAAGTCCTTTATACCCAAGAACTGATACATTTCTCTCCACTAGATAGGAGCAGCTTCTATTCACAGAAGACAGTTTTCAATACGAAGACCCACAAGAGGCCTAGAGGATAAAGAGGCAGAAGATAAAGAATATTCATTTCTAAAGGGAACGTAGATATTGCACCCCTCTTCCCAAGGCCCAGAGATCATTTGAGAAGAGAGCTGGAGAGGGTGTAAAAGAAAGAGTTGATAAGGCATTCAAACCGACATCTGTGCTACCATGAACCATCCTGGTTTCCCTAATCTGTCTGTACCCTCATGTCTTTGCCTTTAACATCTTTCTATCCCCTTTAGGTCCTGCAAGGTTGGGAAAGATACCCTAATTATATCTGTTTAGAAGGAACAATGGCTTTTGTCTCTGTGTTAGTCTCCTGTGATCAGTAGGACATCAACAGGAGTATGTAGGGATGGTTCTGCAAGACTTTTTTTCATGGGAAGCTGGAGTCTGTTTACAACAGTGAGAATCTCTACTGCCTATACTTCATTGTTAAACAACATTTGTATTTTAAGGATCATGAACAAAGGACTTATAAAAACATTAAAATTGGAATATAATATAAAATAGTATAACACTTATAATAATGCTATCAAATTCAAAAAAGCTCTAATTCTCACAAACTTCACTTTTTTCTTTTATTTTTTATTGGATATTTTATTTATTTGTTTCAAATGTTATCCCCACACCCTCCCCACACACAAAGCTCCTATTCTATCTCCTCTCCTCCTACTTCTATGAAGGTGCTCCCTGACCTACCCACTCCCACTTCATTGCCCTGGCATTACCCTACATTTGGGTCATCGAGCCTTCATACAACCGTGGGCCTCTCCTTTCATTGATGCCAGAGAAGGCCATCTTCTGCTACATCTGCAGCTAGAGCCATGGGTCACTGCATGTGTATTCTTTGGTTGGTGCTTTAGTCCCTGCAAGCTCTGGGAGGTCTGATTGGTTGATATTGTTGTTCCTCCTATGAGGTTTCAAAGCCCATAAGTTCCTTTAGTCCTTTCCCTAACTACTCCATTGTGGTCCCCATGCTCAATCCAACGGTTGGCTGCTGTGAGCATCTGCTTCTGTATTTGTCCGGCTCAGGCAAAACCACTCCAGTGATAGCTATATCAGGCTCCTGACAGCAAGCTCTTCTTGGCATCCACAGTAAATGTCTGAGTTTGGTGTCTATGTATAAAATGGATCCTCAGGTGGGGCAGTCTCTGGATGGTCCTTTTTTCAGCCTTTTCTCCATACATTGCCCCATATTTCTTTTAGACAGGACCCTTTCTGGCTTAAAAATTTAGAGGTGTGTGGCCCCTTCCCTCAGCCAGGGGCCATGCCTAAACTCTGGATATGGTCTCTATAGGCCTCCCTACCCTTGTTGGGCATTTCATCTAATCTCATCCCTGTTGGGTCCTGGAATCCTCTTGCTTTCCTGCATCTGAGACTTTCTGGTGGCTACCCCTGTTTCCCAATTCTTAGACTACATAAAAATATGTGTACTTTGCACTAAGAAAATAATATACACTATATAATTAAAGAATATCTGAGTAATAATCATTTAAGGATGAGGATCAGTTTCAAAATATCAGAAGAGGTTCCAAAAAAGTGAAGTTGTTTCTAGTGTTAAAAAGTGAAGATTGTTTCTATTATTTTGGAATTGAGTCTCATCCTTGATTAAGTGATTATTACTGAGATATTCTCTAATTGTATAGTTTATATTGTTTTCTTGGTACAAAGTACAAGTATTTCTGTGTAGTCTGAGAATTCATAGGCTTCCCCTCTTCTAACTACTTCCAGTCCCCCCTCACCTCCATACCTTACTAAATTCATGCACGTTTTCTCTCTTAAAATCAACAACAGATTTGGAACAGTGTACATTGGCCTCCTACTCTTGAGCATGGGGCTTGCCCTGGAGTATAATTGATATACTCAGTGACACAACATTGAGGAAACCTTAGTTTTCTCTCTACCAGCAGCTATCAATTGTGGTGTGACTTCATGCCTATGTCCTCTTTAATGTGCTCCAATTGTGTCTCAATTTAGATGTGCATGTCTTGTACATATTGTTATCATCTCTTTGAATTAATATGTGCATCAGCCCTGTCTCTGAAAACCTATCTTCTTGAGGTCCTCTACCATGGTCTAGCTCTTATAATCTTTGTTACTCCATTTCTTCCATACAGGAGGCTCTTCCCCTTAAATGATAAGCTTTTAAGGACCACATTTGTCTTTGTGGTTAAGTCATCAACATTGTAACATTTACCTCTTTGTGACTAGCTGCTATGTAAACCTCAGGGTGAGCTAGGTACTCTTGCAGAACATTAACGTTATGTAGAATTTGATGTTTTTTTTTAACATCACTATAAAGAAGGTTTCTACGATTATCTCCATTTTATAGTCTAGACAACTGTCTTACTACACAAACTTATTGTATTTGTTATAGGCACACCCAGTAAATAAGTGTATTGTGTAGTGGGTGCTTTCATGAAACCTTGAAGTTCTTCTCTGCAGTTTAGATTCTTAATGTTTGTAATTTTTAAACCGTTTTTGACCTATTTTACAAAAGACAGAGGAATTATCATCATAGGTAATGCATTTTTGTTTACCTTTCAAACATTATATGACAGAGAAAGGTTATAAGTATGTGTCTTAAATGCACACATCAAACACATAGATCTATAGGTAGAAGAAGGGGAACCAGAGAGTTGACATCAACATGGTAATGGTTGTTATTTGGAATGTCGGAATTATGGGTTTCATTTATTTTATTCCTTATTTTTTTAGTTAAAACATGAGCTACATTGAATATAGTCCATTGCTTTACAATGCCTTAATATGGTATACATTGATTCATCATCCAGAAGTCTAGAGGTACTTTGCAAGTGTTCTGTGTGTTACTTACACTGTACTACTAAGTGTAAGGGGCTTAAAATCCAGTGTTACAAGTCCATTACCAGTGATCTGGGATAGAAGGCATTTCCAAAGTTGCCCCCTTTCCTTTGTGGAGAATGTGGGCTCTGGCCTTGAATGGAGGTGATATGCTTGGACAGTTATAAAGACTGAATGTTTTGACTGCTGTTTAATTTAAAGTGGTAGAAAATTTGTATCACATGTGTAAAATGTCACAGGTCTTCCAATGTCTGTGTTGAGGGACTAAGGAAATTAGTTTTAAAAAACGTAAAGGGATTGTAATTCAGTGATCTGGTCTTCCTACCTATAGAGCATTGTATAATCTTTCCAACCTAAGTGCTAAAGTAAGTAATATAATTTGAACAAATCCTGATGTGTGCTTTATTATATACTATTTAGTTATAAATATGTATTCAACATAGGATTATTGGCTTTATTTGTAATAATATAGATTTATATGAACAAATTTATGAGTATTCAATAAGGTAACATATGCCGCAGCTGTGCCTAACTTTCAGAAACTATTCCCATGTGGAAGCAGCACCACCATCACGGTCAGCAACACTGGAAAGTTCACCGGACACTAAAGGAGAGCGTGAACTCCCAGCTAGAAGAAAGGAAGAGCTCGCAGAGGGAGGTCAATTTCGAGCATGCTGTAATATACAGAGAACCTGGGAATGATGATGCTGCAAGGCCATATACATAGAAATGAAAATTCAAATTTATCAGACCCCAGAGCTGATTTTCGCCCCTGTCAGGAATGGAGATAGCCTGGGAAGCCTCCTCTTGGCTTCATTCATTGTCCCCCATTTCTGCGGTGACTTGATGATGGTACATCGGGAGGCTTTCAAGAGCAGGTTGGTGACAGCATGGGGAAATAGAACCAGCACTGCTAAGTGGCAGTGAGTGGTCCCCACACAGCCTTTTACAAGGGAATTAATCTTTTATTAAGAGAAGAAATTATGCCCGAATGCTTCAGGGGTTTCTTGTTCATAGTTATGCGTGCTGTGGGAAACTCGTTCCTCTTGAGGTTCTCTGTCAGAAGCAATCTTCTAACATCTCCTTTGGAAGCTGAGACTCTCTAGGGTTTAGTATCATGTTTCTTTACGGTCCTGTGTGAATGCAGACTTTGAGTACAAACTACACTGTGGACGCTCGCTAAATCCTTCTGTTTTCTCCAGGCTGAGAGAAACACTAAGCTGTATGTGCATGTGTGTGCTTGTTTGTTTGTGTGTGTGTGTGTGTGTGTGTGTGTGTGTTTGTGTGTGTGTGTGTGTGTGTGTGTGTGTGTGTGTGTGTGTGATCCTGATAAAAAGACCAGGCAAGCTGAAAATAGAAATATGTTTATGTTCCTTGGAGATGTCAAAGAGCTCTGGGCAATTTAGAACTGGGTAGGTTTTTTTGTCAACTTGACGCAACAAAGGGTTATCTGGCAAGAGGAACCATAAACTGAAAAAGTGCTTTCATCTAGTTGGTCTGTGGAAATCTGTGGTGGACGTCTTTTTGATTGATGATCAATGTGGGAGGTCCTGGCCCTGATGGCAGTACTGCCACTGGGCTGGTAGGTGGTCGGGGTTATCTATGAAAACATATCGAGCAAGCCATGGGGAATGAATCAATAGGGAACATTCCTCCAAAGGCTCTGCTTCAGTTCATGACTTGAAGTTTCTACACTGAATTTCTGCTCTGACTTCTGTTCATAGTAGGCTGGATCAGGAATGTAAACTGATATGAACCCCTTTCTCCCCAGTTTGCTTTTAGTTTGATATTCATTACAGTAGTAGAAAGCAAACTAAGACAGGTGATTAGCTAGAACAATATCTGGAAGACCTAATAAAAAAGTATATCAATATAAAGCATCTAGCATGTGTCAACATGTGTGAAGGGCAAAGTTTCTCCAGATGGAAGGCTGCTTTTCCTCTCTTCCCCATGCCTGCTGACTACCTTTCTGCCTGGCTACCTTTCTCCTCCCTTTACTGTACTTCCTCTTCCCTCCCTTTCTCTGCTTTCTTCTTCTTTTCCTTTAAATTATAATTTATTTATCTCTGGAAAATTTCATACATGGTACCATATACCTTGGCTGTATCCACCTCCAGCTCCTCCTCTCCCTCAGTTTTCTTCTCACTCCTCCCCTCGCTCTACCACCTCCCTGTGCTCTGTTCTAGTGTCTGCCTTCTTCATTCCCTTTATACCCCAATCTGCCTTCTACCCCAGACTAAGGCTCTTGTATAAAAGGAAATGTGACTTTTACAAATGACTCCACATGAGGGTTCCCTCAGCAAATCTCAAACTTTGAATAAGCTCCTGTGAGAATCCCTGCATGATTAAATTTCTGCATGACTTTGAGAGAATCTAGCATGTCTGTATTTTCATGCAGCTTTGGGGTTTGAACAAAGTGACTTACTGGAGATCACAAGTACACAAAAGAAATCCTTTGCTCTTGGTATTTTGTACTTATGATTTTTAATCCCAAAGAGTAAAATACCATAGTTTCCCAAGGTTATTACGTATGCTCACCTTTCTTTGTAAATATGTTGTATCATCAGCCTCTTTTCTTTCATTCTTTGTCTTTATTAATTTACTAACTTACATTATATTCCCATCACAAATTCTCTTTTCTCCTTTCCTCTTATTGTTTCCTTCTCTCTTCCCCACAATGTCCCCCCTCTCTTCAGAAAAGAGTAGGCCTCCCATAGATATCAACCTAACTTGCCATACCAAGATGCACTAGGACCGGGTCAATCTTCTCCTATTATGGCTAGGCAAGGAAATCCACTTGAAGGAAAGTGACTTAAAGGCAGGAAACAGAGTCAAATAAAGCCTCTGCTCATGCTTTTAGGAGTCTCCCATGAAGACCCATCTTTGCAACTCTTGCATATGTGCAGGGAGTCTATGTCACTCCCATGCATGCTCTCTGGCAGGTCAGTCTCTGTGGGCATCTAAAAGCCCGGTTATCTTATTCTGTACGTTTCCTTGTCCTTGACCTCTATAGCTCCCTCAATTCTTCTTCCCCACCTTGAAAATTCTTCTGCATGTTCCATCTAATATTTGGCTATTGGTCTCTCCACCACTTTTCATTTGAAGCGTCTCAGATGTCAGTTAGGCTAGGCATCTATCTATAAGCTTGGCAAAATATCATTAATAGTATTAGTGGTAAGCTCTAACTCATGGCATATATCTCCAGTCATTGGTTGGTCATTCCCTTAGTTTATCCTCCATTATTTATCCCTGCATATCTTATATGCAGGACAAATTGTGGTTGTAAGGTTTTATGAGTGGGTAGGTGTCCCAGTCCCTCCATTGGAAGTTTTTTTTTTTTTTTTTTTGGTTATAGTAAAGAGTCATTTTTTTAAGTTCTCTATCCCACATTGCTTGGAGTCATACTAATGTCCCCCTCATAGATTTCTGGGAGATTCTGTTGTCATAGATTTCTACTTTTCCCTGTTCACTCCATTGATTCCAGTTCTCTCTCCCTGTACTCTCTCCTTCTGTCCTACTGTCACTGATCCCTTGTGTTTTCGCTACTCCCGCTGTCATCTAGCCACAATCCTTCAGCCACCCCTGATATTTATTGTATTTCCCCTTCTCAGTGAGATTCAAGCATCCTCCCTTGGGCACTTCTTGTTCTTAGCTTCTTTAGGTCTGTGGATTGTAGTATGCTTATCTAAGACATTATGGCTAGTTCCCACTTATAAGTTAGTAAATACCATGCATGTCCTTTGGGATCTAAGTTACCTCACTCAACATAATATTGTCTAGTTCCATCCATTTTCCTTCAAGTTTCATGATAAAATTGTTTTTAATAGCTGAGTAGTATCTCTTTGTATAAATATACATTTTCTTTATTCATTCATTGGTTGAGGAATATTTAAATGATTTTCAATTTCTGGCTATTATGAATAAAGATATTATAAGAATAGTTGAGAAAATGTCTTACCAAACCAATCTAAAGATCCAATATATTTCTCATTACAATTGTAATAAATCTTGAAAAAATAATACTCACCCTCATATGGAAAAACAAAAACCTATGAAAGCTAAAACAATAGGAGAATTTCTGGAGGTATCACTATCCATTATTTCAAATTGTACTACATATAAATAATAATAAAACTGCATGGAATTGGACTAAAATCAGATTGATCAGTGGAATTGAATTGAAGACCCAGAAGTAAAACCACATATCTAGGAACACCTGATTTTTAACAACAACAACAAAAAAAAAAAAAAAAAAAATCAATCAAACAAATAAACAAAAAACCGGAAACTACACGATAGGAAAAATAAGCATCTTCAACAAATGGTGCTGGGCTAACTAGATGTCTGCATTTAGAAGAATTCAAATAGATCCAGAACTATCACCCTGTATAAAACTCAAGTCCAAGTGAACCAAAGACCTCAAAATAAAACTGGATATACTAAATCTAATAAAACAGAGAGTGAGGAATAGCCTTGGATGCATTGGTGCCAAAAACAACTTTATGAACTGAAAAACATTAACTCAGGCTTTAACATCAGCAGTTAATAAATGGGACCTCATGAAACTGAAAAGATTTTTGTGAGACAAAGGACACCATCAAAGAGACAAAATGGCAGCCTACAGAATGGGTAAAAATCTTCACCAGCCCTACAAACAGCAGAGGGCTTATATCCAAAATATATAAAGAACTCAAGAAACTAGCCATCAACAAACCAATTTGAAAATGTGGTACAGATCTAAATAGAGTATTCTCAATGGAGAAATCTGTAATGGTCAAGAGGTACTCGAATGTTCAACATTCTTAGTCATCAAAGAAATGCAAATTAAAACGACTTTGAGATTCCACCTTACATGCATTAGCATGGCTAAGATCAAAACCTCAGGTGACACATGCTGGTGAGGAGGCAGACCAAAGGGAGCACTCTTCTATTTCTAGTGGGAGTGTGAACTTAAACAACCACTTTGAAAATCAATGTTCGTTGTTTCTCTGAAAACGTGAACTAGTTCTGCTTCAAGACCTAACTATACCACTCATGTGCACATAGCCAAGATACTCCATCACCGTTCTCTTTACTGAGTGATTATTTTTGCGACTTTAAATGATGGTTTAATTTCCATCTATGTGCTGATAAATGTATAGCTATTGTACTTGAAAGATTTGTTACACCATTGCCATGGCTAAATTCGTATTTACCCCCCTTTCCCCATATTGACTGTGTATGCTGTGTTGCCTTTCAGGCTGGTTCCTTCAGGTATACACTGTTCAGCTGTCCCTATACAGACAGGGGTATGAGTAGATCTTGTTCCCTTCCATAATCATGTGGAAACAGTTAAATAGGCTCTTGGGGTCATTGTCACTTACACATCAGATGGTACTTCCTCTGTGGACACTAAGCGTGCAACCTACTATTCAGTTAGCTTTGTAATTGCTTTACAGTCTGAGTAGAATGGTTTCCCACAGGCACAATTTGTTTTGTTATCAACTAGCAATTTTTTTCTCACAAATATTACTTCTTCATGAAAATATCATGCAACATTAATAATAAATGTTGGATAGTACTGACTTTGTTAGTGGAACACAAAGGAGTGCCAGAGGAGAGTTTTCTCCACATGTAGAGGGTGTGACTCAATTTGGTGTGTTATGAAAATTCATGAGGTGAAAAATTTCCACTAGATGTTTACTTAAGAGAGATATGTGGTGGGTAATTTCTAGCAAATGAAAAGGAATGTTGTTTTATGGGCCTTGAAAACGGGCAAAGAAATTAAGTAAGAGGGTTGAAATTAAGCCACACTAGTTTAAAGGCAAAAGACAATACAGCAGAAGAGATAAGTTCTTGGTCCATAAGTGAGGCACCGGTTTTTGTCAGAACTTGCACAGAAGACATTAACCCTTCTCAAGCTCAGTGAAAACCAAGGAGTAAAGAAAAAAAGCCATAAACTTTTGAAATATCTTGTGAAATGCCTTATCAGTACAGACTAGAATCTTGGCTACCTGACGCTTGGCTCAGTGGCCTCATTCCATCCCAGGTCTTGGGGTGTCCACTCTGGTTGAGAGCTTGTCCAGCATACCACAGGTTGATCTGAATCAGTCAGGCTGCTTTTCTGATAGTCAGAAAATAAGGCAACATTAGGATGGGAGATAGCTCAGTCTCAGTAGTGATTGTACGCAACTCCAAGGACATGAGTTTGATCTTTGATCATAGAATTCATGCTTTAAAAGTTAAGCATGGTAATAAATATTTGTAATAACAACATTGGAGAAATATAATCAGATGGGTGTCTGGGACTCACTATGGGCAAACCTAGCCTACTATCCGAGTTGACCAATAAAATAACATGTCTCAAAACCAAGATGGACAATACAAGAAAAAAAAAAAACCCTCAAGGTTAACTTCTGGCCTCCATGTGAGGTAATCTACATGTGAGCACCCTCACGCCCCGCCCTCATAAGTCCACCGAATGCATTAAATACACACACACACACACACACACACACACACACACACACACACATATACAGACTCACACACAGACACAAACGAGAGACAGAGACACACACATAGAGGATGAAAATTGACATTTCTTTATAGGACAGTGTTCTAATTTCATTTCTCTTTCTGTGATAAAACACTCTGGACAAAAAACAGTTTTGAGGGAAGTTTATTTGGCTCACAATTCTAGGTTACACTCCTGGCATGAGTCTGAGTATCTATCAGGGCCTGGATAGAGTTGTCACATAATAAATGTGTGCCAAATTTATGCAGGGCTGTACATCTAGCTATATTTTCTTTTAACGATGACTTTTGGTGTTTTCCATGTTTTCTTAAGAAAGGGTTTTGTTGTGTATCCTCAGCTGACCTTGAACCCCTGATCCTTTTGCTTCAGTCTCAGGATTATTGATTTGTACTACCATGTCTGGCTTTCTTTTTCTTGCACACTCCACTTACATTGATTATTTATAATATTCCTTTCCATTCAGTACTTATTTCAAATTCTCTTTTTCCTATTTGGAATAATAGCACATTTCTTAATCTTTCATCATTCCCAACCAGAGCAACCCTTCATACACTACATTAGAATCTTAATTCTTAGGGGTAAAATCTTTAAAGAATATGTGTGGCCTTGTGTCTTACCTCTCTGAGACATTCTGTACTCAACTCACTGTAAGGAAATACAGTATTTGTTGTAGAGTTAAGGCTTCTAGAGAAAATCCCCATATGTCAAAGCTCAAGGACTGGCAGTATAGATATGTGTACATTCTTCAAAGTCAACATTGCAAAAGAGTTCCATTTACCCAACTGGTTATAACCTATTTCATGTGGACAATTTCTTCTCCCTTATATTATTTTTTTGTCTAAACATGTATTCTTCTTAGTATCACATCTTAGATTACTCACTCTACTCAACTCTGTTTCTAAGCATAAGTTTAAGGAAACTTAGGAAACTGCATGCTGAAAATTTTAGAAAACCAGAGTACCCAGAATTGAGTTATGTATATTATAAGGACAAGAAGTATACAGGTTAAATAATAAAAAAATGAGTAGAGAAAGTGCCCTATAAAAACATTTCTTCTTTTGTTTTGTTTTGTCTATTGTATAAGACCAAGGCCATCCTGCCCTACTGAGCTCTCTACTCATGAGGAGCAGTGTGGAAACACTCTATTCCTAGCTGAACCCAAGGTCGGTTATTGGTCACCCACATCTCTCTTTTTGTTCTGTCTGGAACACTCATCTCCCAGTCATGATGTTCACTATTGTAGCACCCACAGAGGCTCTATAGAAGTGACTTCTGCTAAGACAGCTTAGGTTGTGTCTACATTCTAGATGAGGACAAGACTGACATCACGGGGAAACCATCTCCTGGTTTCCTTGACTCAACTGGAGCTCTGTGGTGAACTCCATTTAACACTGAGATTACAGATTCAGTGTGAAGCCAGAGTCCAGTTGGTACCACATCATTTCACCCCACACTGCTCAGTTCTTTTTCTGTCACTTTCTGTTGCTGAAAAACCTGTTTTCACTCTCTAAGGTGAGAATCCTTTCTCAAGCTCTGCCTGTAGATTTCAGAGAGCTCATGGTACTTAATCTGATGTATCTGCTGTACCTTTAATGATTTTCAACACCATACCATTGTGTCACATGATATGAGAATTCATATGTTTAAGAAATTGCAAAAAAATTGTCTAGATGCAACAATATATAAGACCTGTTGTTAATTATCTTCACTTAAATTTTTACATATAAAAAAGCTGAGAATAGTATTTGAAATCTTTTTTTGTAGAAAGTGCCAGAGAAAATGTAAAGATTGGTTAATACCTAAAATAAAGGAGGTGTAAAACTTTTCTAGATAGCACAAATTCACTTTTCTGAGCAAGGGTAAATGCATGCCTTTTCTTGGATTCTTGCCATAAAAATCACACTGAACCTTTATGTACAATGATACTTAATATGGCTTGGCTCAGTTATTAATTTACAAGAGGCTACTCTGTGGCTAGAATATTGTAGCTGCACTGTTACCTTTGCAATGAAGAGAAGAGAGAAGGAAGAAATACCAAAAACAACCTCTGATAGTCCCTGGGGCCTTGCTTAATGGAGTGTATACAATCAAATTTCAGTAAGCTGGGGCTAGATTATCCACATAGGGCTTCCTAGTTTTTTGTGTGTCTGTAAATCACATGGTATTTTAATTAGATTTATATTTTAATTTGGGAAACTATATATCTGAAAAAAGTATCCTCTCCAATGAATGATGTAATTTTCATTTGCATAGTTCACAGTTCATAGGCTCCATATAAAGTGGTCTTATATATTACAGTGTTTGTTTGTTTCTGTGACTGTAAAGATAATATAGTGGGAAGATGAAATTGGAATTTTAGCATGGAGGTTATTCATGAATGCAACCTTCATCAAAATGTATGCCTGGTTTGTAATGATAAACTAATTCCAAGGACATTGAAAGATGGGATGTAGGATCTGAAATAGAACAAGTGCTATTTTTTGCTCAATTAATTTTCTGGGTCAGATTATACAGGAACTAAATATATACCTTTACCTAGTTTTCAGAAAGAATCATAATTTATAATAATAATAAAAATATCAAGGCTATAGTCTAACAAATACGAAAAAAAAAATAATTTCACCATACCTTCCATGACTTATAAGGTTAGCATTCTAAAAACAAAATCTTTCCTGTTAGATTCTGCAACACCTCATCAACTTGTAATCTCTATTTTGAACACAAAGTACTCGAATTATTTTCTATGCCACTAGCATATTCTACTACTTGTTTTGAGCAATTTATTTGGTATAGTAAAACAGATATGCAGAATGATCATAAAGGTAGACTGTGGTACAAAAAGCATATTGTTTTATTGTATGAAAATGCTGAGAAGCAAATGAGTTTTAAATCTTTCTACTTTCCCCTTTGATATTTTATTTTTTAAAAATACATCAAAATAATGTAGAGGATGGATGTCAGCAAAAATAGCAAAACAAGGACATCTGAAAATTCTATCCTTGTAAAGCTATATGAAATCTGTCAAAAATAATATCAACATTTCCAGAATTCTGAAAATTAATCAAAGTCTTATATTTAGAAGAGAAACATTTAATCAACATCCATCATAGGATGGATCTCAACAAAACAGTCAACTGTCTCAGGACACTTAATCTATCGCTATTCTTCTGTCCCATCTTCTGCTTTCTGATAGCCTGGAAAGCATATAGCCTGTAATCATGGTTGAAAACAGCAGTCTTGCAGGAGCTAGTTGAGGGAGGGTATAGTCTTTGATGCTGAAATGGTCTGACACAGCATGAGCGACTCTTGTGTTGTTGTGCTAACAGTACCTGACAGCAAGAACTTGAGAGAATCCTCATGGTAACCAAGAGATTGAATCTATCACGTGAGGGAAAGCATCGTGGAGTAGCTCAACCATGGCAACAGAAGCTTTTCTTATAACAACAAAGCTGGAACAGGGACTGTGGAGGAACCACATGCTGGGTATAACTTTCAAAGCTCTGGATCCATAAGATTAGAGTAGGCATAACCTCTTCAACCCAAAGGTCTCCTAAAATAGAGCGGCCAGCTTGAAAACAGTCATTAAAAACATGAAATTATAGAGGATATTTCAGGTTCAAATCAGAAAGAACACTAACTATAAATGGAGAAAAGTAAAGAGTATAGGTAAAATCAATGATAAAGGTTTATATAAAAGTTGATGTAAATGTACTTTGCTTTGAAGTGTTTTTCTCATGTGTAATTTTAAAAGTATTCGCATAAACCAATAATTAAACAGCTGCACTAATGAACCGAGCAGTATGATGTTGTTGTTTCTATGGAAATGAAACACAAAAAAACTTATAGAGAAATTTAATTGCTTCAGCATGAAGTTTTTGTGTATTATAAAAACCTTAAATACATGTTAATACAACTACATTGCTAAACATTAAGAAGTTAATTGTGATCTCCTGGACAATCACTGTGAAAATAACCTTAAAAATGGTAAAGGAAATTAAAATGAAAAAAACTAGAAAAATTTAGTTAATGTGGATACATTAATTGATGACTAAATAAAATGAAAGTGTAATATATAGAAAACCAATAACAAATTGATAGATATGGACATTACCTGTGAGTAATTACAAGTACAATTGGATACAAACTCAAATTAAAGATAAAATAATTTTAAAGTGCTTTCATTTAACATCCAAAAAAGAAGTTCAAAATTTCACAAATGTGTATGTGTGTGCTTATATGTGTGCATGCATGTGTATGTGTAAAGTATTTCACAGAGACAGTAAACAAAAATGTTTTGATTGCATATACCATATTGACTGTGTTGATTTTTGAGTGAATGTTTCAGAATCAAATGCTATTCACATGACTGACTACATGTTATTTCTGTCTGTGCTTGCAGAGCCTTCTTGAATTGTTCAGTATTTGGGTTTCTATTGATATACAGTGTCAATGGAATATTTCCCATTGATGTAGGCAGGCATCATGGTTTCCATGGTTAATAGCTACAGATTATTAGGCCTTCGAGATTCAAGTTTAATTATTGTAGCAGCCTTTTTCGTTTTCTGTCAGCTTCATTATCCTTTCTTACCTGGTTTCCATAATGAATGACACACACATGCACATGCACATGCACACACTTGTCCTCACACTTCTAATTCTCTGAAGAACTCTGATACACTAAAATGAAGCATAAGACACTAATGGTTTGTAAATAAAATGTCCCATATAGATTCACCGACTGAACACTTAGAAAGCACTGGGGGTCCCATTTGGGAGAGTTGTGGAAACTTCATGAGATGGTGTATTGCCAAAGGAACTGGGTCACTGGGCGTGGGTCTTGAGGCATTATAGCCTGGCCTCACTTCATGGTTATTGTCATTCTTGCCTTTAAAAGCAATATGGGCATTCATTTCCTGTCTCTACCACATGCATCTCCTGCCTTCTGTCATATCTTTCCTGCCATGATGAATTGAATTCTCCTGGAACTGCAGTAAAAGATAAGATATTGCTCCTTTTAAGTTGCTTTTCTCAGGCTAGGCTATATCAGTGAAGGGAAAAGAAACTAAGACAGGATTCTAGGGGAAAGACGGTTACTAAACACAAAAATGATATTCTATGGTGCCCAAATGATTAATAAATAAAGATAGTATATAATAACTGCAACATAATTCATCGAAGGCATTTATGCCCCAGTATCCATGAGGCACAAAGAGGGATCAATGAAGGAGGAAGCAGGAAGTTCAGTAGGAGTCGTTGCAGACCTTAGTGCTCTGCTTTCAATAATGACACAATGGCACAGGTCAAGGGCAACACAGCAGCTACAGATGATTCTGTGCCAAAGAAAGATAACTACATCCTAGAAAGGTGGCACCAACAGAGGAAGAATAAACAGTTTTTCCTAATTAGTAGAGAATTCTCTCAATGAATGCTAACTGGGTATTTGCTATGGCTTTTAAAAGAATCATGTGGAGTATGTTCTCTGACTGTACTGGAATGACTCTCAAATAACACAGGGTCAGTGAATAAATCTCCAAGAAAAACACTTTGCAATGCTTTGAAATGAATGAGAACAAACGTATGCCCAGATGTTGTAGGATAAAAGGAAACAGGTGCTTAAGGAAAACTTTATGCTGTCAACACACTTATTAGACAGGACTAAAGGCTTCTAATAAGTAACACAAACCTCAGGAAAAGAGGAATAAAAGTAGCGAGGAAAAGAAAGATTAATATCTGAAGTCAGCAAAAGGAAGAAAATCACCAGAGAGAATATTAATAATAGAGAACAGAAGAACAGTAAGAGAAAATCAAAGGCACAGAATGTCAGCTCTTTGAGGAGATCAATAGTATTGACACACCTGTACACAGGTTAACCAAGAGACAAGGTCAACATACTGAAATTATTAAACTCCTTAATGAATCAGTTGACATTACTGCTGCCCTACAAAAATAGTTTTTAAGGGATTAAAAACAATGGGTTGCTAATATATTTGCAGCCTTTATAAAACAAACAACTAAAATGTATAAATTAGAAAATAATGTGTGAAAAATAAATAGAAAACCTGATCTGGTGCAGAATAAATCAAGTTCATAATCAAGAACTCATTCTGCAAAGACAAACCAACATGAGGTGGCTTCCCCAACAAAAGTTATTAAGATTTAAAAACCAAGTATATGCAGAGACAAAGTTCCACAGATTCCCTCATAAACTGAAAAAGAATGAGAAACTCTACCCAAATTACTAAGTGATTCGAGTATTAGTGCCAACCAAACAGGTAAGAAAAAATTCCATGTATTAAAAATATTGGAGCTGAAGAGGTGGCTCAGCAGTTAAGGGTACGTGTTGCTCTTGCAAAGGGCTAGCCTCCAGTTTCTGGCATCCACAGAGCAGTTCAAAACCATCCAGAATTCCAGTTCTTTGGAATGCAATGTAATTTTCTGACCCCTCCCAACAGGCACCAAACATGCCTGTAAATGCATGCAGACCAAACACCTGTATATATAAAGAGCACACAAAAATAAATCAAAAATGAAAAATACTCACAGACATATCAATCTATAAAGTGACTGGTAGAAACAGTCCATTCTTAAGCTATAAGAAGAAGTTACAAAGAGCACAAATGTGTGTTCAGGATATTGGCTGATGTAGGAAGTGAGCTAAGCTTTGAGTGAGCAACATCCTTAGTGGATGTCCATTGCTGACATGGATGTGCCATAGCCTTTCACCTGTGGAAGTTAGCAAAGCTATTCTTCATGTGGACTAAGCTTGAAGGTGGCGAAGCCTTCTTTTTTTCTGTCTGAGTACCAGTGTTTACAAATGGTTGATCAGTTTGTACATCAACTACCAACTTTAAATCCTTCCTTCTGGATATTCCTCTTGGGTACTTACAGATGAAGACTACTCTCTTAGAGAGATAGCAAACTATCTACCCCTGCCCTCTGTTTCATTCCTAATAAACATGTTCTGCGTTCCTGGTGATAGTTGGTCCCCTACATCAGAGTGGATACTTCCACCTGATCCAAGCTTTTCTGTCATTGTGTCTATGTGTTTGTCTTTTCTTCATTCCCTCTCCACCCCTAGACAGGGTTCTAGGACACAAGCCTCAACAACTGGGGTAGAATCAAGACATTAATAGGGCGAGAAGACTGAGCAAAGAGAGGTGGGACGTGATTAGCTACATTTGAGTTATTTCACTGTGTGTAGGGATCTCCCGTTTGTCATGTCTGGAGAACTAGACGTGGGAAGCAAGAGGGCAATTTGGCTTAATATGACTCAGTAGCCACTGATTCAAACTTCAGGAATCTGGCTCTGAGACATTTATTTTAGACTCATGTAACACAGCACAACTTGGAAAAAACTATTTTGGTGATGACTAACTTCATTCTGCATGTACGACAAAGCACTGTAGAATAAAGTTCTAAATATATAAATGTTTACTAAATGATTTACGTGTGTGTGTGTGTGTGTGTGTGTGTGTGTGTGTGTGTATGTGTGTGTATGTGTGTGTGACTACATTGAAAATCTTTGTAGAATCCAGGAAGATTGCTACAATAGAATGATTGAGAACAGGTTTATGACAAGAGTCTGGGGAAAGGATCCAGTGCCGGACTACTAGCCACATAAAGATTAAAAGGTGGCCAGGCTAGCAAAGATGTCCACTGCAGCCTTGCAGGGTAGATAATGGGGTTTGTGTTACTTTTCTTGAAGGCACACCCCATGTACTTCACATCCCAGCTTCCCCCAGTGCTTATGTGTGAACAGAAAACCCTTCTTACCTATTATAACCAAATACTTTAACACCTAGATACAATACAGTATTTGAGACTCAATCATACTAAAGAATTCACTGTTTTGTGAAATTCACATTCAAATGGATTCTGCATGTTTTACACGTAACAACCCTAGTGCTAAAATAATTTAAGTCTGCTTTTCTTTCCCAGCCCCAGCTCCTGCAATGACAACTCCAAGATTAATAATTTTAAATTAAATGCTTAGGCAATGAGCTTTGGCTTATTCTCTGACTAGCTTGTAACTTGTTTAACTTATTTAAAATATTCTATGTCTACCATTTGGTTAGTTACCTCTTCTTCAGTCACAAGGAGAATGTTTATTAAATTATTTTAAAAGTCTGTCTTTGTAACTAGTGATAACTAGTTAATAACGCCTATGTTTTCTTACTTTCCAATCACCATGGATACGGTTTGTCACAAAACCTTGTGGGTTAAAACATCACAAAATTCTCACGTTGTAGTTCTAAAGGCAGGAAAGGATTAAATCAAAACTACACCTCATTTCAAGCTCTAGGGGTTAAAGGAATTGTTGTCGACCGCCAGCTGCCTATTTCATGAATTCTTATGGAGGCTGGTGCTAGCTGTGCAAATCACACTTTCAGCTAGCTCATGCTACCCCTTTTACTGGCTAACATTCCTGACTCCATCTTGTGAGAACCACTGTGGTCATACTGAAACCGTTCTGGAAATCTAATACAAACTCTCCAGCCAGGGATGCTTACTTTAACTATAACTACAAAGTTTCACTTATGAAAGAACTTGCAATATGGGTTCTGGGTTTTAAGATGTAGATATCTTTAGGGCCATGACTCAGTCTACAAAAACACTATATATTAAAGAATAGTTATGTTTTATTGTTTTTTTATTATATTAGTTAATTAAAAGTAAGAATTTAAAATATTTGATTTTCCCACTTACTTAATTTAAAATATCTTTTGACATCCTTTGGCTGAGAGGTAGTGTAATTTTTTATCTCAATAATGGAAAAATAATATAGTTTGTTAACACAAAACCAGTGGTTTGAAATCTTGGCTTCATGCTAAAGTCAGCTGGAATTTCTTAAAGTCCCGATGCCAAGGCTGAACACCAAATTAATTAAATCAGGCTCTGCAGGGACTGGGTCCAGATTTTAGTGACTTCAAAAGCTCTCCATGTAATTCTAGTGGGAACAGAAAATGGACCACCTATTATTCCCTTCTGTAACTGTGCTTTGTGGGATTTTGGGCAAAAGCCTGAGCTTTAACAGCACCAATAAACTAGACTTGGCTGCCAGTCCCAATGTGCTAATTAAAGGGACCAGTAATGCTGAAAATCAGTGAAGGGAGGTTCATTCAATGCATCCAGAAACTCCATCTTTGGGGTTCTGACAAGATCTTAAGCTTAAGCAGAGAAGGGATTGAGACAAAAGGCTAAAGGTATTGCTAAACTCTTCTGGTCTAGATGGCCTCACTATTTCCATTATATCAGCTCCGGTCCTGCAGGAGGTTTTCTGGAGAGTATTTATTGCTTGAGGAGACAGTGGGTGTCAGATTCCTTCTGCTCTGGGGTGTTTGTCATTGGTGGGTACTTGTCCTCATATGGGGGGATCTGTTCTGTAGGCTTTGTTTTCTCTAAAATCCAAGGTGGTTGCATGTTTAAGACAAGGACTTATTTCTGTAACTGCAGCAGATTCAATGACACACATACACACACTCACACACACAACCAAGGCAGAGACATCCAATTTTCATTCTGTCTTTTGTTATCTATGGGCTTAAAAGAGGAGTCCATGCTTTATAGCCAAAGATCTTCTTTCATTTTTCCTACTTGAGTGTTTGTGTTTTCTTCCTCAAGTCCTTTCCTGTCCCCTCTTCTTAATATTTTTCTAGGCTTTCTGTAAGTTTGCCCCATCTCTCTAGTGAAGTACCTTTTTTTGTGACCTCAGATTTAATCTAGTATGGCTTATCCCAGACCAAAGATGAACGAAGCAGAACACTGTGCTTTAACACCAAAGGCCAGTTAATACTAACAAGTTTTTTACCTCCCACGTGAGTTTCTCTTCTGAAAAATTAGGTCTTGGAGGAAAATTATCTATAGTATTTTCTGTGTTGTAAGCCTCAGAATTATAAATATAGAAAAAAAAAGCATAGTGCTATGGAAGTGTTGAATGTAAATTTTGAAGAATAGATGTGTTTAGTTTAAAAGCAGATGTCTTAATTTGCCTCTCATAGACAAAGTTCCATCAAGGATTTGAGAGCTTATGCTTTATTTAGGAGGTCATCATTGAAAACATCAGAAAAATGAGGTAGGTCACACAGGCTTCACTTCTAAAATTAGGGTCACTGTGGGCAATTTATTTTTTGTAGATAAGTCTGGATACTGGATATAGAACATTGGCCTTCAGGGTTATTCTACACAAGGGAGAAGGAAGAGAAACACACAACACTGGTGGATCATTGCTGTTAGGGAAATGGTAATACCCAAGCCCAAGTAACTTACTGTGTATGACGGATGAAAAGTCTATAGCAAAAGAAACAAATGATGACATTTGGTTATCAGGTCAATGTGCACCACAGGGATAAAGCCAAAGAGGACAGAACAGATGGTTATGTGGTTGCTTCATTTTTAAAACGGTGGTTGATTATTTCTCCATACACATTCAATGGAAGAGAAAGGAAATAAGGAAATTGATGCTTCTAAAGTACATGGATGATGTTTCCTCATTTTGAGAAAAGAAGGATGTTGAAACAATATTTTTTTTTAATTTAAAGTTCTTTTGGATGCTTTTAAAAATGACAGAAAAAAGAAAAAAAAGCTTCTTTGGAGAGGAGTAAAAGCTACACTTATCTGTGGATATAAAAATAAGTCTTTAGAATAGTTACTTGGAACACTAATTGACATTACAATGTGGAAGGATGAAATGCCACAAGGACCTGCCCCTTGACAAAGAGTTACACATTCTTAATGCGCGAATTAATGGCTTTTGGTAGGGGAAACATAAGTCTTTTTCCAGAACAACTCCCCTAGTAGGTTATCCAACCCTAAACACATGAACATAACAGAAATACTAAAGAGTCCCAGGATGCTGTATTTACACATAAATTATGTATATGCATTCACATATGTATGCATACATATAATACCTATGAAGAAGTCAAATTTTAAGAGTGAGGAAACATGGGAGTAGTTGGAAATAAACAGGGGTGTTAGAAATGATGTAAATATGGTATTTATGCATGAAATTCTCCAAAAATTAAAACATAGCAAAACAAAATTAACTTATTTGGGGACCAATTAGTTATATTTTGTTTCAGGCTATAAAGTGAAAAGCTTTCTTAAATATTCATAGGCTAAGGAGATTCTCTATACTGCAAGCAAGTTTAAATAAATATTACTTTCAGGTACTGAATAAATCATTCTGTAGGTATTAAGGGAATGAGCGATGTTGAAGCCTGAAGAAACACTCAGTACTGGTTTCAGTCTCTCCCATACCTGAGTTGGAGACTGCACACTCATTCCATGAGCATACGAATCTGCTTACTTCCTACCCAGGATGTTAGGTCAGGGCAGACAAAGACAGTGACAATTAAAAGGACTGGGGAAGGTGATGAAACCTGTTAGCCTGGGATCCAGTTTAAGTCTCTTGTTGGCTGAGAGTCAAGAATTTTGATGCAGTTGGAACCTGTGTAAGAGTCAATATTTCAACCTTTCAGACATACTGCAAACATATGTGATATGACAGCTAAACTTCACTTAATACCTCATGCCTGGAATCCCAGGCTTAGCAGGCAGAGGCAGCAAGATTACTATGAGTTTGAGGCCAACCTGACTGAACACAGTGAGTCTAATGTCAACTTGGAATACAGAAAACAAAATAAAAAAGCATGCTGAAATAGCTAGATAAAGTTATTTGTAAAAACATGTGTGTATGTGTGTGTGTGTGTGTGTGTATCTGTGTATGTCTGTGTGGTGTGGGTGTGTATGTGTCATGAGCATATGTGTGTGTGTGTAACTGTGCATTTCTACTATAATCTCAGAAACAAGATTATGAACTTGTATTTACCTTGAAAACATACTATGACCTTCTTCTATTGTATGTATAATACTATACATGTATACTAAGAATTCCTTTAAACATTTCTGGCCTGTTTTTCTATTTTAGGCTGAAAACCTGTACAGTATACCTCATAAAACACTTCTGGATCTCATTTACAAAAGAATATTACTTGAATAGAATTACATATGTCAAAACATCTGTCTTAATCAATTAAATGTAGGTTTATATTATAGCTATTGAAAAATATTACATCAAACTCACAGAATCTTAATTGTTAAAACACTTGAAAACATTCTTCCTTTTTTTTCTCTGTCTCTGTGTCTCTTTCATTTTATTTCTCAGATTATCCTATAATTACATTTCCTTCTTTATTTCCTCACCTACAAACCATCCCATGTATTATATCCCACTGTTCTCCAAATTCATGGCCTTTGGGGTTTTATCTTTTTTTTTTTAAACAACTTTATTTTACAAAACAAAGATAAATGTACAGATTTTAAACATTTTTTTTGCTTAAAATTATACATTTTTGTCAGTACTTTTTTTCCAATTTTAACATAGTTTTTACATAAAACTATATGAATATATTTTTTAGTCAGTACTTGATTTTTTTCAAGGTTTGATAGTATGCCTTGAAAACTTAATAGTTACAATGAGCATAAAGTACATGTAAAACAAAATGTAACATGGAAATAGTTAAAGTTTTCTTGTTTTGTAAATATTTTTTTTGGTTTGTTTTTTTTTCTTTATTTCTTGGACTTCATAAAGTCTGTGAGTTGTTTCTGGGGGAGTGCAAGCCTCTGGGGTTAGCATCCCAATATCAGTGACTGCATATTATGTCTGTTCTTTTGTGACTGGGTTATCTCACTCAGGATGATATTCTCTAGATGCAGCCATTTTCTTAAGAATTTGGTTAAGTCATTGTTTCTGGTGGCTGAGTAGTATTACATTGTGTATATGTACCACAATTTTTGTATCCATTCATCTTCTGAAGGACATCTGGGTTCCTTCCAGCTTCTGGCTATTATAAATAGAGCCGCTATGAACATTGTGGTACATATATCTTTGTTGTGTATTAAAGTGTCTCTGGGGTATATGCCCAGAAGTAGAATAGCTGGGTCTTCAGGTAGTACTATATCCAATTTTCTGAGGTATCGCCAGACAGATTTCTAGAGTGGTTGTATGAGCTTGCAACCCCACCAACAGTGGAGAAGTGTTCCTCTTTCTCCGCAGCCTCGCCAGCATCTGCTGTCATCTGAGTTTTGGATCTTGGCCAATCTGACTGGTGTGAGGTGGAATCTCAGGGTTGTTTTGATTTGCATTTCCCTGATGGCTAAGGATGTGGAGCACTTCCTCAGATGTTTCTCGGCCACTCAGTGTTCCTCAACTGAAAACATTTTGTTTAGCTCTGTACCCCATTTTTTAATAGGGTTATTTGATTCTCTGGTGTCTAGCTTTTTGAGTTCCTTGTACACCTTGGATATTAGGCCTCTATCTGATGTGGTGTTGGTAAAGATCTTTTCCCATTCTGTTGGTTGCCGTTTTGTTTTCTTGACGATGTCCTTAGCCTTACAGAAACTTTGCAATCTCATTAAGTCCCATTTGTTAATCTTTGACCTTAGAGCTTGAGCCATTGGTGTTTTGTTCAGGAAATTTTCTCCTGTGCCTATGTGTTCTAAGGTTTTCCCTACTTTCTCATCTAATAGTTTCAATGTATCTGGTTTAATGTGGAGATCTTTAATCCACTTACACTTGAGCTTTGTACAAGGAGATAAGAAAGGGTCTATTTTCATTCTTTTGCATGCTGAGTGCCAGTTGGACCAGCACCAGTTGTTGAATAGGCTGCCCTTTTTCCATTGAATGTTTACTGCTCCTTTGTCAAAAATCAGGTGACCATATACATGAGGGCTCATTTCTGAATCTTCTATTCTATTCCATTGATCCACATGCCTATTTCTGTACCAGAACCATGTGGTTTTCAGCACAATTGCCTTGTAATATAGCTTGAGGTCAGGGATAGTGATTCCCTCAGATGTTTTTTTGTTGTTGAGGATGGATTTCCGCTATTCTAGGTCTTTTGTTATGCCATATGAAATTGCACATTGATCTTTCCAATTCCATGAAGAACTGGGTTGGAATTTTGATGGGGATTGCATTGAATCTGTAGATTGCTTTTGGTAGGATGGCCATTTTTAAGATGTTGATTTTTCCAATCCATGAGCATGGGAAATCTTTCCATTTTCTGAGATCCTCCTCAATTTCTTTCTTTAGAGGTTTGAAGTTCTTGTCATACAGGTCCTTCACTTGCTTAGTTAGAGTCACACCAAGGTATTTCATAGTTTTTGTGACTATTGTGAAGGGTACCTTTTTTAATTTCTTTCTCCACATGTTTGTCCTTTGAGTATAGGAAGGCTACTGATTTGTTTGAGTTAATTTTGTATCCAGCCACTTTGCTGAACTTGTTTATCAGCTGTAGGAGTTCTCTGGTGGAATTGTTGGGGTCACTCAAGTACACTATCATGTCATCGGCAAAGAGTGATGTTTTTATCTATTCCTTTTCGATTTGTATCCCCTTGATCTCCTTTTGCTGTCTAATTTCTCCAACCAGGACTTCCAGTACTATGTTGAATGGGTAGGGGGAGAGTGGGCAGCCTTTTCGAGTCCCTGATTTTAGTGGGATTGCTTCAAGTTTTCCACAGTTATGTTTGATGTTGGCTGTTGGTTTGCTGTATATTGCTTTTATTATGTTTAAGTATGGACCTTGAATTTCTGTTCTTTCCAAGACTTTTAACATGAAGGGGTGTTGGATTTTGTCGACTGCTTTCTCAGCGTCTAGTGAGATGCCATGTGATTTTGATCTTTGAGTTTGTTTATATGGTGGACTACATTGATGGATTTCCTTATGTTAAACCATCCCTGCATCCCAGGGATGCAGCCTACTTGGTCATGATGAATGATCGTTTTGATGTGTTCTTGGATTCGGTTTGCAAGGATTTTGTTGAGTATTTTTGCATCAATGTTCATAAGTGAGATTGGTCTGAAGTTCTCTTTCCTTGTAGGGTCTTTGTGTGGTTTAGGTACGAGGGCTATTGTAGCCTCAAAAAATGAGTTGGGTAATATTCCATCTGATCTATCTTTTGGAATAGTTTGGCGAGTATTGGTGTTATATCCCCAATAAATGTCCGATAAAATTCTGCACTGAACCTGTCTGGACCTGGGCTTTTTTTGGTTGGGAGGCTTTTGATGACTTCTTCTATTTCTTAAGTGTTATAGGGTTATTTAGATGGTTTACTGGGTCCTGGTTTAACTTTGGGATCTTATATCTGTCTAGGAATTGTTCCATTTCCTCCAGATTTTCCAATTTTGTGGAGTATAAGTTTTTGTAGTAGGATCTGATGATTTCTTGAATTTCCTCAGTTTCAGTTGTTATGTCGCCACGTTCCTTTCTGATTTTGTTAATTTGGATACTCTCTCTTTGCCCTCTAGTTAGTCTGGCTAAGGGTTTATCAATCTTGTTGATTTTCTCAAAGAACCAACTCTTTGTTTTGTTGATTATTTCAATGGTTCTTTTTGTTTTTATTTGGTCTATTTCTGCCCTAATTTTGATTATTTCTTGCCGTCTATACTTTTTGGGTATATCTGCTTCCTTTTGTTCTAGGGCTTTTAGCTGTGCTGTCAGGTTGCTGATGTAAGCTCTCTCCAGTTTCTTTTTGGAAGCACTTAGGGCTATGAGTTTTCCTCTCAATACTGCTTTCATTGCATCCCATAGGTTTGGGTATGTTGTGTTTTCGTTTTTGTTGAATTCTAGAAAATCCTTAATTTCTTTCTTTATTTCTTCTTTGACTCTGCTAGCGTTTAACAGAGCATTGTTTAGTTTCCATGTGTATGTGGGCTTTTTGTTGTCTTTGTTGTTGTTAAAGACCAGCCTTAGACCATGGTGATCTGAGAGGATGCATGGGGGTATTTCAATCTTCTTATATCGATGGAGGCTCTTTCTGTGTCCAATTATGTGGTCAATTTTCGAGAAGGTGCCATGGGGTGCTGAGAAGAAGGTGTATTCTTTTACTTTAGGATAATATGTTTTGTATATATCTATTAATTCTAGTTGGTTCAAAGTCTCTGCTAGTTTTGCAGTGTCCTTGTTCAGTTTCTGTTTCCATGATCTGTCCATTGGTGAGAGTGGGGTATTAAAGTCTCCCACTATTATTGTGTGGGGTGAAATGTATTTTTTGAGCTTTAGTAGGATTTCTTTTATGAATGTGGGTGATTTTTTATTTGGAGCATATATGTTAAGGATTGAGAGTTCCTCCTGACAGATTTCCCCGGTAATGAGTAAGAAGTGTCCTTCCTTATCTTTTTTGATAACTTTTGGTTGGAAATTTACTTTATTCGGTATTAGAATAGCCACTCCAGCTTGCTTCTTGAAGCTGTTTGCTTGGAAGTTTTTTTCCCACCCTTTTACTCTGAGATAGTGTCTGTCTCTGTCTCTGAGATGAGTTTCCTGTATGCAGCAAAAGGCTGGATTTTGTTTATGTATCCAGTCTGATAGTCTATGTCTCTTTATTGGGATGTTGAGTCCATTTATGTTAATAGATATCAAGGAATAGTTGTTTCTGTTTCCTGCCATTATTGCTTTTTTGGGTTGAGTTGTGTCTGTGTTTTTTTCTTTTTTTAGTTTTCTTGTTTAGGAGTTTTCTTGTTTTTACTAGACTGTATTTTCCTTCATTGTATTGGGTTTTCCACCTATAATTCGTTGTAGTGCTGGGTTTGTGGTCAGATATTGTGTAAATTTTGATTTGTCTTGAAATATCTTCATCTCTCCATCGATGGTGATTGATAGTTTTGCTGGGTATAGCAGCTTGGGCTGGCACTTGTGCTCTCTTAGGGTGTGCATGATGTCTGTCCGGGCCCTTCTAGCTTTCATAGTCTCTGTTGAGAAATCGGGTGTGAGTCTGATTGGCCTGCCTTTATATGTTACCTGACCTTTTTCCCTTACTGCTTTTAGTATTCTTTCTTTGCTTTGGGCACTTGATGTTTTTACTATTATGTGTTGGGAGGTATTTCTTTTCTGGTCCAACCTATTTGGAGTTCTGAAGGCTTCTTTTATGCTTGTAGTCATCTTATTCTTGAGGGTAGGGAAGTTTTCTTCTACGATTTTGTTGAAGATATTTACTGTGCCTCTTAGTTGATACTCTACTCCCTCTTCTATTCCTATTGTCCTTAGGTTTGGTCTTCTCATTGTGTCTTGGATTTTCTGGACATTTTGGGTTAGGAGCTTTTTGTTTTTTGCATCTTCTCTGGCTGTTTTGTCTATGTTTGCAATGTTGTCTTCTGCCCCCGAGATTCTCTCTTCGATCTCTTGTAATCTATTGTAAATGCTTGCTCCTGTGACTCCTGATTTCTTTTTTTGGTGTTCTGCCTCTAGGGTTATCTCTTTTAGTGTTTTCTTTATTGTGTCAATTTCCGTTTTAATTTCCCTCTTCCATTCCTTTATTTCTTTGGTTCTGTTTTCCTCTAGTTCTTTGAGTTCTTTGAGTGTTTTTCTTGTTTCCTCTTTAAAAGCTTCTGAATCCTTTTTGCTTTTCCTCCCTTTCTTGTTTAAGTATCTCTATCAGCGTCTTGAGGTATGATTTCAGGTCTGTGTCTTCTCTTTCTGGAGTGTTTGGAATTCAGATGTTTTCTGTTATGGGAGAGCTCGGTTCTGGTGTTGCTAGATTGTCTTGGTTTTTTTGGGATATACTCTTTCTCTTTCCTCTTGCCATTTTGTTTTCAGTGATATATTCTTGCCTTTCCCTTGTATCTGGTCTGTGTTCCTGGATCTCCACTGGTCCAGGTGTCAGATGGGCTGAGCCCTGTTTATGCCTCAGAGTTGTCGGGTGGGAACAGAAGTTCCTACGTTCTGTTCCGGGTCGCTGGATCAGGCACGGCAAAGCAGGGCAAGGCAGGGGATGCACATTCCCTGTGTGCTCTGCAGAGATCCCTCTGCTCCCCTGCAGCCTAGGTCTCCCACTCACCAGTTGTTCAGCCTTTACAAGCTCCCGTTTCGGGTGGCAGATGGGCCAGGCTCCGCTCTTAGTCCTGAAGTCACCACTGGGTGGAAACAGAAGGTCTAAATTTCTGTTCCGGGTCACTGGATCAGGCAAGGCAGGGCAGGGCAAGGCAGGGGGTGCACTTTCCGTGTGCACTCCACAGAGATCTCTCTGCTCCCCGGCAGCCCAGGTCTCCCACCCACCAGTTGCTCAGCCTCTACGACCCGCCGTTCCGTGTGGCAGATCTGTGGTTTTATCTTTTATATTTTTGTTTTTGCTTTATTTTTCATCTTAGTGATACACACACACACACACACACACACACACACACACACACACACACTCCTAGCTATAACCTCTTCAGTATAGAAAATATTACTTGTCTGTATGTTTTCAGGGATAACCTCTTGACACCAGACAACAAATTAGTATGCTCTTCCCTGAGGAAGACCACCTCCCCAACTCACAGCTTTTCTCAGTTGCCTAGAGAACTTTGTGTAAGGTTGACCTACATAATCCTTACAGCAATCTATTAACATTCACACTTATACCTAAAAATAAGTGGAGTCTTTACTCCTTATCAAAGAAACTTGTTTTCAATAGTAGAGATTACCACCACCACCACCAGCAACAACAACAACACAAAAACAAATCAAAACAAAACAAAAACACCACCACAACCAATTCAAATGCAGAATTATAAAGCCCAGTGCCAATAGATTCCATCATCTAAGACTCTTGAATTTTATTTCTGTAATCATACTATAATTCCATTGAGGAAAATGTTGTAGAAAGACTGTAAGAGACAAAGAAGCAGGGAGGATGCTGTGAGATTGTGTCTTACAATACTACCAGAAGCTACATCCATAAAATCTCACCAATATGACTTCTCACACATGAGTTAAATAATGATGACATCCATGCACATGCTAAAGTGGATGGGAAATTTGTTGTAGGCCCCAAGCCTAGTGTCTTCTTTAATATCATGTCCCTTGGTAATATAATTTATATTTGTCACATTTACCCCTAGATACCCCCTCAAGTACCTGCTATCTTATCTCCTTTCCAGTTTCAACATTTCCATTTATAACTTTTATTCATGTTATAAATACTAAGTCTCTCAGTCCACTTAGAGCTGTTCATGTACACTTGAGTATAGGATCATTCGCTATTGGGGTATGGGGAGCTTTCCAGTAGCTATACTCCTAAAGAAAAGAGACTACTCTCCAAGCAGCCATCTGCAAATAGTTTCTACACTAGAAGTGGAACTCCCATGGACTAAAACACCAACCATTTAGGCACACATTGAGAGACCCATTGGTCCAGTTGCATATGTAATTGAAGATACTAGTGCCTGGCATCAATGTGAGAAGAGGCTTTTGGTTCAGGGAGGGCATGGTTTTCCCAAAGTAAGGGAATTCTAAGGCAATGGGGTGGAGAGGGTCATTAGGAGGGATTGCACCTTTATCAAGGCAAATGAAGGGGGAAGGGGGAAGGGAACAGGGCAGAGGAAAGGGATAACATCTCAAATGTAAATGCAGAGTACCTAATTAAAAAAATGAGACAAAAAGATTCTTTTTCTCCTTCACTGGAATTTTTGATTGGCTTGAATTTGTACAGGTCTTTCATAGTTAGTGGTTGCTATTGTTATTTCATGTATGGAACCATCATGCCATGTTCAGAGGACAATATTTCACATACACCTCTCCACCCGATGTCTCTTATGTCATTTCTGCCTTTTCTTCTGTAATATTCTCTTAGCCTTGGGTTAAGAGGTTGGTCATTGACACAGATGTTCAATCAGTGGGTGAAAACTCGTAGTCAATTTGTTTTCAGGTCATTGAAGAGTAATGTGGTTCTTCAGTAATCACAAGCTATTGCAATAGGATTTCTGACCAAGGTTGGGCTCAGCACAAATCTGTGAACATAAATACATAAAAGTTAGTTTTCTGTTTAGAAAAGCAATATCACTAGATTCCCTAGGACCTATGACTTCCCCAGTTATGAGTCTTAAGCATGCTTGCAATACCAGCATGAAATGCCTCTGTGAAACAAGCATAAAGCAAATGGTTGCTCTCACAGTCTTCTGTCTATTGGAGTGATTGCCCCATCTTGCCTGGCAAGTTAATATCCCAGTGTACAGTTTCAAAACTAGATGAATGTCTTTTGATTTGTGTTTGTTTTGCTTTTTCTGCTAGCACACTTGTATAACATTGACATTCAGCACTATGAAAGTTAGCCAGCAGGGAGCTAATCGAAGAGCTAAAGGCTGTGTCCTTTAACCAAACTATATTGAGTCTTGAGCAATAGAGGCTTATCATGTAGTTGTGGTGAACAGTTAGATAGTATACATTGTTTTGGGAGATGTCTTTAGTGCCTCTCTCACCAATAACTATCAAGGAGGCAACCTGCACCTAAAATCGTTGCTTTCATTTAATATCCCGTGTTTTCTTACAGCAGCGTTGTTCACTAATATGGGGTACTCCTCTTTAAACTCTGAGAACAGCCATCTGTACTGATCCATGACTTTAATTCCAGCACTTAGGACAGATCATTGTGAATATGAGACCAGCCTGATCTACACAGAGAGTTCCAGGCTACCCAGGTGACATATGGTATGCTACTTCAAAAAAGAAAAAAAAGAAAGAAAGAAAGAAAAAGAAAGATTTCTAGAGCTACAGAAGGTGTGCTAGTTCACAAAAATAAAAGTGGGTCAACTATGAGAGCTTCAAGAACTATCAGCTTGGTAAGATATGCCCAGAGATCCACTAGTGGCATCAATGGCATGGGATAAGTGAATCATATTCTGGGTGATATTAAGGCCTGTTTAATGAGATAAAACCAATACAGAGTACAATTATTAATACTAGGAATTGTGGCTATATAGGCCATAGGCCCTAAGACAGAACCTACTGTGCTTTTAGTCTGTGCTTTATCACTGTAAAGAGATACTACAACCATGGCAACTCTTAGAAATATTTCATTGGGGCTTGCTTACATTCAGAGTTTTAGTCTATTTGTTTTCATGGCAGGAACCATGACAGCACACAGGCAGACATGGGGCTGAAGAGGCAGTTGAAAGTTTCACATTCAAATTAACAGGCAGCAAGGAGGGAGGGAGAAAAGGGGAGAGAGAAAGAGGAAGAGAGAGAGAGGAAGAGAGAGAGAGAAAGAGAGAGACAGACAGAGACATAGAGACACAGGCAGACAGAGAGACAGAGACAGACAGAGAAGCAGAAACAGAGCGACAGAGACAGTGAGACAGGCAGAGAGACACAGAAAGAGAGAGGGATAGTAAGAGAGACAGAGAGAAACAGAGAGAAAGGCAGGGAGAGACAGAGTCAGAGAGAGACACACACACACAGAGAGAAAGGCAGAGAGACAGAGAGAGTGGGAGAGTACTACTGGAGCATTTGGAATTCCGAAGCTCACCCCCAGTGTCACATTTACTTCTACAACCTCTTAATGCTTTCAAACAGTGCCACACCATGGTAGTCAAGCATTTGAACCTGAACTTATGAGCCTATGGAGTCCAAATTCTTATCCAAACCATGGTACCTGCTAAATGATAATATTATTCAAATTACTCCTAATTATTCATTGCAATACCCATAGACTAGGGTATTTATCAACACCCATTAGAAAAGGTTCTTCTAGCAGTAGATGGTGATTAACCTAGAAATTTACAACTGGTCAAACTCTAGAAAATTTTTAGATAAACAGCCATAAGTAAAACATCTATATTGTACCCCTCTTTTCAAGACTCATAAATCTCCATAGCTTTTTGAGGAACTCTTCATATGGTAATATGTTGGCAACTATGTTAATCAGTGAATATCATATCTTTTATGTAGTTTGTAAGCATCCTCAGGGAGATAGAGGTTTTTTTCCTCTTGTGTAATTTTTCACATGGTTCAAGATACATGACCACCAACCACAAAACATGTCTTTATTTTTAAAATACTTATTATTTACTGTTATTTGAGTTAATATATGGGAGGAGGGGCAGAACAAGAAAACAAAAGGCCCTTGGAACATAAATTTTAACTCTTGGGCAGGGAAGAGAGTTTAGCAGGCTTTCAAGTCCTGAAGAGTAGAGTTGTATCTCAGGACCTCATGGTAGCTGTCCTCTGACCTACACACATGTGTTGTGGCATGTGTATGAGTACATGCATACACGCACACACACACACACACACACACACACACACACACATACACACACACACTTATGTGCACAATACATAAGTTTAATAAAATGTTTTCTAAGCCTTAACTCTTAGGTATAAAATTTTATTGACTCATATTTTATTTTCTTTAATAATTTTTTATAGTCCAATCCTTCCTTATCCTCCTCTCAATCTGCCCTCCCACAGTTTCTTATCCCATTGCTCCTCCCCATTGTCTCCAAGAGGATGTACCCAACTCATACCTCACACCCTATTAGGCCTCCCTACTCCTTAGGTCTCTAGTCTCTTGAGGCTTAGATGCTTCTTCTCTTACTGCAGCCAGATCAGGTCATCCTCTGCTGTATATGTCCCAGGGATCTTGTATCAGCCAGTGTATGCTGCCTGGTCAGTGATTCAGCATGGGAAAGATCTCAAGAGTCCAGGTTAGCAGAGATTGCTGGTCTTCCTATGGGGTCTCGCTCCTTCTCTATTTCTTCCAGCCTTTCTCTAATTCAACCACAGGGGTCCCGGACTTCAGTCCATTGGTGTAAGTCAGCTGTTTGTTGGGCCTCTCCGAGGGCAGGCATGCTAGGCTCCTGTCTGTAAATATACTGTGGTATCAGTAATAATGCTAGGTCTTGGAGACTCCCTTGAAATGGGTCCCAATTTGTGCCGGTCACTAAACCTCCTTTCCTACAGTGTCTTTTCCATTTTTGTCCCTACAGTTATTTTAGACAGGAACATCCCTCTATTTGATGTTCCGCCTTTCTACTGAAGGTGGGCTCTACAAGTTCACTCTCTCTACTGTTGGGCATTTCATCTAATGTCCCTCTCTTTGTGTCCTGAGAGCATCTCACCTCCCAGGTCTCTGGTACTTTCTAGAGAGTTCCCCCACCTCTTACCTCCTGAGGTTGCCTGTTTCCATTCATTCTGCTGGCTCTCAGAGTTTTACTCCTGATCCTTTCCCCCAATACCTGATCATGTTTCACTTTTCTCCCTCCCCTCTCCCACCCAGGTTCCTCCCTCTCTCCGCCTCTCATAATTGTCATCTGAGTTGCCTCCTTCAGGATAATGTTTTCTAGTTCTATCCATTTGTCTGCAAAACTCATGACATCCTTGTTCAGATGACAATTTGCTTTTTAGTTGCCAAAGATGTTTTATAAATTTTGCAGGGATACCAAAAGACTGAAAATCATTGCTGGGAGGTGGTGGTGTATTGAATGTCACTGTTGGAATGACTGTGAGGTTCAATCAGAATGTGAGAGGGGTGCTCTCTCAGAGTAGCTAAGTGTCTCATCACTTAAATCCTCATTACATTTCTGTATCACATTCCACAGAATTAGCTTCACTTTTCTACTTTGCTTCCGTCTCACATCTTTCTTCCTCCACTCACTGAAACTCACGCAGAGCACAGTTGAAACTCTAGTCTTCGTGACAGTCAGTAAGGTCATACTACACAGGAAGATTTCCTTTCAACTCGCTGATCTCATCTTTTAAACTTTACCAGGCTAGGTTTCAAAGATATTGTATTTCTCTTGGATGAGACACTATTGCTGTGGATAATTTTGAATTGGGGTGGTGGGGAGGGAGTCACTGGCAGCAAGCATTAGGACTCAGCATGACCCATAAGAACATCTAAGCAACACAAACATAGAAATTCATGAGATGTATCACTCTAAATCTCAACCAACTATGACGTAACATCCCTAAAGTTGTTCTAAGAGATGATATATAAACAAAGACAGAACTTGCCTGGAACATTCCAATAGAGTATGAAGCGTATTCCTGTTGGAAGAGGCTCTGAAAGCTTTCCTTTCACATGTTCTTTCCAGTTCAAGGTGTCAAAGGTGACATGCTGGTTAAGTTTTTAGGTTTTATAATCAAGATATTTTGGAGTTAAAATAAAACAGCAGATGAATTCACAGTCTGTGTAACAATGAACACATTGGATAACCTTTGTTAACATTGTTTCTTCACTGTAAACTTCCCCATAGATCTATTGCCTGAAGATCACATATTTCCTAAGGCAATGTTCATTTTTATTACCCAGTATCACAAACAGTTTTACAAAAGACTGGTGAAAAAAATATCATGGGGAATAAAAGGAGTGTAACTAGGGAAAAGTGTTGCACATAAATTCACAGATTCAGCCAGATTTCACATGGGCTAATTTATTTCATCCCCTGTCATTTTTTAAATGATTTTATGACTTTATTTTTTCCACTTTTAAAATTGTATATTTTTTTATTTTCATTTCAAATGTTATCTACTTTTCCTGTTTCCCCTCTGGAATCCCCCTATCCCATCCCCCTCCTTCTACCTCTACAAGAGTGCTCCTCCACACACCTACACACTCCCTTCCACCTCCTGCCCTGGCATTCCCCTACACTGAGGCACTCAGCCCACACAGGACCAAGGGCTTCTCCTTTCACTGATGCCCAATAAGGCCATTCTTGGCTACATATGTGGCTGGAGCTATGGCTCCCTCCATATATACTCTTTGGTTGGTGGTTTAGTCTCTGGGAGCTCTGGGGTAATCTTATCTCATATCACAGAAAGTGAGGTAAGGGTATGCCAGTCAGCCTCCCACTAATGATGCTTTTGGATTATTGGAAATCTCAGTACTTCAGATATTGAGTGTATAGGTAAAATGGAATTAGTAGCTTGAGAATTTTTCTTCAATTGAAAGCAAGCGATCTTTGTTAGAAGTGAAGTATTGAGATAGCAAAGTTGGGGCTAGAGAAATGGTCCAAGTGGGTAAAGCATTCACTGTTTAAGTAAAAGAACTAGAGTTTCAGTCGCTAGAACCCTTGTAAAGGCCAGATGGTCTTGGTTGTTTGTCTATAAATTCTGGGACTGGGGAGATAAAGATAGAGAATCCCCTAGAAAGCTAGATAGCTAGACTAGACAAACTGCATACATGCATACACACACACACACACACACACACACACACACACACACACACACACACATCTGCTCAATCCACTCACCCTTCCACAATCTGTACTGACACACTACATACATACATATACACAATAACACACAATACACATATGCACATGCAAAACATATATAGAAAAGTGCAATGAGTCTAGTTAACTGGTAGGGTGTTTGTACCATAAACAAAGCCCTAGATTCAATGTGGGGTATACTGAAAGAATGTAAGATTGCTCATATTACATATGTGCTTCTAACAAAAATGCAACAGTATCTTGTCAGTGTGAAACAGTGTCTTGCTGATTCAACTGTACTTACAAATATGAAAATCCCAAGCAGTTAATAATTTATGCCTCTATTGTTTTCAAAATAACTCCAAGCAACTCACACAGAATAATGTTCCTGTTAAAGCCTTTGCTTTAATACTAATTCACTTTAGAATTAAAACCACTCAGAAAATATACAGGTACTTGACCACCTAGCATATAAGCCTGATTTTAAAGTTTCAATAACTCCTAGAGTCTTAGGTGAAAGAGTCAAATGGACTGTTCTTACTCAAATTGACTATTAAGGATTATCTCTGGGTGGAAGTGTGAAGCTTTAAAACACTTGTCTTTTTTGAAGAAGACTTAACAATCATTTTACGGACAGCCTTATATGTGCTGCATTGTGACTGAAGAAAACTATGTATTTTGTCATTTAATAATCAAGAAACTTAGAGTGCAAATTGATTACTATAGTATGCATTCAATCTTCCTAAAGATCAAGGCAGTCTATCTTGGTTAACACAATTACTATTCAAAAAGAAAGCTTACCTCACTTGTGTTGTATGAGTTCACGCTAGAGCTTTGCTTGAAAACAGGCTGGCACTGGAATTTAAGTGAACATTCTTCCTATCTCACCTAGTTTATTCTAGTTCTTTCACTTGTTCTGGTTACTTGGCTATTGCTGGGAAGAGGTACTGTGACTAATGCAACTTATAAAAGAAAGTATTTAATTGGGGACTTCCTTGGAGCTCAATAGGTGAATTCATGTCTATCAAGGAGGGAACATGAAAGCAGGCAGGCAGGTGTGGTGCTAGAGCAGTAGATCCTAATCTGAAAATGGAGCAGAGAGACCATTGGGGGAGAGGAAAAAGAAGAAAGGAAGGGAGGGGGGAGAAAGGTGAGAGGGGGAGGGAGGGAGGGAGGAGGAAGGGGAGGGGGGAAGGAAAGGAAGGGAGAAGAGGGAGGGGGAAAGAAAGGGGGAGGGAAAGAGAGGAGGGGAGGGAGGGAGAGAGGGGGGGGGGAAGAGGTAGAGGGAGAGGGAAAGAGAGGGAGGAAGAAGGAGAAGGAGAGAGATGCTGGACCCTTTATAGGGGCATGGACTTTTGGAATTTCAAAGCTCAGTGACATATCTCCTACAATAAGACCACACCCCTAATCCTTCCCAAAAGAGTTTCACAAAGTATTGACCAATGATCCCTAACTGAGTCAATGGGGGTTGTTCTTATTCAAACACTGCTTTTTTCTGAGCGTAGCTTTTCAATAAATCACTTGGGTATAAATCCTCATCTCAGAGATAGCTGACTTATAACAAGTGTCCAAAAGGATGTTCTTGAATGTGAAAATTCTAAGAAAAAAATCAGTGACACAATACATTCAAAGTCACTAAAGAAGCAAAAGTACTACACTTGAGCTCTTGTCTACCGTTTCCTTAATGTTACCCTCTCACAATCTCTTCTAGTTCAGCAAACTGAGAAGGAAACATGGACTAAAATGATGGCTAACAGATAACACCAGAAGTGACTCTGGTAATGGCTGTCCTTCTGTTCTCAACCCTGAGACATGTATTTCTTGTAAGATGCTGAGAGGGAGGAGTGAGCAAACTTCCTTCTTTGGTTCACTTACGTAACTTGAAAAGGTTTTGATTTTGATTTTTGTTTGTCTCCAGAGAAGAATAGGTTTTAGACTTTGAATCTGGAAAGCATTTGGAAAACTGGAAAGCAAGGAGCATGAATTAGTTCAAGTCCCATTTGGGAATGTGGCTCCATAAGAAGATGCCCCCTTTCACTCTAATCTGTATTTTGTGTGAAGGACAGACGTTTATCTTTGTTAGCTGCTTATGCCCATTCTACCCATACAAATGGCTTCAAATAAATGCCTCCAGATACAGAAATCAATTTAACCTTAAAACTGGAACTAACTGAACTGCAGAATGATTTGAATTTCTTCCAGGCCCCGCCTTTGTGTTTCCTTTCAAAGGCATGCCAGAGAGAATGTCACCTTTTGTGTTTAATTGCAAAACTTTACTTTGTTTATTATTTGATTTTGATTTTTCATTAAGCCAAGGCTAGCCTCAAAATTATGCCACTGTAGCCAAGGGTAGTCTCAAATATGTGCCAGTTCTGCCTCAACATTCCAAGGCTTGAGACTTTAGTCATGTGTCTCTAGGTCAAGCAATAAAAAAAAAAAAAAAAAATAACTTCTTTAGTGAGCTAAACCTATTTATGCTATTTGTAGAGTGATAACTCCTATGTGATTCCATAATTACACAAATATTTGTATGGTATTTTGAAATCATTTATCTTAATCGACTCATCATAAAGTTATAAGTACTAATGTGCAGTGAGACTAGTATATACTTATTAACAGAACTGACTAAAGAAAGGCACTAAAGTAATGGTTGAGAGTAGTAGTACTATGACCTATGACCGTCACTAACTGTGATCCAAAATGTGCACACACATTACATGAAAGATTAGTTTGTGGGTAAGTAAGTAGGTAGATAGAAGTGATGAAGAATAAATCTTTTGATCAAAAATACACATTCAACATTCGATTGAAATCCAGGGCTATCAAACTCCATGCATTTAATTCCTAAGCTTACTGCTTATTTTTCTTATATTCATGCTTTTTTTTAAATTCTTGCCAAATAAGAGCACATAGCATATAATTTTGACCATGTTATCTTCTTTAAAATGTGCTATACTTTTATGTCTTCGGTTATTAGGGATACCTAATCAAGAACATTTTAATCACAAAACATAGTTAACAGGAAGATGATATCCTAAAATATGGCAGAGAAAAAAAGCACCAAAAGATAATTAAATGTGTTTTACTCTAAGGATAGTAAGCTCAGGTGGCCCCTGACAGGGATAACTTGTTTGCTATGTAGTTTAAGCATATAGCAGGCAGAGATATTTGTTGGTCAAGATTATCCATCTGCTCTCTAAGAAAATGGACAACTCCGATGTTTGTGTTATTTAAAGTTGTAATGGCTGGGCTGACATTTATAAAGTGGTTTATGGTCTCAATCTTACACAGTCATTTACACTCACACCCAAGACTGATGGCAATCAGCGTAAAGAGCTGGAATTTGTATTCAGTCAGGAGTATCTGCTGAATAGATCCAGCTGAATAGTCAACTACAGGCAAGGGTAAGGTCAATCTGCAAGCTTGGGCCTCCTGAGGCACCAGGGTCTGTTCATCTACCCTGTCGGTGTGATGGGAACACACCACCTCATTCCCATTAGTGTTAATGGAGCCAATTGTATAAACCCACCACATTTCAATGCATATCCTCTTGTGTTTTGATATCTTAATGCACAAAATTACATCTCTGGGGAAAAGCTTGCATCCTCGTAAGTGCTCCCAGTTCCCATTAATGTTAATGGAACAGAGACACACGCACTCACTGCTGCTCAGGAAAGTGGGCAAAATATGGAAGATGATTAGATTTGGGGAGTATCATAAGAGACTTGCAGAAGCTATGGAGATTGCCTAAAATGATCTCTTTCCAAGCTAGCTGAATCACTTTCATTATACACAGCGATTTTTTTCTCAGAATCATCAAGAGATAATTGACCACACTCTGCTCTCCAGGGGGAAACATTGATGTTAATACCCTTTGAAAGTAGACCTGGGGTGTGTTCATTCAAAAAGGGGGTGGGAAAGGTGAGAGAATTGTGGATTCTCCTGTGAAAAAAGAAAGATAATGCAGCTAGCTGCAAAGGTGGGGACATGGGATTTTGTTTGTTTGTTTGATTTTGTTGTGTACACTGTCACAACAGAGTGAGAAACTCTGGCACAGAGCCTGTTCAGAAAGGTTCTTCTGTATGGTAAAAATCCAACCTGGGAAACTGCCCACTGCCTCTCTAACGGAATTTTTTTTAAAGATGATTTTTTTAAATTCATGAGGAATGCAAGATAAGCAATTCTGGCCTAACCTACGCCCTCTTCTCTTTGTAGAGAGGACACAGGCACAGGCTCTTGTATTATCTCAAGTTATTTCAGAGGTAAAATTATACAACTTAGAGATAAGACTCTGTGATTAGAATACAAATGAAAATGAAAATCGAACAGCCCTTACTTTCCTTCTGAGCAATTCTGGCTGCTCCTTCCTCCTATTGAGCAAAGGTGTTTTCTGGTGAACTTCTGTAGGTTAGGGAAGGGATATGTCTTGCTCTGTAACAGCTGTAACTAACATTGTCTTTTATAGGTGGGATAAGGAGGGCACAGGAGGATGATTTCAATTTGGTGATCAAAATAAATAAAATTTTACTAGATGGATTCCCACCTTCTTTTAAGAGTAAAACAAAATAAATTCTTATACTTCATATTTAACATTTCTAGCAAAACAGTTTAACTGAATAGTCCTTACATGTGATTCAGAGAGTCAAGGATTCCTCAAGGGAAAAGAGAAAATAAAGATAAAACAAGGAGACAAGAAAGATTAAGGTTTGCTCTGAACTTGGTAAAGGAAGAAGGGGAGTTCAAAGCCAGCCTGAGTTCCAGAGAAAGATGATGTTCTTTCCCATCCCTACAGAAGGGGCACATTTCCTGTAGGCTGTCTATCTTTTGGGTGGTAAGAGTTTTAAATCAACTCTGAAACTCTGATGAAAGTAATAGAATTTCTTGTAAAGAATATGTGCCTTTGTGATCACCGCCAGGAGAGCAAGACCTAAGCTTGAAGTATTCAAGATCAACCCTTTAGGTTGATAAGGAGACTATGTGTGTGTGTGTGTGTGTGTGTGTGTGTGTGTGTGTGTGCTTCAGACATATATACATATCTATGTCTATCTATATCCATATCTATTCACATATTCCAGATATATATTGATAAGACTGAATGGAAAGAATTGAGACACACAAGAAAAACCCTCTGCTCCAAGTGATAGTGATACTTGTTCAAATGTTTCAATAAATACTGTAGGTAAAAATGAGATTTAAGTTGTCTTGTAGACACACATAATTATTTGCTTACACACAGACACAGATACACACATACTGAGGTAGGTGGGGAAGGAGGGAAAGAGGGAGGGAGAGAAGAAGGGATGGAGAGAGGGAAAGGAGAGATGGGGAGAGAGAGAGAGAGAGAGAGAGAGAGAGAGAGAGAGAGAGAGAGAGAGAGAGAGAGAGAATTATTCAGGTAATAATTACACTGGAATCATTTTAGTAGGGAAGAATCAATCATGCTTTAGTAGCATTCCATTTTAGATATTGGAATTCCTCCATCCTCCTCTAACTCTCAGTTTTCGTGATTTTCTAAAAGAAGAGCATTGTCTTAGCATAGTACCCGCTGCCCTCTAGGACAACATTCCTGTTTGCAATCTTCACCGGCAAAGAACACCTTTCAAAATTTCACCCACAGGGAAAGAAATGGTTGATGACATTGCTTTTAAAGCCCTTGACAGACAAAATGCAGCTGTTAAACCCTCCATTTTATGGGCCTTCAGGAATAAGAAAACATTGCCGAGTGGGGCTGTAAGGGTTATGTTTAATAGAGTTATAACATCTACACACTGAGAGAAGTGTCTCCAAAAGTGAGCAAGAACCAACTTCTCAATCAGCTGTATTCATCCTTGATTTTGCAAGACACAAATTACCGTGACCTCAGTTACTACAGAAGAACTGTGCCTCCTTTAGCTCCTCATTGCATAAGTGGAGGAAAGAGGTTTTGCTTGATAAAAGTGAGAAAACCAGACAAACTACCTTGTTAACTACTTCACTGTTTTCATATTTTTCAAACTATTCTTTGAAACTGATTTAAGTTAGTTAAGGAGGAATCGAGTTAGTTATATATTTTACTTAAACAAGATGAATTTCACATTTAAAAACACATCAAAGTTAATTTTTTAGGCTTAATATTTAGCAGTATTATTTCAAGCTGATCAGATTTTGAAGCTTTGAAGACAGCTACAATGAAGATTCGAACTTTAGCCTTAAGCTCCCTGTTTTTAACGAGGGTTCAAATGACTGTGTCTGACCATCTACTGTGTACACTACAGAGAGAGTTCATATTATTTCTGTGGCCTCAAGAGGTACTAAGAGAACACTTAGTCATCCCACTTCTCAAAGGATTGAATTCTTTCTCTGTGAATGTGTCCCAGTCAACTTAGACCCTGCCAAGAACACCGACGTCTGTCCCATGGAGAGAAAGGAAAGCCCATGTCTTCTACTTTATTTATCTGACATGGATTTTACTCTGTCAATTTAACCCATGGGTAAACCTAAAGCTTAGCCAACGGTGTGCTTATAGAAAAGAATTACAGATGCATTTCTGGAAGAAACAGGACATTCATTTCTTAATTTCCAATGTGCTTTTCATAAGAAGAACATCTATCAGAAAGAGACCTATCAGAAAGTGGCACGCACCTTCAGTTTCCAGTCTGTCACGCTGCGCTCAGCTGCAGATGTGTCACATGGCAGATGACACAGAGGGAGCTGAGCCAAAGCAGTTGATTAGCGTGTGGAGAGAAAGCACAAAATATGTAAAGGTGGGTTATCAACATCAACTATTTATAGTAAAGGTGATCTGTTAACCTGTTAAGATCAAAGTGTTCTTGGTTAATGCTAATCAAGTTAATCTATCACTTAAGGCTAGACAAGCTTACTAGAGAAATTGGCAGTCAAAGATTTACAGTGTGGTGTGCCTAGAACTATCTATTAGATTACAGGCTTAAACATAGAAAAAGTCCCGGAAGTGAAAGGCTCTAATATGAAGGGGGACAGATACTCTAAAAATGCCCTGAGGATATACAGATATCACACTGCTTTTTGAGATGAGACTGATCTCCTCAAAGGCTAGCGCTTGTTCAAGGCCAGTGTTGGGGGGTAGCTGTGTATCTACATCATCATGTTTCAGGTGCTAGTTCTCAATGATTATTTCCTCAAAGATGGTTGGAGTTACAGTATCATTTGAGTCACAGTATCCAACTTTCATATCATCCACACACATACATGATTTCCAGATGTATTTTTGGAAGGAACAGAACGTCCATTTTCTTAACTTCTAAGGTGCTTTTCATAAGAAGCATATATATTCAGGAAGATACCTATCAGAAAGTGGCATTCACCCTAGTTTTCCAGTCTGTGTTTAGTCAGAACATACATACATACATACATACATACATACATACATACATACATATATATGTTTGTGTGTGTGTGTGTGTGTGTGTGTGTGTGTGTGTGTATTCTGAAATTCTGAAATAGGTTTGTGTTTCATATCTAGATCCAGATTCAGATCCAGATCTAGATCCAGATGTAGGTATAGGTATAGGTATAGATATAGGTATAGATAGATATAGATATAGATAGATACAGTTATAGATATAGAATTCTGAAATTGGTGCCAAGTGACATCTCAGAACTAGATGGTAAGAGGGAAACTGTCAATTTTCCTAATTCAGAAGCCAGGGTTCGATGAAACTTTGAGTTTGGTAAGCGATCATACCTCTCCATTTATTTCTCCTATACTTAAGAACATTCTCTCTTCTAACTATCTGCTTTTGTCTACAAAGGAGCTATTTTGGATTTTATCTAAAGGCCGAATTATTAAATTTTAAATGATATTTTGAGGAACTGTTTGTAGAAAATCCACAGTGGATCCTGAGTGATCAACATTTGGCTCACACAGTTTGGCATGTAAGCTTTCTATTGTCTGTTCATTGTTCTTCCCTACACGGAGCTTTCTATATTTTAAAGCTTTGGTGATATATTGGACAGGGTTTATTAGTATTGGTAGGTAGGCCAAATTTTCGAATCAAACAGCCCAGTGATTTCAATGCAGAAGCACAGCAAAGGTGTGATTCTTGCTTAAAGGAAATCAACTGAGGTTTCAAGGGAGCACTACTGCTCCTGAGCCATCTGTCCATTGTGTAACCATTCATTATACCAGACTAATGTGTCATAGTGTTTAGCTATACCATGAGAAAGATGTGGAACCCTGATCACCAGGGTAAACTGAGAGAATAGGGAGAAACAGGCATAGGCTTTCCAGAGAACATCTCTGTCCTCTGTCTGATGGCCAGAACCACCCACAGCAAAGAGAAAGGGATATTTACTACTCCCATGTAGCTATAGTCAGATTTGAGAGAAATCTTTGTTATGACCATTATAATCCCAAAGAAACAAGTTTACTTATTTTAGAAAAATTCTAGCTTTCATCTTTTAATTTGTACCCATCTTAATCTCCAGGAGCTCTGTGCCTACAAAGGAGTAGAGCAGAGAGCCAGTATTTCCCTTTCTTTGTGCAGAACAGAAGGGCACAGTGGCTGCTGTTTCCAGGTCATGATTTATTGGTTCCTCTCAAGTACTGCAATGCTGTATTCTTCCAGGACACTCAGCAACACAGCAGGCCTTTTTAAGCATCCCAACTGGCTCCCAGGCTGGATACAAGAGGAGGAAAAGACATCAGTTGAAATGGAAATCTACTCACACCAAAAATAGACCTCTCTTGAGGGTTGTCTTGAAAAAGAACTCAGGGCTAAGTAGTTCTGGGTGACATATGTTGAATCATTTAAATTTTGTTTCCCTCCACAGTTTAGTCAGAAAATAAATGAATTTAAAACAGTGAAGAAAAAAAAAAAAAAGAAAATATTTTAACTATAAAAGCCAGCTGAGGAATTTCTCCCAAACCAGGGTAACCAAAGCATTTGTTCGACCAAGTTGCTTTTCATTTCCCCTCCATAGTTCTGACACATAATTCCACAAAGTCCTGTCAAATGACAGTGCCATAATGCTGACTATTTTTATTCCCTGCTTCTGCAAGTCATCTTTTTCTCCACTTTGTAAATGTGTATATGGCCTTCTCCTTCTGCTTTTCCTATCACTAGGACATTCAAGGTCCCCTTCCAAGCTCTCAGCTTCCCAAGACTTTCTTGTACTTGCTTCAATGTGTGCACTTTTCATTTTGTAAAACACAGCCCTTTTCTCTGGCATCTCCTCTAAGAGGATGCGGGCTTGAGAGTACACTGGGAAGCACAGTAGATGCTGTTAAGTATGGTAGGCTGGCTTTATGGAGAGGTCAATTGGTCCTTGACCAAACATTTTGTATTTGGACTTTTGAGCAAAACCATGAAGCTATAGTTTTGTTCCACTTTGTTGGCTGTTTGGATTGATATGGGTTTCTGACATGTGTGGCCTTCTCTGAGCCTGCCATTTCATCCATCTACTTAGACACGGTTGCTAAGGGTGAGTCTCCATGGATCACAAAACATGGGGTGCTGTTTTGTTCCCAGTCTGAAACTGATAGCTTAAAGATACTGGGAACAGTCCTATGAGGGTTTCCATTCTTAACCCTCTATTCTCTCCTCTATGTTATTTCCATACTTCTTTGCCATGTTGTTTTCTTCCACAGAGGAATATTGAGCTGGATCCTGACAGCTCATATTTTTAAGACAGGATTTGAGTTGAGAGACATCAGCAAGCACATCATGGAAGGAATGTGTAACCAAAGTCTGTATCTGGCTTAACTAAAATTTCTCTACAATTCACTTTAAGAGAAACTTTCTTTTTCTCTATTTAGTTTCACAGTGATGGAAATTACAGAGACTTATATCAGACTAGAAGCTAACAGTCTGTCTTTGTCCACTCAAATTAGGAAATCCACTCAAAATTAGCCATAGGCATTCTCCCTCTACTCCAATTTTAGTAAAATATGGAAATAAATGTTTCTATAGATCGGATTTTATTGTTAGAAGGAGGAGACATTAGTACAGTTAAAACTCAATATCAGGGGAGACAGACTTGTAAGAAAAGTAAAACATGGACACCCCAAAGACACATGGTGACTAAAGGGATCTTTGCCGGTCTTGAGAAACAAGTAAACAAAACACCAGAACAAAGTTGTACCCTTCTCAATATGAGTTTGAGAATGATCATACAAACCCCTTATAAGATATTGGGCACACAGATACCGTATGATACCATCAGAGAACCCCCTTTAGGCTATTAGGCACACAGATACCGTATGATATCATCAGAGAACCCCCTTTAGGCTATTGGGCACACAGATACCCTGTGACATTATCATATGGCTGTGGGTAGGTTACTGGGTGCACAGCTCCCCTATGACATCATCATATAGCCCATGTAGACTGTTGGGTGCATGGCTATATTATGCCATTGACAGCCCCTCCATCTACAGACATTCTTCTGTTTTCAAAATTGCAATAGTACCATTCTCCAGTTGCCATGATTTCAACCCAGCCTGAAAAAATAGTATACTGTGACAGGTACAAGAATGTGCTCTGGGACCTAGAACTGGGTTTGATATTCAGCTCTGTCATTTTACTGACTTCAGTACTTATGCTCTCCAGGCCTCAGTTTCTTATCTGAATAGGATCAGTTGTAAATTATACTTCTTAAAATCATTAGAGATTAAATGTTTTAAGCCATGTCAAATACTTAGGACAGCACCAGGAATTTAGTATGTGCTCAGCCAGCATTAGCCATTTTTATTATTATCATCATTATTCAATGAAAATTGAGGGCATGTAAGTCTACAGTTTACTGCTGGGTACCCTGTGGACAATTTTGATGAATATAAGACTTGGTTGCTATCCCGAAGGAATGTAAAACATAATAATATGTTAATTTGTGTTTAAATTTTTAGTTGAGTTCATTTACTCATGCAAATAGTCAAAGACATTAATAATTATTTTCAACAGACAAAGTAATTGATATGAGCAGAAAACAGATATTAAATATGAGAACTGTAGGTTTAAAAATAATGAATCCCTGGTCTATAGAAATTTCTAAGTATAAGGAAATTTCACCAAAAAATTGTATTTTATGTTTGCTTTGTTACAAAGTCTTCATAAGCTAACTCTTAGCCTTGAATTTCTTGGTCGTAAGTTCCTTAACCTACCAGTTGTTAAGACTACAGGCATATATAGCCATTCCAAGTTAAGACATTTTTTTTTATTCCAACTTGGACATCTGTGTTTACTTTCCTTGCCTAAAATTTCTGATCAGCAATTTCAAACAGAAGTGATCAGAGTAGGCATTTTATATAGTCTTATTTAAAAAGATTTATTTATTATATATGATTACACTGTAGTTGTCAGCCACACCAGCAGAGAGCATCAGATTCCATTATAGATGGTTGTGAGCCACTGTGTGGTGGCTGGGAATTGAACTCAGGACCTATGGAAGAGCATTCGGTGCTCTTAAACACTGAGCCATTTCTCTAGCCACAGAGTAGGCATTTTTACTTTTATTGAAATGATTTTTTTTGCTTTCATGTATTACATTTATTATGTTAAAATACTTTCCTTCTTTTCATACTTTGTGGAATATTTTTATCATGAAATAGTGATGAATTTTGTCAAAAATTTTCTCTACTCATTGAAAATATTAGACTGAACTATTAACATGTTAGCTGGTTCTTTTATGGTAACATAATCTTGTGTTACTTGGCCATGGTATGTACTCTTTTAATTATGATCTTAGGTTTCTTTGCTCTCTTTGATGACTTTTGTTGATAGAAATTTGGTCTATTATTTTTCTTTATTTTTGTCTTTTTTTTTCTGGCTTTTATTTAAGGTTAATTCTAGCTTTGTAACATAGAAAGTATTATTGCCTAGTCATTTAAAAAAATAGCTTAAGAAGAATTGACACTAATTATTCTTTAAATGCTTGCTGAAGTAAAGGTCATATCTAATCCTGGGCTTTTCTTCATTTAGAATAAACAATTTTTATACAAAAACATATAAGGAAGTTTCTAATGAATTGAGCAGAAACATTAATACATTTATTCACATTTATCCACTGTTCATTTACTGTTTGGAAATCATCTTTTCATGTATATATACAAATAAATACAGACATATAAATACATTTTTTTATAAATCACTAGAATGTAGGTCACATATGTAATTGCTATGATTACTATGTGCTTTTAAAGTCTAAGGATGGCTATTTTTCCTAAGCATAAAGATTTTATTCTATGTAACTATAGTCAATCATGGCTCGAAGACATTTTAGAGGATCCTCTAGTCTAAAACTATATATTTCTCTTAATTACCCCTCTCTTTAACTTCTTTTATTCTGTGACTGTTACTCAGTCTTTCAGTCATTCTAAAGCCAGGCTTTGCCTTAAGAAAATTTGAGAACTTTTTCATAATTATACTGAAGTTACAGGGTCTTCCATAGCACAGTCCATGCAGTATCTTTGTTACAATCATAAGCATACCAAGTACCTTAAACTATCAATGCTGACTTTTTTGGTAAGTTTGTTAATGTAGTATATAATTATTCCTCACGAAAGGGTTATCTAGTTATTCAGTTTATCCATATAGAAATAGACAGATACTTCTATAGTGAATACAAACAAGTTTCAAAAATGCATGGTCATGCAACATTTTTTTCTCATTAAAATTTGTTGATTTAGGATGCCCCTTATATGAGCAGATATTTGCTATAATGGTTTAAAAGTCATGGTATCTAGATAGCAAACAGCATTTTGTTTAGAAAAAGGACCACCTCCTCCCTTGTATTTTAACTGATTTTTTAGCTATTTCCAATCCTAACTCAGGGATTACCATGATTAAATACTGTGTTGCTTAAATGACATTATAGTTGACCAGCAATAATTCGTTAAATATCAAACCTTTAAAAATAATCAAGTACTGACAAAAATGTATTCATATACTTTTATGCACAAATGCTTTTAAAATCTGTACATTTATCTTTGTTTTTTAAAATAAAGTTGTTCAATTAAACAAAAATTCTTCTCTGCAGAAATGGTGGTGGTAGACGTCTTAAGTTTCTATTGTTGTAAAGAGAAGATACACTATGACCACATCAACCCTTATAAAGGAAAAAAGACATCAGCAATATTGTCTGGGATTGGTGGCTGTATATGTGCTAGACCTCCAGGTGGGGCCACCTCTGGATAGCCATTGCTTCAGTCTCTGCTTCAAATTTTGTCTCCATGTATCCTTTTGTGAATATTTTTGTCCCAGATTCTAAGAAGCACTGAAGCATCTTCTATTTGGTCTTTATTTTTGAGCTTCATGTAGCCTGTGAATTGTATCTTAGGTATTCAGAGTTTTTGGCTAGTATCCACTTTTTGTGATTGGGTTTCCTCACTCCGAATGATATTTTCTAGTTCCATCCATTTGCCTAAGAATTTCATGAATTCATTGTTTTTAATAGCTGACTACTACTCCATTATGTAAATGTACCACAGTTTCTGTAACCATTCCTCTGTTGGAGGACATCTGGTTCTTTCAAGCTTTGTTTAGAAAAAGGACCACCACCTCCCTTGTATTTTAACTGATTTTTTTAGCTATTTCCAATCCTAACTCAGGATTATAAATGAGGGTTCTATGAACATACATAGTGGAGCATGTGTCCTTCTTATATGTTGGAGCAGAGTGGTTGTATAAGTTTGCAATCCCACCAACAATGAAGGTGTGTTCTTTCTCCACATCCTCTCCAGCATCTGCTGTCATGTGACTTTTTGAGCTTAGCCATTCTGACTGGTATAACGTGGAATCTCTGGGTTGTTTTGATTTGCATTTCCCTGATAACTAAGGATGATGAAAATTTTTTTAGGTGTTTCTTGGCCATTTTTTTATTCCTTGGTTGAGAATTCTTTGTTTAGCTCTGTCCCTGCTTTTAATAGGGTTATTTGGTTCTCTGGAGTCTAATCTATTGAGTTCTTTGTATATACTGGCTATCAGCCCTTTATCAGATGTGGGATTGGCAAAGATCTTTTCCCATTTTGTTTGTTGCTGTTTTGTCCTAATGAGTGTTGTTTGCCTTACAGAAGCTGTGCAATTTTATGAGGTCCCATTTTGTCGATTTTGATCTTAGAGCATAAGTATTGGTGTTCTATTAAGGAAATTTCCCTCTGTGCCCATGTGTTCTAGGCTTTTTCCCCTTTCTCTTCTATTAATTTGAGTGTATCTGATTTTATATGGAAGTGCTTGATCCACTTGGCTTTGAGCTTTGTACAGGGCAATAAGAATGGATCAATTTGCATTCTTCTACATACTGACCACAGTTGGACCAGCACCATTTTTTGAAAATGCTATCTTTTTTTTCCCACTGCATAGTTTTAGCTCCTTTGTCAAACATTAAGTTACCACTGGTGTGTGGATTCATTTCTGGGTCTTCAATTCTATTCCATTGATCTATCTTCCTGTCTTTGTGCCAATACCATGGAGTTTTTTAATCACTATTGTTCTGTAATACAGCTTAAGGTCAGGGATGATGATTCTCTGAGAAGTTCTTTTATTGTTGAGAATAGTTTTCAAAATCACAGGTTTTACAAGAATGCTAATGCCAAGAAGTACTTACTGATAGGAACCTAATATAGCTGACTCCTGAGATCTCTGCCAAATATAGAGGCTGGTGCTCCCAGCCAATCATTGAACCAATAATGTGGTCCCCAGTGGAGGAGTTAGAGAAAGGATTGAAAGAGCTGAAGGTGAATAGAGGTCTATCACTGGTTTGGCAGGCATCAGGAAGAGAGTAATATGGTGTCTGGCTCGAGCTTTTGAAACCTCATGCTCATCTCCATGACACACTTCTTCCAATAAGCCCACACCTACCTCAACAAGTCCACACCTCCAATAATGCCATTCCCTGTGAGACTATGTGGGTTATACTCATCTAACCCATCACAGTGAACTTTAGAGTCAGATCCTGACCATAGTCTTTCAGAGTATTCTCTAAGCTAGAGACTCAAGTGTTTTCTAACCTTTAAGTATCAATTTATGCATATGCTCAACATTTCCCATCAACAAAGACAATAACTTACAATTTTCAAATGAACATATCTGACCATGATGCTTTGTGGTGAGGAGCAAAACTAGGGTTAGAAATGAAAGAGAAACATAGAGCATGTATATTCTTAGCAAGCTTCTCAACCATTCTATAATCTTGGTCCAATTAGAGATGTGAATTAGATTTGGTTTATATTTCAGATTATCCCCAGTGGAGAAAAGAAGGGAAAATAAAATAAATGATAAATCACTAAAATACATCCCTTTTTAAATAGTTAAAAATAATGTTATCTTAAAAAACAAGCCCATATGCTGCAGGCACTGTTGATATCTTTTCTATATCTTTAGTAGCAAGCAGCATACCCCAAAACAGTGCTAGGAGTGTCTGTGTCCTCTAGAGAGTTTCCCTTAGACAGTGGGAACATGTATTCCCTAGGGGCAAGGCTCATCTTGGCTCAAAGGAAACCTGAACCAAGAGCCAAGAAGACTTTTAAATTGGGAACTTTCTGCAAATTAAACCTGACAGATCTTGCTCAGCAAATCTTCATGTGTGTGTGTGGGGGGGGTGTTGTTGAGGGAATTGGTGGTGTAGGGTGAGAATCTGAGATTGTATTGCCCTGTTCAGGAACTCAGGGTCTTCCTTAGATGGTTCTCTGACCCTCTCAGTTTGTTTTTTCCATTGAGACTTCTGTCAACTGAGTCAGTCATGAGATGTGGTCCACTCACACATGTTGTGTGTCATGGTCATTTAGGTGTTCACAATATCCCAGGTTTGCTGAGTTGATGTATGAAAAACAAGTTTATTATCTTCGTGACCTGCTTCAACCAGAATGACAACGTATCCCTGAAAATACGATTACCTTTTCAGCAGCCTTTACAGTTCCAGTCAAGAGTAGGTATCATGGCCTCTTCTACACTTTCTCGTCTCCACTCATCGCCATGGATACTATGCAGGCTCTCCTGACTCAGACAGGATTTCCGGATAGTTTCTTCCTTTCTTTTGGGCCCATGTCTAGTGGTTCTGCATGCCAAGGAAATACGCTGATCACGTACTATTTCGACAACTCTTGCCTTTGAACGTGCTTTCTGTCAGTTTGGGTACTTTCTCTGTGCATCTCAGCATCTTGGAATCTATGAAAATTCAGATGAAGTTTTACACAAAGGTTCCATAAACTAAAACCACGTTTTTCTCCCCATTTCTTGGGGTATTTACTTGTTCTTTATAACAAGTCACTGCCCAAGAGCTATTTATAAGGGAATGAATACAACATTGATACTGTAGCCTTAGGTGCTCTAAGGAAGAAGCCATATTTTATTTCTGTTTTCCTATTGCTTTAGCTTGTGTACTTCTGAAATGTGATGGTCAACCTATAGCTTACCCATGGCTAGCAGAATTCACAAAGCATATGTACCAAAACCAATTTCAGTCAGAGACCACAGCAAACCATCCTGTGTTTGATTACAACACTTTAGTTCTTGACTTCATCTTTGAGCCTCACCCTTGCTTTTCATGTCCCTTCCTTTTGTAGTTTAATTACAATTATCACTTCTGTGCTTAGATTTTGTGTTTGTTTCTACTTTGGCTCTAACTCAACCCTTTGATTTCCCCTGAAGTCTGAATAAGAAGTGTTTTCTTAAAGCACATCCCTACTGCAGGTTTTATAAATATGTGTGCTCTATAGCCCCTGGGAATACTCAACCCACTTTGCTTTCAACAACTATTCAGTATAATTTCATTTCAAGAATCCTTTAAGAAAAGCAGATGAGTGAGGACTTATCTAGTATTAACTCTTCTTCAAGAAGTCAATACATCTTAGGCCATTTCCTGAGTCTCTATGGTAAGCTTCCTGTTAGAACACACACACACACACATACACACACACAGACACACACACACACAGAGTGTGGGAAAGAGAATACAACATACATGGTTGCCAGGGTTAGATCAGGATGGTTACTTTATTTTTGTTCTCAGTGTTTCCCATCCCATCAATCTTTCTTCTATAGTTATGAAGGACAATGTCTATCCTACTAAAAGTTGAATCTATTGGGTACTCTAAAATATTCAATTTAGCAGGTGGGAATAAAACAAAAAAATGTATTTTTCTATCACGTTTGAAAATTCCATATTAATCCCCCAAATGGCACTTAGTTTTAGCAATCCCTTCTCTCCCCCTTCTTTCCTTCCTCTTCCCCATTTGATATCACCATTCAGTTCCCAATCCATTTATTCAAAACTATCTATTATGTTTTCCCTACCTAGGGTGACCCAATTACCATCTGTGGATATTAACTGTTCAGTTTTTGATAAACATGCTAAAATCCATAGAGCCAGCATTTTGACTTAACTCCAGAGTTATTCAAGAGAAGTTATCAATATTTTCATACTACAAAAATTTCCGTAATATATTGAGTATAATGCTTTTAGACACATAGGCTACCGAGTTTCTCCTACTACACTTGATAACTTTAAGTTTAGCTTAATTTAGTTACAGGCAACTGATTCTTATAGTATAGGATAATATAGATTTAGAGAGTAACATAAACCAGGAAGCAAATATTCAGAGTGCAAAATTGTGTCACGAAAAGCTAATATAGAAAAGCCCCCACTATTTTGTGAGTGTGTTCATTTTTTTAATTTCTGGAACAACTCTTCAGGAATGTATTGAGGAATGTCAGTAATAAGTAACTGAATAGGATTCTAATCTTTAATTCAACTGTGTCTGAATTGTGAATCTGCTGGCTTTGTTAACTCATAAAGAGGTGACCTTGTCTCACCTCTCACTTTTTAAACAGAAGTGTTTTAATTGCAAAGCACTGTGCCAGTGTTAGCTATAGATGATTTAGCAATAGATATTTCAGGCAGGAAAAACACATTCACTCTTCATGGACCTCTCTTAAACTTGAGAAATTTTGCACTCTGACATCTCATTATTATCACAATTATAGCAGAAGAAGGAGAATTAAAGCCAAGCCCCAGCAATTACATGCACAAGGGTAAAAGTGCCTATTTGTTAAAATGTATAATCTATTTTAATTTTACTGAAGATGGTCATTAAGAGGAAGACCTGGATGCAGAAAGTAAAATCAGGCCCATATGTTCAAATCTGGACATCAAAGTCCAGTAAGTATGACTTTAGTTTTTTCAACCTGACATAGATATTCAGGGAATTACTATGTGCGAGACAGTGTACTTCTGTGGTCTTACTGAAATGCAAATAAAAGAGTCTAGATTTGTGATATATTGACTTATTACATAACCACATGGTGAGTGCATTTATTAGAAGCTTAAAATGCCCCTCCCAAACTAGCAAGGGCAGAAGCTCCAGTTAGAACAAGCCAGACCAGAAGACAGGACTGGAAGGTATAGACTCTTAGCCCTGTTTGGCAATAAAACTCCAGGAAAGCACACAGAGAGTTAAGAATAGCAGCCTTTCTGCTCCTACTCTGGACACTGTTCTGTTGATTTGTCATCTCCTTGTCTATGCCTGTACACCCAAATAGCTTTCAATTTTATGTTGTTAATACATATTTTGAAATAATTATGGAGTTACAAGAATTCTCAGAAGAATAAAAATACAGGATGATCACTTAAGCCTTTTCACTCAGCTTCCCACAATATAAGTGTTTTGAATGTTTCCGGCACAATATTCAAACCCTGAAGTCAACATCAGTAAAATATACAAAACATGTTCATACTTATATGCATACATGTGTGTGAGTTTATTGCATTGCAACTCTTTTTAGTCAACAGTATAATCAAAATATAGAAAAATTTCTTTATCAGGATTTTGCCAAGCTGACCCCTTTATACCTATACCCTCTTCTTTACATGATTTTTGTAAATCACAAAGCTCACGGCTGTATCATTCCAAATATTTCTTTCAGTAATATTGCATAATGGAATTGTGTACATTTTATAGTATCTGTTTCCACTCAACAGAAACTTATCCAACTTTATGTATACTAATGGTGCGACTTTTTCTTCCTGAATAGAGTTTTAAAATATGGATGATTCAGTTTGTCTAGCTATTTATCCATTTTAGATTCCTTAAAATAAATAGATATTCAAGAATTTTTGAGGGTACATTTTTCAGATGTGTTTCAACAAGTTAAAGTATGAATAAGTTAGGCTTGAACATTGTTGTTAGTATATAATCTCCAATTGTCTTATAAACAAACAAACAAACAAATAAATAAATAAAAGAATCTGCTTAAGGTAGTCATTTGGAGTCTGGGGAAGTAGCCATGATGGGGTTTCTGGATGCTTGCTGATGTTTCTAGGGAGAGAGCTCAGGACTAGGTTTCAAATCAGAGTTACTGAACTTAAATATCCTACTCTCCTTTATAGATTGGCAGAACATTAACAAATCATTTTTCCAATGTTGACTTGCACAGATCTTGTGATGTTAATTTCACAGAGCTTGTGAAGATTAAGGATCTCTAGAGATTGAGGGAAGATTTGGGTTTTATAAGGAACTAGGTCACTTAACTGGGGGTAGGGAGGGAATGAAATACACAGAGCAATGGAAGGAAAATACTTAATAATGTTTGGCAAACCCACACAGATACCTATGTTTTAATGAGCTTATTTAAAAATATACAATGTTGTATAAATAGAGATAAATTACAAACTCTCTCTCTCTCTTTCTCACACACACACACACACACACACACACTCACACACACTCACACATACACACACACACACACACACACATTCTCTCTGAGACACCATGCCCATGTGATAAGATGCATCTCTATGAGTATGTAGTACCCATGGATTGTCTCACAATGGTTCCATTGCTAAGCAAGGAATACCTCTCTTTCAGTTGTTGGTAAGAGGTTGGAGGGAGGGGCAAGAAACTTCTCAAACAACATAAATTATTCTCATTTCTGTTGCTTGTTGTCAGAACATGAAGATAAGATTCTTATTACTTAAGATACTACAGATTTCTCCCATAGGATTTAGAGAAGTCTAGTTGGTACTACTTGGAAGTTTCTTCCCTGAGGGTTAGCTCTCATAATGTTGGAAAAATGCTGTGTAAGCTGACATCAGAGAGAAGGTATAAACAGACATAACCAGATGTAAAGCCTCATAACAGAACTATAACAACTGAACCAACAAGGTATCTCATCTGTAACCAACAGCTGGGACTATTACTATATCCTACTTAGTTGATGGGAATCATGCCTAGCACTGTGAACCGAACAAAATTTACATAGCTGGAGGGATCATATGTCTCAGAGAAGAACTGATTACTGCTGTTCCTAAAATGATGATTATATTGCAATGGCCTTCTAAATGGTTATGCTTATACCCATAGATAAGTGTAGCTCTCACCGCTCATCAAGGGTGCTTCATTTTTCAGCCAACACATGCTTTTATAGAAATTCACAACTAGTCAAAATGCAATAACTAACTTACATTATTTGCCTGAGCCAAAACCATGCTACAACCTCTACACTTGAGGCTCAAGTAATGTTGCCAAAAAAAAAAAAAAAAAATAGGGCAGAAACAATATGACACCACAAGGACAGCAAAGGCTGTTGTATTATAATGTCTCTGGATGAGAAAGGCCAGTTTCTACCATGAACATTTTTCAATATGGTTGCTTGATTAAAGAGCTGAAAAGACCAGATAAGTCATATGCCAAGATACAAGATGGAAAATTTTTGTAAGGCATCATATCTACATTAAAAGCATCTTCAATCAATGGCTACTTATGGAAGAAGACACAGCTTTGTTAGCTGAGATACCTCAAGTTAGACTAGCCCATGTCTGAAAAAAAAATTTATTGGATATTTCAAATGTTATCCCCTATCCCCCCACTCCAATCTCCCTCCCACTCTACTTCCTTCCATGGAGGTGCTCCCTCTTTCAACCAACCTCGTCCACCTCAGCTCCCAGGCATTCCCGTAAACTGGGAAAATGAACCAAAGGCCTCTTTGGACCAAAGGACTCTTCTCCCATTGATGTCAGACAATGCTATTCTCTGCTACATATGCAACTGAAGCCATCATCTTTCCATGTGTGCTCATTGGTTGGTGTTTTAGTCTCTAGGAGTTCTGGAGGTTTTGGTTGGTTGATAATGTTGTTCTTGCCATGGGGTTGCAAACCCGTTTTGCTCCTTCAATCCTTTCTCTAGATTTCTCCAGGTTTCACAAAAGCAAGCAAAACGAACATCAATGAATTACTCTAAGGGTAGTCTGCTATTCTCATAGGTCAGTGCCTAGCCCAGTCATCATCAGAGAGGATTCCTCTGGCTGCTGTTAGATGCAGAGGCCACAGCCAGTATTAAGTGATACTCTCCAAGAACCCTGCAGAACAGGGGAGGAACCAGGGGGTTCTAGAACACTAGGATGGCATGGCCCTTCATATTGACTAATCAGGGTTTATAGGGCCTCAGAGACTGGAGCAGCAACAATGGAGCCTATATGGCTATCTGCTAGGCCTTCTGCATACATCTTGTGCTTCTTTAGCTTGGGTTTTTGTTGGACTCCTAACAGTGGGAATGGAGACGTTTCTGACTCTTTGGCTTGCTTGGGGGACCTTTTCCTTCCTACTGGGTTGCATTCTTCAGCCCTGATAAGAAGGTTTATTATGCCTGTGTTATTGGATCTTGTTCTGCTGTGTTTCGTTGATATCTCTTGGAAACCTGCTTATTTTTGGAAGGGAAAGAGAGGAATAGAGGATCTGGGAATATGGGAGCCACACTGTCCAGTGATACTGCCTCCTTTGATTACTTGGCATGGCTAAGTGGGAACCCTGTTAGATCCCAAATTAGGTCAGCAGGCCCTAGAGAAGCCATAGAGAAAAGCATGTTGTGTTAAGGGGCAGGACTTGGAGAAGCTTTTTGGCATCCAAACTCAAGTCTCTTCTGGGTACCTGAGAGCCTACTAAAGGGGATCTATTGGGCACTGAGAAGATGGTGCTAGCATATGTCATATCAATGTTGACAAAGGAAGAGCTTTTTAAGATTTTTGTCTTCATTTGTGGAGTTTGGTGTATAGAGTGTGAGTCATTTTACTAGAGGTTCTTATTATTCCCACTGGTGTGGAGATGAATTGATCGTGAATATACTTGTGAGGACTATCATTGGCTGTCAGTTCTAGGCTTTCTTGTGAGGTGGTGCTATGGGCGGGGTTGGGGTAAGATAAGTGCATGGTCCATCAGATATATCATGGTTGGAAAGCAGACAAACAATTGAATCTATCAAAGTGTCAGAGCTCTCAAGTCAATTCTGCTATTGTTGAACAAGGCCACCTACAGATAACACATGATGGAAGACATGGCTGTGTTTCAAAAGCTCTACACAGAACATACAAGGGCTTTATCTCAAATCCCCTAATTTGATCTTTATTTAGTTGAACCTCAAAATATCAAGAGTCTAGGGTGGGAAAACCTTGATTTTACTCAGCATCCTGCATCCTGCTCGTCTTCTGGTGGATAGGGAGGAATCCTAAGGGAACGGGTTACAGAGGGTGATGCATGTATCATATACTTGTCATCTGCCTGGAGGGTCTGATCTAACAATGATTACTGCTTCCAGTGAGATCAGGATCTATGCTGGCAGGTTTGCTTGCTCAGACTCCAAACATGAGACAATGCCATGGTTCCCTGCCTCTGGAGACTTTACGTCTAGTTTTGCCTGTTATTCCTTTCTGCCAGTGTCTGCTGCTGAGCAGAGCAATTGTACCAGTGCATAGAAACCTCTCAAAATAATCTCCAGCATTTTTAAGACTCCCAGAGGTTGAACTCCCTACTGCCTTGAGTTACTGTGACAGAATCTTAGAGCTTGCCCTGGTTCTAAGATAAGCATCCCCAGATATCACCTGTGAGCTTTTGGCTTCAGATAGTAACATGACCCCTATATGAATATTACTATTAGGAGAGACAGTAAGTACAAATATTCCCTGGGCAGAAAATTAAAGAGAACCAGTCCCCAAGTGAATACTATCTTCTGTGTTAACCTTTCCACCACTTTAATCTCATCAGTGAAGATTCTCAGATCAGACAAAGGGGGCAGAAAGTGGTTTGATCTCTTTTTGAAGAAGAAATGAAAAAGAAAAAGGTTGAACGATTTTTCTAGTGTCACCAAGCAAGTCCTTCAGTGAGCCGGAATGAACATGTGCAAGTATGAAATTGTCAAACCTGCTCAGTCCTTCAACTATTTATATAAAATACCTAGTCTCTTCAGAACAAATTTACATTTTAGAAATGTAGCCAGCTCAATTTTTTAGGTATTGTATTTGTACCCCAAGACCTTGAGATGGGCTTGAAGATTATAAAATTCTAACCAGAATGAAACAAATTGAAATCCAGCTTCCCGGTGAACTTGCAAGCCTTTGGTAGCACATGATGATTGATAATTGTTCCTATGAGAGACTGACATGCCACATGTGGCAATACACATACACACACACACACACACACACACACACACACACACACACATAGAAAGAGAGAGAGAGAGAGAGAGAGAGAGAGAGAGAGAGAGAGAGAGGGAGAGAGAAGCAAAATTATTTTTGTAATTTGAGTGGTTTTATGTGAGCTTGATTCAGTTAACTGAGTTCACCAAGAATTGAGCACAAAGGCATTCAAAGCCTAAAAATATAGCTTTAAGGGAAGAAAGATGCCCAAGCATATGCCATGGCCACACTGACCTGGCACAGCCAGGAGAAAGGCACTCAAGCACAAGCCATGGGAACCACTGCAATGGAGGGATGTATAAAGTAAAGATGGCAAGATGGAGGACATGGTGGAGAGGTAGAAGTGAAATAAGTCAAGGGGTTTGTACACTGTGGAGAGAGGTGAACTGGAGATGTGAGGAAGAAGCAGATAATGTGCAGGTTCTGGGAAGGTCCTGGCCCAGGCTGCCAACAAGGACCATGTCCGGGTCCATTGTCCTGTTCTGAATCAATGATGTGGCATGAATTCCCCTTAAAAGCCAAATGGACAACCATGGTTTGAGCTGCCAATGGAGAACCTGTGGATATCTGATACCTGTGCTGTCCTAGAGTCGGGAATGTTGATCTGAGTGGGCTGTGGCCAGGGGGACATCTGGATTCATGCTAATTCCACATTACCTGGGTTCATGTTCCTACAGTAGTCTGGATTGGTGTCCTAAACCTCTGTTACCACCAAAATCCATGCAGATGTTCCTCTTCTAGGCTTCCACCCAAGCAAGACCTTGTTGATGTCCAGACACTATGCTGAGCTGGCCCCACCCTTTGCCTCCATCAGAAGAGCTGGCCATACCCCTTTGCCTGTGCAGCACACTAGTGCTGACTTCAGTGGCATGAATAAGGGATAGCTGGTCCTGCCCCTCGTCTATCTTGGGGTGGCTTTGGGAGAGGGAGAGATGCTTTCCCCATCTCCATTCTTGTTCCTTGCTTTACTACAAGTGGACGAGCTGTCTTTGGGGTAATGAGAGGGGGAGAGATATTTCTGTTGGTGGCTGAAGCACTCAGGAGAGTGGGTCCTATACCTTGTCTGAGCAGCTCAGTAGAGTTGGCACTGGTGGTAAAGGTATAGGTGAGTCAGAACAGAGGGTGTGAAGGAAGGAGAGCTGCCCCTGCCCCTGGTTGTGTTTGGCATTGGGAGACTTAACCAGCTAGGGAGAGCTGGAAAGCTGGCTCTGGTGGTGTGGGCACAGGAGAGCTAATAGGTTGATCAACTCAGCTACATCCCAGTACCAGACTTAGGGCTTGAAGTTGGTCTACCCCATCTATGATCTTCTGGAGTGTGTAAAACGGCTCCTGCAGATCCAAAGTGCAGGACAACAACAGGATAGTTGAGAAGAATCTCCATTAGGATCTAGTATTGATAGTGTAGCAGAAGCCAGAGGTCTCAAACCAGACCAAGACTCACTGCCATGAACATCTCCAAGAAAGAACATGTGGACAAAAGGGTATACTGTGTGACACACCAGGGCACAGTATATCTTCCATGACAGGAGTTTTATTTTATTTTATTTTATTTTATTTTGGGGGGCGAAGTTAGGAAGGGTGGAGAATGTATACGAAGAAACAGAAAAATGCGTGGGATTGAGATGCATGATATGAAATCCACATAGAGTCATTAAAAAGGTGAAAAATAAAGCTGCAGAAGGCAATCTAGTCATTTACATGATCAAGTAATTCTAATAGAACCAGGAATAGAAATAATTAAAATATAAGATTAATGTTATTAATACAGAAAATCACATGTAACACATTTTTTAAAAAACTTAAATTACTTATGGAATTACCCAAAATTTATTCATTGAAGTCATGCCTGATCCCTGTGTTATGTTATTATAAGGTATTGGGAAGAAAATTGGTCAAGAAGGTGAGCAATTCCATATAGAATCAGTGTCCTAAGTCAGAGAGCTAAGTAACGCTCTTTCTTCCTTGTCAGGATACACCGAGAATGGCCAATCTACCCTTCACAAAAACCCCTCACCAGAACCAATACCTGTTAAGATTTGGGACTGCAGTTTCTAAGACTATGAGAAATAAATTCAAATAAAACAAATTTTTCTATTTATCAGATACATTAGCTATAATATCTTCTTAAAGTAAACTGGTAGACTGAATTAATTTAGAAAATTTATAAGAAATAAAAATAAAGTACAGTAAGTACAGTTTATAGAAAATCATAATGAAAGTGTCCAAATTATAGATCCAAGGGGAAGAGCTACAACTCTTCCCCTTCGGAGGAGTAACAGAGTTAAACAAAGCCCTAATGACTTCTCCTTATGCTCACGGATTAGTACATTTCTTGAAAATTATGAAGGATGCTTCTTTTTCCAGTGGATGATGACTGATTGCTGAGCCCTAAATGAGATATCTGTCTCATAGCTCTTTCTTCCTGGGGTTAACTGATCACTGTAGAAGAGGGATGGGAAAGTGACACATTCAGAGGACATGGATTGTGGCAATAAAGTCATGTTTTCCAGGTACAAAGGGCAGTTACAATCAGAACTCAGCAGTTATAAAAACATGCACAGTATCAGTGTTAGCTCAAACAACACAAAATCCCAGCATGGGAAGGAGAGGCATGCATTAAGTCCCACCATTAGCTAAGGAGCTATGGGCAAATAGTCGGTATCAGAAGAGGATAAAGTCAGTTTTCTTTAAATGTGTGGCCCTGGGTCAGATGAACATGCACCAGTGTATGGACAACTGCCTAAGAGTATACAGCCAGCACTAGTTGGATTGAAGACATTTATTTGTTTGTTGTTTTAAATGTGGACACAAATTTGGTTGCATATGGAATATAACAGGATGTAGGAGAAGTTATGAGAGGGACGTAAATAAGATAAAAATATAATTCTCAAAAAAAAAATACGTTAAACAATAAAAATATTTCAAATTAAAATTGGAATTTACTTTATTAGGATAAATTGAAAATATTTGAAACAATAATGATTAAAAAATCACAATGACATAACACTACACTTATATGATTATGACCAAGTAAGAAACAGTGATGCCCTCACTTGATAGTAAAGTCTTCCCACTGCTATTACTAGGCCACACTAGGTAAAAGGATATATATGTCTTTAATTTGCTTATATCAAAATTATATCAAGTTGCAAAAGTTTTACCACAAGAAGATGTAATGACACCTGCATTTGTCTGCATGGTGGAAATATCCCCAGTTTCACCTGTAGGTAAATTTTGTCATTAACTGTGCCTTGAATATCTCATGTCTGACTTGGCAATTCTACTTAAAAAAGATTTACATTAAGGAGTTATTGAATAATTTAGTAATATTAAGTAATCTCTGCAAAGAGGTTCAGTGCTGCATCTTTTTCAAGATCCTTAAATAGATACAAAATATCTGGTTAAATATTTAAAGAATACATAGTATGAACGTTTTATTAACCTTAACACAGAAATGAAACTGGGGGTTTTGTAAGGTAGTAAGGTAGAAGAAGAAATCAAATCTATGGTTAGACATATAGGCTTTAGAACAGAAGTATGGTTGGTCACATTGGCTGTAGATGGAAGAGGGAAGAGGAGTGGTTAGATATATAGATGTCAGTCCATGGAATTAAGACCTAACCTATATGATGTGCAGGTTTGGGCAAGAGTTTGGCATATGTGCATAGCAATCATCTCATTATAAAATAGTTAACCAGTAGTGGGAATAAAAGGACCTCAAATTAAAATCTGTACACAAACTGGCACAAATTATATTTTACAGACTTTTATCTATTTTTTAAAACTTCTTACAAGACACATGCTTTACTTTAAAACTAAAAAGTCTGACAAGTAAACAATGTTGTGGACCAGATGTGAGCTGTACAATATTGAAACAGGTAAATGTCAGTGGTAACAATTCAGGATGGACCTTGATTTCTCTGTATTGTTTCCCAAATGGTTTGCCATATGGGTCTGGGGGGGGGGGCTTATGAAGGAAGGTTTTATTAATCAGGGAGTAGACATTCTTTTCAGTCAAGTCTGTGTATCTTCCAGCTTCCTTGAATCTGCAGGGGTGCAGTCTGATTTCTTCCCCTGCCTCACTTCCTCCAGCATACTTACCTCGCCCTGTGGCCCAGAGCCGCTCTTTTTCTCTCAGTAGCTGCTTTCCCATGCTTTTCTTGGTGTTCACTTTAGCACCATTTAACCTTCCTTCATGAAAACATACTTTCAGTCAGTCCTGCGATGTGCCGATTTCTCTTTGTAGAACATCCTTCTACATGAGAGTCGTCCGGGATGGTTTAGCATTTTATGGTGATGCTCTAAGCATGTTCTTATGGTACCATCTTTTGTAGACGTCTGAGAGTGGGCACTTGTAGTTTTCAAATCAAGGCTCTGTGGCTGAGGCTGCTCTCACCTTATGTTGTATTAGTGAGGCAGGGTAACTGTGGAAGAAAAGGTGAACCATGCTTGTAAGATCTGAATTGGTTTGGTCTTCAGAGCCTAGAAAGAGGTGTGCCTAATTATAAACTCAGCTATTTGGGATGGTTGCCTATAACCTACAGAAAATTGCAATTCTCCTTTTAGAACAATTGTATGGCACACACAGACATTAGGAGGGACATCCTAAGATCTGACCTGAAACATGCCCATTCAAATCAGGGAAATCAAGTTGTTCAAGTATATAGCTGCACAGTATGAATATCTGGGGGCTAGACTAGCAGGTCTGACAGAAGGATGTGGGTGACAAACAGAATTCCCTCACCAAGCAATGTTTCCAGCAATGAAGCCTCTAGTTTAAAGGAATTTTAAACAACCACAATATATAAGCAAATGAAAGTAGCATTTTGCCTAGATAAACATGTTTTCTTATTTTAAATCTACAATGATGCAATCACTGTCAAAGGAATGTCTCTTTAGAAAATAATTAAAGAGTCCAAATTATAGATTCTATTATACTCTAATAGCCACTCTGCTTGCTGGTTTCATGATTTGTTGTTTTGAGCTACACAAATCATGAAAATTTTGATCCCTTGCATTTAATGATCTTTAATGGCTGCAAAACTGTGGGTTCTGTTGCTTTGCTGTTAAAAAGCCTGTCTTGTAATCGAGGTATTTTTCAATCAAACTTGGAGGACTGAGAGAGTAATCAAATATTCCAATTTCCATGCTCTCTGAATTGGGATATTCTAGCCACAACTGACATCCCAGTATCTGCAGCTTTTGAAAAAAGCATTTGAAAAGATCGGGAACATTGTGATAATGACAAAGATTCCACCAACCAGATCTCTGTGTTCTTGGTTCATTCACCATAAGAGTACAGACCTAACATACAGGTTTCTCAACCCTCAGAAAACAGATGCTGGGGACCTGGAGAAATTATCAATTAGTTGGTCAAATTATTTACATTTCCCTCAAGGTTCAGGAAAAGCATTGTGCCATTAGTCTCTGTACCAAATTTATATCACTGCTGATGTATATTTCCTGACTTTGAAAAATATTTTTAATTTATTGTTTTTAAAAACACTTTGTGCATAATATATCACTTGTTTTTAGTTCAAAATTGTTTGATGGTCTATACATATGAAATATACATATTTATTTTTATACTTGTTTATTTATTATTTATGTGTGAGTATGTAAGTGTGCGTGTGATGGGTGTTGTGTGTGATGGGTGGATTGTATGTACCATGGCAGATGTACAGCCACAGAGTAGAACTTTGTAGACTCAGTTTCCTTTACCCAATCTATACGGATTTATATGTGTGTTCTTTCTATGCATAAGAACATGAGTAAAACAGTGGCACATTCATTTTGCTGTAATTGGCTATTTATAATTTTCCACATTCTCAGATGAGTACTCAGTCAGATCCCACTCACATGCCCACCATTAGATTACAAGGTCTTCAGTTTTTCTCCTCCTGAATAGCCCCCAATTATGTTACACCTTTCTCTCTCACAATTGATGAGAGCCTTTCATAGTTCATTCGTATTTTCACTCTCACTTCATAAGTTTTATGAGAGATAACCTTTTCTTCTTATTCTTTATTTATTATTCTGTACATGGAAATTATGCACTTAAACTATTTTGTTTCACTGTTTTGTATCACAATGTTTTTATTACAGGTTTTCAATAAGTTAGTTTTCTATATCCCTTTTTTTACATATTCTTAGAGACAAAATAGTATCAATTACCCATATTTCTTAAAATACCACTAAGGAAATTTCATTTTAGAAATAAAAAAAAAACATGACTTAATATATGTCATAAAGAAGACATGTGGATATAAGGACATGTCATGGTATACCTTCACTATCTCAATAAAAGTAAAAGGATAAAAATTGGGAGTGCTAGATTTGAATCTTAGAACAAATATAGAACTGGATAAATAGAACTGACTCCAGAAAACTCAAATCTGCATTGTACACCTGCATGATACACACACACCACTAATCACATGCGATGCCCATCACACACACACACACACACACACACACAAATAAACAATAAACAATTAAGGAAGGAAGTAAATAAACAAATACATTTGTTAAAAGACCTCAAATTTAGAAACTATCACTATTATTATCAAGTGTGGAGGCTGAGCATTTGACAAACTTCCTTGGTATTAATTAACCAGAGTATATGTCAGTGTAGTAAATTGGAACATCACCCATCTTTCATGTCTCTCTTGGAAACACACTCAGAAAGGATGAGAGCAAGGCTTTGAACGTAGTGACAATATAAAGGTTTACAACTCCGATTGACAGCAGCTCCATGAAATCAGAGGTATTATTTCTTGGGAAATTATAAAACTGTAATTTATTTGTACATAAACATAGAGTTAATAATAAAAGTGACTTCCTGATAGTTGTTTATATAATACATCATGAACAGTAAAAGGAGCCAGGCATAGAAAAACACATTCTATAGGATTTCTCTTTCATATAATTTAAGAACAGTTAGAGTGATGGCTACTGTCAAGTCTGGCAGCATAAAAATCAAAACAAACAAACACACCTGGTGGCTTCCTTGAGGTTGTGATAAAATGTTTATTTCTTTCTGGGTGCAGTTACCAGGTTGTACATACATGTAAAAGATGCACGGGTATGTAAAATGAACCCATGTCACCATACTATTCTTCATTGGACACATTAGTGAAAACATACACCTCTCCTGTATTTAAGTGCAGGAAGAACATTTATAAGGGAAAGGAAATTGAAATCTTCATTATTATGTTCAATAAGGATGGCTTGTATTTTGAAAGGAGTCTCTACTAGAGATTGAAAATAGACTCTTGCCATCCAAAGGAACAAAAACAAGGCATTGAAAAAGCAATGGAAAATATAAGGAACGGTGAGCAGCTAAAATCAATACTTCTGTTATTTTCCTTCGGCGAGGGCAAGCTAAATTGTCCTAAGAAAAGTACAGATGATGGAATTCACTTACAAAATGCAGTCTTATTGTTTACAGTCTATAAAAGAACAGGGCAGAAATACTGCTAGCCACCATAGGCAAAAACATATCAAGAGGAAGAAGAAGCACAGAGACTATGCACAGTGAAGAGGGAATCATTTAAAGAGCCATTCAACTCCACACTTCTGTTTACTCGGCAAAATGGAAACGTTGAATATACATGTACACAGATCTGCATGTGTCGTATACACAATTCAGATGTGTTTTCTCAATGCTGCTGCCTTTCAATTTCTATATACTAACTTGCATCCTTTTTTTTGTTTTGCTAACTTACTTTTTAAGCTTATGAGTGGTTTTCCTGCACGTATGTCTGTGCACCATGTGCATGCTTGATTCTCAGAAAGTCAAGAACCAGGCTTTGGATTTGCTGGAACTTGAGTGGGTACTTCAACCAAATCCAGGTCCTAGGGAACAACAGCCAGTCTTCTTAAACCTGAGCCATCTCTCCAGACCTCCAAATGCAGAAAGGAATATATGGTTGTTTTGCAAAAATTCTAAAGGTGTGCCACAATTCCAGCAGCAACTGCAGTACAAGGAGAAGCATTGCTTCTTTAAATAAATGGGAAAAGCATAGGAAATCTTCTCATACCTCCTGGCCTCACTGTGTTCCTCTGTCTTGTTAGAAGGGTGAGGGGAAATAGCTATGAAGATGATGTGTCCCCTGCCTAGTTTATTTCGCTCCTCTGCAGAATGAAGAGTTGGTATCTGTTTCTGAAAGTTTGGACTTCTGTGCAATCCAAAACTAATTGATTGTATTTCTACTTTGCTATGCAAACATCTCCCAATTGCACCTTCAAATTTTCATTTCCAATATCCTGCATTTAATCCAGAATCGATTCATGGCTTATGATTTCATATCACACAAACACCAACAGTATTAAAATTTAGCAGACCAGAACCTTGCTAAATAGATAGCAAGTACAACATTTTGCAGGAAATATTTCTCTTGTGATGGAGTGTGGTACACACTCTCTCGCTGTTGTACTCATCCAGCTGATCACAGTGGAAAGGGCACCGAGGCAGCAGGCTAGCTAGGGCTTCATTTCAGTTAATGGAACATGCTTTCCTTGTTCTGTAGGCTTGAACTGACTTGTAAATTTTGAGGGAAACAAACGGGAGCACAGTCCTCAAGTGAAAAAGGTCAGAGCAGAGCAGCACCTTTTATAACCACAAAACGTTGCCACAAACCCCAGGTACCTGGAGAGGCTCTGCCAACTCAGGAGATGCTTTAATTACATGGGGGCAGCAGGAAATCTTTCATTTATCAGGAAAACAAAACACAAAGTGACACTTGTAACCCTTTGTGCACTCAATGTTTCTATTTATGGGATTTTTTTCCTCTGAACATTTATAAGCATGTTTAAAATATTGAAGGAAAATTCGATAGAGAATATTAGAGACAGAAATACTCCAAGGATGAAAGAATATAGAGAAACTTAATATAGAACTAAGGGAATATTTTTTAAGTTTGACTCTCTGAACCCATGTTTAATTGGAACAATGGTTATTAATACTGTTTTTATATTAATCACTCAGGACCATATAAAACTTAGAAGCTAAGTTGACTTACTCCTAGACAGGAAACACACAATCCAGACTTTTATTAGATAGTGAGTCCTCATCCTATTTATTGGAACTCAGAAAGAAGAACATCTAGGCAAATATCATACACTGATGGAAAAGGGTGAGTCACATTTGGTATCATAGACAAAATTATTTTAGCAGTGGTCACAGCAAGAGGATAACGCTGTTTAAGGCAGTATCTTAAAGGAGGTATTTTCTCATAGGCATTTCCCATGCTGTGTTTTCGGACTATAGATTTTTTTTATCAATATTTCACATTTTCGAATAGGATCATTCATTTCTATGTAGATAGTATTTTGGCAGTGCTGTTTGAGGGCAAATGTCCCCAAACAGAAGATGGAAAGTTGATGAGGAGAATACAGTTTATCAAACTATAATATGAAACTGAAAGCACATGTTGAAATTTGATTTTTTACATGTGTATACGCCTACAAATTGTCAGTCATATCAAGGTAATAAACATAACTATCACATCAAAAAGCATCACTGTGTCTTTTGGCAATTCCACTTTTACCCTCATCTTTTGGGATGACTTTGTAGCCTTAAGTCTTGACGTTTCCCTCTTTTAATTGTAGTACCTTTATTAATATTTCATAAGATTTGCTCAATTTAATATTGAATATGAATAGGGACAGCATACAGATGTGATTTTTTCTTTTACTTTTACTGAATATTATCATTATTTACATTTCAAATGTATCTCTTTTCCTGGTTGCTCCTTCGAAAACCCCTTATCCCATTCCCCTTTCCCTACTTTCATGAGGGTACAACCCCAAACAACCACCCACTCCCTCCCACTTTACCACTATGGCATTCTCCTACAGTGGGGCATCTAGCCTTCACAGGACCAAGGGTCTTTCTTCCCATTGATGTCCAAAATGGCCAACCTCTGCCACATATGTGACTGGAGCCATGAGTCATTCCATGTGTGCTCTTTGGTTGGTGGTTTAGTCCCTGGGAGCTCTATTGCTGTTCATCCTAGCGGATTGCAAATACTTCAGCTCCTTCAGTCCTTTCTCTAACTCTTCCACTGGGAACCCAATTCTCAGTTCACTGGTTGCCTGCAAGCATCTGCCTCTGAATTTGTCAGACTCAGGAAGTCTCTGAAGAGACAGCTATATCAGGCCCTTGTCAGGAAGCAATTCTTGGTATTGTCAATAGAGTCTGAGTCTGGAATCTTGAGTTTGGGATGGCTCCCTAGGTTGGTCAGTCTCTGGATGGTCTTTCCCTCAGTCTCTGCTCTACACCTTGTATTTCCTTTGCTGAGTGTTTTGTTCCCCCTTGGTCTTTCTTCTTATGGAGCTTCATATGGTCTATAAACTGTGTGTTGAGTATTATAAGCTTTTGGGCTGATATCCACTTATCAGTGAGTGTGTACCATGTGTGTTCTTTTGTGACTCGATTACCTCATTCAGGGTGATATTTCTAGTTCCATCTAAGAATTTCATATAGTTATTGTTTTTAATAGAGTATTACTCAATTGTTTAAATGTATCATATCCTCTGTATCCATTCCTCTGTTGAAGGACATCTGGGTTGTTTGAAGCTTCTGGATATTATAAATAAGGCTGCTATGAACATAGTGGAGCACGTGTACTTGTTATATGTTGAAACATCTTTCGGGTATATGCCCAGGAGTAGAACAGCTGAGTCCTCAGTAAATACTATGTCTAGTTTTTTTTTTTTTTTTAGGGACTTTGAGACTGATTTCCAGAGTGGTTGTACCAGAGTTGTTGAACAATGAAGGAGTGTTCATCTTTCTCCAGATCTTCACCAGCATCTGTTGTCACCTGCGTTTTTTATTTTAGCCATTCTGACTGGCACGAGGGGGAATATCAGGGTGGTTTTGATTTACTTTTCCCTGATGACTAAAGATCTTGAACATTTCTTTAGGTGCATCTTGGCCATTCAATATTGAGAATTCTTTGTTTAGCTCTGTACCCATTTTTAATAGGGTTATTTGATTCTCTGGAGTCTAACTTCTTTGTAAATAATTCTTGAGTTTTTTATATATAGTGCATAGATATTAGCCCTCTATCAGATGTAAGATTGGTAACTACCTTTTCCCAGTCTTTTGGTTGCTGTTTTGACAGTGTTCTTTGCCTTATAGAAGCTTTGCAATTTATGATATCCCATTTGTCAATAGTTGATCTTAGAACATAAGCCATTGGTGTTCTGTTCAGGAAATATTGCCCTGTTCTCATGTGTTTGGGATCTTCCCCACTTTCTCTTCTATTACTTTCAGTATACATGGTTTTATGTGGACATCCTTGATCCACTTGGACTTTTGCTTCATATAAAGTTATAAGAATGGTAGACCGATTTGCATTCTTCTATATACTGACTGAGGTTGAACCAGCATCATTTGTTGAAAATGTTATCTTTTTACTGGATGGTTATAGGTCCTTTGTCAAAGATCAAGTGATCATAGGTGTGTGGGTTCATTTCTGGGTCTTAAATTCTATTACATTGATCTACCTGTCTGTCTCTGTACCAATACAGTACAGTTTTTATCATGATTGCTTGAGGTCAGAAATGCTGATTCCCCTAGGAGTTCTTTTATTATTAAATATATTTTTACTATCCTGTGTTTATTGTTATTCCAAATGAATTTCCAAATTTATCTTTCTAACACTATGAAGAGTTAAGGTAGAGTTTTGTTGGGGATTGTATTGAATCTGTGCATTGCTTTCAGCAAGATCGCCATTTTTACTATTATTAATCCTGCCAATCCATGAGCTTGGAAGATCTTTCCATCTTCTGATATTTTCTTCAATTTTTTTCAGAGACTTGAGGCTCCTGTCATACAGATCTTTTACTTGCTTTTAAATCTAAAATGCATGTGCATTTAGACTTTAGCTATAAAGTGTGAGGTTAGTGGTAGGGTACTTGCAGATGTACACTATTCAGTTAAAATACTTTCCTTGTAATCCCATTTCATAGAAAATACTTATAAGAAATAGCTTTTAGATATCTGTAAGTGGCTACATGTATTTTCCTAACTTTCAGATATGGAAACATGCACTGACTTTTCCACTGTTCAATTAATATGAGATTCATTACAGTGATTTCTTTTGTAGATCTTGGTGGTCCCATAGTCTGTTTAACTTTTCATGCTATGTCTTCTAGTGCTGGCACCTCTTTTATTCTTATTGATTTAGAGTAACTTTTTGTGATTTTATTGTAATATACTTGTGTACTAATTATTTGAGTTTGGAATACTTATGTATTTTAACTATATTGTTTGAATATTTTAATCTGGTCTCTCTTTGTCTATTCTCGGTACTTTGCTCAAGTATAAATGAGATATTGTATCTGCTGTTATTAATTTTCTTCTCCATTTTTTCTATTCCATTTTTTTCCTGTGGCTCCATATGCAGATTTAGTTACTCGTTTCTTGTACACAAAGTGATCTCCAACTCTGTCTGGTGTGATTTTCCTTTCACAGATTATGTTTCCATCTCTAGAAGTTTTCCTTTACCCCTGCCAAACACTCAGCAAATATGAAACATCTTGCTCCATTCTCAAGATCTCTGTATATTTAGCTCTTTATCCTGGGCAGGACTAACTCTACTGCAATCCCAAGACTCTAATTTTTTACTGCTTAAGTCTGGCAATCAACTGTTTTTCTTGTTAGTTCTCTGTCTATGCACACTGGACTAGACACGCTTCAGGCAGGTGGGTGGATCGTGGGTCTGCTGCAGACTTTTATGCCTTCAGAATCATGGTCCCTCACTGCCCAGTACTCGGTCTCTTGAATTATATTTTCTATGATTTGTCATTTAAATGTTTTCAGATGAAGTATTTGCATTCCTTTCCTTGTCATATCTTACTTAGCCACAGTGAACTCTAAATCATGTCTTCTATTGTCATTGGACAGGAAAATTTCAAAAATGCTTTTCTAGTATTCAAAGTCATGTTCTTGAGAAACTTGTCATTGGAGTCACTGATGATAAATTAAAACATCACAATTGAGGAGAGATTTTTAAAACAAAATATGTAGATATAGATAGATATAGATATAGATGATATAGATATAGATATAGATATAGATATAGATATAGATTAGATATAGATAGATATAGATATAGATATAGATATATAATATAGATATAGATATATGATATAGATATATGATATAGATAGGTATAGATGATGATATAGATATAGATATAAATATAGATATAGATATAGATATGGATATAGATATGGATATAGATAATGTAGATGTGGATATGGATATGAATATAGATATAGATCCATATACTTGGTAGTAGAGATAAAACAGTTTTTCATAATTTGTTACTTCAATTCTACCTTATTCCCTTAAGTTGGAATCTGTTTTTCCACTCCATAAATGAAGGTATGTTTCTCTTTTGTTCTGACCAAAGGACGTTTGTAAACTTGATGCTGAGGCCAGTTTTACAACTACTTTGCAAGAAGCCTTGGCAGTTCTGCCATTTCTGCAAAACCCACAGTAGGGAGAGTGAAAAGGCACTTAGAAGCTGGTTCTGCTGAACAGCATTGATTTCTCACCTGGATCCAGGAGGAAAGCCTGGCATTCTGCCTGCATGCTGTGCCTGTCAGCGTCTTTCACTTAAAGTGAAGGCATGCGGATAAATTACAAGGTAGAACTTTTCTTCTTGAGTCACATTACATTCCAGGAAGAACTGATCCTCACAGTACAGATTATCCACCATATTCAATGAAGACACTTTTTTATGGAGAGGTTCTATAACCTCAGCAATTAATAGATGAACAATTAACACTTTTCCCCCTTTTTATTGGTTATTTTATTTATTTACATTTCAAATGTTGTTCCCCTTTCCAGATTCCCCTCCACAAATCCTTATCCTCTTTCTCTCCTCCTGCCTCTATGAGGGTACACCCCCATCTGTGCATCCACTCCTGCCTCAGTGCCCTAGCATTCCCTTACCCTGGGTCATCAATCCTCCACAGAACACAGGACCAAGGGTCTCCCCTCCCAGTGATGCCAGATAAGGTAGTCTTCTGCTACACATCCAGCTAGGGCCATGGGTCCCCCCATGTGTTCTCTTTGGTTAGTGATTTAGTCCCTGGGTGCTTTTGATGAGTCCAGTTGGTTGAAATTGTGGTTCGTCATATGAGGTTGCAAACCCTTTCAGCTCCTACAGTCATTGCCTTAACTTCATTGGGAACCCTATGCTCAGTCCATTATTTGGCTGTGTACAACTGCCTCTGTATTGGTCAGGCTCTGGCAGAGCCCCTCAGGAGACATCCATATCAGTTCCTGTCATCAAGCTCTTCTTGGCATCAGCAATAGTGTTTGAGTTTGGTGTCTGCAGATAGGGTGGATCTCTAGGTGGGGCAGTCTCTAGATGGCCTTTCCTTCAGTCTCTACTCTTTGTCCCTGCGTTTCCCTTTAACAGAAAAAATTCTGGATTAATACTTTTGAGGTGGGTGGGTAGCCATATCCCTCAGGTGGGAGCTGTGCCTATTCATTGGATATGCTCACCCAGTTCTTTCTTTTGTTGTTTATTTTGGCTAAAATCCTTCTGTTGGATCCTGGAAACCTCTTGGGTCTCTGGCATCTGGGACTTTCTAGTGGTTACCGACAGTAGTTCTTCCTCCCCCACTGCTACACACATCCTTTCAAACTCCTGACCCTCTGTACTTCTCCCCCATATCATCCCATATCTGAACAGGCTCCCTTGTTCCCTGTCTTCTTTTCTCCCTCCATGATCCCTTTCTCCTGCTACTTCCCAAGATTATTTTCTTCTCCCTTTCAGAGTAGGACTATAGAATCCACACTTTGGTTTGGTCTTCTTTCTTTTTGGGTTTCATATGATCTTTGAGTTGAATTATGGGTATTCTAAGCTGCTTTTTGTCTAATTTCCTCTTATCAGTGAGTGTTCACTATATGTGTTTCTTTGAAACTGGGTTAACTCACTCAGAATGGTATTTTCTAGTTCTATTCATTTGCCTGTGAATTTCATGAAATCCTTGTTTTTAATACTGAGTATTACTCCATTATGTAAATGTATCACAGTTTCTGTATTCATTCCTCTATTGAGGGACATCTGGGTTGTTTTTAGCTTCTAGCTATTATAAATAAGGTTGCTAGGAACATAGTAAAAAATATTTCCTTCTTATATGTTAGAGCATCTTTTGGGTATATGTTCAGGAATGGTATAGGTGAGTTCTCTGGTAGTACTATTTTCAATTTTCTGAGAAACTGCCAGACTGATTAACACAGTGGTTGTACCAGCTTGCAATCCACCAGAAATGGAGGAGTGTTCCTTTCTCCACCTACTTTTCAGCATCTGCTGTAACCTGAGGTTTTGATCTTAGCCATTCTGATTAGTGTGAGGTAGAATCTCAGGGTCTTTTTGATATGCATTTCTCTAATGACTAAGAATGATGAACATTTCTTTAGGTACATCATAGCCATTCTAGATTCCTCAGTTGACAATTCTGTTTAGCTATGTGCCCGTTTTTAGTAGGCTTATTTGGTTCTCTGGAGTCTAACTTCTTGAATTCTTTCTATATTTTAGATGTTTTCCCTCTATCAGATGTTAAAGATGTTTTCCCAATCTGCAGGCTGCAGTTTTGTTCTATTGACAGTGTCCTTTGCCTTACAGAAGCTTTTCAGTTTTATGAGGCTCCATTTGACAATTGTTGATATTAGAGCCCAAGGGACCACCATAAAGGAGAAATTGAAAGAATAACTTTTCCAGTGATAGTACATCTCTCCCAGGGTGCCTTGAGTGTAAATAGCCACTTGCCTTCAGTTTAAATCTAAACCTCACATTATTACTTTATTGGTGATTGAATTGCAGGTCATTGGACCACTTTACCTTTTATCCAACATGTATCACAATGACTTAATCTTCTCTACTACTTTTTCTTGTTACTTTTTCTTTTTTTTCCTCATCTATCTGTCTATGTATTTATTCATTCACTTTACATCCTGATCAGAAATCCAAATCTCCCAGACCCCCTTCCACAGACCCTTCTCCATTTCTCTCCCTTCTCTTCCAAGTATGGAGAGCACTCCTCTCTTGGTACCAACCACGGGTCCCCCAACAATTAGAGTAAAGGCTGTCCCTGACTTTGTTTAATCTCTGTGGGTCCTGATCCCCTAACTGGGCTGCCTTGACTGGCCTCAGTGGGAAAGTATGTGCCTAGTACATTTCTTTATAATTGGTACATTGCAGATGAGAATCCAAGTCTAACTTGCAGCTACTGGGATTTTGTCTCATAATCCTTACTAGTGAGAAGAATTCTGGACTAGCTGAATGGTAATTAGTGTAGTGTCCTACACTGAGGACTATCAAGGGCAATGAGTCCCGCACTACACTGTAATTGACTATAGATGCATGGGAAAACCCAGTCAAGGTCAGCTGGCCTGCTGAATGAACAGAAAATGCCTATCAAATCTTAAGCTTATTGCTGTTATCTCAAACCACTGTGTTTTGTGGTGACTAGCTATCATCAGTAACCAATGATATGATGTATGTGCAAACAGAGAGAAGTGGTGAGACTACAGCATGTCCTATCCATGGCTAGTTTACCAGTCTGAGTGATTAGTAATGCAGAAAAACAACTTATGGAAAAATTTCAGTCGTTAAGTTTCACCAGCTTGAGTAATAGCTTTTAATGAACAAAATGATATTAGTATGGTCATTTACGATACATATGTATATATTTAAGGAATGAGAAAGAAATCTGAACAGAGTTTACTATCATATATGCTATATTATAGATACAATATGTTTTGACATATGAGGTTCTTTAAAGTTTCAAATTTCCTCATATGTACAGCGTCCTCACTTCTTTATCAAGATGCACTATTTGAAAGCTGGCCTTCTAATTGCAGTTTCTTTCTGTTTAAAACTCACATTCATTTTTTTGCTATCAATGTTTTCTTACAAAAATATGTAGAATTCAATTTCCAGAAAATGCTCAATTTTTTTTTTCTGTTTTGTAGCTACTATATTTCAAGAGAAATTTTTGGAAAACTCTCAAAATAAGTTCCCCGCACTAGTATGACATGTAGATCTGGGAACCAGAATCCTGTCAACACAGACTCTGGACATAGAATGTTTTTCTGTGGTAAATAACCCTGGCAAGCAAGGATAGTGGGTCTTGTATATACTTGTAATCTAGCAAGTTTTATGCTAAAAGATTTGCCTATTAAGTGTTTCACTAGACAGATTATTTGAACGCGACATAAGAACATTTTAAGAAGACAATTGCCTAAACAATAGTTTGAAAAGTCAGAAAAGAAGGAATTATTCATACAGTTACTTGGGTTTTATAAAAACAAAAATTCATGAAGAATAATGTGATTGATTAAGAGAGGCATTAGAGAGCTTAAAATGTTACATATCTTGAAAAAAAAACCATTGAGATTCAAGACCGATGGAATGTTAATAATATGTATGATAGCCTCACAACCCATGTTTATTAAATTCATGAAAGTAGGGTGCATTGATTTGGAAAAGGAATTCAATGTCATTGTGTAAAGTTTGGAGAATAATATACTATAATCATACTTTTGGTTGTGAGTTTATTAAATAGAGAAAGCAAAGGAAAAGAGTAAGTTGTAAAAGACAGATAGATAGGCAGGTAGATGACAGAGAGATAAATACTGACATTTGCTAGATAGATAGATAGATAGATAGATAGATGGATGGATGGATGGATGGATGGATGGATGGATGGATGGATGGGTAGGTAGAATAAAGATGGATACTAATAGATATTGACAGAGACATAGATAGTTGGTAGATAGTTGATAGGCAGACAGATAGATGGATAGATAGCTAATAGATGATAGATGGATGAAGGCTAGATAGATAGAAAGATATGATATATAGATAGTATATGATAAGTAGGTGAATAGATCGGAAGAAGAAAAGAAAGAAAGATTCATAGATAGATACATATAGATAAGATACAAAAATATAGGGACAGAGAGATAGAGGAAAATAACATCAGATCACTCATTTAAAACCTCCAACAGAAACTTCCTAGTTTCCTGATGTAATTTGTCTGGGGACACTGAGGCTGTCAGCTAGTTCCTGGCTGATATCTTTTTCCCACTGTAGTGACTTATTCTTATGGAATAAATATTAATAAACTCTGTTTGAAAGGCTTGCGGTTGTTTTTAAGAATGTAATGTTCTTATTCCTGGACTGTCTCACTGCTTTCTCCTGCCTATCACAGAGTCTGGGGAACTAGCCCGTCCCCTGGCAAGGAGTCTTAGAGGACATGTATCCTGCTTGGGTCTAAAATGAAGTTCATGGGGAAAAACCCCACTTCTAGAGTCAGTTCCTCAGTGAGTTTTAATAGCATGTGACAATTTTTATTATTAACAATTTTATGAAATAAGGTACATGTCTTTACAATATATCTATCATGCTTATAGATTTAAGTGACAGTAACTTAAAAAAATAATGTTAATAAAAATTATACTTATGATTAGTAAAAAAGTAAAATGAAAATTCTTTAAAAATTTTTTAAATGGTAACACAGGTTAAATATCCTTGATATGAAAACCTAAATCGAAAAGTGTTCCAGAATCTAGAACATCCTAAGGACTGGCATAATTCAACATGAAATTATTTTTCTGAAATTGCTCTATACTTAAAATTGTTTAAAATACTACTTAAAATTATTTCTAGTCTCTATTAAATATACATGAAACAAAAATAAAATTTAATTTTAGGCTTGTCCCATAACCAAGATATCTCATTATGTACAAACAATATTTCAGCATTTGAAAAATTCTAAGATGTAAAACATGTTTGATCTCCATCATGTCAGATAGGCAGTGTTATGATAAGCCGTAGTGACAAGTTGAAGTATGATGAAAGTATGCTTTAAATGGCAAAGTACCAGCTCATTATCTTTGGCAATACTTAGGAAGATAGAACAGCTAAAATTATCAGTGAATTTCTTTTCATAAGGAATCATTGAGAATAAGTTGAGACTCAGGAAATATTGCTAATATCAGTTTGACATAATAGGAATACTAAGATCTTAAATAAATATCCTTTATTGATAGGATTAGGAAGGGTTGGGGCAAGGAACAGGAAATTAAGACCTCTAGGACTACTATAACATGACAACTATTTTTTTTTTTTTTAAAGGAGTTTATTGAAGCAGTCTCATCTGATTCATTTAATATTCTCTGACTGGCTTTATACTGTAGGTGTCATAGAGAATGGCTGGGGAGAATGTGTGGGAAGAAATATTTGAAATATTTGCTACCTGCTTCTTAAGGAAAACATGACTGACCTCTAGATTTTTTAACAAGAAGACTGAACATTGCCATCTCTGCTTTCCTGTTCCCACAGAAAATCCAAAATAAATACAATAAGCATGTACTCAGGTCGAAGGAGCAACTCACTGTTTCTTACAATAACTGTATTACAAACATGTTCTTAGGGTTTTTGTCTTTCTTATTTTTATTCTTTCCTAGTTCATAGTCTTGCGTGACATCTCATATTTCCAGTCGTTTTTGTAAATGCAAAGACAATTTGCAAAATATTTAAGTTTATTAAATTATGCGAGTTCAATCTAAGTCTGGTTGTTTGTGAATAACCACTGACCTGTAAGAGAAGAAAGAAAGACAAGCTTCCCACTCTCCTATAACTTGACCTTGACTTTCTCTGAGCAAACAAACATCAGTGAAGAGCTGCTCCCCAAGGGTTGTGGTTCTTACACATGGCTGAGGCAGCCGCTGAAGCCTCTTCCTCAACAGCACATTTGTTACTTTCTAAGAGGAAGCAAGACATTTACTTATTAATATTTCAAAACACTGACACCAGAACCTTTCCACACCAAGTCAGAATCTACCTAAATTTCTATTTATGAGAAAGAGCCAAATAGCATATTTTGAGACTATTGTACTCTGCTTAACTCTCAAAAAAATGGGGTTTATCTTAGGAGAAGAATGAGAATTTGAAACAACATAATACAGCCCCAGTTGCTTAAAGCTATAAACAATTATTCTCTCATTAATGTGGGGAATCGCCACAAACTTTTTCTAGCTTGTATATCACAGTTACTGTCTGTTATGAGAACACAGGATAAGTCCCTCCCCTCAAAATGCTGCTAATCATATCATCTCTCACGCTGTGGAAGTCACTCGTTGGCAAGCCTATTTATAGATGTGGCATAATCTTTGCATCTGGAAATTTGGATGTGGGCATTCACTTTGAAGAATCATTATTAAGCATAAAAATTAAGAATTTTAATAATGAGCATATGGTGAACCTGTCTTCTTTAAAAATCAAATATCTTTTAAAAATAGATTCTTTTCTCCTAGCCTGGGGCAGGGATACAAGTAAATTCACATTTTAGGTGGAGTAGTCATTGCACTGTTCCTGTTGAATTTATGTCTTGGTTGATCTCTCATGTTATCCTCAGGAAATTCTGGATAAAAGTTATAGCCTGACTGCTATGTATTGTCAGGAGTCAAATAGGGCCTGTGCTCATATTTAGATCAAAGATGTATAAGTGTTTCAGATATTTACAAGTTTTATCCATCAAATTCATGGCTGATATTTGAATATAAGTGTTTTTCTATGAAGAATTATTAACAATAGGAACATTGCTAAATTGAAAAAGGAGGAGACCAGGGCACAAGAACATGACATGGTTGAGTGCCTATGATACAGGGTTATGGAAAACACTGGCATATAGCCAGAGGCATTCTGAGGTAGAAATGGAGGCAGTAATTTCTGAATCAGCTCCACAAGCTGAAAGATTTAGTCACAGTCGTCCCTATGGCCTTATAGGCCATGAGTCTTGATCATAAAGTAGCATGAATAATACTTGCTATCTGGGGAGAGGTAATGATTTTCTACGCAAGGAAAATTTTACCTTTGGTTCACTTCAACAATAATGTGTTGAATACACAAAGCATCAGTGCTAGGGCTAGAAAATAGAAGTTTGTGATTTGAGGTAATAGAGCTTAATCTTTCATTTGCTTATGTGTTTTATATGCCACTTGAACAACTACCTGCATTCTGTTTTATTTGCAGGAGAAAAACACACTACAGTTTTATTATCAACAAGTACAGGCTTACTCTGTCCCTTAGTCTGGACCCACTGCAGACATGTCAAGTTCATAAATTAAATGTTAAAGGTTTAAGACACTGAAACAGAATGTAGCTGATGCTGCTTTGTAAATTTTTCAGAGGATGAAAATGAAACTTGAATGTAGAACTAACCCACAGGATAGTTTGGTAAGACTGAGCTTCTTCTCATTCCAGAATCTCAAAGACTAAATACAACAGGCAAGATATGAGCATAAATGGACTCAGTACATCAGACAGAGTGGCTCTTTACTCAAACATTGCCATGATGTTATTTATCAGATGTATGTGTTATGATTGAACAAATCATAATAAATACTGGAAATGGGATAGGTCAATATTTCCTGTTTGCAAACTATCACCAATAGGTAGGAAAAAGAATTATCCTAGCCATTGGACATTACTGATGTTGTCATGGAGGCTTGAGATGTATTGTATATTGTAGTCTCTGTTCTTGAGGTATTTATATTGAATGGTGTTTTTAGTGTGTCATGGCATATAAGCATCCAAGCAATCTTATTTTCGTCTATAGAGCATTATAATGCGGGGAGGGGCAAATGCTCTGGATGTAGAGACCATCCTTGGTAGAGTTCATACCAACATCATATGGTGTTCCAGTCGACAGTAATTCTGGAAGTGTTAGAAAAAATGGTCATGTTTATTGATCAACCATTATTGACCAGGTATATTCAAAGTGTATCTAATCGTAAAGTCAGTAACTAGTGGTAACGATTATATAGTTCATTTTCAAAAGATAAGGAGACATACTGGAATTTACCACCACATAGAAAATCATGGCTGGTTTTAATGCACATATTTCTGACTTTATTGGTCCTTTTCGTGCTGCCATTGAAACTGACACAATGCTGATTCCCCTGGAAGTTCTTGTATTATTGAGAATAGTTTTGGCTTCCCTGGGTATTTTGTTATTCTCAATAAGTTCTGAATTGCTTTATCTAACTCTATAAAGAATTAAGGTGGAATTTGGATGAAGAGTGTATTGAACCTATGAATTGCTTTCATAAAGATGGCCATTTTTACTATAGTAATCCTGACAATCCATGAGCATGGGAGATCTTTCCATCTTCTGAGATCTTCCTCAATTTTTTTTTCAGAGACTTGAGTTTCTTGTTATACAGATCTTTCACTTGCTTGTTTAAAGTCACACCAAGGTATTTTATATTGTTTGTGACTATTATGAATGGTATTGTGTTCCTAATTTCTTTCTCAGCCTGTTTATCTTTTGAGTAGAGGAAGGCTACTAGGAAGACTACTGACTTGTTTGAGTGAATTATATATCCAGCTACTTTGCTGACATTGTTTTTCAGGTTTTGAAGTTCTCTGGTGGAATTCTTGGCATCACTTATGTATACAATCAAGTCTACAGAGCTAGGTGCTTCTTCTCTCACTGAGGCCCATACAATGGGTTTAATGAAGAATAGAGTTTATTTCAGACATGGGAAGTGGAGTTGAGGAGGAGTAGAGGCATATCTATATCCATCTCTATTCCATCTCCATCTTCATCTCCTTCTCTCTCTCTCTCTCTCTCTCTCTATATATATATATATATATATATGTATATATATATATATATATATATATGTGTGTGTGTGTGTGTGTGTGTGTGTGTGTGTGTGTGTGTGTGTGTGTATACTTATAAAATATCTCTATACATAAAATGAAAATACATATTTTTGAACAGTAACCGAACACTATTTTTCATTGAATAGAATCTATCCATAGCATCCTTGTCAAAGACAAGAATCTGTGGCTTGGTGGGTTATGGACTCTAAATGAAAACCTACCGCTATTATTCTGTTAATTTGACATAATGTTAAGCTGACTTGCAAATTCACTGGACTAAGGTCCTGTACATATAAGGCAACCACTCTAATGGTCCTAACCTTGAGCTGTACTGCAGCCTTTTATGAGTTTTATATTTTCACTCCCTTGTGTGGAGTCTGATGATGACACTCCCAATTTTAATAAATACATGCATGCATGTCTATGTATTTATGTGTACATGTATGTATGTATAATTTGCTTGTAGGAAAAAGTCCTCTCTCAGATCTGCCTCAGTAACATTTTCTTGTTGGATAGTACATCATATTTAAGCTCATTTTCAACCCAATTACATGAACATATCCTCTCTCATGGTTTCCTAGAACCTTTATTGGTCTACATTTTGTATGTGTTCTATTACCGTGATCAGCTTGCAAGTGACTTTTGTAGATGTTAGAAAGGGAAATTGACACTTTTCTGTATGGAACTTGAAGTGACTCAATACAATAGCTGAGCACAAATGTTTTCACCGCTATTTTTACTGACTCAATACAAGCTAAACAAACTTTACCAACTAGTCTACAAGTCACCTTAGTCATCAGTCAACTGAGAGCTGTCTCTGAATTCTAATGTCTGGTGCACTGCTTATCTGTCCCTTGGGCTATGCTACTCTGACTTCCTGATGATTTCTCTTGATAACAAGAAGTGTAATGCTGCTTATCCAGGTGGGGTCTGATTCTTTGGTCTGCTGTGGCTTCTAAACACTTTCTCATCGTCATATAATTGTATTATCATCTTGATAAATTCCACAAAAGAAAAGCCTTACAATTTAAGTGGACTGTGTAAGACATACAGGTTAATGTCAGGATAACTATCTTTTAATATATCTTGAATCTCCCAATATAATAAGTTTGTATCTTATCACCTGAATATTATATCGTTTAAAAAATAATTTCGGCTTAGAGGATTTGTATTCTGTCATTAAATTTTCATGCAAATATATCATGAGCCTTTCCACACTTTGGGCTCTCTCACCCTGCTCTTTTGTCTCTCATCGTTTCTGTGGGTCCCTTTTGTTGGCCTAAATAGTTTATATTCTGTTTTCTGTCATAAAATGTGTTCCTTACTCCTACCTTCCTTAACAATTTCCTTTCTTCTCACATGTACATTTTTCCTTTCTATTTTTACATATGTGTGTGTGTGTGTGTGTGTGTGTGTGTGTGTGTGTTTGTGTGTGTGTGTGTAGTTTATAGATATATTTAAATATGGATTACACATAAGAGAGAAAACACTTATTTTTTTTTTTTTTGTATTTCTTTAAGTGGCTGATTTTGTTTCATATGATAATCTTCATCTCTGTTTTCTAAAAACATTGTACAATTTTATCCCCTTTAGGGATACATAATACTCCATTGTCAATGTATAGCACATTTTTATCCACTCATTTGTTAGTGGAAAACTAAGCTTTTTGCATATTTTGACTAGTATGAATAAGGCTCAAAACACATGTATGTGCTGACGAGAGTCCTTTGTATGCCAGAGTATACATAGTATAGGCCCTAAGCAAGTTCCATGCTTAATACTTTAGGAACTTCAATGCTGATTTTCTACACAAAGGCTGGGCTAGTTTTGATTCCATTTAGTAATCTATAAGCATTTTTCTCTTCAGACCCTCGTTAGTACTTATGGTTAATTGTTTTCTTTTTGATACCCATTCAGACATGGGTAAAATGAAATTTCAGGGTTAACCTACATAATCTGTTGGCTAAGAATTTTTCAAATGTCTTTTAAATATTTAGTGACCACTTATGTTTCTACTTTTCTGTCATTCATCCGTTTATATTATTTAACTTTAAGTTCATGGCAATTCCATAAACATATACAATAAAATTTTATATTATGCACCCTCCATTACTTTTCCTGTCCCAAGCTCTATCCAATTGAAACCTTTCCAAATAGCAATGTGTGATTCGCTGAGTTAATAATTAGAACCGCTTACATGATCCTGGATGGGATTTGTTTGTCCAATTTGTTTTCTCATTTATTGACTAGATGATTTGGGGGGGGTGTTAAATGATGATTTATGGTATTTTGAAGTTTTTAAACACATATGCTAGTTATGAACCTACAGTCAGATATGTAGTTGATGAAGATTTTCTCCCATTCTGCAGGTAGTTGCTGATTATTTCTCTCATTGTGCAGCAGTGTTTTCCTCATGCGGTTCTACCTGACAATGGTTGCTATTATTTCCTGAGCAATTGCAGTCCTGCTCAGACAATACAGATGTTTGGCCAGTCATTCACTAGATTTTAATAGGGGTTTCCTTTCCATGTTGTTATAATCAGTATCTACCTCTTTATCTGTTTCTTTCCTTTTGTGACAGTCTCATTATGTTGACCAGATGGTAACAAACTCCTGGGCAGAGAAGGCTCCCCTGCCGGAACATTCTAAGCCCCACATGCCTAGGCAGACTAAATATTATAAATAGCACCCTTGAAAGGTACTCCAATGTCCAATGCTTATAATGAATTTGTTTAAAAAAAAACATATGTTTGAATAGCAAAACTGCATGTATGCTTTTGAAAAACAAAACTTATATGTATATATTAAATAAACCTTAAGCATACGGGGTACATAAATAACATTTAGAAAACTTCAGTTATGTTCACTATGAGAAGAAATATGTGTTCTGAATGATTTAGCATACCTTCACCCACTCCCTCCAGTTCTCATCCCCACAACCTCCGTACCCCTCCCCACAACCACAGTACCCCTCCCTTATGCATCCATTGGGGGGGACTGAAGGAGAAAGTACTAGGAAAATTGATTGGAATAAGGGGACATCTCTAGGACAAACTAGAAACCTTGTAAAATAAAAAGCTATGAGGGTACTTGTGGCTAAGACTCCCAGCACTGGGGGATATAGAGCCAGAACCGGCTGTTTCCTGCAACCAGGCAAGACTTCCAGAGGGGAGACTGGACACCAACCCAGACACAAAACTTTTGATCTATTATTTGCCTTGCCTGTAAGATGTACTAAGTAGGATAAAAGTAGTGTGGAACTTGTTGGAGTTGCAAATCAATGGCTGGTCCAGCTTGAGACTCAGACCCTGAGAATGAGCCATCCTTGACAGTGCCTGGAGGCCCAGGACCCAGAGGATGCATATCTCAGAGACATAGTATAGAAAATAATTTGTAATGACATTTTGCTATACTAATAAGTGTATGCCTAACCCAATTGTCATCAGAAATGCTTCACCTAGCAATTGATGGAAGCAGATGAAAAGACCCACAGCCAAACATTCTGCAGAGGTTGGGGAATCCCATGACATAGGGAAAACAAAGATTGTAGAAGGCAGAGATTCAAGGACTTCACAAGAAAACCTATAACATAAACTAACCTAGGCTTACAGTAGCTCGCAGAGAATGAAGCAACAACCAGGGAGCCTGGGTGGGGCTGACCCAAGCCTTCTGCACTATGGTACAGATGTGTAGCTTGTTCTTTCTGTACTGCTCTAAACAGTGGGAGCAGGAGCTGTCTCTGACTATGTTGCCTGCCTTTCAGACCCTTACATTCTACGGGGTTACCTTGTCAAGCCTGAATAGGAAAGGAGGTACCTAGTCTCACTGCAACTTGATAAAACATAGCTGATTTATACCCATGGAAGGCTTGTCATTTTTTGAAAAAATATACATATACATATACATATACATATACATATACACATACATATACACATACACATACACATACACATATGTCATATACATATACATCATATACACATACATGTGTGTAATAATTATTATTTAGAAATATTATTTTAAATATTTATATTTATTTAGGATAAATTATTTAGAAATATATATAACATTATACATAATTATTTAGTATCATCATATTTAAGTAAGAGATGTAAATGAAAATATCATCTTCTAAACTATCCAATAGGTTTGTTATATCAGCTTACTAACAAAAAGAGTTTATAAGTATTTGCATATTTTCTAAATTGGCAACATCTACAAATAATGACAGTTTTTCTTGTTGCCCTTCAAAACAACAACTAAAAGGAAACAGTATTTTGCAACTGCATTGGCCAGATTTTCAGTACAATAACGATTAGAGGTTATGAGAGGAGGTGTCCTGCCCAATATCACAGGAAAAGACTGCCCAGGCACCATTAGATTAAAATGTTCCCTTCATTCCTAGCCTAGTCATCTATGGGTTTAATTTGAATATTTAGTTTTGCCAAATGCTCTCTCAGCATTCCAGGCTCTTTGTCCTTTATTCTTTCTCTTTAAGAATCCAATTGCTTCAGCTCCTGTGGATTCTTGGGCTATCCCCCACTTTATCATGATGTACCATTATTCTTTTTGCATATAACTAGGTTTTAACTAATATTAGTGTATATTTACATCAATGTTCATGAAAGAAATTGATCTATAATTTTCCTTTATTTACTGTCCTTATTAGGTTTAGTGCCAAGGACATTTTAAAAAGAAAAAAGAAGACAGAGAGAAAAGAGACCAGGTAAGCGTTCCGTCAACTGTCTGTGATGCTGTATGCTTGATTCATTTTACTCCCCCCCCAGATGTCTGATAGGCAACACAGTTGAAGCAATCTGGGGGTCTGGGCTTTCAATATCAAAACTCTTCAGTTAAACCTCTGATATCTATCAGAATTGTGTTTTCTGCTTGCTGTAATATTTAGTTAGGTTCTTCTAGTCTGTACAGCAAATGTGTTTTATTTTTGAAGTACGGGTTTTCATAATATTCTCCAATCATCTTTCATTTACGATACTGCTCCAGTTTTCATTTTGCGTCCTGGTTCTTTGTGGTTCTTCCTTTGCTGCTTAGTTTGTCCAGCCAAAGTCTGATTAATTTTATTACACTTTATACAAAGCACATAAAGTAACAACAGAATACCCAGCAGCTGTAGGCTTTATTGATCCCAAGTACTTTACATTTCCTCTGAATTCAATTAATTTCGACCCCCCCAACATTTGCTACCTGCTTCTTTGTACTTTATCAGATTTCATTTTTCACTCTCCCTGTACTGTTTCAGATGGATGCCCAGGTAGCTGGTTTCAAGTTTTTCTCCTCTTAAGTACAAACTTCCTTTTACCATCGATTGAACAGCATTCTTGGGAGACTTAACATAGTCTATAAATTTTAATTTCAGACTTCTGTCTATTTTTGATTTACTTATACGTAATTAAAGGTATAGTTTTTTATTTTTACACATATGAGAATTTTCCTTTAGATGTTGTTTTATTTTGAATGTTATTTACTTCTACTCTGACAAGATATTATGTACCATGTATGATTTTTAACCCTATGAAAGCACAGATAATTCATTTTTGATCAAAGTATTTTGTACACTTGACTAATGAATTTCAGCTGCAGGCACATTAGCTCTCAATGTAACTTATAATTTCTACTTGTTATATTCCTGTGCTGAGAATCAGACATAAAACCCCTTCCATGAATGGAATAAGTCTGTTCCCTTTTTTGTTTTTCTACACTATGCTTTTCACATTGTGAAGCTACATGCTATGTACCACCTTATACCCCACTGCATGCTATGTTAGCAATTTGAATCAGTATTTTAAGCTTATGATAGTTCCAGAGGGTATAATCCATAAGTCCATAAAACTAAGAACATGCAAAACGTTACTATTTCTACATTCTAATCATGTTTTTGAGCTGATTGGAAAAACCAATGCAACCTGTTTGAACCCTGAGTTTACCATTTATCCTTCCCAATCTGAATGAATTTGTCATCCATGGCTATCTACAAGGACTCTATCTTTAATCTTAAACATCTATCTATCTATCTCTGTCTGTCTGTCTACATATCTATTCCATTTGCATCCTGGTCCCAGCCCCCCCCACCCCCCCTCCGTTCTGCCAGTCTCTCCTTTATAGAGTACCTCCCCATCTTCTTCTCCTCTGAAAAGGTGGAAGATCCCCCTTGAGTCCTAACCCACCCTGACACCTCAAGTCACTGTAGAACTATGCATATTTTTTCACAGAGGCCGGGTAAGGCAACCCTTAGGGGAATAGGATTCATAAGTATACAACATAATCAGGATTAAGCTGCTACTCTCATTGTTGGAGGACCAGCCTGAAGACAAAGCTACATATATTCAGGGAGCCTAGGTCCAGCCCATGTATGTTACTTGGTTGGTGGTTCTATCTCCAGGAGCTCCAAAGGGCAGAATACAAATTTCTGTAGTTAAAAGATATATAATTTTCTCTTATAAACTGAAACCTAGCTAGATCATAGATATCACTTTGGAATTACAACATGTCCGGCCAGGCAATTATGCTAAAGAAAACAATCTGAAGTAAAGCCAAAGGACATGAAACAGTTCTGTTTCAAATGAGCATTTAAGGAAGATGAAGATAAAGCCTTTCCTTTTGTTGTGAACATGGTCAGGGGCCTTAGGCTAAAACAGGAAGAACTAAACAGAGAGCAAGAAAAGCAGGGGGTGATAGGAATAGTGGGTCATTGAAACAGTGGGGGAGAGGAACACGTGCAGTTGAGCAGTCTGTAAAGTTGAATTTGGTTGATCGTTACCTTAGGTTTGTTTTTCAAGGTGGGTCCCCTGAGAAGTGCTGTTTACTGGATGTGACAACCTGATTCTCTTGAGACAATCTTTCCTGATTGCTGGTGGTCTCCTATGGGGCCGATTATTTATGTGCTATTCACTTTTCTCAAATATAAGTTCACTGAAGGTTGAAAACAATGACTAGAGAATTTCTGGTGACTTTTCAGGGGTTTAGAATATGACACTAAAGGTTGACATCACAATGTTTGAGTTAGTCTTATCTTCGCTTCTTCGGCCTTGAACATAGAAAGCATAGGTTAGACACTCCTGGAAAAATTAATATGCTTATATGGGCCTGGAGCGATGGCTCAGTAGTTAAGAGCAACATGTACACTTGCAGTCTAAGCACCCACAATAGCAAATAAAAACTGTCTGTAATTCCAGTTCCAGTTGGATCCATATCTTCTGGTCTCCTTGGGCAATACATGCAGCTAGTATGTAGACGTGCACGCAAACAAAACTCTCATATACATGAAACAAAAATATGTCAAATATGTAAACATAATTTTTCAAAACCTTCTTAAATAGTGTACTTAAGTGCTTTAACCTCCTTTCTAGCCTACTACTTACCAAAGGTAGTGGACGTTAATAGGGCAGAGGAAGATGTGAACCTGTTTAGAAATAGTGCTTTGGAGTGAATTCAGTCTGCATTGTCAGGATATCATCAGTTCGGTTTTCATAAATAAGGAGTTGTAGCTCAACCCACTAGCAAACAGCATTCACCAATCAGTAATGGCAGTTCCAGAAGAAATTCTGTGGCTCTGCCTATTGGCCTGAGACCACAGAAACAACAAGCCACCAGAACACTACTAGAGGTTCTTTGTGTTTCTCTCAATGAAGTCATGACAACCAAGGATCAGCAAAGAATAGCAAGGCAAACCCACACCATACCATGTTGTAAACCAACACCATACAATGTTGCCTACTGCTTATTGGGTTCTATTTATGTATTTTCCAAACATCACATGTTCTCTCTAGCAAAACATCTCATGCCCCTTTTCCAGACTGCTTCCAGAAAATTTTCATGTGTCTGCTCTCAGCAAAACATCCTCCTTCATGTCTCTTTCAGCATAAACATCCTCAGATAAGACAGTTTTAAGAAAAAGAAAAAAGAAAAGAAAAAGAAAAACAGGACACAATGAGTCTTCAAAGAAGCTGACAATGTCCACTTCGAGTATGCTTATGTGCATAGTTAAGCAGGAGTCTAATCCTTAAAAAAATGAAGTATGAAAATTAAAAGAGAAATGATAGACCTTTATCTTGTTTGTAGCCACCTTGTGAGGCTGATGAGGAGAGACTTTTAGCAAAAGCCGTTTCTATGTACCTTTTATACTCTTACTGTAGTTTGAAAATCCCAATAGGCAATATCATGCTGGGAAGAAAAATGCTCCAATGCAACAGTAAAGGCACCTAGCACTAGTACAAAGGCCCATAGCAAAACAAAAAAAAAAAGGTCTTATTTCCCAGTACAAATAATAGACCCACAGATATATCTACAAGTGCATATTTACCTGCTTTTGTTTCACCCATTGTGTTAATTGTAACATCGCTACGAATAGGGCAGTCTTCAAAGGAAAACTTCTATTCCAGTTCTGGCTAACACTAAAAGTAAGTTCATATTCCTAAATATAGTTCTACCATCTGTCTGTCTGTCTGCCTACTAACTCTAATGATTTTCTCATAAAGCAGGGAAGCATCTGAACCTAGAGTTAGGCCCAATGACCAGAGGAATCAGTAGACTTTATAGTAATAAAGATTGACCCCTTAAAGCAACTTTTGAATCCCTGTTTCATGAAAAGTTCTAGAGAAAAAAGCAAACAAACTTTTACTTATCAGAGGAGGGTATTAGTAGTGGATAGAGGAAAAATTCCATGTACTGTGCTTGGTCAACTAATTTAACTGAGGCTACTTATATGAGGACAGCCAAGGGTCACCTGCAGGATCATGAACACCTTATGTGCAATTGTACCTTCAAGAAAAGTACTTAGTCCACAGCAAATTTTAGTTTTTGATATGTCCTCTAAAGCACTAACTCTCTTTTCACTTTATGACAAATATAAATAGATCCAACCTTTTATTGGTCCAATCACTATTACTGCCAACCCATACCTGGAGGACAACATTGCATAATCCCTTGTAAGACTGGAGAGGGCATCAAAAATTATTATAATCAAACCATAATTTTGTGATTCTGATTTATGCATATTATACATTACTCTTTCTACAAACTGCCCCATCTAGAGATTCATCATCATTTATCATTATTTTATTGCCATCAGTGAGGGATGGAGGTATCCTAAGAATAGAGAAATGGATTCATCTACCTATTGTCCCCAATGACTTAATGGTTGAATTAGTGGTGCTAGGGCAAATATGATTGTCCATTTACTGCAAGGCACAGAGACCAAAAGGTGATTGAATCAAAGTCCAGGTAATTGATGCAGAGATTGTGGATCCTACTTTGTGAGATCATGGATAAGGGGTTATTTACAGGAGCATGGAAGATACAAAACAACAGCATTGGGATGCATAACAATCTTCTAGCAACTATGTAAATATAATTATCCTCCATCAAACTCCCATCTCCTGTAATTCAGCATTCACTGATCCCATGTGGTCAGAGCACAGAATTACATGCAGTTGAATGGTTTGCACTGGAGGACAGAGTACCTGGGCTCTCAGGCTAAGGTGTAATGGTCCTTCCTATTTCTCTTTTTATGAGTGAATGCCAGCAGGAAGATATGGCTGAGGGTCTCCTGTGGATGTTATTGTAGCAGTTATGAATAAGATAACAATGGCTATGTTATGTGCAGATGACAAAGTTTCACAACCTTGTAACAGAAAAGGAAGAAATCGAAGAAGAGACAAAGGATCAAGAGTAAAAAAATGAAATCTTTATTACAAAGTAAAAATAAAATACCCTTTGGGGGTCTTTACAGAGGAGACACAGCTTCTGCAAATGAGTTTCAATGCCTAGTGCTTTAGGTAGTTCACTGTGTGGGAAAACTTCAATAGAGTGGAAGATTATTCTGATTATTCTTCAATTATGATGGGGTAAAATCAGGGAGTTCCAGGAAAGGACAGGAATACATAGCTCATTATTCTGTACTTCATATGGGTGTTCAGACATGTCACAGAGTCAGAGTCATGATAAGGGCAGCCACTGCAAGGTTTATATGGGAGAAATGCCATTACAAGAGAACACAGGTTCTTAGCATTGCTGGCAGGACAAATTAGTGCCAACCGGCTTTAGCTGCTCATGTGTCTTTACTGTGAATTCTTACAGCAGCAATTAAGTATCCTAGATAAGCACAGGGATACATGGAAAGTGGAGGGCAGAGTTGGCAAAGGCGGATAGAACTGCATAGTTGTTTACTAACTGTTAACTCTGCCTTTTTTTAGGTCCCCGTGCCTACCAAATATGCCTTGTGGTCACTGTAATTTATCCATCTTTCTGTAGGTTGTCCTGAAGTTGTTAGTATTTTAACATTAATTCCACTTCCCAAGGAAGGGCTGCCTAGTCACATGACTCCAACTGAACCTTCCCATTTCAATTAGTAAAATAAAGGAAAGCCAGTGACTAGGTGGGGCAAAGGAAAGAGGAGGGCAGAGGAGGTCAGACGACGGAAGGGGAAGATCATGGCAACAAGGAGCTTCCCAAGGACCAGCTAGATCCAGGTAATATTTATTGGTGTTAGAAAGCTATGAACAGTAAGGATTTCATATGTCTAGCATCCTATATGAAGGGCAGTTTGTATCTTTGTCTATTTAATGTAATATCATTGGGTAGAGGGTATATAGATTGAGAGTTGAACATATAAACCTGTATGAAAAGCTACTGGGCTGTAGAGTTATGTTTTTGTGGGATTTTGGGGTACAGAAATATCCCGGGACAGAGGAGGAAAACAGGCATTAAAAAACTGCCAAGGGAAGGGAGTTGTAGGGACAAGTTTGGCTGTGTTGGCAGCTGGAACTAGTTGCCAGAGGAGCTCACGACTCCGAACTGAAACCGGGCCTGATTGAGACCTCAGGGCTGGTAAAGAGTTCAACCAGATCTATTTTTTTCATATTTACTGCAATATCTTTCTTGAAGGAAATCTAGAAGCTGGAATTTTAAGTCATGTCTTTGAGAACTGGCTAATCCTAATATTTCTATCTCCTATGAACACAGGAAATATGGTAAATTTCTTTTTGATTTTCTTTTCCTGTTAAATTTCCTCAACAAAGGGTCTCTTCCACCCAAAATATTAAGAGGGTAGATGAAAAATTCTGTTTCTCCCCAAGTAGGTAAGTGGCATGGCTGTGCAGTGGTTTTTTCAACTCATTACTGTCCTTCCATAAATTGAATCATTTTGGTCTATGAAACAAACCTACAAATACACAAAGAAACTCATTATTTTTTAGAAACACAAAATTTGCATTCAGACTAGAACTAAAAATGAAGGCCAAGGTGGCTGAATCTTACCAGGAGCTGAGTAGGCTCAATGGAGCTTGGGTTTAAGGGGCCAGGAAGATGTGTGGTAGGCTCACATAGTAAGGATAATAGGTAGATTTTAGCAGGGACTTTCTCCTGGGTAGATCAAGTTCCCAGGTGAGAATTATGTAGAGTACTATGTGTGGGCTACATAGTGGGCTCCCAATCACTTCTGCCTGTGAAAAGAACTTTTCTGAGCAGGAAAGGATATGAGATAGGAGAACCCGTCCGTATTCATTGATACTTCACTTCTCCACTGTAGATTTACTTTTTACGTCCACATTTTCTTACCACTGGGGAATTTCCCAAAGCAACCCTGGTATTTGCAACCATCTGTAGTTCCTCTGAATATTAAATTCTAAGTATGACAATGAAGTAGATTTGGGATTGAATGACCCCCCTCACCCTCCCATGATCATGTCTCATCAGCTGACACTGGGTTTCTTAGATTCTCTTTTCACTCTTTTCGGGAACCTAGATCACCTCATGTAGACCAGGAGTTACATATTAGATTGATGGTTGATAAATGACAGACAGCTTTGGCAGATAGGACACAGTCCAACCAGGACGTGGCCGTCAGAGCTGCATCCAGCAGTATGAGATATATCAGGAGTCAAACCCAGCTGAGAACTCCAAAATATCTTAATTTAATGTGCCTCAATACTTACAGGTAGTATGAAAAAAATTCCCAAGCATAACTCCCCAAACTTGCAGGAATCTTGAGAGCAGCAGGTCAGCATCTCAGCATGGGAAAGGCAATGGCGAGTTTTAATGAGGCTTCCGGTCCCACACATACACCGTCCAGATAGGGGCTGGGATCTGCACTGCACGTTGTCACTAGGTCCACCTATTTTTATATATACTTCTGACCTAGATGCTGCTAAATTTGAGAAACTTGAAAAACCCTGACAGTAAACTCCCATTGCTTTCGTGGCAAAGTGTCTTAATTATCTTTAAATCACAGCATGCTGAAGAATGCCTGGACCACAGTCAGCAACCAAATTGAGGCCAGGGAAATAGTTCAATGGATACTTCAAAAAGCTGTCATTCATAGAGCGGCTTCTTGATTGCTACTAATAAAGCATATTTGCTATAATTAATACCTGATGTCGCAAACGTATCAACTCCTGTAATCGCTTCTTCTGAGCTTTCTGAACACACAATAATTAGAGGCGCTCACAGGAAATAAAACTGACAGTGCCAATAACTGTTTTCCTTTTGTTAGGTATAGAAAAATAATTAGCACAAACTGCTGGATGGGGGAAGAACTGAAAGAGGAGCCCAGAGTGCAGGAGACCTCACTGGGATCCAGATACTTGTTATGGCTCTGACAATTGCTAGAAAGGGTTTTCTGAGAAAGGCATGAATGTAAATGCAGAGCTTTCATAGCTGAAAGGGTATGTTTATGCCGCAGAACTAGAATAATGGAATATCCTACTGATCGGTATAGGGTAAAACACCGTCCCAATTTTTGAAGAGTTTCTCACATTAAGGTTTTTATTTAAAACATTTGTACTTGTTGTTTAATATAGAAGCTATTGGCTAAGATCTCCACTGCAACCCTCAAGTCTGAGATACAGACACAAACAAGGCAGCTGCCATGTGAAAGTCTCACTGTCCCTCTGTCAGATAAGGCAGGCATCACATGCTTCTTCAGAGTACTGTGACCTCAGAAGATTCTGGAACATCCACAGGCTGGGGAAGATTAACAGGATTATAGGTACTGATGGGAAAGGGCCACTCAGCACCCGGTGATAGCACCGTATTCAATCAAGGGAAATTAAATTCTAACAGGATTAAAGGAGTCAGCAGTTAATACATGGGAACACGATTTCCTCCGAGCTGAATTGCACACTGAAAGCCCATCTTCCATGGGCAAATCCACTAAGGACATGACACAATGCATTAAGGAAGGAGGCGGTTCAAAATATGTACAGCAAGTCTAGCTTTTCATTCTGCCATGGCAACACAGACGTTTTGAATCTTCTAAGATGCATTGCCTCATTTTCAACAGTGACTACAAAAACAGTCATCCACGTGTGTTATGGAAACAACCTAAGCAAACTGAAATTATCTGAAGTTTGTGATGTCACCATACACAAGCACACATAATAATAAAAAATAATAAAGGAAATGATTGAAGTCATGAATTTATTTCATTATTCCCAAAATATCTTTTCAGCATGTGTTACATGCTATCAGAAACATGGCTGCTTGACTCTCTCTTCCTGGCACTTCCAATTGCACAAATGATTTTATAATTCTAAGGAGATACCTACCATTTATGCAAAACAAAACAAACCAAAATCAAAACAAAAAAAAAAAAACCTAAGAGCAGTGACCAGGCCCTGTCTTACTCTCAAAATGGTTTCTATCCCTCAGAAAAAAGACACCATTCTTTGGAAGTGGGAGTGGGGTGGGATGGGGAAATAGGGTTGTGTGTGTGTGGGGGGGGGGGGTAATGTCACTCTCTCATATTGCTTCCTGTTGTCAGGGCAACTTGAGACAAAGGACTCTAGTCTCTGGGTTGTTTCAGTCTCCTTGTTAAAATCGATCCTAGGCAATTTGAAGCTTCAGTTCTTAAAAAACAAAGACTGGTGAAGGGCCCCAGCTCAAAGGTGAGAGGCCCTGTCTTAGCTGAAAGCTGCTGCTCCCTGACAGCCTCTCCAATGGGCTTATTGTTCTCATTTCCGGCAGTTCTCAGCCAGGGAAGGAAATAGGTCTCTGTGGTAAATTGATTGAATTAATGACTCCAATACCTCACCCCTACCAGCATCTTCACCCTCTTTGCCTTGAAGCAGTCTAGTGCCCACTTCTTCTGATTTTAAGCCCAGTGGTGTGACTTATTTTACCCTCCGGGATGATAGCAACTATAAGGCAGAGAGTTCAAAAAAGACTGAATATCGGCTTGTTTTTCCTGCTTTCACTCTAAATTACAGCAAGGGTAAACCTGCTAAAATCATGGAAGACAGACTCAAGACCAGTCAGCCTAGGAGAGAGCCTCCTAAAAGCCAGGAGCCAGCGATACCTACGCAGAGAAGAGGCCAAACAAGGCCACTTGTTGTGCTGCCTGTTTTGTTTTTAGATTCTTAATTCTATAGCCTTAGATCTTTAGAACCATGAGATTGGAACAATCGTCCTGATGGGGGCCTGTATTCCACCTTGTGTTCAGCAGCAGCCCCAGCGTTTCTCTAGTTACAACTGGGTATTTTTCTTCAAAGGACTAAGTGTATTAAAAACATTCAGTACAATAATTAGGTATTTACTTGACATCTTCAGCATTGCTAAATGTTAAATGCTTTGCACAATTTGATAGACAATTTTTTATTCTGTAGTTTCTTTTTTTGAAAAATGAGAAACTATATTTACAAAACTATGTTGGCACATACTTTTCTAAAAGAGTCTAAAAGGTGACAAGAAAGAAGCTTTTTTTTTTAAGGTTTCCGATTCACCTCTGTGATAATAATCAATTGTGGAACAGAATATCAATGTGTGCTGTGTGTGAGAGCACCCTCTGGACCTTCACTGCGGTGAAGGTAAAGTGTCTCAGGTGAAGACGCCGTCAGTGTTTCCCACTTTGGGGGAAAGCGCTAGCTATGAAGCAGAGGAGCTCATGGCTAAGTATGCTCTCCACCATTGGGGCCACCCTAACACATCAAATTCTACAACTATTAAAACAAGGAAATCTACCCTAACAGTCAAATTCTAGATTTCATAAAAGAAGTAAATTTTCATTTCTTTATAAGAGACATGCTATCTTACTTCATTTTCTATCATGATAAAATAGTATAACCAAAAGCAACTGGGGAGGGAAGGGATGCTTTACTTGGTTTACACTTCATAGCACTGTTAATTATCCAGAGAAGCAAAGGGAGGAACTCAAACCTGAAGACAAAACTGAAGGAGAAGTCATAAGAAAAACTGTTCCCTGTTTCTCTTTATGTTTGCTCAGCCTATGCATTTCAGTTCCACCCTCTCATGCATGGGACTGCTCTCCACACTGTGGTCTCAGCCCTTCCATGTCAAACATTAACTGAGAAAATGCCAGACACCGACTTGTCTATAGGCAATCGGCTGGAGGCAGTTTCTCACTTGCAGTCCTCCTCTTAGATAATTCTAGTTTCTGTCAAGTTCATAAGACAAAAACAGAACAATTGGACTAAAGCAAATCAACCAGAACACACACCAAAAGAGTCAAGGGTCACTACTGAGTCACTACAAGAAGAAGAAAAATGTTTAAAAAGAAAGACTTAAATGTGTACTTACCTAGTATTGTAACATTTGTGGAAATGTAGATTTAAAATAAGAAATAAAATGTAAAAATATAAACTAAAATATTTGAAATATTATCTAGTTTTAGAGAAGGAATACTTAAGCAATTACAATGAAGATAAAAATTAGACACACTTGATTAAATTAAAATTAAGAACTTCTGGATATGAAAAATATGTTATTTGAGTTCAAGATTTTAGTATTGTTTTAAGCACTTTCTATGTTAACCGATTGTGTGTGTGTGTGTGTGTGTGTGTGTGTGTGTGTGTGTGTGTGTGTGTGTTATACAGCTTTGGCTTTCTTTTCCACCTTAATATTAATTTACCTGGGGTTAGTCTTATGTTAGTAATTTTTGTGTTTCTATCTCTTGAATGGTGGGATTGAGTGCATATACCATTACCTAGGGCTAGTTACAGCTTTACCTAAAACACAAAAGAATAGAATCTCCACCTGTGTCTTTCTTGCCATAGAAGTGTAACTTGTAGAGAAGAGAAAACAAATGAGATGAAATGTACATGTATACTAGGATGAGGACAAAGTTACAGGGAGTTAGAGACTTTTTTTCAGGGACCAGGGGCAAAGAATTTTGGATTGAAACATTTTTCACCCTAACTTTTTTCCCCATGACAATCCTAATTCTTAGGGCATCCACTATAATTCTACAAGAAAAATAACTGCTCATTACAAGTTAAAAGAAACATTTGTAACTGTTATATCCTACCCATTAATGAAAAAGCCATGCAATGAACTGTAATATATCCACAAAATAAAATATCAAAAGGTACTGACAATAGTGTTCAGTTTCACCATGAGTAAATTAATTAAAAATAAAAATATTACTGAAATTAAAGTTCTCTTGTAACTATGTACAGTGTCTTTGTTAAGGTTTTACTGATGTGAACAGATACCATGACCAAAGCAAGCCTTATAAAAGACAACATTTAATTGGGCTTACAGATACAGAGGTTCAGTCTGTCATCATCAGGGTGAGAGCATGGCAGTATCCAGGCAGTTATGATGCAGGCAGTGCTGAGACTTCAACATCTTCATCTGAAGGCTGCTAGTGAAAGGCTGACTTCCAGGCAGTTAGGATAGGGTCCTAAAACCCACACCTACAGTGGCACACCTACTCCAAGAAGACCATACCTCTAAATAATTCCATTCCCTTGGCCAAGCATACTCAAACCAGGACATACATCACGATAACATTTCAATAAATTCAAAACTAGGTGACATATTATCTTATTGAGGATTAAGTAAACAGAGAACAAAGTGATAACTAAAAAATTAAAAATGATTAAAATATAAAAAATAAATCAATAATGGCATGTTTTAGGGTTGGGGAAGGGAGAGAGTGACAGTAAAAAGAGGAAGGAGAGAAGGAGAAAAAGCATAGAGAGACAAAGATTAATGAACACTTAACAAACAGTAAGTTTTGATGTGATAAATAACACTTGGATCTCATTTTTCTGCCTTACACACGTCTATAAAATGATAAGGGACATTTCTAGTCATATTAGAATTCTTGGCATTTTCTATTCAGAATGTATTTTCCATCTTGAAGTCACTGTGTTTGAAGCCAGGAGCAATTACTTTTCAAGTGGATATACTGTCACCGCCTTTCAAGGTGTGATTGTCCCACATTTCATCATAACTTCTTGAGCCGGCTGGAGGTTTACATGCCAAGCATTATGAATTAAATGGGAATTGGGATTCTCTCCACCTGTAAAGCAATGGAATGCAAAATTGAAATCTGACTAAAGGGCAATCAAGGGGCACTCCTCTTTTTAAGAGAAGCATAGATTGCAGGGTTCGGTGCTGATGCACAGACTCATTTGAATAACTCTTTGCTTTTTGCAAATCACCAGCAGTCAAAAACCTGTCTTTATAAGATGTCTTCTACTTTTTCAAGTGAGGTGATTGCTATGCAGAAAGTACGATTTAACACTTTTTCAAAGAGCATTTTCTTTATAGCAGTCTTGATGACTACCCATTTATCCAAGGTTGATTAAAAACCCTTACAGTGGACTCTTTATACCCATGGGGACAACTATCACAGTTCTGTGGCTTCTTTGCAAGAATGACATTCAAAATGAACGCCAACACACAGACCAATGCATTGGATCACAGAGAATTCAATTGACTTGGAAGAAAACTGATTTAATAGGAGGTCTTATGCCCTGTTTATCCTATCTTCATCAAGATATGACTTTGGTTAAGATTCTAAAAGGTATCTTAGCTTTAATTGAGAAGACAAAACTCTTCCCCATATGAAAATTGACTTCAGCAGGTCAGTCATTTTCTATAGCATTTGACAGCCTTAAGAAAATTATGGCACCATCGCCTTGTAAGTTTATGTTTCAGTACAATGTCCACAATTAAACACATTTAAGGCACTCAGTAAACTAGACACCGTACAGGTTATTCTGAAAATTAAGGTTATGTAACTGACCTAATTTACATACATACATACATACATATGTACATACATATGAAGATAGTTCAATTTCTCTACAGTCAATATATTTTAGTATGTAAATTCTTCATACCTTTGGGAAATAAAGCCAGGTAATTGCTATATAATTACAGAGGTCCAACTGTGTCCTATTATCCCAGTCATTTATTAGGTAGGTCAGGAGCCAAGGGCCCACAAAGCCTCAGTGTGTTTAAAATTTATAATTAAGTATAAAAAAATCAGTATATTTTGTCTGCCTTTTGAAAAGATAGCAGAAGATTGTGGCTATCATACATCTTCTGAAAAGATTTTGATTTTGCTGTGTGTAGCTTTTTTTTGTTTCTAGTTTGCATATAAAAATATGATAGTCCTTCTTAAAAAGAAATCCCAGAATAAAGTTCCACAGATGGAAAAAACTAAGTCCAGACAAAACATTGGAAGAATGTCTCTAAGTTTCTTCATGTAATGAAAATATAAATCTGAGAGTATAAACAATATATATCAATAACTGTAATTTCAAATGCTTCACAAAGAAGACTGTTGTGGACCCTGGAATAGTGGAGGGAAGAGTCTGAACTGATCCACATCTTCTGAGAAACAAATGCCCAGCCAGGAATAAACACAGAGATAGTGGCAGTGGTATTCTTAGAGACATACAAAAATATTGAGAAAAAGCTGTGAAAAGCTTCAGAGCTACTAGACCTTGGAACATATCTCACTTATATAAAAATTAGAAAGGAAGGGAGAGAGAGTAAAAGTATCCTAGATCATGTTTCTGAACATTTCTGAAAGAGTTGGGCATAGTTTTTAATCAAATCTCATCATTAGAGAAGATTCAAGTTTCTCAGATTGAACCCATTTTCCCATGGTGTATAACATGGCTAATCATTGGCTGACAGGAGCCAGTGGGAGGTATAGCCTTAGCATAAATTTATTGTTGGATTGTATACTTCGGTGATTAAGACTCCTGGGGTTTCTAATTTATGATGTGCATGTCTTCACAGGCTATAAAGAAGATAAAAATACTTAAGTGATATCCAAAGAAGATACTTTTCTCAAATATGTTGTTAAAGTGAGTCATTATATAATACCAAGTTTCAAGGTTCCAATAACTCACAAAACCAAGGATTTATTTCTCACTCACACATTTTCAGGTATAATGGCTTGGCATAAATTAATGTAGCTCCATGTGCCTGTCATGTAAAATGTTGTCTGCAAAGAAGGGTCATCAGCATCTTGAAGGTTGAGAAAATGGCAAAGAACAAACCAGACCATGCAAAGGCTCTGGTTCCATTACATGTGATCATGTTCCACAGCCAAAGTGAGACACTAGTCAAACTCAAAGTGAGTCCTGTTGTGTTAGGAAGATATAGAATTTTAAGCATAAAGTGCGTAGGTGTATACTCCTACTATGATGAAGCAATTAAAAGATGCCCAGTTTTTTTTTTTTTTTAATTAAAAACTAATGTTGCTCCCCTGGTAAAGAAAATACTGTCATTGTAAGAAATAGTAATAAGGATATTGGATATATTCCAATGGCTAGTAATTCTCCAACCCTTCATTTATCTTCCCCTATTTTGAATGAGACAATTTGATGCCAGAAAAATATAGATATACAGAGCACTTATGGAGTCAAAGGCTTAAATCTCAAATCAAAACAATAGTAAAAATAAGGTAAGTTTCATTTCTACTTTTGTCTCTTCTGAATATAAGAGGAAGATAAAAATGTGTTGTGGAGAAACCATTACTTACACAAATAAAAGAGAAAGATTTTGGTGAACAGAAAAATATAGAGACCCATGAAATTAAAAGTTTCAACAACAAATTGTCATTTAGTGCTCGGAAATATGAAATCTAGATGAAGTCACTTTAATACCAAAATATTCCAATGTAGAATTTTTAATGAATCTAAAATGCATAATGGCAAAAGTACAAATTTGTTCCAGCAGAGCTGTCTTACATAAACCCAAACCTTTCACCCATCAAGAAGGCTAAAATCTTCCCCATACAGCTATCAGCACTTGAACTTTATATGGCTTAGTGGTTTAATATTTACATAGGGTATGTAAGATGCTGGGTTCAGTCTTCCTCTTTGTAAGAGAATAAAGAGATGTGACTTTGAAGAAAAGAAGGTAGGGCACTGACAAAATAAAACAACAACAAAACACTGGCCACTGATAACCTGGGTTTTATCTCCTCAATCCACCTGTCTGAAGGAAAGACTCATCACCAGGAATTTTCCTTTGGCCTCCACATATATGAAATGACTCATTTACTCACACACATGTGCACACACACATGCATATACACAGGGATACACATCTTTGCACTAAATAAAGAAATAAGTGTTAACAAAACAAGTAAATGGAAACAAAAACAAATTAGGAACACGAAGACCTTGAGTCTTTGTTAAAGTTAGAGGAAGTTTTAAAAATTGACTTCTTAATTTTAAGTGAATAGAGAGCCCTTCCGGAAAACCACTGGCAAGCAAGCTCACAGGAATAAACAAAAGCATGAACACCAAGAGAGAAATAAAGGAAAATTTATGCCCTTACTCTTTCCAACACAAATGCTTTTACCAAAGCAAGAGAACAATGGAGTCAGTAACAAGACAAAGAACAGATGGAGACAACACCTTCTTCCTCTTCCAAGAAGCAAGAGAAGATGTTGTAGTAAATAATGCTGTTGCTATGGAATAAGTGACCAAAGAAGAAATAACAAAAATAAATAAATGAATAAATAAATAAACAAATAAATTGAAGTAGAATAACCAAAGGAAAAGTCAATGCAAGAGTAACCTGCATTTTACCCAGTTTCATAATGAATATACTTATAGTTTTCAATAAACTGAAAAATGATGTTATTATTGATAAAACAGAAGGGAAAGAATGAACAATTTAACTTACATTAAAATGTAATTTAAAGGTAAAACAACATTGGAAGTAATAATAGATAATGGGATTAATGTTAAAAATAAGAAAGGTCAAATTTTCAGACGATAAACAGATTTATTTTGGTGCTAAATTAAAGGGGAAAAAAAACGTAGTTAGTTACAAGTATTTCAAAGATTACAATGAAGTGTATAATACACATATATTTTAATATTAAAACAATGATTATAGTATAGCTATTTGGTATATAAAGCTTAGTTTTCATATGCATGTCATGTGGGACACATGATGCTTGCAGGTATGTGTATATCTGCAGATTTATTTGTCACAAAAATCACTGCCAAAATCATGAATCCTATTAGAACGCAAATCAGTTTTTCATTTAAACTGAGAATAAAAGAAGGAAAATCGCTGTCATCATAATTATTTGTAATTGTCCTAAGATATAAAAGTAGAAATATGAGGAAAATTATTATTTACAAATTGCATGATTATATTTGTCTAAAAATCTTAAGCATAACAAAAATTGGATCTAGTTAAAGAATTCATTTGTGCAGCCAATCAAAAGACAATCAAATGTACTTTTCTTGTATAATAATACTTCAGAAACTATAATAGAGAAAATGATTGCATTCACAATAATTACACATATTAATGTTTCACAAATAATAACTACTATAACAATAATTTAACAAGCTTTGTATAAAAACATGCAAGCTCTACATAGAGATCCCGAAAAAGATGTCGGTCAATGAGGAATTATATTTTTGCGGCTTGGTGGCAATATAAAATAGAAATGTCAAATTTTAGAAGTTTAACAAAGTATTCCAAATAAGATTTTTAAAAGTAATGTCTTAATTTTTCCTTGTAATAATTAACAGTGTCTACTTTAACTGAGAAAAATATTCAAATATGATTTAAAAAAAATAAAATTCAAGAAAGGAAATACGCAAGCTTTTGGTTCACCAAATATGCAATGTACTAAATATGGTTACATAAAATGGTACAGTATTTGGGGAACTTTGAGCTTTAATGTTTTCATTGCAGTAGTCAGTGAGCTGGTTATCAGCTCCTAATTTGTTGCAGTGATAAAACACCATGACCAAGGTAACTTATTGTACTGTGGCAGCAGGGGGCAGGGACAGCAGAGAGATTTTATACTTAATCACACACAGAAAGCAGAGAGTAAACTGGAGCTGTCACGAGGCTTCAACATCTAAAATTAAGCCAGACCCTAGTAATGTATTTCCTCCCACAAGGCCAGGCCTTCCAAAATCTACCCACATATCATCATAAACTGGGAACCAAATAGTCAAACCTTTGAGTCCATAGGGGATATTCTTACTCAAACCACCATGATCAGTTAGACACTTGATGAAATAGAGATCACGTATGCAGGTAAACTCTTAGTAACAAGAAACGACAGAATAAAAGTAGATTTCATAAAAATTAAAATGTACATGTATCAAACACATTGTAAAGAAAAAAAAGGAACACAGAGAAAAATAATTTTATATGTGATTTAGTTTGGTACTCAGACTAAAGGATCTTTATACCTTAACTAAAAAATGAACAGTGCAATTAAAAATAAAAAGTATGGGGTATCTACTTCTACCCAATTAAAAAATGAACAAAGGTTTTGAGTAGACATGCCTCAAAAATAGTATTTATAAATGATCCATCTAAGCATGCTTAGTTAACTGTTCATTAAAGAAGTAAAACTACTAAAGACCTCTGCACATGAAGGAAGACATTCTGAGGCCCGGCCCACTGCCACGTAGCATGAGCATGTAGGCAGGTGGGCGGGCCATGCCACCACTAGTACGGAGATGGAACATAGGAGTAGCACAATGGCTGTGTACAGTGAAGAGAGGCCAAACTGGAGACACAAGGAACTGCCTGATGTGGTGCTTGTACTGCCACAAGAGTCCATGGTGAGCTCCTGGCCAGTACCTCAGTCTGGGTCCATGGCCCTGCAGCTGTGGGGGGACAATGGGGTGGTCTATGATAATGTCCATAATCCATGTTGACACCAAAGGTCATGCAGATGTGGCTGGTCTGCACTACTGCCTGGGGTCATGTTGAATATCTGGAGCTATGCATAGCTGTCCCAATCCCTTACCTAGGCAGCATGGGAGAGCAGGCCCGAGAACAGGAGAGCTGGCCCTGACCCTTGCTGGCTGCAGCACTCAGGAAGCAGGTCCTGCATCTGGGCAGTGCATTAGAGCTGGTCCTGGTGGCCTGGGTATGGGAGAACTGACCCTGGTGGCATGAGCTTGGGAAACCCAGCCAGATGCTACAGACAGGAGAGCTGGCCCTGCCCCTCACCTGACTAAGGAGGAGAAAGCGCACTTATGTCAAGGGCACAGGAGAGTTGGCAGACTGATTAATTCAGCTAACACTGTGGCCCACATACAGGAATTCAAGTTGGTCCATCCCAAGTTCTATCCCATCTTTGAACTGCTGGAGTGCATGAAAAATCAGTCTTATAAATCTAAAGCTGCAGGATTTTCACAGACACGGAGCAACAACAGGATACCTTGAGAAGAATTCTGGTGAGGATCTAGTATTGATGGTGTGTGTGGCAGTACCAGAGGCCTAGAGCCAGAGCTGTGACTCATTGCAATGAGCATTTTCATGTAAAATGCTTTGGGGATACACTGAGTATCCACCTTGAGGCACTGAAGCTTACATGACAAAATGCTTTTTGTTGTTGTAGTTGTTGTTGTTTTGAGCAGGAGGTTGCAAGTATGGAACTCATATCTGGAGGGATAGGGAGATGAGTGGGCTTGGGTTGCATGAAGTAGAATTCACAAAGAATCACTTAAAAGGTTTTATTTTTTAAAGTCAAAATACAAAGTATAAGGATATGAGATGGCTCAGCACTTTGAGCATGTGTTGTTCTTGAGGAGGATCCAAGTTCAATTCTCAGCACTCACATGGTGTCTAAAAACTGTTTTAAGTTAGAGTTACAGAGTATAATAATACCTCATGTGACCTTCACAGGCTCCTGCATACGTTGGGTTCATACACATACCCCAAGATTCATGCACATACACATACACACATATGCATTAAATCATCAAATAAATTAATATGTGAATACAAAGGGTGAAAACTGTAAGATACCTTTTTATACCAATTAGAATACCAATAATAATAATATTGAAACAAGTGTTCACGAAACTATGATGATGTACAGATGGCCATACATTCTTGGAGGGAATAAATAACGATATTGTTGCTATAAAAAGTTTCATGATTTTCTTTTTCAAGGTGACAATTGATATGTGACCCAGAATTTTACTCTTAATTGTATTTCCATTAGAAACAAATGACATGTCCCCAAAGAAACCTGTACATGACTATGAATGCGTAGAACCATATAATTCATAGCCTAAACAGAAACAGCCCAAATGTCTATCGGTGAATGAGTGAAAATTGTGAATCAGACATGTAAGAAATTGTGACTATATTTATTAAAAAAATCAATGAAGTCTTGATACATGCAGCAACTTAGGTGAACATCAAAATCATTACACCATGTCAAAGGTTTGAACTAGATATTAGACCATGTATTGTCTGTTTCCTATATTTAAAAAAAAAGACTCCCAACACATGCAAATATAATTATAGAAATCAGATTCTATGAGCATCAGATTATGGGTGTTGAGACTGGGAAAAGACTGTGTCTCAGTCAGGATTTCTATTCCTGCAGAAAACATCATGTTCAAGAAGCAAGTTGGGGAGGAAAGAGTTTATTCAGCTTACACTTCCACATTGCTGTTTATCACAAAAGGAAGTCAGGACTGGAACTCAAGCAGGTCAGGAAGCAGGAGCTGGTGCAGAGGCCATGGAGGGATGTTACTTACTGGCTTGCTTCCCCTGGCTTGCTCAGCCTGCCTTCTTATAGAACCCAGGTCTACCAGCCCAGGGATGGCTCCACCCACAATGGGCTAGGCCCTCTCCCTTGATCACTAGTTGAGAAAATGCCTTACAGCTGGATCTCATGGAGGTATTTTCTCAAGTGAGGCTCCTTTCTCTGTGATAACTCCAGTTTGTGTCAAGTTGACACAGAAAACCAGCCAGTACAATTTGGCACCTGGATTTCAAGTAAGATTATTAATTCGTGATGAAAATATCGACAGCATTCTCTACTTTATTGTCTTTCCTTCATTATGAATGTCATAAGTAAATTAAGAGTAAGATCACATAGACCTTGTAACCTAAATTGAGTAAACATCATTGGTTTGCAGAAACCTTGCTCTGATTATCATGACACCCAACTATATTGTTGACTGAAAATATAACATTTGAATATTTCCTATATTTCTAACACTCCAGTCAAACAATCATATCAGACTGCTCATTCCGAGCACTGTAGCAGGTAGGTGCTTGGATGATAGGAACCAATGGACCAGAAGAAATGCACTGCTTTCAACAGAGAGAGCATCTCCAGCAATTTGCACTAAGGAGCTTCGCTTACCTGTTTTCCACATTTTCTTACAGGTCTCTCTTGAAATCACCACCTAAGAAACTCTTGGGACATGAATTCTTTATTCAGCCCCTGCTACTTGCAATGCTTCATCAAGACCATGCAACACGTGAACCTTTCGCATTTCCCTAGATTCCCTCCAAATAGACATAACAAATGACCTTGTACAATCTCAGAGGGTAAAGATCTTCTGTCCTGTATGGGTGTCTCATAAGTGATAGTGATAAAGAGAAAATTAAAAAGCAAAACAAAACAACAACAAAAAAAAAACCCACAAACAAACGTGTCTGAGTGTTAAACCCAAACTTTGTTCTGCTGCAGGTTAACGGTGCTCACACAGTTGGTTCAGTTAAAACTCAGTAACTAATGGTTCTAGACAGACTTCCTGGAGTGGGAAGGTACCATGCCTCATTCAGCTGCAACCCCTGTGGGCTATACTCACTCGTCCAAGTCTGGCTATTGATGTCATAGCGACTTGAATGCTATGGGGATAACAATGCCTGTCTAATTGGATTTAAGGCTCATTAAACATTCCTTATCCTACCTGTTCCCTAGCTTTTGTCCTCTGAACTCCACAGAACACCATTCCTTTCTTTTGAGTGGACCTTGGTTGCCAAATCAGCAGAAGGTCCTGAAAATAAAAATTTGGGGACAGATTTACTCTTCATTCCTCGTGGTCACTGCAATAGCTGTTCCCTCAGACTGAAATGTCTCTGGGGACACGTTTTTCTTCCTATGAGCCAGTGTTCAAATTTACCAGCTCAGTGAAGACCTCCCTTTCCCCTTTTACCTCCTCTCCTTCACCTCACTCTGAAATTTCATTCTTCTTTTCACACTTTACCATGTTAAGTATTATTTGTCATTTATCAACCTTGTGAATAGGTGTTATTTTATTCAACCAGTGTTAGATCAACTGGTATCAGCTTCACCTGCGAATTTGTTAAAAATGAAGAATCTGAATTCTCAACCTATGAAGCCAAAATTATAATATTTTTAATATATTTTCTATGTTTATTCTATCACTATACATAAATGCATGCTCTGTCAAGGCATGTGTTAGGATGTAGTATGTTTGCCAATATTCCATCATCCAAAGCAGGCCAGAGGCCTGGAGACTGTCGAGCTAAATTGAGTGAGTACATAGTTGCCGAGCAGTTTATTAAATAGTACAGAGATTATTAAAGGAATGTGGCTATTTTATTTAAGTAATCATAAAGGTCTTTACAGACCAGAAATTACTGTTTCTTATAGTAAGTAACTGAGCTTTAATGTGTCATCTTTGATACAATTCTCTTCTGGATCGAATTCTGGAAAATACAGTAATCTGTATCATTCAGCCATGCCTTGGTGGCCCAAATAAAAAGATACTTCAGATAATTACCCTTCAGCCCTTACATTAGCTATTATTCTAAGAGAAGATTAAAGGTGTTGGTCATTACATGAATGATTTTGCACTAATTTCATGGGACTTTTGGCTACCATTTCTTTCGATGAGGTATGATAACTTTGTGAAGCTCTATTAGACTCTCACCTTCGATAACCTCGGTATGAACTACAAAGGGACTCGTCCAGTATGATGGTGCCTGTGCCCAGGCTCATTACTGTGCTTCAAGAGGTGGACGCTGTTCTAGCTCTGTTTAATCAGTTATTCCTGGGTCTGTTGCTTTGGTAAGTAGAGTCATCATTCTCACATCTCTTCTTTCATTGATCACACTGTATGTGTGAAGTCCACCCACGTTCATGCACATCACAAGATTGCTACTTACCTACTTGCTTATTTAAGTACTTCACATGGATATAAAAATGCAGGGCATTCCAACCTTTAATTATTTGAAACAATTCTTATAGGTTTATTCTACCATGGACACATTGCTCAATTCATATGCTCATTTTAAAAAATGTATGATTTTATTTCATATATGCATACTGCATTTATGTCATTCCCTACCCTCCTTTCTACAGAACTTTCCTATGACCCCTTTCTATGTCAAATGTATGATCACGTTTAAAATAATTATCACACATATGTGTATATATATGTATATATAACATTGCTTGTATCTATATATATTTTTTAGGGCTGACCACTGTACTGAGTAACCAATTAGACATCTTATGCCTGGGGAAAATTAATTCCCCTCTCTTAGCAGTTGTTAATTGCCTGTAGCGCTGCATATCCTTGTGCCCACAGGTAAATGCAGCTCTCACTACTGATCAAAAATTTATGCACACATTTCTTATGTGTATATGACTTATGAATATATAACCGTGAAGATGTGCTGAGCCACAGGGTGTATATATGTTTTACTTGATTCTCTCAGTTTGAAAGGTGAATTTTAAATCTGATCAGAGGGTAATACTTATAGGTATATGCTTCTACTTTTTACTTATAACCTTGTGATATTCTACTTAAAGCTTAATAATCCTATTTCTTCATGAGCTTAAATAATTTTGGTTGGAACTGGGCAGTTTTAAAAACTGCATAGCTCCCAATTACCCCAGGGTACTGTTCAGTATATGACCTATACTTTGGTAAAAGATAGAAATCCTTACCTCCAACAATGACATGCATAGAAATAGTATCCTAGCACCTCATTGATCAATATTCTCATATAAATAGATAATGAATCTGGGACATTGCTATTCTTTTAGAGTCCCAGTGGTTCTGCTGAGAAAAGAGATGTATTGTTCTAAGACTATTATAGGAGATATATGCTTTTTCTGGACAAGAGATGGAATTGCTTTATCAGTCTTGCATGTGGAGCTCGTATGGGTAGTACAACATTATTTATGATTTGAGATAGAAAAGGACTGTTGTAGAATGGGAGCAGGAATAAAGTAGAGACAGAGATAGATGGATAGATAGATAGATAGATAGATAGATAGATAGATAGATAGGTAGGTAGGTAGGTAAATAGGTAGGTAGGTAGACAGATAGATAGACAGATAGATAGATGGAGGGAGATCTGGCTGCTTCTACCCTGTCCTGTTTACCTTTTACTGTCAATTTAACAAAACCTAGAGTTATCTAAGAAAGGAGACTTAACTGAAAGATTATATACATCAGATTTGCTTGTGGTCATTTTTTGTAGGATATTATTTTGATTTTTAATTGATGTAGAAGGACCTAACCTTAATAAGTGGCAACATTATTTGGGTATATGGTTCTGGAATGTATAAGAAAGCTATCTGAGTATGGTCCTATATGCTAGCAAGCAGCATCCCTTCAAAGTTTCAGCTTCAAATTCCTACCCTGACTTTCATCAATAATAGAGTATAACCTGTAAAGTAAATTATTTCTTTTACTAATTAGCTTTTAGTTACAGTGTTTATAATAGTAACAGAAAAGAAACAAGAACAATTCTAAATCCACACCTTACCATATGGTTACAATAAAGACTGATGACGATGATGATGGTGATGATGATGATGGTGATGGTGATTATATGAAGGTGCTGGAAAACGTTCTCACAGAGTTTCCACCTCGTGTAGAAATATGGCAAATACTCAGGAAATGTGACATGAATGCAAGTACAGATTAAGATGTAAAGGGACTCACAAGAATACAAGAAAGTGAATGTTTTAACGCTGCAGATTAGATCAACATGGTGAGGCAAATTTAGCACTGAAATCCCAATGGCACAACCATATAATAAAATGTATATTTAAGGTGTATTTAAATATGTAGGGATGCTTTTTAATACTGGTAGTCACTGTGATAGAAAAATGGACTTCCTAGGTGTCCACCATGTCCTCATCAGCAAGCAAACTCATATTCCTGTGGGAAAATTGAAGAAAGTTAAGGATTAATGGAAACCAACCGAATGACTGTCCTTGGGTAAGAGATTCTTCACAATCCTAGCAAGTGTTAGGTGAGGAAACAGTAAATAACACCCAAGGTCTGTGACTGTCCGGAGATAATATCAACCTGATAGTCAGCCTGGCCTGAGGGTTCCAAACTCACTTTTCTCCCTCCATTCTGCAATTCACATCTCCCATTAGATGACCCCAACTGGCAGGAAGCAAGGAGTCTGTTAGTACCGAATCAGAAAAGCACGCCCTTTCACTCCTACATGAAGAAATGGATAGTAATATTTCTCAAGAGAATTAACTCTTCTTTTAGATCAATTTTTAAAAAGTGAATACCGTCTTTCTGCTTTGCTGTTATCATTTAATGTTCATTAAATACTTCTGGCTCATTAAGCATTCATTAATTAGGATCTAAATCTGCAAACACCTTTTATTAGCTGTGAAGACCAGGAGGTTTCCCCCCCTTTGGCTGTCTTTATCTCAGTGAAAGAATAAAAAGAAAGAAAAACAAAAACAAATGTTACAGGGTTATGTAAAAATCTTTCTAAAAAATATCAACAATCAGCTTCAAAAGGTGAATATGAAATTTCTCAAAGCATCTATAATTATATTAGAATTTTACAAAAAGACATTATCTTCTAGCTCCAAACCTATACTTACATCATTAAATACCTAGTTCTTACCTACACTGTCTCTTCTATTATTGATTTAGGAATTCATGTAACTATTTATTCTCCTGCTTTATAGAAAGATTGCTTACCATAGCAACCCCTGCATTAGCAGTCAGTTTCCTGGTTAGAGAACACCTCAAGGAAGGTACATCAATATTCACAGTGAACTCAATTTGTAAATACCATTCTCGGGGGAGTGTTCTATTCTATTAAAACTCATAATGAAGAGGACATTCCAAGCTGGAGACTAGCAACTGTCAAAGGCTTCTTTACAGATATTTAACCTGTGAATTAGAAAAAAAAAAAAAAAAAAAAAAAAAAAAAAAAAAAAAAAAACCTGACAGTTTCTTCCTATTGCACTTTTAAGCAAAGAAAGGTAGGAAATGATGAAATATTATGCCCAATCTATGCTCAGCATAGGAAGTTGGCTTTTCTCTATGGGGGGTCTCAACACAGGCCAGCATTGTCAAAGAATTCTCTTTCTTCTACTACTAAAGCAAAATACTGGTCCTGCCATTCAATTTCTCAAAGTAAAAATATTTGGTTTAATTTTCCAAGTGTATTACCCTAACATCAATCAAGTGTCTGAAACATTATATTTTTACCACTTACTAAAGAGTACTGTAGCATTTTAATTAGGGAAGAGAAAAGAAATTGACTTGTGTTCAAAACTGGTAATCAGAGTTTCAGTGACTGAGCACAGAGAAAAGGATGTGGATGTTATTACATCTGTTGCAATGATCAGATAATCTCAGCCCTTTCTGAGAATTCCATTCCTGAGGGGTGGTCAGTTGCTGTGTATTATAATGCTAAATTCTGTACTTGAAAGTCCTGGCCAAGACTGATTTCTGGGTACAAGCTTTTGTTGTGCAAATCTAGTTTCTTGATTTAAAACTATTGGATAAGTAGAATTGGCTACAGCCAGTTGCTGGAGGGATTAGAGTGACCTGGGAGAATTTGAGGAGGGGAGGAAGCTGCCATGCAGGGGGGAATGGACCATGAGCACATGGCCAAAAGAAACAGCAAATATCTGGGATATGCTGCTGGGGAGGTAGCCAGGCCAGCCATTAAAAGAGATTAGGAGTTATCCTCCCAGTCATGTCAAAGCTAAAGAACTATAGTCAGGTCTCATTTATTTGTAAACTAGTTGGGAATGAGCTTAAAGTGGTTGTACTATGGTAAGAGAAGCTGGTTTGGAGCAACTTTGGAGCCCTTACCTACCAACAAAGGTAATAATAACTTAAATTGTTAATGACATTCACATGCTGTTTCTTCTCTTAGAATATTGAGCTCAGAGGAAGAGAGGGGCTAAACAGGAACCACAAAACCAAACAAATGCGCGTGGACAGTGGCCTCAGTGGGCTGTTCATGGGATGTCCAGGTGAAGAGAAATGAGCAGGATGATGTACCTAGTGAAGTTTACCAAACTCTTCTGCATGCTGCATTTACAGGATCTGTCTGGACCCCATGATGTAGGACAGAGGCTCAAAGGTGAGTATCATGCATCATAGAATCATGACCAGCTGTGGGAAACTGCCATTTATTTCTCTCCTGAACACATATTACCATGAAAATATTACATCTTGCCCTAGCTCTCTTTGGTCCATGTGAATCTTCATGGCTGTGCTCTCATTGTGACCTCATGCTGATTCCTCCTGGTCCACGTGGTTTCTCCATACCTTCTTATCTTCTTCTCTCTCTGGGTATCTCTCTGTCTCTGTCTGTCTCTCTGTCTCCATCTGTCTCTCTGTCTCCCTCTGTCTGTCTCACTGTCTCTGTCTGTCTCTCTGTCTCTCTGCCTCTCTCTGTCTCTCTCTCTCTTGTCACTTTGGGTCCTTTTGACTGTGATTGGAAGTCCTGCACTATTCTCTTCTTCCCAGTTATCACCTCAATCATCTCTTTATTAACCAATCAGAAATGATGAAAAACAATTTTTATCTAACATTGAACAGCCAACTGCAAACAGATGTCTGGCATAGAAATCAGCATTGGAATACATGGTACACAAAACCATCCCCTAACAATCATCAAAAGTGGGAATGTAGGTATTAAGTCATGATGCCATGAATTTTCCTGAAGACTTAAACAGGCAGTTAAGGGTCTTGCCTTTTGAAAACTTCAGTGCAGAAGAGCAGCAACTATGAGAGAATACAAGGTTCATTCAGTATGGACAAAATGGGATGAAGAACCAGCCCACAAATCATTTTAATCGGGCATTTTACAGTGTTCTGTGTCATCAAATAAGGGTCTGGTCACCCAGTGAACAATTAGAATAATCTCACCATGACTTTTAAGTTGTTATCACTGTTGTTAAGCTCTTTCTACCTTTTTAAAACCCATGGAGCTCAAATGTTAGCAAACATTAATACCTCTTGGAGAGATGACAACCTGTAACAGTCAGTACCTCCACCCTAGACTGGGTTTGGAGATGGTGTCTCTGGATTTGCATTTCTAAGTAGTTCCTGAGCAATGCCATTTTATAACTGGAAACTACAGTTTGAATAGTCAGACTATCCAAGCCTGTTGTGTTTTAACAAGCATCAAGGTGAAATCAATGCTCCCTATGCTATCGAACTTTTTTGAACCCCTGGCTTTTGGTCTCAATCTAACATTGGCTGAGTTTTGGCTTAACAAGGGGGGCTTTCTTGATGACTACCTATGGCAGGGTCTTACCAGTCTTTTCTGATAAAATCAGAAAAGGAAACACCTTGACAAGGGGATTGTATGTGGACCTCTTCTAGGTCAATATACAGCTAAGCTTCAATACCTGCTTTTTAGACCATAACTTCATTTCTATGTTGTAAGCCTAGACTAACTGCAATATGTACTTTTTATTATGTATCTTTGGCAGGATAAGAGATGTATAAAATTCTGGCATCTATAAGGAAATAAGCTTTGCTAGCCTTGTGTGAAGTCAAACCCTAGTTACTTTATGTACTGTTAGGAGGGTGAGTAATGAAGAACTCAATTCAGAAGTGCTCAGAGTGAATCAGCTGGACCAGAAAGAATTTAGGCAAAATAGCAGGTTCTATAAATCTGTGGAAATGAAACCCATTTAGTTACTCTGAAGGGCCAAATGTGCTATTTAAAATGCTCCAGTAGAGCATTGCATTACACAGCTGCCTGAAGCTTTAAGGCCAAATTCTTATACCCTAAAGTGAGGAAACAGAAGTAGGAACATTATCAAAAGCCACACGTACTACTGAGATTTTAATTAGGTCCCAAAGATCCCAAGGACCCCTGTCCAGTATTAGTAACTGTATTATTCTTTGCCACCTGATATAAACAGACTTCTCTAGCCAATTGAACACTTGACCCAGATCTTGAATTATCACGATAGCATGATATTTCACATTGGAAATGGTAGATTCTTGAAAATAAACTCAAGTTTTTTTTGTTATTTATGTTTGGGAAATCCAACTTGAATTTTAGGAAGAAAATGTGGCCATTAGGCCAAATCAGAGCCTTAGTAAATAAAAACAAGGTTCTTGATCTTCTGGAGACTAGAAGATATATAAGTTTGAAAGTGATTTTTGTTTATTTATGTTATTGTTGTTGGTGCTGTTTTTTGGGGGTTTTCTTTGTTTGTTTGTTTTGGTGTGTTTTTCATTTTTTATAGACTTTGGAAAAATACAGGTTATTTCAGGGCCCACCCACCTTGCCTTCTCTTTAATTGGACCAAAAGAAATAGGTTTCTATAACTATGTGGTAAACTGACAACAATTTTGAAACCTCCTGTTCAGTTCCCCTAAATCATTGAATTTTCTGTTAAATACTTATAGTCCATCCTGACATACATCTATATCCTCACAAGTTAAAAAACAAAAAAACAAAAAAACAAAAAAACAAAAAAAAACCAAAAAATCAAACAAAAAAAAAAACCCGCGTTTTTCAGAGCTGATAACAAGAAACTCTCAGATTGATTTCTAACATGAACTAAAGTGTACTTATAAATAACCATTGTTATGTATCTGATGTCTGCATACTGATTTGTCCACTCCAAGATATAATCATAAGATTAACAGAAATGATGCTGGAGCTATAAATATGAATGTGGCTTTCTACTATTTCATTTGTAAATAGATTGTTTAATCAGGTTTTACAGCACAAAGATTTTTCACTCAGAAATGTAGTTGCTTATGACAAAATAAAGCTCATGGTAGAAATAGCTACAAGACGTCTGCTTTCCTTCTCTGAAAGTTAGTTCTAGGTTTTATTCTCCAAAGAGTAATATCAGCAGGCACAGAAAATAACATACAAATATAACACATACATAACTCACACACAAACTTATGATATTTTTTATTTGACAATAGGAAAAGAGGTGAACAGAGCAGCCTAGCTTCATTTCTTTTTAAAATCAGGAACAGAAAAGAAAAGAAGAGATGGAAGAGAGAATTTTGTTTACAATGAAGATCAACACCTTCCTGTTAGATGCCCAAAGTTTCTGAATATAAACTTATTGAAAATATGTTTAAATGCCTTTCATATCTTACCAAGAAAAATACTAATTCTCAAAGAGCTTCTTGATATGAAATAAATTCTTATAGCAGTCCTCTCAGAACATAAGCTCAGGGACCAGAGAGATGATTCAGTGGTAAGAACTTTGCTGTTTTTGCAGAAGTTCCTAATTCATTATCCAGCACGCACGTGATAGCTCAAAGCTGTCTGTTAATTCTTGATCCAGGAGAAGCAATGGTTCCATCCAATCTATAGAGGCAATTCATGTGTATTTGGTGCATATACATACATGTGGGCAAAACAATCAGATACATAAAGTATAAATAAATTTTAAAGATTTGAATTCATGTGAATTTTCATAGTGAATCAATATTGAATCAATAGCAAAATAGCCCATTTGGAATTCTTACTTACTCTACTTACTCTAGACTTGAATTCTGACTCTAATCCATTCATATCAGTTCTCAGGGCCATGGTTTCTTTTCTCTAATTTTCAATGGGTTTCTCATAATTACTTAGAAAGCCCTTGTCATGCTTGCAAGTGCTCTTTACATACCTTTTTCATATTTGGTATTTTTTCATAACTTGGCTATTTCTTTTGGAGAAGTTTGGCAATGGTGTAGGCCCTAGATCTAAGTTCACACAAGAGATGCAAGTCAGGAAGAGGGCACGATGAACACGGACCAGCTTGATAAGGCAGTGCACATAGTTCTACTACCTCAAATAGATTTGGTGACTTTGCCTTATGTTACTGAAAAGGACTGTTGATAACTGCTCCTTCTGAACCACTTCTGGGTAGCCACCCACTGTCTCCAGGAGGTGCTGACTGGGTAGATTAAATCCAATAATGGACTGGGTTTGATTCAACTTCAGTGTCTTTGATGTCAGTCTTATATCTCTGCGTAACCTCATGCTGAGGGACAACAAATTAGGGGCTTAAAATAAGCTATGAAATACATATGTATACCACAAAATAAACTAATACTTCCAGTCATGATAATAATGGAACAAGTTATAAGTGGGCATCTCAGCTGGTCTTACACCCATTATGTACCCCACATACATTTTGAGTTTTTAAATGTTTCTTTATGTTAAGGTAAAGTATAGAACTTGAGCATCTCTTTCCAAATGCCCTTCTTTTTAAATTTTCTTTCCATTATAAAATCATTATTTAGAAGTAAAAAACCATAAAATAATTTCCTATATTCATTTACAGTCTCATAATGTCTTTGAGTGAATTCAGAATTTCTATTTTCATAAAACAAATTACCATTGGTGATATGACCAGTAGCACTATTATAATGAGTGTCTACAGACAATCCTGAGAAATGATTTCTTGCTTGACATGTCTGCTAACTGGGTTTCTCCTATATCTCTACCATGATTAAACCACGGTGGCAAACACCTTTAGATGACCCAAATGGCAGAGAAATATTTAAGAATAGAACCACAAACTGCTAACTTTGGAGCCATGCTCCCTGCATTGTTGACAAGGTTGGGGAGAAGATGGCATGAACAGTTCCATCATGGCCAGGAAAAATTCAGCTGTCTCTGTAGCAGTTCAGAGAACCTGGTGAATTATGGAAGCCCTTTAAATGCTAACTGAATGTTGTGTGTGGGTGTGTTGAAATGTACTGCCAGGTGGTTCTCAAAAAAAAAAAAAAAAAAAAAAAAAAAAAAAAAAAAAAAAAGCCTACCAGGGCTTAAATCGGCCCTATCATCAGGATCAGAACAAATGCCTGCTATTTTTCCATCATTCCCCAATTCCATATCAGCATGAGGACACCTGTTAGAAATGCTGTCACCTGATGCATAGAATCGAACAACAAAATTAGAGAGAGTTTGGTACCAGCAAAGAAGAGTGCTGTGAGAGAGGCCAAGAGCTTCTGGGCAGCTTTCTTTGCCAAATTTACCTCCAGATTGCTGGGCGGGCTTGTCTCTGAACCTACCACCCAGGCAGCACATCATGCCAACTAATCTGGCACACTGTGTTCCTTGGTAGCTCTGCTTTGAATGTGTTTATGTATCTTTCCACCTGCTCTGTTCACCCAAGTGAGGGTTCTGCTACTGAATCCATTTAGGTCTTTTTTCCTCCCTTTATTGAATTCTTTACTTAATTAGATATATGAGACATTCCATATATAATTTGCTCACCATAAAATAAACTACTGCATCTTCTTGGGAACAAAAGTGTCTTAATCTTATGAGAGTGACAATTTGATAGAAAACAGATATTAAAATACCCATATTAAAAGGGGCATGAGATCAGTCTCTCAAATGAATTGTAACTACGATGAAGAAAATGTTTCAGAAAGGGAATCAATTCAATGTGCCGATGTAAAAGCAATGCTATCTTAGGTAAAGAACTATGGGTAAAGATTTTTCTTCATTAATTAAATTATTTACTATCATCTCAGTGGCTGCTTCCCCTCTCTCCTCTCATTCCAGCCCCCCCCCCCCCCACCAACCTTTGCTTCCTCCATTATCCCTGTCTTTCCTTTATCCAGAGGCCTCCCATGGATATAAATCAACCTTGGCATATCAAGTTGCAGTAGGACTAGGTACAACTTTACCTCTGTTAGGGGAAAGGGTCCTAAAGGCAGGCAACAGAGTCAGAGACAGCCCCTGCTTCCTCTATTAGGAGACCTACATGAAGAATGAGCAGCACAACTGTAGCATCTGTGCAGAGGGCCTAGAACCAGCAGAAACATTCTATTTGGCAGTTCAGTCTCAGTGGACACTTTTAGGCCCAGATTAGTTGATTCTACAGGGTTTCTTGTGGTTTTCTTGACCTCTGTGGCTCCTTCAACCCTTCCTTTCTCCTTTCCACAGGATTCTCCAAGCTCTGACTAATGTTTGGGTGTGGGTCTAGCATCTGTTTACACAAGTTGCAGGGTGAGGCATTTCAGATGACAGCTGTACTAGACACCTGTCTGTAATTATTGCATAATATCATTAATAGAGTCAATGGTAGACTCTGTCTCATGGGTCACAAGCTGGGTCAGTCACTGGTTGGCTATTTCCTAAATCTTTTCTCTTTCTTTTACCCCTGCTCATCTTATAGGCAGGAAAAAGTTTTGGTCCAAAGTCTTGTGGCTGGGTAGGTGTCGCGAGCCCTCCACTGAAAGTCTTTTCTGGTTACAGGAGATTGTTAGTTTAGGTTCTATAGTCTCCATTGCTAGGAATCTTAACTAGGGTTACCCTCATAGTTCCTGGGAGTTCCCACTGCCTCACCCATTACATTTCTGACTCATCTCAGAGATACCTCTGACCACTTCCAGTTCTCTTTCCCAATACCTTTCCAATGTCCTTCCCCAGCTTGATCTCTTTTGTTTTTCCTTTCTACCCCTCCAACATCCAGCCCTCTATCTCTGCCCTTAATGTCTATTCTGTTTGCATTACTGAGGGATAATCAAAAATCCTCCCTTGTGCCCTTCTTATTACTGGGTCTGGAGATTATAGCGTGGTTAGTCTGTACTTTATGGCTAATATTCATTTATAAGTGAATAAATATTATGTTTGTGTTTGGGGGATTGGGTTACCTCAGTCAGGATGAAATTTACTAGTTCCACCAGTTTGCCTGCAGTTTCATGCCATTGTTTTTCCATAGCTGAGTAATATTCCATTATGTTAATGTACATTGTCTTTATCCATTTTCTATTATCATTTGTGCAACATCCAGGTTGTTTCCAATTTCTTGCTATTATATAAAATTGCTGTAAATGTAGTGGAGCACATATCCTTGTGGTATGGAAGAGCTTTTGGGGGTACAGATGGATCTTGAGGTAAAACTATTCCAAAATTTCTGAGAAACAGCCAAATTGATTTGCAAAGTGGTTCTACAAGTTTTCACCCCCACCAGAGGTGTTCTTCTTGCTCTATATCCTTACCAAAATATGCTGTCATGTCAGCTTTTTTGATCTTAGCTATTCTGAGAGGTGTAAGATGGACTTTCAGTAACTTTGATTTGCATTTTCCTAATGGCTAAGGATGGTGAACATTTCTTTAAGCGATTCTTCTTCAAAGACTCGAAGTTCTTGTCCACCAGGTCTTTTACTTGCTTGGGAAGAGTTACTCTAAGATATTTTATATTCTTTGTCGCTTTTGTGACAGGTAATGTTTCCCTAATGTTTTATGCTAGTTTTTGTTTGCTAATTTTTTGTCCAATGTATACAATGAAGTGACTGGCCACTTCACTGAAGGTATTTATCAGCTGGAGAGGTTTCTGAAGAATGTAAACAATCTAAATAGACATATATCTCCAAAGGAAATAAAAGTAGTCATTAAAAGTCTCCCCTCAAAAGGAAAAGAAAGAAGAAGAAGCAGAAGAAGAAGAAGAAGAAGAAGAAGAAGAAGAAGAAGAAGAAAGAGAGAGAGAGAGAGAGAGAGAGAGAGAGAGAGAGAGAGAGAGAGAGAGAGAGAGAGAGAAAGGAAATGCTGGACAAGATGACTTTAGCACAGTATTCTACTAGATGTTCAGAGAAGAGATAATACTGATATACCTCAAATTATTGCACAGAATAGAAACAGAAGAGTCATTGCCAAATTTGTTTTATGAAGCCATAGTCACTCTGATACTTAAACAACACAAAGATGCAACAAGGAGCATTTTATACCAATTTCCCTAATGAATTTGATGTGAAAATATTCCATAATATACTCACAAACCAAGTCCAAGAACCATCAAAGACATCATTGTCCATGAATGAAAGTAGGCTTCATCCCAGAGATGAAGGATGGTTCAGCATATGAAATCTATCAATGCAATGTATTATAAGAAAAAAAAAAACGACATGATCATCACATTAGATACTGAAAAAGTCTTTGACAAAATCTCACATTCTTTCATGATAAAAGTCTCAGACAGATCAGTGGTACAAGGCACATGCTTAAATACCAAAAAGGCAATATACAGCAAACTGATAGCCAACATCAAACTAAATGGAGAGAAAGTTACAGAAATTTTACTAAAATCAAGGACAAGATAAGGCTGTCCATTTCTTCCATATCCATTCAATGTGTATGATTCACCAAAGAGTGATACCCTGACTCAAACAGTATGTAATAAATGCAAAGACTGTTGTAGTCTTCAAAAGTCCAGCATGCTGGCATCTCCTATTACCAAAACAGAGAGAACTTGAAGTAAGCTTGCCTGCCCGATTTTAATCACATTAGGAGAATTCTAGGATAGGTGACCTCTATCTTAATCTGTTGAGTCTATCTCTAGGGACATTCCAGAACCATTACTGAGGTATGGAGGCTGGAAACTGTTGCTGAAGAAATCTGGAAACTGCTGCTGACCCACTGTCCTTACGTCAGACCAGGTGGCAGGGTAGCTTCTGATGGCAGGGAAGTTTCCGACTAGCTGCCTGAAGCCTGTTTTTTGTTTGTTTGTTTGCTTGTTTTTGTTTTGCTTTGTTTTCTTGTTGCTGTTGTTCCATTTTTTTTTCTAGTAACTGTCTTGTCTGTGCTTGCCTCAACTAGTCCAGTTCTTAGGCATAGTCTCCTGAACTGCTAACTTGAAGCTTGTCATGGAATCAGCCTAGTCTTCTCAAATATAGTCCTTGAAATTTCAGCTAGAGAAATAAGATGGTTACAAGATATCAGGGGGATACAAATTGCCATGTAAATATTCAAAGTGTCACTATTCACAGAGGATATATATTAGTATACATGGGTAATTTTTAAAATGCTGAACAGAATAACAACATTCTGGGGGAAGTATGGTTCAGAGACATACAGGAAGGCAGAAAAAAAGGTTGCCTAATTTCATCTTCTACTTTTTAATCGTATCACTTTTGACACAAAATGTGTACATATCTGGAACAAGTAATGCCCCACATCTTTGCAGAGACTAAAACGTATCCTGTATTTTCACGTAATTTTGATGACGAATTCTAGGAATTAGTGGAAATCCCCTAGGTTAGACTCTCTCATCTCCAAATTCAGATGTCAAACACAGAATTTAGGTCAAAACTTATGTTTAATGGTTTACCATAAAAGATGTTATGAAATGGTGCCAATATACATTGAGATAACAAGTCTATAAGAGTGAATACATAAGGATGGTTTTAATGCATGAAATTGGAATTCACCTCCTTCCTACATTCCAGTTTTATTGTTTGACTTTTTCTTGTTTTACTGTACAGACTTTATTTCTGTTCTGGAGATTAGGAATAGAACTGTATGCATTTCAACCATATAGTAGGTTAGATTTTGTTTTTGTTTGCTTGTTTTTTTTTTTGTTTTGTTTTTTAATGATCGGCTGCCTTATGAGGTTATTCACCGGCTCCATCTTTAGTCATATAATTAGCATAAATTCAGTGATGCCTTGTAATTACCTCTTAGAAATAATAGACAGTTCTAGCTTTATGGGAATTCTAAAGAATTTAGAAGTTTTGTGCCAATTACTGAGCACAAAGATTAAATACATTTTTATTATGTTATATCCATAATTAAACCGCATTTTCTTATCACAATGTGCTGCTATAGCTAATTGATGTAGAAGTAAAAATACCTTGTAGTGGCTAAGAACTGAGGTATGGGACAATGGTGAAATGAACAATTATTCTGGAGCAGATCATTGTTCCTGTATCAAAGATCATGTGTTAATTTGACTTACTCAAGAGCAGGTCCTAGGACACATGTATTCATTAGTCTACATAGTCTGAGAAGGACTGAGGAGACAGTGGAGAGAGAAAAGTCAATGAGGGAGTGAGTGGGTTTCTATCTTCATGGACAAGATGAGAGTGATTTGATTCTTGCTTATACAGCAAAATTTAAGGAGGTATAAAATATGTAGTAGGTATGATAAACAACATTTAAATTAAAAATTCAGAGTAACAAAAACTTTACAAAACTCTATAAAAAATAAAATATCAAGAGTTTTCAACAGAGAGCAAGACTGAGAAACTGACAGTACTTTTCAGGACCATAGGAAAGCCTGAAGTAACTGAAAAACATATTCATAAATATTTAGGTGAATATTTTCTATAATATTAAAGGAACAAAAAGTAACATAAAATTCAACAAATACATGTTACAAATCATATAATTAATCAAAAATATTATTTAGTTATAATTTTACTTCATTGGTTTTTATGAGAACATATTCAGTAATACTTTATTTAAATGATTTACCATTCAAAATTACATTTTATGTGTGTGTGTGTGTGTGTGTGTGTGTGTGTGTGTTTCATTTTGCTTCAGAGCACAGTACAGCTTGGCATTCTACATTCATGCACTTTATCTCCTGGATATACTTTATCTCCTGGAGATACTTTTTAATTGTCCTGTTGGGAATTCAGTAAATTGAGATGTTTATACATCAACTTTTATCTTATATATGTAAGGGACTTCCTCTATTGTTAACTATCTCATACTCTCAATATTCTCTTAGATGAGGCTAGAAACTAAAAGATAGGTACTAGTATATTGTGTTGTGCATGGCTTTGATGAGACTTGAAAGGATTCCAAAAAGCCATGAAAGCTCGAGGCCTTGGCTAAGTAAGGTGTGAGATGTTCATCTGCGCTTCTATAAAAACATTTCTCTCTCTAAGTCCTTGTGTATAGTAGACTTAGTAATGTAGAATACCAGCAAAAGAAGGCCAACCAATTCAGAGGCAACGTCTCTTCTTACTTTGGAGATGATGTATTCCTGAGCTAGGAGGGTACCCATAGAACAAGGAAGAAGCTAGGATTAGTTTTAGGTTCCCAGTACACTCAACAACAATGAGAAAGCCAAAACTTTATCCAAGTCACTAATGCTTAATGTAAGGTTGCTGTAAAGTTCCAACATTGGGGCGATTTGGAGATTATGCTTGAATATCGATTCACAGTTCATATTTTACAAGGATAAGCTTATCTGGTACTTATCTATTCTTCAGAATTCACAGAGGTCACAGAATGTGAACAACATAACCACTGGTATATGACCCAGATTTTGATCTCTAATGTTTGTCTCATAGATTTTAAAGCAATATTTTGTTTGCCTGAGTATAGAAGTCTAGCTGGTAGTCAATCATTCCAAAGATGTCATCTTCCCCTACTTCTAGAGCAAGGTTCACCAATCAGAGAAGCCCTTCTAGAAATCTTGAAATGCTTTAAAAAAAAAAACATGTAGAATAATTAAATATTTCCTTCTGGTCAAAACTTGTGCCCTAGGAAGATCTTGGAGGCTGGTCCCATACCCATTCTCACACCACACAGAGAAAGCCTTTTACCCCAGTGCTCTAACATGCCTAGGAACACAGGATCACAGGATCATAGTTGTGCTAACAGGCTCAGTAATATAGGATCACTCAATCACAAAGAAAGCTCAACTCCTAGGAGCACATGAACTCTGACACACTCAAGGACCTCTAAAACTTGATCACACCAGAACTTCAGTATCTCTGAGGCAGCTTGACTCCCAGGATCTCTAACACACTCAGGATCCCAGGATCCCAGGATCACAAAGACACCACCAGGATCACAAGAAGGACAGGTTTCTGTCAGATACAGCTAGGGTGGGTAGCACTAGAAATAACCAGATGGTAAGAGGCAAGCACAAGAACATAAACAACAGAAAGCAAGACTAATTAGAATCATCAGAACCCAGTTTTCCCACTACAGCTAGTCCTGGATACACCATCACACTTAAAAAGCATGATTCAGATTTAAAATAATATCTCATGATGATAATATAGGACTTTAAGAAGGAAATGAATAACTCTCTTAAAGGAATATAAAAAAAACACAACCAAAAAGGTCAAGGAATTGAACAAAACCATCCGGGATCTAAAAAAAGAAACAAAAAATTCTACCTTCTGTGCCTGTAATAGCAGTGCTTGCTGGTGTTTGTTGAGTACTAGTGTTATGAACTGTCGTTCTGAGGACTGAAAGCTTTTTATCCACAATCAATGTCATCCCCCACTAAACTGCAAAAAGAAAAAACATTGCCTTTCTTGTCTTAAATAAAGAAGTAAAGTCTCAAAGAGCTTAAGTGACTTGTTGAAAATGTCTAAGGAAAAGCTGCTCAGAGACAACTCGTATCTCTTGATTCCAGAGCCCTTAGTTAGTCTGTTCACCTTTAGAATGGCTTGCACTTAATAAGGAAATACCAGAGGCTGGTACTTGTTCTGTTTGTGGTTCATTCGTGTCATGATCCCCGGACGATGTAAGGAAAAGTTTGAGTGTAGGTTCATGTTAAGATGATATATCATTGGTCAGATGGGAGCAAAGCAGGGACAAAGGTTTTGGAAGGCAGGAGAGATGGGGAGTGAACAGAATCAACATGGAGCCTGTGAAAGTGGACTTGCACCCTGGTAATCTTAATTGATGATAGGTAAATAAGAATATTTTCAAGGGTTTCTATAGGTCAATTTGTCTTACTTAGGTGGGTGGTTTACAATCTTTGTTATATGGTTGTAAGCTCATTGTGTAGATGTATCGTGGATTACAAATTTAACATATAAATCTGAATGATAAATCATTGGCTATTGAGTCATGATTTTACTGTGGAGGACAGTGTGTCAAAGCAATGGCTGAGAGGCAGTTGGAGCGTACAGATTGGCCTCAGTTGTCCAAGCGGTTAAGAATGCACAGGACCTGCAGAGCAAGATGTGTGTGTGCCAGGCATAGAAACTACCGGCCTAGACAACCTCGTAGAGAGGGAGGCTTGTGGACTGAGGGGTAGAGAAAGAGACTGGGTGCCCAGCTCCACACTGGAGCAGCTCCTGTGGAGTGAGAACCCTGCACAGAGTGAAACCATGCGGGACTGGTAGTGGCAGATTCTTTTTAAATATTTACCGCAAGAGATGAGAGAATGAGGAAAGAAAGAAAGAAAAGCCAACATGAGTGTGTGCTGTGCTCTCTATGACACTTTGAGAACCTGGGCCTTGATATATTCCAGAGCTCTGTCAATATCTTGTAGGTCTTTCTCATACAATTGAATAAATGGAGAGAAATTATTATCCATGTCTCTAGTCTTCAATGTTCTGCACTTTAGGAAGTGCTATATGGATGTACTCCTACTTGGTTTAGGAGGCTTTAGAGAGGACCAGTGTAGAAGGGAAGACATACATTGAGTGGCAGGAACCTGAGACTGTGTGGACCTGCCTATGCAGACACTGCAGGAGTCAGAAGTTAGCTAAGACAGGAAACTTGCATAACTGTCTACTGAGAGGTCTCATCCCACCAGAAAGTGGAAACAGACAAAGGGACCCCTAGCCAAATAACTCACAGAACTTGGGAGTCTTAAAGAAGAGTAGGGGGTAGAATTTAGTGAACCGGAAGTGTCAAGGACACTACAACAAGACCTTTAGAGTCCAGTATTCTGGGCTCATGGGGGCCCACAAAGACTGAAGCAAGCAGGGTTTTGACCTAGGCCCTCTATACATTTGTAGCATATGTGCAGCTTGGTCTTCATGAGTGTCCACTAACAACTGGAGTGGAGGCTGGCTCTGACTCCGTTGGCTGCCACTACAACCCTTTCCCCAACCTGGACTATCAGGTTGAATCTCAGTAGGAGAGGAGGTACTTTGTCATGTTGGGACTAGATGTCCCAGGGTGAGGTGGTACCCAAAGAAGGCTTCCCCTTATCTGAAGAGAAGGGGGAGTGGTAATAGGGAGAGAGATTTGCAAGGGTAAGACTGGGAGGAGAGGAGGGAGGTGCCGCAAGTGGGATGTAAGGTGAAAAACATTATGGGGAAATAAAAGATGTGAGCGGAGGCAACAGCACCTCCTCCACAGCACCAGCACAGTTCTACCAACCACACTAATGCCCAAGGCCTTCTGTGCCATTACAGCCACAGCACCAGCACAGTTCTACCAACCATACTAACGCCCAAGGCCTTCTGTGCCATTACAGCCACAGCACCAGCACAGTTCTACCAACCACACTAATGCCCAAGGCCTTCTGTGCCATTACAGCCACAGCACCAGCACAGTTCTACCAACCACACTAATGCCCAAGGCCTTCTGTGCCATTACAGCCACAGCACCAGCACAGTCCTACCAACCACACTAATGCCCAAGGCCTTCTGTGCCATTACAGCCACAGCACCAGCACAGTTCTACCAACCACACTAACGTCCAAGGCCTTCTGTTCCACTGGCTTTGAAATGGCAATGAAATTTGTAAAGTCTGTTATGCCCAATTGACAAGCCACCTCACCAGTCTGAGTTTAAGAAGAAAAGGAGTTGTGCAGTGCATGAAAGGGGAAAAAAATTCTTCCTCATTGGAAGCCGCAGGCGAACCAAAGAAGGGATAACTAATGCTGCTGTTGAAATTGGAAACAGGGGCAGGAACATGCTGGAATGATTCAGTCAAACCACTCTCCACTTTATAATAGAAAGGATTTTTGATGACCAGTATCATGCTTCATGAGAAAGGTCAAAGAAACAAACAGCTTTGGGTCAGCAACTGTGAAGAGCAGAGGTTTCATTCTATGGAAAGCTAATGAGATCCATGGGCAGCAGCACCGTAAAAGACAGTCCTTTGTTTCTGACATTACTGTGGGCAGAGTAAGCAGAGTAACTGTCAGCCTGGTTGTGTCAATTTTTCTTACCCTGGGTTTCAATTGGAGCTTCACTGTATAAGTAGATGCTTATACAAGCAGCAGAATTACAGGAAGAAAGAGGGTATCCTGGTCAAAAGCCATGGATGACTACACAGAACTGGCTAATTCCTCTTTTGCTCAGAGACACATGTCATCTTTGTTATTCTGGATAGTAAGGGTATCTGCTCTTTAATTAAGAAGGAGATGCTGTCCTTTGAATATGGAAGAAAACATGTCTCTGGTTGCAGTCAGAAGCACTGTGTTTGCTGGTACCCTTGAAAAGAGGGTTGTAATAAAAGGGGCAAAACTGTATGACATTCTAGAATATTTTCCTTCAATGATCTCTCTTTCTTCAGATAATGACAAGGTTAACATTGATTGATCTCTTCATAGATGTTTATTACAGTAGATTAAAGCACCTAGCTGCAATACTGCTTGCTCCCAGATTAGCAGAAACTATCAATGAAAAGAAGCTGGGATGCAGGGATGAGAGAGAGAAAGACTGAAACCTAGAGGATCAGAGATGGGAGAAAGAGAGATATTGACAAAGAATAACAGAGAAAAAAAGAAAAAAATCAATATCTTGAAATATTACCAAGATTTATTAAGAAAACAAAAAGAAGGATTTGACCATTTGATGAAATAATATGGATAAAAGGAAAAACTAGGTGGGTAATTTGGTTGGTATGTGACTGGGAAACATAGAACCTCTATATGGGAGTGAATATAAATAGTTGGTAAACTTATAATCATCATATGAGTGAAGCAATTGAGCCAACGAGAGATGTAATGTCAGAATCAAGTAGAAACTCAAGGATAGAAAGAGTAAGTAGAGAAAGGTGCAGATATACCAAGAAGGAAAAAGAATTCAGTGCAGGAATAGATTGTAAGATGCTTTCTCTTAATATTGTCCCTTGCTTCTTGCTGAAGTCAGAGGAAAAAAAAACATAAGAATAGAAAGATTAAGTAGAGAAAGATGTGGATGCACCAAGAAGGAGTAAAAATTCAGTGCATGGATAGATTGCAAGAGGTAAGAGACTAGAGTGAGAAAAAGCAATATCCAATGGTTTTGCTTATTCAAGTTATAATTAAATGGCCTTAGGAAGGACCTTTTCTCACCTGGCAGGTATAAATAATAATAACAACATCGTCCACAGAAGGTTGTTTTCCATATAAAATGTAGATATTGTCATAACTTCTTAACGATTTTGGCAGGGGACAATCACAATATTATAGAGAAAGAAAATGTACAGCAGCCTAGACAGACAGTTTCCTGTGAAACCCAAAGGTCTCAACATTGTCAGTATTTACAGGACAGTTTTGTTTTCTCTTTGAATCAACACTAACTCTCATTGGTGTGTCAAACCCACGTAAAGCCAACACCAGCATCAAACACTCAAATCATGATTTTTGTGTGAATAGGATTTCATGTAATCCTCCAGCCCTAATTGTTGTTTCTGAATGAGACCGAGGTTTTCTTCAACTCTGTGAAATGAGGTCATACAACTTATGCAGTGAATTTAAGGCAAATTGAGCAGATGATATGAATAAAGTAAGAGACACGCAGATTTAAAGCTACTGACAGTGCTAAGTATGTTGATTTTCAATCAAGATGAAGTAGTTCTATGATTTGGTTCAGCAGCTCAACACTCGGACGGAAAGCTGAAATCTTCACAGACTTGTTACTCTCTTCCTCGGAATAGAACTGGCATTTATCAGGAGGAATTATATCTTAAGCTCTATGATTCTGGTCTGCTATCCAAGCACATAATGTTTTCCATTTTGTTCTTGCATGTGTTATTCTGGTGTGTAACATTTATGGTGAAGTAGCTCCAAATAAACTGGTCTAAATGTACAACCTAAGTGTTTGGCTGCATCAGAGAACATTAACAGTGTCTTTTCTGTATCATCTAAGTTATTTTTCCATGCATTCCAAGATTTAAATTAAAAATGTATTTTTATTATAATTTCTAGTACACATTTAGTTACTTACTAGAGTTTTATAAATTTATTCTTTTTTTCATACATATATTTCTCTCATCCTGATTGTAGTTTTGCCTCCCTCTACCCTTCCCAGTTCCACTCCCCACCCCTAGCCCTTTTTACTCACTTTTAAAAAGTATAGAATGAATCAAAATACTCCTGGTTTGAGGAATAAAAGAAAATAATTTGCAGCTTTTTTCAAATACTCCTTTGCCTTTCTCGTTGTTTTCTCCAAGTTGAATTATCAAGTAAAGAATTACACAGATAAAACAATTTGAAAAGATTATGGTCATGTATGTGTGAAAGTTTCAAAACACTTGCCTGTACCTTTTCTGTTAAATATCTTTCCTTTCCTTTCCTTTTCTTTTTTCATAATTTCTATCTTTGGGTAGCTTTTCATCTGATTTAAACAGCTTTACCCTGATATAACTTGGTCTAGGAAAGGAAAAGTTGTTAAGAACATTTTGGGTTATATTTGAGATAAATTTGTTTTGTTTGGATTATTTTCTGTTTTGGGGGGATTTGGATTCAACCTACAGCTTTCATTCTAACCTTACTATGTATTGATACATTTCATTGACACAGAAATGGGAAGCCATCTATTCATCCATCCATCAAACCAACCATTTACCAGCTATTTATTGAGCTTTTATTGTGAGTCTGGCATTACGCTCTTCTACTGAACATATAACCTAGAATTTGTCTCATGGACTGCATGGTTTATGAAGTGGTGTTATCAGCATTTAAATATTAATCAAGCAAACAACTGGTAAGTGCAGTGGCCTCAGTGGGGAAGAAGATGCAGAGAGCTGTGGCACATGGTGCTGTTTCTTATACATGGTATCTATCTGATGCAGATTAAGAGGGGATTCTGCTCATAAGTGTTACCCATTACAGGCAATTCTCTCATCATGTCAGAGGGGAATCTATATCTCCAGAGTGACTTACAGCTAAGTACTTTGGGGAGAGTGACAGAGGTCTATTTAGAAGTCATACTGCTCTGTCATTTCTGCTGGAAAGGTCAAAGATAGAATATGTGCCAAGCGCTGAAACTCCAGTGGTCTAATGAGTTTTAGTATTCCATTCCCTCAATTGTCCATCATCTATTTCTTTAGAACTTGCTATTTGGACAATTCCTGTGACACACAATAAGATTTATACCTTTCTATTAGGAACGTATCTCGTAGCTCAGTCTGGATGATGTAGCTTGGGCTCAACTGACTAAGAATTCAGGCCATAAGATGCATAGAGGGGATGGATCTGTAACAACATCAACCATCCCTTCTGAAACCCATCACTGGACAATGTGTATGCTTCTTTTGAAGTATTAGCTTTATAAAACAATTGAGTGGAAGCATCCAGTGCCTCTGAGAGTCTAAACTTCAAACTTCTACATTGTTCCATAGGTTCCATGTTGACCAGAAAAGTACATCTAATGGCTAAGTTTAATATAAAAAAGGCAAATAAGTGACGATATCTCAGGAAAAATTGTGATACACATGATAAAATATCGAGACTCAAAGGAATACAGTGAGTATTCAGACTTATACCTTATCCTTGTATCATTTAATTCTATAGGAAAACATTAAATAAAATGTATAAAATTTTCGATGGTTACCACTACCAAGGAGAAGAAAGTAGAAATGTTAAAAACAATAGAGAGAATAGTGGTTGAAACTTTTAAAGAATTTCCCAGAAATAAATGAAAACTAAGTTATTGAGTAAGTTCTTCAAGAGAAATAAACCTATGAAGATAGTGAAAAAAAGTCAGAGGGATAAGAAAGAATAGAATTTGATAGTCAAAGGAAATTTGGTTTTTGTTGAAGAGCAGAAAAATCCATGTGACTGTTACCTAAATGAGGAGAGAAGTGGATGAAAATGTGGAGATCAGGTTATTTGGGACAACTGAAACATTTTCTTTTCATTTTAATGAGGTAAATGCCCATTGGTGGTTTTACAGGCAATGAAGGATGTATTTAACATGCCCTTTGCTGGACCACTGGGTGTGGTCTCCCCAGACCATTAGAAAGATGGAACAAAGGAAATACAGCAAGACAGCATCACAGCATTAGGTTGAGAGACAATAATGTCTTATTCAAAAGCCTTGAATTGATTGCGTTTGGAAATATTTTGAAGTTGACTCAGTGACATTCACTAATTGGAGGGCAAATGACAATAGTAGAGAATATGAAATTTAAATTGATAAACTGGAAGAAAGAGTTCAAATTTCTGAGATGTGACGGACTCTGGGGAACATACGAGATAAAGGCAGATCCAGACTTCATCTTGAACTCTGTAAAATTTAAGGACAAGCATACTATCCAAAAAGGTGAAATGAGTAGGGGACAGGTCCTGGATGGATATATGAACTTGAAAACCATGGTATTTTTTTTTGTATGCCTGCATGTATGTCTGAAGCTATGCAAAGGCAGAAGATTGGCTGTGACTACTAAACAAATAAATATGGGTAAAATAGTAACGAAATCCAAATCATGAGCCCTAGAGCCCTTGTGATTTCCATATACAAGATAATGATGAACGAGAAACACAGACTCAGAATAAATGCTAGAGCACAGGAAATATGATGAGGAGAGAATGTGCTCACAATCAAGTGAAAATATATTTTAAAGAAAATGAGCTTTCAACTTTGGTACTGACAAGGTCAATTAAGGTAAAGAAGAATGACCATTAAGATGAACAATATTGACTACATTGATACTCTTGTCATATTACTTGGAATGACAGAGGAAAACTTTTGTCAGAGGGAGTTGAATCACAAATGGCACCATAGAAATTGATGGTGGTAAAAGATCATTCTTTCAAGGAGCTCTGCAAAACACGCTTAATTCTATTTTTGTTTATTTCTCTAAAGACTTGGGGTGAATAAGGGATAATTGGTTTTTTTTTTTTTATAGAAGAGCAAAGCAGCATCCTACAGTCCATCGGAGAAAGAAAATATAATGATAGACAAAAAGATAGAAACTGATGGAAGGAGAGCAAGAGATGGTAACAAGAGTAAAGTTAGTCCAAGAGTAGGTGTGATTTATCTGGGTGTCTGAGCATTTTAGTCATATGATGAGGAAAGCGGGGATGTGAGAAAGATGCTGATGGCAGCTGATAGGCATCTCCATGCTTGAAGAAACTGATCAGATGAGGCAGATATGGGTTACTTCAGAAGCTGACACGGTTGACACTTTCTTCTTCAGAACTGAAGATATCAATCTGCTGCTGAGATGCGCCTCTGCTGACCCTATCAGCTGCTTTGTTTGCAGCTCTGAGGGCCTTAGTGCTGCTTTCCCACCTCTCCCTGATCTGATATGAGATATTCTTTCATCTTCAAACAGCTCATATCCAGCTCTTTGAGACAGCTTTTATCTTATGCCAATTAATTAAAAAATCAATGATGAAGTGATATTTTTATGCATTTATCTTTTCTCCTGTATTATCACATCACTGAAAGTGGGGCCCTCCCTATTTAGTTTGGCATCCATTGAAGGCTGACTTGATAGAAACTGAGCTGTTAATAAGTTAATGAATAGATAACTTTTTCACTTCCTCCTAGGCATAATTAAAATTTGGTTAAGAAGAACCATATGAGCAAAGTGTCAAAGGTTAACAATAATTCTATTTAAAACAATAGCAACTGTTAACTAATTATGACAAGACAACCTTCAATTTAAAAGTCTAGGTTTTAATTATTTCCAGGACAATTTGTGTTTAATTTTACCTGCCTCATTCCTGACTGTAGATGACAGATTTTTATTTTAATTAAACAGCCAGTGAATGACAAGGTCTTTCTCCTCTTGTCCTTCTTAGTACTTTTGGAGTCGGACATAAACAGTCACTAGTGTTAGAAAGTTCTCAGAGAAATGGCATTGTTAAATATCTGGTGCCTATCAAGTGGTTGTCTCTGCTGCCTGTATGTAGTACTAGTCTGGGAATCTAGTCTTTGGGCATACACACCCAAGGCAATGTCTCCATTTTCTGCCCTTGCCTGTCTGGTAAGAGACTATTTACTGTTTTCAGCAGTTAGATTCAGTGGTTTAACAAAACACTTCTTTGCTTAAGTGGCTTAAAACAACAAGAACTTAGCTCATGATTCTGTAGGCTAGTTGGCAATTTAACTTAGCTCAGGTGGGTGATTCTTCTGGACTTGGCTGTAACTACTTCTCTCTTTGTGGTCAGCAGCCAAGTTGACAGAATGCTGGATATTTCATATGACCTTCTCTGGAGCAGCTCATTTTTCCCCACTTATTTCTGCCTATTGCAAACTGTGCAGGGAAAGGTGCTAAGATGTAGTAGGAGCATGCAAATCTGTTTAAGGCCACAACTCAGAACAGGCATGTTGTGGATTCTGTAAGAGTGTATGAATCAAATAAGCTCTCAGAAAATGTTAAGACTCAGAGGGGGTTACATAGAACAGAATCTAGAATCCACATCTTTATTGGAGATCCATAAAAATAATATTACAAAGGGCATGGATGCAGTGAAATGATTTTTGTAACTTACATGTTGTAATCTACTCACTTAGAGTTAATTTTAAAAAAACTACCAGCTTACTTGTTGAAATTTTTTAAGGTGGATTTATTTTATTTATTTATTTTTTTGAACAACTTTATTTTAAAAAACAGAGATATATGTACATATTTTTAAAAGCATTTTGCATAAAACTGTATGAATATAATTTTGTCAATACTTGATTTTTTCAAAGGTTTGATAGGATGCATTGAAATATTACTAGTTACAATGAGCATAAAGTACATGTAAAACAAAACATAACATGGAAATAGACAAAGTTCTCTTGGTGTGTAAAGATTAAACAAAATGATTTTTAAATACCAAGAACTCCACAAGGCTACATTCTTAGCTCTTGAATTATTAATGACTTAAGGTCTAGGTATATCCCACTCTGAGAGGATGCTATACATTTACTTTTTTTTCTAATAGGACTGAGGCTTCCACTTTTTGGCCTTTCTTTTTTTCTTTCTTTCTTTCTTTCTTTCTTTCTTTCTTTCTTTCTTTCTTTCTTTCTTTCTTTCTCTCTTTTTTTTAAAGCTTCATATAGTCTCTGAGTTTTTTCTTGGGTATTCAGAGCTTTCTGGGGCTAGTATCCAATTATCAGTGACTGCATATTATGTCTGTTATTTTGTGACTGGATTACCTCACTCATTCTTAAGAAACAAAGACAATTTCATCTTCTTGTTGAAGTCAATAAAAAATTATTATGTTTAATATTTACACACCAATAAAGCTTTAACTATTTCCATGTTACTTTTTTGTTTCACATATACTTTATGTTGGTTGTAACTAATAAGATTTCAATGCATATTATCAAACATTTAAAAAACTCAAGTACTGACAAAAATATATTCATATAGTTTTACAAAAAAATGCATTTAAAATCTGTACATTTATCTATGTCTTTTAAAATAAAGTTGTTTAATTAAAAAAAGATAAAATTCTAAGACTTGAAAAAAAAGAAACCCTGTTATGCAGAAAAAAATGGAGTTTTCTGTTTTGTAACAGAGAAAGTGATGAGTAAGTTTGCAACTGATACAGCCTTGTAAGAGGGAAAGTACAATGATGTGTTGTCTGGCCTTGATATGAGGGCTTGTGGATAGACATATTGTAACTTCCTATATCATGTACTATTAACATACTAGGTGACCTGCTTTTTTCTCCAGGGAAACAAGAAGAGTAGATACAGGAGAGGTGCAGCAGGGGACACTGGGAACAGTGGAGGTACTGGAACTGCAATATGTGTGCAATATGTGTGCACAATAATATGTATGAGAGAATGGAAACATTTTTCCCCAAAACACCACTGAGTTTATTTTTTGTTATTTTTTTCTTACAATTCTATTTAAAATAACAGAGATACATATACAAGTTTTTTTTTAAACATTTTGGCATAAAACTATATGAATATATTTTTCTCAGTACTTGATTTTTTAAGGTTTGTTAGTATGCATTGAAATCTTACTAATTACTATCAACATAAAGTATATGTAAAACAAAACATAACATGGGAATTGCCAAAGTTTTCTTGGTGTGTATAGATTAAACATAATGATTTTTAATACCAAAAATTGCCATGAGGCTATCTTCATAGCTCTTGAGTTATTAATGATTTAAGGTCTAGGTGTACCCCACTCTGAGAGGGTGTTATACACTTAGTGTTTTTTTTTTTTTTCCTAAGGACTGAGGCTTCCACTTTTTAACCTTTCTTTTTTTGAGCTTCATATGATCTGTGAGTTGTTTCTGGGGTGTTCAGCGCTTTCTGGGGCTAAAATCCCACTATCAGTGACTGCATATTATATCTGTTCTTTTGTGACTGGGTTATCTCACTCAGGATGATATTCTCTAGAAACATCCATTTTCCTAGGGATTTCATAAAGTCATTATTTCTAATAGCTGAGTAGTGTAAATATTTACTCCATTGTGTAAATATAGATACATTTTAAAATAAAATACTATAAAAATTGAGTGCTACTATTCCTCCATTCACACTTTATTTTTCCTTCTGCATATATGTGAAACTAAGTTGTCACCATTTTGACTATTTTGTCTTCTGCCATCTTGAACATAGTTATGGCTGTAGCAATGACAGACAGTGTTTTAAGATAAGTGTAATATGCAGCATTTCAGTGTTTGGAGAAATCTACTGATGTTGGAAGTTTTCGAGGCACAAATCAAATCCATGACGGTAAGAGGATAGACAGAATTACTTATGCATTTGAACAGAGAACCTTACTTAGCACCTAGATACTGCTCCCCATTAAGAATGCAACTTGCTCATGCAGCTAAAAAATTCATACAAAGCATTTTATATTTTCATTAAATAAAGAATAAGGTTGAAGATTACAGTACAGGGTATTCAGTGTTAATAATGCTAGTTACTCTCTTCCAGTATTGTGTTTTAGACTGGTCTATGTTTTGCTTTATGCCTGTATTTTCTTGATTACTACCATCTTTATAGGCTACATTTCCTAGGCTTCAAAGCAGTTTTAGAATTACATGAGAATAGAATCCATATAATTGATAATTGCCTTTTCCTAGTCTGTTTTCTGTTGTAACAAAATCCCGCAAAACCCAGTAATTTATAAAGAAATATATTCAGCTCATAGAATGGACAATGGAAGTCAAAGATGCAGTGGCGGCTTGGCTGAGAGACACTTGCTGAATCATACAAAGTGAACTAAGTGGCTTGCACGCACGAGTGCACAGAGGGAACAAAGCAGAGTCAAGCCTTGACTTATGAAAACCTGTTTTTAGCCATTGCCACCAGAATTAAACCAAACTTGTGAAGAGGACACTAATCCTTCTTAATGACATGATAAACCCTTATATACTCCATGTCCCAATATTGCCACAGTAGGAATCATATTTCAATGAGTTATGGAAGAAATAACCCATATTCAAACACCACGATTCCCATTAGCTAATAAGTACATTTTCTGCTAAGTTAATCTGGATCATTTGTCATTGGTTATAATTAGGAGTCCTACCCTGATGACTTGGATGGCACTGGTCCTCTTTACTCTCTCCAGACAATATATACAGCATGACAATAAATTCATCTAGGTAAGGGTCTTGACTTTCAGTTTTTTGGAACAGAGTCCCAGAAATGGAACAAATGTATTTATTTAGTTTTTGAGAAAAATTTCATACTATTCTGCCAAATGTGTAAACAGATTTACTATTTGCATATACAAAAAACTAACCTTTTCCCATATTCTTATTGCAATTTTTAAATTCTATTTTGATTAAACATTTTAACTGCAATGAAATTGATGCCATTTTAGTTTTGATGTACATTTTCATAGTGCCTAATTATACTGAACATTTTACTCAGATTCTTTATACATAACATGTTAATCTATGGTCAGATAAACAGTTTGCAACTAATCTATCCTATTATATAAGATAACTTTTTAAACTCTGCTTATTTTCTTATCTGTTGCATAGAATTCTTGTGGATTGTTGTAATCTCATTATCTTGTTTCTTTTATTTCCTGTATGTTGAGTTATAAATTTATTGCACACACACACACACACATGCATGCATCTATATGTGCAAGGGTGTGTAAGTGTGTGTGTGTGTGTGTGTGTGTGTGTGTGTGTGTGTGTGTGTTAAGGTCTCTATTCCACTTTGAGTTGCCTTTTGTATAGGTTATATATAGAAGCCAAGTTCCAGTCTTCTGTGTTTAAAATCTAGTTTTTCTATCACCATTTAGTGAAGAAGCTATCCGTGTTTTATTCTGTGTAATTTTGGTGCATTTGCTGAGAATCACTTGTCTATAGATGTGTGGATTTATTTCTGGCATCATTTTCCTGTTCCATTAATTTGTCACTGTGTCTATGTGCTACTACCTAGCAATGTGTTTGGTATGGATCTGCAATGCGTTTTTGAGTCAGTATTGAAATGCCTCCAATGTGGCTCCTTTTGTTTAAGATTGCATTGGGTATCGAGAGTCAATCTGTTTCCCATGAAGTTAATGATTATTTTTTCTTAGTTCTGTAAAAAGGTAATTTGTATTTTGATAAAGATTGCATTGATTCTACAAATTGCTTAATGTAATATGATGAGCACTGTAATAATATTAATTCTTCCAACACTGAATATGAGAAACTTTGTATGTGTGTGTGTGAATGTGTGAGTCTGTGATTATGCGCCCCATCACTTTTCATTGCAAATAATTTTTAGTTTTTATTTTAGAGTATTTTTCACTTATTTGGCCAAATTTATCAAATACTATGAATAATATGAATATTATAAATTTTGTTGTGATCATGATTATGTTGAGTCTCGATGGTGTTTCAAGACATGGGAGAGAGAGCAAAGGTAATTTTATTCAGAGGTCCATCACTGTGCTTATAGACCTATCTCCAGATACTGAATCCGTATGTGGTTATCAGGGTTTTATGATTCCTCTCTCACAGTAGCTGCCAACAAAATAGTTACTGTCAGTACTTAGAGATTCTCATTTCTCTGACTCATTTCATAATGCTGAATAATCTATATGAAGATAGACTAAGACTAGTTCCACAAATCAAGGAGAGAGATTAAATGTGACAGATTAAACCACATCTAGACTGGTAGAAAACTTACCTTTGTTCCACCTGATGTATACTTAGTCCATCCTTTTAAAATCAGTACTTGCTACTGAAACCAACTCCAAATGTTAATAGCTTCAACTAATAAATATAATTCTTATTTAGGTAACAAGCAGTTATTCAAAGACTCATCCTTTCTGTCTGCGATTCTCCTTTTCTTTTGTTTTTCAGCATGTTCTTTACTTGGAAAGCTCAAAAGTTTTCCAATAATGGTTCTAGAAGTGAAGACACTGTCTTCACAAATAATGCATCAAATATATTTTTAATATTATTTATTTAAAGTAAATAATATATTTATGCAACAGGGACTAAACCTATTTGTTCAAATGTGAGTGTAGCATAGACATTAACTACACAAATACCAAAAAGCCTGTGAAGAAGCAAACCTAGGAGGTTGTCAGGAATAGAAGCACAGGTGTAGAAGATTATTTTCCCATATCTTATATCACCATACTGAATAGGCAAAGAATACAATGATGGGGTCACAGTAACTAATACAGTATCCTTGGTATTTAAAACAAATGGTTGCCCTAGACAGACATGGTACAAGGACATTTAGCTTTCGTTAATTCAAAGGCAATCAAGAAATAACATGTGTTAATAAATATATGTTAAACTCTAACCTGACGGTAGATAAATCATAGAGCCACAGTATAGGAAAAAACAAATTGTGTGTGGGGAGGGTGTAGGGCTAGTAAGTTTTATGAGCTGAATCTGAATACCTCTTTCCTTAGCCCTTCAGAATACCCATAGACTCTAAAAAGGTAAAGTTCTTAGCCTCCTTGAAGTTCTTTCTGCCTTCTCTTTTCTACTTACTTTCCACAGCAGAAAGACGACCTACCTTGGTACTATTTCATCTGAAACACTAGGTGTCTGCGAAGGTCTGAGGTTTCTCCAAGCTATCTACTGGATTTCGAGCTGCTGATGGCTCACCACAGGGATGTGACCTGAAAGTTAAATTGCTGTTGGACTCGGGGGACCATGAGAGATTTTTTCCTCCAGTAGAGGCTGTTTATGGGGATGGTTGATTCATCCACAGTGCCTTGGCACTATAACTGCCCAGCTGTCATTGGCTGGAAATTTGGGGAGCATTTTAACTCCGCCCACTAGCTGCTTCTTTACAGGTACATACCCCATGTCCCACAACCCCCACTGATCAAAGTCCTTCTGGACTGGAAGTTCATTTCCAGGAGCTATGGATGTGGGCAGGATGAAAGAGAAAATGTAAATGCATATCGGTGTTCAGACGAGGCAAATATTGCAGCCTTTCCTGTTGTTCCCACCCTCCCTCTGCGCAGTCTTATTTCCTGCTCCAAACTGTGAATGAGGAAAGAGATGGAAGGGGGGAGGGGCACACAGAGGCTTCCATGAACCTCCACTGTGTTTCTGCAGCTTCTCCTGTTCTTGCACATTCCCCACTTCTACCTTCTGTTAATGCTAATTTGAAGTCTAAAAATAGATTTTCCTTCTTTGCAAGGCAGCACAGAACACACTTTCATCATTCTCTTCTGTTCAAATTTGTGGTTTTCTCATTCTTACTGAAATCTCCTTATGGTGTAAGAAAAAGTCAGAAATGACAGTGTAAATGCACTCATGTGCATGTGACACGTGCATGTCTTGTGCAAGGAGGGGGACTGAGTATATGTGTATCTTGGCACAATGCAAACGATTTAGGGGCTTATTTGTGCTTGGATCTCAGTCCCGGGATCCCATCATCTTTTAAAATTGTCCAGGTAGTTCAGTTGCCAAAGAGTTTCCCGAATATAATTTTAAATTCATAAGCACCGTTTCTCAAACACTGCAATGTTCCCTAAAGTTCTAGAAACCTAAGACTATAGCCACACACGGAGTGAGCATCTTCCACTCCAGACTGCCGTAGGTAGAAAATCCACAGGCAGATTGTCCCCCAGGAAATGCTGCCAGCCAAGCCATTTCACTGGTGATGGAACCTGAGAAGATGGTGAGTCATGTAACTGAGAAGAAAATGGCTGATGGCTAGAACATAATGAGTCAAACACCCTCATAGTCTGAAGATGTAAGACACACATTTGGGGGCCACTTTCAGCCTCTCACAGCCTGCTGACTTTCGTAAAAGTCTATCTCTAGCTCCACATTCTTAGGATTTTCACCAAGATACATTGCATGTTACATAAGAGCAGTGTCCCCGAAAAGCGCTTATGTGTTGATCGTCTCCATCATCCACTGAATCTCCTGGTCCTACAGAGAGTCCAGGAAATGAAGTCCTTAGCTGAGAAGCCATCAATCAGTATGAGCTCTGTAGCTCCCATCCTGTGGCTGGGAATGCAGATGGCCCTGGCCTTTCCTCGTCTAGCTACACAGTGTGATCCTTTCTCTAACCCTTAAGAGAAAAGCATCAGGGAACAGCACGCTAGGTCCAGAAACTTCCTGTCTGCAGAGATGTGCTACTTCTTTGCTTAGACTTCTTTGCGGCTCTGTTCTCTTCCCTGCCACAATCGGCGACAGTAAAGGTCTGGCCCCATGTGTCTGCTCTCACTGACGCCTTGTGAGAAAGTACCCTCTCTTTTCTCCAGGATCTTGGAGCACAAAATGCCTGCACCTTTATGCCTGACCGGGGTCTAAATATCCACCTTCTGATCTTCCTACGCTATCTGCATAGAATCTCTACCTTGGCTTAAAGAGCTTCCTGGTGGCAATCACCTTTATTTAATCCCAGCCCTCAGGATCTCTCTGAAGGAGATGAGGCCAACCTGACCTATCAGAGAGAGTTCCCAGACAGCAAGGGCTACCTAGGGAAACCCTGTCTCAAAGCAAAAAAAAAAAAAAAAAAAAAAGAAAGATTAGGCAATCTCCAAATTCAAGGAATTCCCACCAAACACTGAATCCCTCCAGCTGGAAGTATATTTATAAGCTGTTCTTGTATCTTTACTCCCTAGCAGATCCCTGGTACTAGGCAGCAGGTCATTGACTTGATTAAGTTATTATTAAATTATTTCATACATCAATGTATCTTCATCAGTGGAGATAATAAAAAACAGTTCAAAGTCCTGAAATCATATACATGCAAGATATATTATGCATACATTTATAGTGTGTTGTTTTGTCTACACTGCATTAAATTTCCCCACAATTCGCACTTGCACACCTGCTCGGGAGCCATCTTAGATCCTAGAATAGAAAAACGCAAATAAATACCAGTTAATTTTGAAATGCTTTGGCTAACTCAATGACTAGTCACCCCTAAACCTTTGCCTGCTCTCCCAGGCCCAATGGGGAAATGGCCAGTGACCACTTACCTAAAAAACTCAAATGGCTGGTTGGCCTTTTCTCCTGCCATACTGAGTCCCTTCCTTCCTTTTCAGTTCCCTGATTCTGATTCAGTTCTCACTGTGTCTATCCGAACCTGGTAAATCTGAGCCCCACCTTGTGCTGAGCCATTGGCTACTGGCTTCTTTATTGATAGATCAAAAATCAATTGGGGGCAAAAGCCTTCAGCAACAGTAAACACAGATTCCCAATTAAATCAAAGCATCAGGACCAATCCTTTACATACATATACATACACATACACCTATGCATCATATACATATATCATGTATATAATATATAGATGTGTGTGTGTGTGTGTGTGTGTGTGTGTGTGTGTGCATGTGATAACAATTAAAGGGAAAAAGTCATGGATTTGAGAGACAGCAAAAAGGTCTATTTATAAGAAAGGTTGGAGGAATCCAAAACATGAAAGGATAAGATGGTGTAATTATATCTTATCTTCAAAAAAATTTAATGTATTTTAGGAATTTTCCTTAAACGTAGTATTATGAAACCACTCAGAGGAAAGTGTAATTTGGAACTTTTCCATAGTTGGTCTAGCACTGAATTTCTCTTGAGAAAAGGACTTTCTCTTTGCCTTGCAAACAGCAGTGGGCTAGAACAACAAACATGTCCCCGTGTCATAAAAAAAATATCGGAAGGAAGCAAACGCTGAGCACTAGGCAGTCAGCCAACATTTTCTTTCTTCCTGGTACTTATAAATCGCTTTCTGGTTTTTATTTTGTTTCCAGGCCAATGCTTCTGGGTCAATATGTTAATAACAAACTACTTTCATATATTTGCATATTATGGATATTCTTGAGTCCACAGAGGAAATATTAAAATTAAAAGGAGTGCTTTACATGTTTACTAGGCTTCTATGATTTTAAGATTGCATAGAAAAACTAAACTTTTTTGCTCTCCAATTACTCAAAAGTGCAAAAAGGAGTAAAGCTTGAACAACTATTAATGAAGTCAATGTAGATGACAACAGACTATTGCAACATGAATTATTTAATGTATAGGTAATTTTCATAGTAGTTTAGAGACCAGGTTTTACCCTATATGTACCCCTTCTCTCTTCCCCTCTCGTCTAGTTGAATCACACAAGTCTTTTTATTTTTTCTTAATCATTTTCTCCTAACTAGGACCCAACTAGAAATTCTAAACATCTGTTTAACAACCCATGTTTCCATTTGTATCTCACAATACTTGAGAATCAGAAAGTTAAATTATGGTGAGGAAACATGATTCACATCTCTGAAGGAAAAAAATATTACATTTTGGAATTAGAATCTGAGGCCTGATCAATGTGTCAGCCTCCACACAGAACAGCATTTCCTTTGCTCTCCTCTAAACTCACATCTTCAGCAAAAGCTTTGAATATAGAAAATTCCTCCTCCATCAGAGCAACAGGACCAGTTTCAATGGCTTTCCATCTCCTGATGAGTTAGAATCATTGCAGATTTACTGCTTTTGCATCTTGGGGGGCAACACTGAGACAATCACATCAGGCACATCACAGAGTTTGGATGCCACATGCCCTCCACTGAATGACATTTCTCAAGCAGGGATATGGCATCAGCCAATTTATTTGTGGAGGATTTTTAAATGTAATTTTATTTTTAGGATTTTCAATCTGAATCTTGCTTTAACACTGCAGCTATGGATCTGACATTTTGGTGTAAATCAGATTTTCTGAGGAGGAAAATGAAGGTTCTTCTCGTGGATACCTAAGCAGTTCTCTGGGATGAAGATGGTTTCTATCATCATGAGATGAGAATGCTGTCACCCCTCCCACCCCTGAGCTGCAGGTCTGAACCCAGTATCTCTGTGACACCTAAACCCCCTATCTCAGCTGATGAGTCATACCAGTGCAGAGTTGTCAAACTAATACAAATCAGCCTCTGGGCTCTAAAGGATTTACTCAGCAGAATTTGAGAGGCAGACCACAGCCAAGTACAGGCCTTAGGCATAACCATTAAGTAGGAGAATCTACTTCTACACAAACTATTTCTGCTTTTCTAGGGCCTAGACTCTTCAGCCCCTTTCTGCCTTAAGCTTCTTTTTTTACTTCTCCCTAAATGCTATTGCACTTAGCCCGAGCTAACAGGGCAAGGTGCTCCTTACTAGGGGGTGTCGGTAAGCTGATGTTTCCTGACAAGAAAGAAAAATTTCCAAGGAGTAAGTAGGAGTCAGTGCCCAGTGATTAACCATGAAATTCAGGCACAACATTTGCCGGGTCTCTTTCCATCTACCAATCCCCAGTCACACTTAAGTTTTGCCTAAATAACTCTATAAATTGTCATCAGTAACACACTGTTTTCTTTATAGCATCTCTCAGTTGGCACAGTACACCATTTCTTTCCCGAGGCTCTCTGTTGGTTTTGATGGATGCTATGAACTCCATATGAATGATGACTTTTATTTTTGTGGGTCTAGAACCCCAAACTTTGTACAGAGTTAGACAAGAACTCCCTTGCTAAGCTATAACCCTATTACTTAAAAAACTATTATTGTTGTTGTTGTTTTTAATTGGGCATAGAGGGATACAGCTGAGACTAGGTTTTCTTATATTTCAGGCTGGTCATGAACTCACTATGCTGACAAGACTGTATTTGCATTGAACCAGCCTTTAGATTCCAGGATTATAGGGCTAAGGCACCACACCCTGTTTTGTAACATGCATTTAAGTAAATTATAGTTGAATACAACTTAAAATTCAGCTTCTTACTATTAGTAGCGAGATTTTAAGTGCTCAGTGGTCACAGTGGCCAGGGCAGACAGAGAGTGTTCCCTTTATCTCTGGTTATGTTGCTGCACACTCTAAGAGCAGAATGACAAAAGGTCTCTTCACAGCTCCCACCAGGCTATGTGCCCACCCTCCCCTCCCCATTTCCCTTTCATCTTGTAGCTTGAATGTTCTTTTCAAAGTGAAGGTCAGAGTCCATCCTACAAAGATGCCTGCATTCTCTTAGGATATTAGGACTGAGCATCATTTCATCCAGCTCTTCCCTGGCTCTCTCTGCATCAACCACTGGGTCTTACTGGCTTAATTTGCTCACTTCTGCCTCAGGTATGTGTGGCTTCTGTGCCTTTCCTCCATCCTCACATAACTAAGTTTGTTTCGCTTTGTAGCCCAACCATCCTGTCCTCCAGGAAGTGCAATTAAGACCTGTTACACGAGTGATTTACCAACATGAAGACATTGCTAGAGGTTGAATGCCAGACCCTGTGGAACCTAGGTAAAATATGTCATCAATCATCTGGTGAAATGAAAAAAAAATTAAGTACGTTGAAGCTGCTTTTGAATTGTCGTTGAAATGAAAGGAAACCGGCCTCAAGCTCTGATCTTGCTTCAAAATCCCCATCCTTACCTCTAATTGAGGAGCAGTGTACAAGGAAGAGTTGGTGGTATCTCTCAGCATATTGACTCCTTGGTGGATGAACCTTGCAAAATGCTAATATTAGGGACCTACAGTTATTCCATGACTGGTCCATGCGATACAGAAATAGGAGACTTTGAAGACACTAAAAAATCAGCAATAAGCTGACTTTGTAATAACTGAACGAGAAAATATTTTAGGTTGAACCTTGTCTTAATAAGTTTTGCTTTTAGAGGAGTGTTTATGACCCCCTCCAGTAGATAGGCATGGCAGTTAAGGGATGGGGCCATATGCCCATTTCAAAGTTTTTAACCTAGAATTATTACTGTCTAAAGAAAGCACAGGGACAATGGAGCAGAGCCTGAAAGAAGGCCGTCCAGAGATTGCCTCACCTTGGGATCCATCCCATCTGCGGACACCAAAACCCAACAGTATTGCTGATGCCAAGACGTACTTGCAGACAGGAACCTGGTACGGCTGTTCTCTGAGAGGCTCTGCCAGCATCTAAGGTGGATAGTCGCAGATACTCACAGCCAACCATCGGACAAAGCCCAGGGATCCCAATGGAAGAGTTAGGAAAGGACTGACAAAACAGAAAGGGGTTGCAATCCACAGGAAGAACAATATCAACTAATTGGACCCATCAAAGCTTCTCCAAAATAAACCACCAACCAAGGAGTATACATGGATGGATTCATGACTCCATCTACATAAATAGAAGAGGATTGCCTTATCTGGCATCAGTGGGAGGGAGGTCCTGTGGAGGTTTGTTGCCCCAGCAAAGGGGAATGCTAGAGGGGTGAGGCAGGAGTGAGTAGGTGGGTGGGATAGCACCCTCTTAGAGGAAAAGAGAAGGGGAGAGAGGATGGGGAGTTTGCAGAAGAGAGACCTGGAATGGGGACATTTGAAATGTGAATAAATAAAATAACCAAATAATCATAAGAAGAAACTTTAAAAAATAACGGAGTGTTTATAACCAGAGAAGAAATTACAGAGAATTCACATCCTCTGTCCCAAGTGAAAGAAATTCTTCCATATGTAGAAAATAACAGCACACAGAGAAGAATGTACGGCTAGGGAAAGTGGAGAGTCTTGGCACTATAGCAGTTGCAACCAACTATCTTGTACTCACAGCCTGACAGTATGTAGAAGACCCCAAGTCTCAGACGGTAACCCACACTCAGCCTGTCTTTCCTTTTCTCCTTCAGCCTTGGGACAAGCACTCTATCACTGAACTACATTGTTCATCGTTAGCCAATATAGTTTTTCTTTTCTTGTTTATTATCACATATTAATTATACAAATTAATGGGTTTAACTCTGAAAAAACACTAAGTGTTTACTTGTGAGCACTTCAAATAATGAGATCCAGCTGTCAGTTTAAAAACTACTTTTGCATGGATTGAAGGAACACAAACTGCAAACCACGTTCTAAGAGTAACAACAAGAATATGGTACCAAGTCACCTGCAGTTTCTATGGGTATAAAAGTCAAAGATAACCAGAACATTTATGATTACTTGCTTTCATTTATAATTGAAGGACATATTAGGCTTCCAATTCAGATCAGTGAAAATGAAGGTACTTTTGTTTGTCAAGCTAGTATAATTACTCCCTGTCATTCACTTACTTTTATTATATTTTTTGAGCTTCAAACTACATGCCTAGAAAGTAGTCTGAGACGAAGTTTATGATCCCCTGTGATGCCACCTCCACCACAAAGGGTAACTGCCGTGATTTTTCACTCAGACTACTAACTCTGCACTCCTTCATGTGTGTGTGTATGTGTGTGTGTGTGTGTGTGCGTGTGTGTGTGTGTGTGTGTGTGTGTGTTAATTTGAAGGTTCTATTTTCAAATATAAACATACTTGTGGAAATATTTTGTTCATATCAAATGCCCAGTTGAAAAGGTAATAAGCTTTTTCCCAGCTCCATATTTTCCACTGGCTTCACTCTTCCAAGGAATTCCCGGTGGGTTCTATTAAGTGAAGCCACCGACATTGGACTCTTGTGTAGACCCTTGACAGGGCCCATCCACTTGTTTATCCCCAGTTCATTTTCCTTTAATTACACAAATTACTTGATTTGCCTATGTGACTTGTGTCGTCTTGATTATTCAGAATTAGCCCGAACATAACACAGCTGCTCCTTGAGAAGTTCGGGTGTGTCTGTCTGGGTTTTTCTGTTTCTCTATGCAACGGTGCCTCAGGGAGGCCACGATCTCTAATATTAGTGGCAAAGACAGGATTCCAAGCTCAGACTTCCCTCTGCCTACACCTGTCATCCCAGATCCCTCCTCTATCCTGTATCCCAGAGATGGCTGGACATTTGTACTTGTAAAAATTTTTACTACCCCCAGCTCTGTCCATCATCAGAGTTATAAATGGATATTCTTTGTTTTGTGCTGAGCTGTAAATCAAAATAATATATTTCTCAATCATTTATTCATTTATTTCTGTACTCTCTGCAAAAATAAAAAGTGTGTGTCTTTAGAATTTGCAGAGAATTAAAAGCTTGTGACGCATCTCTTCCCTCTTTAGGCTCATCTCTGTTTCTATTTTTTTCATAGGTTTGTTACCTCCCTAACTTCACATAGCACAGCTATTATTTCTTGATTTATTAGATTTCCATGATGTCTGTTAACATACCACTTTGAAAGTTAAGGACATCACACACTGCTTCCACATTTCCCATTTTTCCACGGATGCTCGTTTTATAGCTGTATCTCTAATGCAAGACTTTTTTTTTTTTTTTTTTACTGTGTCTCAACTACATTAACACCAGCATTGCATCTGTCTGCTTTGCTTTCTGTCTTCCGTATTTCATTTTTTGTCACATATATATCTACTCTCATACTGTAAAATGTACCATTATGTATGTACTCTCACATTTTAAACCAAGTGAATACTTTTTGACTATCACTGCAGGTTAATTCTAAAATTTTGTAATTAACAAAGAGGCTTCGACTCCTTTTGACCATCAAAATACTTCTCAGTTATGAACAAAGTTCTAATTTGGTGACCTTCTGGGTTACTTTAAAGTGACTGCCAACCATCATGGCTGAAACATCATCATATTATGCTTAACCTCTCATTATCACATGTTCTACATTATGTATAGCAGGATATTTTTTATGTCTCTGGGATTTTATTGTACTTATTTGACCTTGAATGAAAGAAACACATTTTTTTTCTGTCTCTTATTTCAAAGACCCTCACCAAATCCATTAACTCATAATGTATGGGGCTAGAACTCTAGTGTAGGCTTATGAAAGATCAAAATATTCTTGAATGGAGACACAGTAAGGGGAGGCCTACTTTTGATAGGAATGACAGTTGTTACAGACATTCTACCTTTGTACCATACTTCCCAACCCAGAAAGAATGAGCTCAGTGGAAAGAAGTCTAAGAATGTAGACTCTTTCTCCACAGATACCTTAGATGAAGCTCTGTGTGCAGCAATGATAAATAGCAGGATATAATTTCTTACTTATTTGGGTGCAAATGACTATTTCTGCACTCATTGCAGAGGTTTCTTAACACTATCAAATAACTTGATGTTAAAAAAAAAATGTTGCTTAAAATGTAAATTTTTAGGAATGAAGATGTCATTGTCCTTCAGTGTGACTCGTAATAGTGATTTGCTGTTTCCAAGAAAATTCTTGAATTTCTTCAGAATTTTTTTTGAAAGGAAAGTTTCAGAAGATAAATCCATACTTTACTTACATGAGATAATGAGTTTCTGTTCTAAACCCACTGAAACTTTGTAGCTGAGGTAGACTTTCTGCTGTTTTGATGTGAATATCACTTGTAAATGATCCCCAGGCTGAATTGAAACAGAACTGTTAATGTATTTTTGATGAGTATTAAAAATTCATGAAAAATAAAAAAACCTATGATAAATATGCAACGGAATGTGGTTTGAGTTTCTAATTGTGTGTGTGGTTATCTATGGATGCATTTAAGTGGCAGAGGTTGACTTGAGTATCTGCCTATCACTCTCTGTTCTGTTTATTATTTTTATCTCTTTTCTTTTTCCATTCGAATTTCATAGACATATACAACGAAAAAGATGCTAACATACATATTTTCCCCCAAAGGTCCTCCCAACTTTATGATTTTTGTCATGTGTGTGTGTGTGTGTGTGTGTGTGTGTGTGTGTGTGTGTGTATGTATGTATGTATGTGTGTGTGTGTGTGTGTGTGTGTGTGTGTGTGTGTGTGTGTCTTACTAAGTTCAGTTAGTGCTGTTCAAATGTGCATGTGTAAAGGACCATCCACTGGACCATGGGGAACTTACCAGTGGTCACATCCTCAAAAAAAAAATAATAATAACTTCCCCTGCCCCTGATCATTTCACCTCCCATTGCCTATTGTTTCTCAGTAAGAGGTGGTGCCCGGTGAAAATTTTGTCTGGCTTGATTTTATATAGCTATTGTGCAGGTAGCCACAGCTGCTATGGGTTCATGACTGTAATAGGCATATCATGTCCTGAAGACAGTATTTCATAGCATTCCTCCCTGTCTTACATTCATTATTCTCTCTGCCTTGTCTTCTGTAATGTTCCTATAAACAGTTGGTAGGTGGAGGGCAGTTAATATAGAGGTTCTGTTCAGGGTTGAGCAAATTATAAATAATTTGATCACTTTTGCATCTTTCTTTTGAATAATGTCCCTACAAAATGAAGCTTTTCTGTCCAGCATTAAGAGTGTCTCAGTCTGTGGGTCTAAAACTAAATATTTAAAAGACAATTTGACAGAATAATAATTTAGTAAAATAACAATAGTAGATTCTATCATAGAGTCTATGACCCTGGCTTTTGTTCAGTTTTACAGTACTAGGCATGGAATTCCTTCTTCTGGAGCAGGCTCAAATTCAATTAGAAAACATTTGTAATCCTATAATGGTCATGGTACTATTTTACCAGGAGGCAAAACTTGTCTGACAGGTAAGTATTGCAACAGGAAGGGTCCAGCAATGGATAAAACCACTCACATCTTTCTATCTGCATAACTTGCACAGTGCCTTCCATCACTGTGAAATCTAGCCAGGGGGAAGCTTCCTGTTAGGTTTGAGATTCATTTCTCTATGTCCTACATATAAAATATGTTCTGTTCAGAAATAGGGTCTTTCCATTAACTCAGGTTGGATAACAATGGGACATCACTTGTATTAATTTACAGAACTCTGGGGCATGTCTGGCCAGTGAGTCATAAGAAGGTATCTCCTGCTTTATATTATAATTTTTATTTAAAAATAAATATTTTCTAGGAGGGACATTGTCCACCCATGCAGGGTAAATATGCTTGAACTCCTTTTATTGTGGTTTTAAAGTTCTATTTTGGAATTATCACACTAATTAGCAGTGTTTTATACAAGTCCCAGTACCTCTTCCTTGGCTCTATCGCTCCACTTTAATTACCACAAAATCTTCTGAACTTCTTCACCTTAGTTTTTGAGACAGCATCTCTCCCTGAACCTGGATCTTGTCATGTCAACTCGACTCGTGGTCATAAGTCTTCTGGGACTAGATATCTCTGACATCCTCACCGCTGTCTCAGACTTGGCTGGTTTTTACATTGGATCCAAACTTAAGCCTCCATGTTTGTGCGTCAAGCACTTTCCATGACCGGCCATTTCTCTGATCTTTTGTTTGGATTTCTCTGTATTCAAATTACTCCCTTTCTGAACCTTCCTATATTACCTTACAGAGAACATCACAAATCATCCTTCTTTCTATGGAAAGTCTATTTGAAAAAAAAAAAAATCTTAGTGTCGGTAAATTGTCAAGGTTAAGTTGAATAGAAAATTCTTTGTACTCTGGAGAAAAGCAAAAGCTAATAAGGACATTTTCTTTGAACACCACAAGAAACTACAGTTGTTTGAATAAATTCTAATAATTGCTTTGACCTGACCTGTTTTTACTGCCCTTCATGCAGATGACAGAAATCATTTCACTCCTTGCATCCCATGTTATCAGGTTCATAACAGGAGCCTTTCATGGAATCCATGGCTTTGGCATTAATGCAATTCCTCCTTCCTTCCCTTCTCCTGTCTCCCACCTGCTGACAACAGCTCTCTATGAAACTCCTGGAGCAGGAAAATGCAGTAAGACTTTCCTTCATTAAATAAGACAGCCCATTCCGGTCACTCACACAGTTCAATTTAAATAAATTGAATCATCGGATGCCTATTAGCTACTTGTCCTTGAACTAAGATAATAAGGGATGTTCCAGCATCACTCTGAGAAAGAAATAGGAGAGTAAAAAACATGCAGGATGTTCCCAAAAACGGTATTGTATAGAATCTTGCTTTAATAGGACTAGGATAGAAATATCCATTACTCTGAAGAACAGGTATGTTAAACTGCAAAGAATATAGGATGTCCTTGGAGGAAAGCCTTTAGAAAGTCAGAACATTGGAATATATTTATCAGTGTGATTTATTTTTGTATTTTTCTTAAAATGAGCAAAGTGCCATCAATGAGGCTTATGAACGATTGCTAGTCCCAGACGCCCAGATCTCTGTTACCTCCTAGAGAAACTCTTGTAGGAATGAGGTCTTAAGGGAATATGTAAGCCAAACAAGACTTCAGACTGAGTCATATATGGGAGTTATTTATAAGCGCAACATACAAATTGTTTGATGAAATTTGGTTCAAGTAGATAATTACTACACTGACTTTTTTTTTTTTTTGATGACACATTTGTTCTAGCAATTTTCTTTTCTGTGTATTCTAACACAAGCTGAACCTTCCTGTAGTTAATTTATATGTTGCCATAATTAGCATGTTGTTCTTCTTTTCTTCCTGTTTTAAACTCTAGTCTCTGTCTGGGAATATAGGGTGATCTCATGTCGACTGTTCAGCCCCTGAAATGTGCCAGAGCATATGCTGTGCATGAATTCTAGGTTACAGCTGTTGGTGATGCTGATGTTTTCCTTGTTTCTTACATCATTGGTCATGGAAGTAAAATAATGATACAACCTAGAAAGAGAGTCCTGACCCATGACAGTTGTATGTTAGATGAGCAATGGCTTTGTTTTGTACTAAACCACTGAAAGTTTGAGATTACTTCCATTGTTCAATAAGAGAAACTGTTCCTCCCCATATTAAAACAAACTTTTGAAGTTTCTTTTTATCTTTAGAGCATGTGAGGGATTACTCTTGGTAGAAGCTCAGAGTTACTTGACAAAATGCACTGACAGTTGGGAAGTTGTAAGCTGGAGAGTCCAGATGTTGACCTGTCAGGAGCAGATAAATATATGCTTCATGAGTTTCTCTAATTAATGGAGAGGAGCTATACAATATAATGGAAATCAGGCTTAGCAAAAAGTTCCCTTGAGACCTCTGTTTGTGATTATTGTAAAAAATATAACACTTAATTATAATTTATGAATTGCTTTTGGCCACTCCTGTAGCTCATTTCTACATTGACAAAGTTTCATAATGATGACTTTCTTTGGACACAAAGAGTTTCAACAAGGATGGGTGTGGTGTTAGCTACTAAAATATCTCCTCAGGATCAATAGGTGAATCAATTTTTCATAATAAATGTCAGCAAACTGTTATGATCAAGATCTCCTCTACCTTTTTCAATTATAGCTTGTATCTATCTAGGCAGTTTTCCAAAGCCTACCCAAAGGAATACTAGTTTTGTAAATTGTAGACTTCTTAGCTCTTGAAAAGGGATAATGCTTTAAATCAAGCATCCCTTTCCAAATGAAAAAAGGATAGGGAAGGGTATCTGCTTAGTTTTGATCTTGCAAAATGCTTTATAAATTAATTAGAACACAGAGTGTGTTAGTTTTGTTCCTATAAAGAGAGACCAAGATCAAGGCAACTCTTACATTGGGACAACACTCAATTGGGGATGGCATTCAGTTTCAGCGATTCAATCCATTTTCATCATGACATGAAGTATGTCAGAATGCAGGCAGACATGATGCTGGTGATGCAGAGATCTTGATTCTAAGACAGCCAGGAGGAAACTCTTCTGTACTGGGTAAATTCTGAGCATAGCAGACCTCAAAACTCACCTTCACAGGGACACAGCAAGGCCATACCTCCACCAATCAGGCCATACCTCCACATAGTGCCACTTCTTATGGTCAGGCATTTAAACATATGATCTGGGGGTCGGGAGGGCAAACCTATGCAAAGCATCACAATAAGAAACATGTAAGGATAGAACAACTGTGTCCCACCATGGAAGTTCTACTACATTCTTTTTCTGTAGCAAAGAACTCTTTACTCTCTGCTAAAGTGGATTTGGTGGCCTACAGCTTGATGTATTGTATCTACATAGGTATTTGTCTGTCTCTTGAGAGCTAAAAGAGTAAATACTCCTTGGTAACATAAGCATAAGTTGTTGCATTAAGTGGGGAGATAGGTGAGCTGGAGGGCTTCCTACCTTATACTCTTTATGAAGTACTTACACACATGGACAGATTCGCTTATTTGACCACTTCTCCATTCCCTTTCAAAGTTTGAATTCCTTTAGAAACATTGACTTGAACAGTATCAATTACCTATAATGTGGGCTCTGCTTCTAGCAAATAGTGAAATGACTACGCTGTAGCCTATTGGGTATATTATATAGATCTTCCGTCTGACTGATAGATGCATTTATCTTACTGTTTATTCCGTTTTCTTCACTGATGTTAGTATCTTCCTTGAGGCTTATGATCACTCCTCAATTTATTAAACAGTATTGTGATTCAGAATTTTGAGGTTATATTGGCCATTTTTTAGGTCCTCCATATATTAGTTTTAAAATTTTTATATGGTACATATATTTATTGCTATGTGTGAAACTCCAAGGAGAACTTAAAACACTGCATGATGATTTATAAATAATTTTTGTGAATATATATATATTTTTTGCTTATCTACAAAAGACCATTGTTGTGGTTCTCTCCTACTTGCTGAGTCAAGAGAATCTAGAAGGCACATGTGTCCTTTGTAAGAAAACAATATTTGCCAATAATGTTAATCAATGACACAAAATTTCAGAGATAAATAGATATTTCTGGAGACATTAGGAAACTCTGCTACTTAATATTGTGAAATGTTGGTGTGTTAGAATTTTACTGCTGTGAACAGACACTATGAGCAAGGCAACTCTTATAAAAACAACATTTAATTGGGGCTGGCCTCAGGGTTCAGTTCATTATCATCAAGACAGTCATGGCACAGGAGCAGCTGAGAGTTCTATATCTTCATCTGAAGGCTACTAGCAGAATATTCCAATCCAGGCAGCTAGGATGAGGGTCTTGAGGCCCGTTCCCACAGTACCATGTCTACTACAAAAGGGCCACACCAACTCCTACAAGGCCACACCTTCTAATAGTGCCACTACCTGGGCCAAGCATACACAAACCATCCCATTCCAACCCCTGGCCCCAATTGGCTTATTTAAATTTATGAGTCTATGGGAGCTATACCTAACCATAGCATAATGCAAAATACATTTATTCCAACTTAAAAGGTCCCTATAGTTCATAGCAGTCTCAACAGTGTTAAAAGTACAAAGTTCAAAGTCTCTTCTGAAATTTATTCAATCACTTAACTGTAATCCCCAAAGCAAGTCAGGAAACCAGCTGGCCCAAACTCCAAACTCTGCATCTCCATGTCTGATATCAAAGCAGTTTTCAGATCTCCAATTCCTTTTGCATCTTTGTTGACTATAACAAACTTTTTTCTCCTGTGCTGGTTCCATTTCCTATTAGTAGCTTTTTTTTTTCAGCAGATAGACCATTACTCTGGCATCTTGAACATCTTGGGGTCTCCAAGGCAACATCAATGTTATAGTTTCTTGTTCAGTGTCTAGGATATATATATATATATATATATATATATATATATATATATATATATATATATATATATATATATATAATCTTCTGGGCTCCTCCAAAGGGTTGAGGTCACTTCTTCATCTTTGCCCCCAGTAGCACTCTAAGCTTTGGTCAATACATGCCACTGCCATTGCTGTTCTTAGGGATAGTCCCATGATACTGGCATCTTCAATTCACTGGGGACCTCTGCTTCAAGTAGGCTTCACCAATAGCCTTTCATAGGCTCTCTTTATGGTGCCAAATCCCAAAGCCTTTGCATGACCCTTCAGTCCTGGGTCATCAACTGTAACTGAGGCTGTACCTTAACCAATGGCCTTCTGTGGCCTCTCACAATGCCACGCGTCAGCTGTTCTACATGACCCCTTCATGCCCTCAAAACCAGTACCACCTGGGAGAGTCTTACTACCAAATACAACTGTAGTAAGAATTACAACCTTAAGCTATCTTTAAAACACAGCTTCTTTGTGCTCTGAGAAAACACTTCCCAGAAGATTACGCCTCAGTGATGCTGGTCTCTTTTTAATCCCCACCAATTTTTAGCTCCAGCTAACCCGCATCAGTTGTCCCAGTAGTTCCTTTTATTTTCACTCTAAGCCAGAGCCACATGCCTGAAGCTGCCAAGTTCTGCTGCTTGCAGGAGCTGAAACATGGTCCCCTTGTTCTATTACATTATCACTAGCTTCCTCTTTTTCAACTCTTTCACTGCCTAAACACGGCTATCCTGAATCTTGCTCTGTAGATTGACCTTGAAATCTACCTGTCTCATAGAATTAAAGGTGTTTACTACCATACATAGATTTAAGCTTTCCTTCATCTAGAACTTTCTATGTCTCAGGCTGGCCTTGAACTCAGAGATCTGCTTGATTTTATCTCCTGGGATTAAAGGTATGTACTACCAGGCCTGAATCCACATTTAGCTGGGTAGTAACGCCCAATGTCACCACTCCCTTAATTCAATTTAATATTCTTCACAGGATTCTGCTCCATTTTACTTAAAGATCCATTTCATTTCCCCTTTAATACTCAAGATATATATTTTATGTTTTTCCTTTCTAAGTTTGCTATAGTTATTCAAAATGCCCTTCCTGTAATTTTACCAGAAAATAAAGTCTATGTTGAGTGCTTCTGGAACTTCCTTTGTCAAAGTAATTAATCTGAGTTTCTTCACCTTTGCCTCAGGCAGATTCTTCAGACAAGGGTAAAAAGCAGACATGTTCTTTACCAAAATATTACAAAAACAGTCTTTAGGCCACATATTGAATTTCATCTCCACAGAAACCTCTTGGACCAAGTGTATACAGTTCAAATCACTCACAACAATAAACTCTTCCATATCTCTACTAGGATGTCTCATTATGCCCCATTTAAAGCATTCCACTGCTTTCCAAATCCAAAGTCTCCAAATCTACTTTCTTCAAAATAAAAGCATGGTCAGACCTATCACGGCAATATCCTAGTCCCTGGTACCAACTTCTGTCTTAGTAAAGGTTTTACTTCTGTAAACAGACACCATGACCAAGGCAACTCATATAAGGACCACATTTATCTGGGGATAGCTTAGAGGTCAGAGGTACAGTCCATTATCATCAAGGATCAAGGCAGTAACATGGCAGCATTTGGGCAGTCATGGTCCAGGAGAAATTGAGAGTTCTACATCTTCATCTGAAGGCTGTTAGCAGAATACTTGCTTCCAGGCAGCCAGGATGAGAGTTTTAAAGCCTACACTCACAGTGCTGTGCCAACTCAGAAAGGGCCATATCTACTCCAATAGGACTACATCTTCAAATAGTGCCATTCCCTGGGTTGAGCATATACAAACCATCACAGTTGGATAAGTGAAAAATAGAGCTGATCTTTCATTTGTTAGAAAAGTAGTCATATAAAGCAGGTATCTATCAGATATCTATAAATGTATGTATGTATGTATGTGTGTATGTATTATGTATGTATGTATGTATGTATGTATCTATCTATCTATCTATCTATCTATCTATCTATCTTTCTATCTATCCATCATTTATACTTCCATCCAGTCATCCATTCATCCATCGAAGGACCTCTTTCACACTGAAAAAATTATGAAGAATCTGAATATATTTTTGCTCTGCTTGATATATAGTTTTGATATTGAGAATAGTATAAGTTAAAGCAAATGTATATGACCATTATTGCTATATATTATTTCTAAATAGAATATAGCAATTATATATTAATAATATTTATTTCCTATTGTTAATTTTGAAAATAACATTTGTTTTGCTTATATTCAAAAAAGTTTTGAAAGATAAATGACATTATTTAACATCTTAACTCCTGATTTAAAATAAAAAAGCTTCATTCTCTTAGCTGATCTAGATTAATTTTGTTCAGAATTCTTAGGCTTTTTTATTTTTACATTTTATATTTAGAGTTTTTAATTAAGTATATAATCCCAGCTTTATAAAAATCTGTAGTTGAAGTAGGGAGGATCTCATGGAGCTCTTGAAAGGAAATTTAGCAGAAATTTTGCAGAGGTGTGTTGGGATTCACAAGAATGCCCAAGTACAGAGTATCTATCATGGTGGGGCAGTATTGAGTACAAATGATCATTATGTAGCATGAGAACACTCATCCTTAGAATATTGTGTAAATTGCAGAACTATGCTTAGTGTATTTTAAAATGGTAAGAGTCACACTTGTCATGCAGGTGAATAGTTGGAAACATATTAATACCTTCTATTGTACCAAAATTTTTCTTTGGCCTATTGAAAATCAGACTACTGATACCTAATAAAATTATTTTATTAACACTATAACATAAATAACTGAGGAAAGAAAACTCCCATTGAGGAATACATTGTCATTTGAGGAAGCAAACTGCTCTTAAGGAAAGGCTATACACCCAGTAGTAGATAGCTAATGGAAATGACTACAATGGCATATTTGGAGGTTTCTTATCTCATAGTATCATGTCAAGTATCAAACATAGACAAAATATCTTATTGTTATTTTTATTACACATACACACTACATATATAAAAGTACACACACACACACACACACACACACACACACACACACACACACACTTTTTTTTTTTGTCTTTGTACATATGTCCTTAGATTCCAGTTTAGTATTTTGGTGGAACTCTTGAGTGTGTGAATTAGTGAGTCTCACTTTCTTGTGCCTTCTCTTGCGATCTTTTCCATGTGCTTCTTTTGCCAAAATATAATGTTTTAGTTTTTTTTTTTGCCTAATTTTATTTCATTATTTTCCCTAGACTGTTTTGCTTTATTTTATAGTAGAGACAGAGATGAGGGTGGATCTGGATGGAAAGGGAAGTGGGAAGGAACTGTGAAGAGTAAAAAGGGGAGGCTTTAATCAGGGTATAATATCTGAGAAAATACCTATTTCAATAAAAGAAAAACAAGCTAAATGACCTTTGTGGATATGTTTTAATTGTCAAAATAACTGTTATCTTTTGGATTTTCTAATGGTTTCAAAAATTTTAATATAGTTTAATATTCAATAGCTGGAACTCAAATACTACACGTCACACTAGAATTAATAGACAAATGTGAAGGTAATCATCTCCTTTGCAAACTTCCTTTGGAGGCTGTATATGCTTACATGAGTTAATATGAGTTTTATTTTCAACTTTTTAATGTTCAGTAATTAAAAATGACTGAATTTGTTCATAATGACCAAATACCCTGTAGCTGTATCATAAGTCTGTCAAGAATTAAATTAGGTTCTCTCTTTCCTTCATTTAATGACTTTCATTGGTGAATAATTCACACACTATAAAATTTACCTGATTAAAATATACCCCTTACTGCTATTAGTGAATTCCCAGAGTTGTAGATACAACATATATTTGTTGTTTATTTTTATGAACAGGACAGGAAAGACTTACTTTATTAGGGTGCATCGTTCTTTGCATCTTGGGTTCACATCTTTACACTCATTTTCTGCATGTCCATGGTAAGATATTAAAAGCATCAGGCATTTGATTTCCTTCAGAAGTAAGCATTTTAGTGATTTATGTGAAGATTCTTTGCAACTAAATTGATGGATGGTAACAACCTTAATATATTTATACGATTTTATTTGGAGCTTAAAAGCTGTGAGGCTTATTTTTAATAACAGTAATTGAGTTTAAATTAAGTTAATTAAAAACTCTTTCTTGAAGTGAGCACACATAAAATGATGAACAGAGAAGTGCATAGGCTGAAGAAAAGCGAATTTATTATTTTCTGCCATTTTATTTTATATGTCATGAACTTTTCTAAACATTCCATTGCTTTAAACTGTTTTTTCTTTTCAGTTCATTTTAAATTTGACAGTCATACACACTGTGATCAGAATCACCTCATTAGTCTTTCTTAATCTCCTTCCCCCTGCTGCTGAATTTCTGTCAACTTGTTCTCCTGGTGTCCTCTCTTGTTTTATTTTTTTTCTTAATCCCTTCAGTTTGATTAAATTGCTTATATGAAGACAGATAGAGAGTTATTTACCAGAATATTGGCAGTTTAGTGGTAGCTACCACAGAAATGGTCCCCACAAACCACTAAAGACATATAGTGAACCACTGAAAGTATCTATTGCCAAACTCCTCAGCAAAGGTTTGGGTCTCATGAGCCACCTCCCCATCTATTATGAGTTGGCCCCATTTTGTGCAGGCCTTTGTGAAGGTAAATCCAGCTGCCACGTGATCATGATTGCAATGTCACTGTCATAAGACAGGGTTTCGTACTATTTCTCCCTGTCCTCTAGGTCTTCTGCCTTTTCTTCTTCCTCCTTTGCCTTGGTGGATATGGTATTGATGTCTGCTTTAGAGATGAACATGCCCTGGTCATTTATTTTTAGCATTTTGACAGTTAACTGGCAGTGACTATGAAAAGTTGTTTCTCTGACCAAGGCTAAAGGGAAGTACTAGTGTCCAGTATAAACATGAAAAATTTGAAGGCAGTAGATTTTTATGTCCATTAACAAAGCATTAGTAGATTCATGAGCAGGGTGCTTTTGAGAAGGATGACTGCCTTCTTGCAGAGTAGGCCTCGAGTCAAATCAGAAATCATTTGCTTACCCTTTAAGGCAGTCAAACTGTTACTGCATCATTAACAAGTCTCGCTTGGCCGGTCAGCATCATAGAACACAAGACCCACAGCAGAAGAGAGTTGATGTGTGTTCTTCCCCAACAATCTGAATCATACCTAGGGCTACTCTGAAGACTACCCAGCAATGACAGAGATGAAGAACCAAGTAAAACAACGGTCGGTGAAACTGAACAAAGACTCCTTAAAGGAAGGAATATAAAAAGATTTTTAAAATGTTCAACATCATTAGCCATTAGGGAAATGAAAGTGAAAACTATTTAGAGGATCCATCTCACTGCAGTCCAGACAGATGCCATCAGGGAAACAAATGACAACTAATGTGTGTGAAACTAGAAGGAAAAGGGACCTCTTGGCAACTGCTACTGGGGGTGAACATCCGTGCTTCACACCCTTTAGGTCAAGTTTATCTCCTTTGCACATATGCTTCCAGTTCGGTTTGCATCAAAGATGTTCATATTTAAAGATAGATGAAATCATGTAAAAGGTTTATTGAATGAATTTTGAAGCGATCTGGAGGTAACGAGACTGTAGATGCATGACATTACAGTCTACAGTTAGGCTGTGCAAGTTCATATTTATTCACTAAAATCACAGCAAATATTCCTCCATTTTCAAAAATATTGTGAGATACAAGAGTGCTCTGTAAATGTTTATCAGTTGGACACTTGTGTTGTGTGTGTGTGTGCACCCATGCCTGTGTTTGCCACAGTAGACAGAAGATAGAATCAGACACCCTATGGCTCAATGTGCATGCTAAACTAAACTAATTCTTCTGGACAAGTAAGAAATACCTATAACTGTTAAGCCATATCCTCAGCCCTACAGTATTTTTTTTAAATTCAGAGTTAAATTCCTGCTCTAGAACCGCATATGTGTCGCAGGGATTTGGTGGCTCCTCAGATTCAATAGTGGTACCTAGTATACTATCTTTGGATCTTCTACAGTGTTAGTTTACTAGTGGTCTCATAATTCCACTTGCCTTTGAGAAATTTCTTTTTTCCACTTCATCATACCAATACCACAAGCATTACCTCACCTTTAAGCCTTTGCTATAATTTGACCCTATACCCTACTGGGCACATACATCTAAGTAGATGTTGAAGGAGAACAGCTTCACTCCTATAATTTCAAGGAAACCACTTAAACTCCATGTAAACCAGCAACTCTTGGAAGATACATTTTGAAGTCATTTTATTTGTGTTCACACAGCAAGTATGTTAGAACCTAACCTCAGTCTAGCCTGTTTTTGGAGTAAAGTTTGAAAAGAATTTGATCAAAGCAACCCTGAGATTCCACCTCACACCAGTCAGATTGGCCAAGATCCAAAACTCAGATGACAACAGATGCTGGCAAGGATGTGGAGAAAGAGAAACACTTCTCCACTGCTGGTGGGGTTGTAAACTGATACAACCACTCTGGAAATAAGTCTGGCAGTTCCTCAGAAAAATGGACATACTACTACCTGAAGACCCAGTTATTCCACTTCTGGGCATTTACCGATGCTCCAACACACAACAAAGATACATGCACCACAATGTTCATAGCAGCTATATTTATAATAGCCAGAAGCTGGAAAAACCCAGATGTCCTGCAGTAGATGAATGGATACAAAAATTGTGGTATATTTACACAATGGAGTACTACTCAGCTATCAGAAACAATGACTTAAGGAAATTCTTAAGAAAATGGCTGCATCTAGAGAATATCATCCTGAGTGAGATAACCCAGTCAAAAAAGAACAGCATAATATACAGTCACTGATAGTGGGATGCTAACTTCAGAGGCTCGGACTGCCCCAGAAACAACTCACAGACTGTGTGAAGCTCAAAAAACAAAAAAACCAAAAAACAAAACAAAAAAACCCCAAAAACAACAACAACAACAACAACAACAAAAAACCAGTTACTGACATGTTGCGTGATGTTACTATATTTGTTCATCTCAACCAACAAGATGAAAGAACCTCAAAATGTTCCAATAAAATCAATGAAAGAAAAGAATTTGAATACAATACATGGCAAGACTGTCTAAATATAACAGAGAAGATTTGATGGAATGTCAGTTTTAGAAGCAGATATCTGTACATCTTTGCCCTGCTGTGGCACCTTAATATGAGCTTGTATTTGAAATAATCTTTTAGCTGGCAAATGTGTTATCTGCTTGCTGCAGAAAGTTATGGTTCTGCAAAAGTATGAGGGCTTTTCCATTCCATTAAGTATGATTGAGGTGACTAAAATATTTAAATATAGACTTTGTCGTGGGATGTGGGCTCCTGCCAATGTTGTAATTGAATGGGGAAATTGGTGTTTATTTTAACAGAATCAAATCCCCATTCGATGAGTCTATCCTTTTCCATCATGAAAGAAGCTCCACAATACAGAACAACCTTTAGAAGTGGACCTTCACACACTCTTTACTGATTTTTGCCTCCATGTTTTTTTCCAGGTTTTCTGCAATTCAGAGGATTGTATAGTTCTCTGATTATCTCTCAGTGATATTCAGAACTAGCAAAAGCATTAACAGAAAGGAAAATTTAGTACAGAATCAGTAAAAGACACCCATCCATGCTTCTTTCTCTTTTTCTTTTTTTCTTTCAACTTTATTTTTAAAAAAAGAGATACATGTACAGATGTAGAAAAACATTTTGACATAACACTATATAAATATATTTTTGTCAGTACTTAATTCTTTTAGAAGTTTGATAGTATGCATTGAAATCTTACTAGTTACCATAAGCATCAAGTACACATAGAACAGAATGTAACAGGGAAACAGTCAATTTTCTTGGTGTGTATGGATTAAACATAATGATTTTTGAATACCAAAAATTGCCACAAGGCTATTATCTTAGCTCTTGGATTATTAATAATTTAAGGCAGGTATACCACACTCTGAGAGGGTGCTCTACACTTATTTTTTTCCTAAGAAGGACTGAGGCTTTCACTTTTTGGCCTTTGTTTTTCTTGAGCTTCATATGGCCTGTGAGTTGTTTCTGGGTTATTCAGAGCTTTCTGGGGCTAATATACAATTATCAGTGACTGCATGGTATGTCTGTTCTTCTGTGACTAGGTTACCTCACTCAGGATGATGTTCTCTAGATGCATCCATTTTCCTAGGAATTTCATAAAGTCATTGTTTCTAATAGAAAGAATACCGATCAGCAAAGAATCCCATAGAGCATATATACTCTATTTTCAAAATGGCCCCATAAAGTAATTTATTCCTTTAACACTGAGTTAGGCATTTTTGCCTAAAAGATAGCTGAAAATATATGCTTGATCTTCAAAAACTGTATGGTTATTATTACTTTATTAAATGTGTACTTGATCACAAAACCCTGGACTGGGTAGTAGGGGAATCTTTATAAAGAGTTTAGTTGAGTTTGAGTTGCTCTTCATGGAGACAGAGACATATAAGTGCATGTATGATCTAACACACCCCAAAAGAAAATATCAAGTAGACTTTAATGCTACAACACTCAGAAACTTTATAAAATCTTCAGTAAATAATTCAAGTTGAGTCAAATCTCTTAGTGGGCAATATACATACAAATAGAGGAAAATTTTCATTCTCTAAGCAAAATTCTAGAATTAACCTGAGAGTGTTGCAAGACAAACTGCAGTTCTTATTCTCTTGGGAAAAGCTTCTACAACTTCTTGGCACTGGATTCTGCCTTCCCACACCTTCTCTGTCACCTGGGAGCTAAGCATATGCTGTAGAAATGCTAGAGTAGGAGGTACTTGGAGAGGGTGCTGTTGGTTCCCATTTCACAACTGCATTGTGACTAGGCTAAAAATGATCTGGGAATAATTTCTCTCAAAAATGTGAACACTGGAAAAGGGTTCATTATTTCTAATCATAAATGGCTTTCTTTGCTGAGAATGAGCAAAGGTCCTTTCTATGTGCCATACATGGAATGAAGCAGCATCCTTCCTACTTTGACTTCACTGATCTAATAATTTAGGCTTTTTCTCTCCCCAGAACAGTTGATGGGAAATAATTATGGAGGATTTTCCTTATCTTTTATACAGCTTTTTCCCTGCAACATTTCCCACAGACACATCTCAAAGCCAATTGTCATCACACTTTACTTCTTTCATGATCTGCATTGCTTGCAGTTTCAACTGTGACCTGAGAATTTAGTTCCTCCTCAAGTTAAAAAATTAGAAAAACTGTCAGGGAAGCATTGAAAGCTACTCTCCAGCTGATACTGCCAACATCATAATCATTTTATAGAACTGAAGAGGGTCTCTTCAATAAACATGTTTTCATGTCGTGGGCCTTACAAAATGAGAAAACTGAAGGCATCACAATAAGGCATTGTGGCTGGTACCTAGTATTTGAGTATGTACGAGGCTACGACAGGAGCATTATGAGTTGAAGACCTGGCAGAGTTTTATGGTGAATTCTAGTCCATCGTGGTATACATAGTGAAATCATCTTAGAAACACATAAACAAAAAGAAGTAAAACAAAATAAGTATTAATGCTAACATTAACTTTATAAAAATAAACCTGATTCACATGAGTGTAGAAATGTGAAAAGTGTTTCAATAGGCAGTACTTGGAGAAAGAGAAGAGAACATTCTTCACACAAGTTGGCATGATGTGGGTCCAGGTTCAGGCATCCCAGGAGTGTCCAGAAGTCAGAAAAAGGAGGAGCAAACTTTCCCCTTACATCTTTGTCAATACCTTTATTTTACACTTTCAACCTTCTATAACCATGCAAAAACTTTATGATAGTTAAAGCCACTAAGTTTGATGTAATTCATTATTGCATGAAACTAATGAAGCTATTATAGGTTGTAAACTTTGTTACAACAGAGTGTGCAGGACACTGAGTATATCATATACACAGAAAGTTCTAAATTGGTGGGGTTTCATGAGGTTTCTTTGAGATGGGTGTTAAGTATCTATTATAAAGCTACCCCTGTTTCTAGAATTCATCTTCCTGAGTGAATTCTCTTTCTTCAATCAATGAAGAAGCAAACCAAGTTTTGAAGGAGCTACCCTGCTAAATGATAAGAAATAGTTTCTAGTAGGCTCTGATGGCAAATCATAATGGTAAACAGAGCCAGGTTACAGTCATTTTTCTCCTGCAGTTTTATCATCTGATTTATACAAGTTCCCTATGTGCATAAGCTCATTTACTCTCCCAATACGTAATTCATCTCAGACTGTCTAATGAGTGCAAATATGCTGTGTGGATTAACTGTTTCCTCTCCACTAGAAGGAAAGCAAGCTTTAAACTCTTGTGTATATGAAATTTGTCAAATGTCATACAATGTCAGAAAGCAGTGTGGAAGCCAACTGCAGAAATCAGTTCTCTTATGTCTCCAAAGAACAAAAAGGTTGTTTGCTGTCTTTTAATCCAGCCTAGATTTTTCATAGAAAAACAGTCCTTCATACTCCCTGTAATAAAATGAGGTTGCTAAGATTTAAATGCTAAATAAAAACATCCTTTAACACATACATGCTTTTGCAGGAAAACTAACAAAGCCCAGGTGATGACTTCAATACTCAGGATCACAAGATGCCATTTGATGCTGCTCTTCACTCTTTGACTGTCATATTCAAAAGAGTGACATTCACAGTTAAGGCTGCATCCTGTTGAATGTCACGAAGAGTTATGAATAAAAAAAATAAGAACCCAAGAAAGGTTGCAGCTTATGAAAGTAGGTAAATGACAGCACTCAACAGGTACCTTTAGGGATGTTGAATCTAGCCCTGCCTGTTTTTCGGGCTCTTGATAGAGAACATAAGAAAACAAGCTTCAGGAATGCCTCCATTGATATGTTTCTTACAACCATCCAAAGGATATGTTTAACCAATACCCATTCTTAGTGGTTTGAATATGTTTGACCCAAAAAATGCCACTATGAGGAGGTTTGACCTTTTTTGACTAGGAGTGGCCTTGTTTGAGAAAGTATGTCACTGTAGGGGTAGGTTTTGAGACCCTTTTCTTAGCCATGTGCAAGCCAGTCTTCTCCTGTCTGCCTTTGGATCAAGACGTAAAACGTTCCAGTCCCAAGCATGCCTGGATGCTGCCATGCTCCCACCTTGATAATGAATTGAACTTCTGAACCCGTAAGCCTGCCCAAACTAAATGTTGTCTATTATGAGAGTTGCCTTGGTCATGGTGTCTCCTCACAGCAATGAAACCTAACTAAGACACCCTTAGAAACTGTTGATTGGGCAACAGCACCCATACATGACTTTATTATCTTTTGATCCTCTCTTCTCATAGGAATAAAATTCTCTTTCAAGTGAAACTAGTGGAACTATGCCAAGCAACCAATAGAATTACATGGGAATATTGGAGGAATGAATGTAAATATTACATTCTCTCAGAAGAACCAACCTACAAAATAGTGATTCTAGAGAGGAAGTCACAATTTCAATACCATTTTTAAAAATCCCATGAGGTACGTGTTGGTTCATAGATCTTATGCAAAAGCATAACTTACGTGAAAGAGAATTTTTGAAAAGAAAATGTATTGACAAAGGATGAGAAATTTAAACTTTAGTGACTCTTAGAATTTGGAACATTGCAGGTCCAAGCCCAGTTATAAATTTTCTCAGCTGTCTTTACTCCTAAAGTCTCATTTTTTACCCATCTCTGTGTCAAACACCCTGATAAACAGATAAAAAACATTTAACCCTATTAATTATTATTAAATGTATTAATTTAACAAACAACCTTATCCTCTAATAGCCACAGGTCTAAGAACTAAGATAACATCCAAGGTATATCCACCTGACTATAATCTGTCTCTCTGATGTTTCTACCAATCATAAGATTTTTTTTTCTTACAACTTTATTTTTTTAAAAAGAGGGATACATATACAGATTTTTAAAGGCATTTTGGCATAACATTATATGATTATTTTTGTCAATATCCTTTTAAATGCCCTGATTTGTAACTTTGTTCTACTACCATAAAACTCCATGAAACTTGATGTTGCAACATTAGAATTTGGGGTAACATAGATCTATTTTCTTATGCTCTCATCCCTCATATCTGGATCCAAAAAAACTATGTTATATTCCTTTGAGAAGAAGCTATGTTTTGCATCTATATTTATATTATACAATACCACAATTTCATTTCCTACTTTAGCACATTACAAAAAAAAAAATAAATAAATAAGAAAGACTTCCGATAAAAAGCATGGTATCAGATACCTATAATCCCAGCTGAGGCAGGAGAAATCCCATGAATTTTTGGCCAGACTGTGCTGTGTAGTAAGACATGGTTTCAAAAGACAAGTGAGTGACACCTCAAAATGCATCCATTTTTAACTATAAATGCTGTCTTCATCATTTGCTAGAGACACACTTGCTGTGAAAGACACAATGTTATAATATTGAAAGACACACTTCTTAAGAAGTTTGAAATGTAATTATACAACAAATCCTAGTTAATTGTTAATTAATAAAATAGACAATAAATATGTGCTTGTAAAGAGATGCAATGTTTTGGCTTCTTAGTATCTGTGCATTTGGGCCCTTAACTTCATCATAGTGTATACCTCAAGTATAAGGTGTTTGGAAATGTGATACAATTTAACAACATCACGTAATGAGTGCTCCAATGTCTTATTGTTTTATTAACAGACACATTATTTCTCAAAAGGTTCTATAAGCTCCTATTAGATTATTTGTTTAGGGGTCTCTGAGAGAGTATCCATGATCTTACCAGACACTGTAAATCAGAAACTTCTGATTTAGAGGAAAAGTGTACTAACCAAGAGCTTTTCTGATAAGCTGGATGGGTCAATAGATTGTTCAGTTTCTGACTCCCTGTAGTGTTGATGGTATTTATCACTGGCCTTAAATCGATACTTCAGAAAAGATCTTGCATAAAAAAATCCTCTTACCAAATCCTCCTTTTAAAATTTAATTTATAATCACAGCTTGAACACTTTGAACTTGATCATGAGTGACTTATAATATACATAAAAATAAATTTATAAATATAAAAGAAGAAGGGAATTTCACAAAGAAGATGTAGCAGAAAGATCATCCTGTTTGATTGGTACGTTAATTGTGGCTCAACATTAATTTCACTCTAAGCTTTTCTGGTTCCGATGGGGGCAATGGAAACATCAGATTATATAATTATTACAAACTAATAAAAACAGCACATTAAGTCTTTCTCAAAATTATATTTTGAGGTTAAAGAGTATAGTTGTCAAGAAATAAAAGTAAGTGTACATGTTGCACTGTATCTGTATTTCAGAGGTGTAACTTCCAGCTTTGCTAAAATACAAAATGTACACCAGGTGACATGACCTTTATGGTGTATGAGTCAGGAAGACAGCTGGTAAGATACAGATGTGTGTGTGTGTGTGTGTGTGTGTGCGCGCACGCGCGCGAGCTTGTGTGCTTGTGTGCATGTGTGTGTGAATAGAACTAAATGTGAGCAGCATAGTACATAAGGAAATATGAAATGTAGACAAAGAAGAAAAGGAAGTTTGCTTATAGCTTCATGATAGCCTTAGATAGGAGCATAAATGATCCAGAGATAAAGGTGAGACGAAGGACATTGGTGGAATTCTAATCCAAAATTAAAGATGCCAAAATTGGCTTTTGTTGGTGGTAGTAGTGTATGTGTGGGTTCTTCTTTGTTCTTTATTTTTATGACAGACTGTGTTGAAAGAGGCCACTGGCTGAAGTCTATATGTGTATAAGAAAATATGGATTACATTTACTTACAGATTAAAAAACAAATGTTTAAACTATTTTATGGATTATACTGGTTTACTAAAATCGTGATAATTGTATCTTCTTCAATATTCATCACTCCACTCCCTCTGAGTAGGTGGCTCTGTTTCCAGTATCAGGCATAGTTTCTTACTTGTTGAATGGTTTATAAATCTAGAGAGCTGTTGGTTCCTACCAACATAAGAGTTCCACTACTGCACTTTTGTAGTTGTGGTGCTATTGTGGTTATTGTTGTAGTTCATAAGCATCAGAGTTGGGCAGCACTGTTTGTTGCTTCTTGCAACCTTTGGAAGCTTGGCAGGTGCCTTCTGATACCATGGAAGCTAATTCTTAGGGTATACCTCTGTATGTCGCAAAGAAATTTCTCTTTGCAAAAAAACTACTACAGAAAATCACAACCAATCAAAATGCAGAGTTGTGGCGCCCAGTCCCAATCTGTGTCATTGATTCTCCATCACCTCCACCTCCAATCCCCAATGGCAAGTAGGGACAGGGGGCAATTATTCCAGAGCACGTGTTCCCAGGCTTAGGAATGAACACCTATCCTACTTCTTCAAATGATTTCTTGTCTGTTAACTGGTAAAGAATATAGAAATTACTGTTATCTAAACTAAGGTACATAATCACTCTGAGCCCCAGTCCTAATAATTAAAGTAATTAAAGACCTTGAAGCCCAGTGCGCTGGATGCTCTTGTTTAACACATAATGTCAAAATACAATTGTATAACACTGCAGATCCCCACATTGCCCTTATTTAATTGTGTTCCTATCATTTAAAATGGTGTACAATCTCCCTTTGGGGACACAATTCAGATTCTGAACTGGTTGCCTCTCTAAGCACTCAGAAATTTTTCATTTAAAAGAATTTAATTAATTCATTTTTATTACTTAATCACTTTATATCCCTTTTACTGTTTTCCTTCCCACAATGCTTCCTCCACCTCCACTCTCCTTCTCCTCTGAGCTGGTGGGCATCCCCTGCATATCCCCCCACCTTGGCACTTTTAGTCTTTTGCTGTATCTGTATCTGTTTGAGTCAACTGCTCTATTGATCCCCTTAGAGGAAAACTTGTTTCTGTCTACAATCTTAACTGAGTACCACGAGTAGTTTTAGGGATCTGTGCTTACACATGGGATGGGTCTCAAGTAGGGCAGATTACTGCTTGGCCATTCTTTCTGTCTCTGCTCCATCCCTGTGTGTGCATTTGCTGAAAACAGGACAAATTTTGGGTTGAAAGTTTTGTGGGTAGGTTGGTTCCTCTGTAGCTCCACTGGAGTTCCTGGCTAGAGGATGTGACTTTTTCAGGTTCCTTATTCCATTGTAGTTACTTACAGCTAAGGTCACCCTCATTGATGCTTGGATACCTCCTTTATCCCAGGATTCTGTCTCCTCCTGGAGATGGCCCCTACCTCCTCCATCTGTCAGCTGCAGAATTCCATTCATTTTCATGGCTATCTAGCCATTTGCCACACCTGCTCTTGAACCTGTCATTGCCATTCCCACCCTCTCCATCCATTTCTTTAAACTTCCATATCTGAACTGAGTTTTCTCAGCGTCCACCTTGAATCCACAAAACTATATTTTACGAAAGTATTTTGCATCTTAAGAACTGTTACAACTATTGCCAAGCATGCAACAATTTATATTGGTGCAAATCAAGGGGCAGATTAAATGTAATAGCTATTTATTTAAAATCCAAAATCTATTTGAGGTTATGTTAATAAAATACAATATTTAAACTAAATGTGGTGGCATATGCTTACATTCCCAGCTCCTGAGAATTAAAGGCAAGAGGAGAATAACACATATTACTGGGATACAGAAAGAAACCATGATAGAAAGGAGGGAAGGAAAGGAAAGGAAGGCATGGGGAGCAAGGGAGGGAGAAAGAGGAAAGAAGGAAAAAGAGAAAGAAAATCTATATAGGACCGAGTTCCTTTTTGTTCTCTTCCTCCTTAATTTTATGAACAATCATGCAACAGTAGAGAGTCTTGGACCTTATATTTAATTCGTGTCCAATTACAAAATTAAAACAAAAGAGATGGCTCAGGAGTTAGGAATTGCTTTTCTAGAGGACCATTGTTTTATTCTCAATATCCAAATTGCTGTTTGCAACCATCTATAAATCCAGTTTTAGGGGATTCAGTGTCCTTTTCTGGTTTTTGTGGCCAATAGGCAATACAGTGCACAGACATATGCTCAGTCAAAATACCATATGAATAAAATAATGATGATATTTTAAATTTTAAAATTTTGCCTGATCCCTATTATTTTCATATATATGCCTATACATTGCCCTTTCCTTCTTTACTGTATTAACAGAATGTGTTATTGAAGCATTTAAAAATATAGTTCAGATAATGACTTTTAAACATAATTATCACACTATTGAGAGATGTACAAAACAGCAATTATTTCTTAAATGTAATTGGTATCCAGACAGTTAGAGGTTCCTTATCTGTTTAAGTTTTAAAATGTGAGCTTTTTTCAAACTGAGATCTACAATTACTCCTTGTGTCAGTCACTCTAAATAAGCAGGCGCTCCCACATTTCTTGTGTTGCTTTAAAAATTCATCTTCAAGACAGTGTATATCTGACCTGTAGAGTTATTCCCCTCAGGAGGTTGCAGACTGATTCCCCATGCTGCCTTTGAGACATCTTTGTTTTCTGTAGAATTGGTGCAATTAGATTCAGATTTAGAAACTGGATCATTTTCCTGTCCAATATTTTGAGCAGTTATGGTCCATAGGTGGTGCTTTTCTACCATCAAGCCTACAAGGAAGAATTGCTATAGTTTTTACATTGGATGCATTGGAACCAGTAATCATAATTAGTGCTAGTACATCATAAAGTGATACAATTTAGATTTTAATTAATTTTCTATGTATCAGAATAATTCTACATAGAATAAATTCCTCAACTATTTCTTAATACACAATACAGCTTGTCCAAAAAAATACCCTGCATATGATAGATTCTGTTTCTTTAGAATAATATTATGAATGATAGTAACAATTTAGTCTTCTTATATCTCCAAAATAAGAGTTTTACATATTTAATATTTTTTTATCCTTTTCTATTTTATTAAAATTATTCTTATTAAAAATAAATGTATTAATTTCATTACATATAGTATTTCTTTTATGATTATATAGATATTTTTCTTTATCTTTTTTGTTTTCTGGCTCTATTTTAATTGAACAACTTTATTTTAAAAACAGATAAATGTACAGATTTTAAAAGCATTTTGCATAAAACTATATAAATATATTTTTGTCAGTACTTGATTTGTTTAAAGGTTTGATAGTTTAAAAGTTTGCATTAAAATCTTACTAGTTACAATGAACATAAAGTACATGTAAAACAAGATGTAACCTAGAAATAGTCAAAGTTTTCTTGGTGTGTAAAGATGATTTTTCTTACCTTTGTTTTTCTTGAACTTCATATAGTCTGTGAGTTGTTTCTGGGGTGTTCAAAGCTTTCTGGGGTTAGTATGCCATTATCAGTGACTACATATTATGTCTATTCTTTTGTGACTGGGTTACGTTACTCAGGATGATATTCTCTAGATTTCTTAAGAATTTCATAAAGTCATTGTTTCTGATAGCAGAGTAGTACTCCATTGTGTAAATATACCACATTTTTTTGTATCCATTAATCTACTGAAGGACATATGAGTTCATTCCAGCTGCGGGCTATTATAAATAGAGCTGCTATAAACATTGTGGTGCATGTGTCTTTGTTGTGTGTTGGAGCGTCTCTGGGGTAAATGCCCAGAACTGGAATAACTGGGTAGTCAGATAGTACTATGTCCAATTTTCTGAGGAAACACCAGACTTATTTCCAGAGTGGTTGTACCAGTTTACAACACCACCAAAAGTGGAGAAGTGTTCCTCTTTCTCCACATTCTCAACAGCATCTGCTGTCATCTGAATTTTTGATCTTAGCCATTCAGACTGGTGTGAGGTGGAATCTCAGGGTTGTTTTGATTTGCATTTCCATGATGACTAAGGATGTTGAGCACTTCCTTCGATGCTTCTCAGCCATTTGATATTCCTCAATTGAGAACTTTTTGTTTAGCTCTGTACCTCATTTTTTAATACGATTGTTTGATTCTCTGGTGGCTAACTTCTTGAGTTCTTTGTATACTTTGGATATTAGTCCTCTATCAGATGTGAGGTTAGTAAAGATCTTTTCCCAATCTGTTGGCTGCCATTTTGTTTTCTTGACAGTGTCCTTAGCCTTACAGAAACTTTGCAATCTCATTAAGTTCCATTTGTCAATATTTGACCTTAGAGCATGAGCCATTGGTGTTCTGTTCAGGAAATTTTCTCCTGTGCCTATGTGTTCTAAGGTTTTCCCTACTTTCTCTTCTAATAGTTTCAGTGTACCTGGTTTAATGTGGAGATCTTTGATCCACTGGTAGTTGAGCTTTGTACAAGGAAATAAAGGGTCTATTTTCATTCTTCTGCATGCTGAGTGCCAGTTGGACCAACACCATTTGTTGAAGAGGCTGTCCTTTTTCCATTGAATGTTTACAGCTCCTTTGTCAAAAATCAGGTGACCATATACATGAGGGCTCATTTCTGGATCTTCTATTCTATTCCATTGATCCACGTGCCTATCTCTGTACCAGTACCATGCAGTTTTCAGCACAACTGCCTTGTAATATAGCTTGAGGTCAGGGATAGTGATTCCTGAAGATGTTTTCTTGTAGTTGAGGATGGATTTCACTATTCTAGGTCTTTTGTTATTCCAGATGAAATTGTACATTGCTCCTTCCAACTCTATGAAGAATTGGGTTAGAAGTTTGATGGGGATTGATTTGAATCTGTAGATTGCTTTTGGTAAGATGGCCATTTTTACAATGTTGATTATTCCAATCCATAAGCATGAGGAGATCTTTCTATTTTCTGAGATCTTCCTCGATTTCCTTCTTTAGAGATTTGAAGTTCTTGTCAAACAGGTCTTTCACTTGCTTAGAGTCACACCAAGGTATTTCATATTGTTTGTGACTATTGTGAAGGGTATCTTTTCTCTAATTTCTTTCTCTGCAGGTTTGTCCTTTGACTAGAGGAAGGCTACTGATTTGTCTGAGTTAATTTTATATCAAGCTACTTTGCTTATCTTGTTTATCAGCTGTAGAACTCCTCTGGTAGAATTTTTGGGGTCACTTACATACAATATCATGTAATCTGCAGTGATGTTTTTACTTCTTACTTTCCAATTTGTATCTCTTTGATTTCCTTTTGCTGTCTAATTGCTCTGGCCAGGACTTCCAGTACTATGTTGAATAGTTAGGGGGAGAGTGGGCAGCCTTGTCTAGTCCCTGATTTCAGTGGGATTGCTTGAAGGTTCTCACAGTTAATTTTGGTGTTGGTTATTAGTTTGTTGTATATTGCTTTAATTATGTTTAGGTATGGACCTTGGATTCCTGTTCTTTCTACAACTTTTAACATGAAAAGGTGTTGAATTTTGTCAAATGCTTTCTAAGCATCAAGTGAGATGACCATGTGGTTTTTTTCATTGAGTTTATTTATGTGGTGGATTATGTTGATGGATTTCGGTAAACTAAACCATCCCTGCATCACAGGAATCAAACCTACTTGATCATGGTGAATGATCGTTTTGATGTGTTCTTGGATTCGGTTTGCAAGGATTTTGTTGAATATTTTTACTCATTAGTGAGATTGGTCTGAAGTTCTCTTTCCCTGTAGGGTCTTTGTGTGGTTTAGGAACAAAGTTCATTGTGGCCACGAAAAATGAATTATATAGTGTTCCATCTGACTTAATTTTGTGGAATAATTTGAAGAGTAGTGGTATTAGGTCATCAATAAATGTCTGTTAGAATTATGAACTGAACCCTTCTGGACCTGGACTTTTTTTAGTTGGCAGGCTCTTGATAACTGATTCTATTTCTGTAGGTGTGATGGAACTATTTAGATGGTTTACTTGGTCCTGGCTTAACTTTAGTAACTGGTATCTGTCTAGGAATTCATCCATTTCCTCCATATTTCCCAGCTTTGTTGAATATAGTCTTTTGTAGTAGGATCTGATAATACCTTGAATTTCCTCAGTTTCAGTTATTATGTCTCCACTTTCATTTCTGATTTTGTTAATTTGAGTACTCTCTCTTGGCCCTCTAGTTAGTCTAGCTAAGGGTTTATCAATCCTGTTAATTTTTTCAAAGGACCAGCTCTTGGTTTTGTTGATTCTTTCAATGGTTTTTTTTTTTTTTTTTTTTTTTTTGTTTCTATTTGGTCAATTTCTGCTCTGAATTTGATTAATTCTTGCCTTCTTTTCCTCTTGGGCGTATCTGCTTTCTTTTGTTCTAGAGGTTTCAACTGTGCTGTCAAGTTGCTAGTGTATGCTCTCTCCAGTTTCTTTTTGGAAGGACTCAAAGCTATGAGTTTTCCTCTCTGTATTGCTTTCATTGCATCCCATAGGTTTGGGTATGTTGTGTTTTCATTTTCATTAAATTCTAAAGACTCCTTAATTTCTTCCTTTATTTCTTCTTTGACAATGCTATCGTTTAATAGAACATTGTTTAGTTTCCATGTATATATGGGATTTTTGTTGTCTTTGTTGTTATTAAACACCAGCCTTAGACCATGGTGATCTGGAAGGATGCATGGGAATATTTCAATCTTCTTTTATCTATTGAGGCTTGTTTTGTGACCGATTATATAGTCAGTTTTTGAGAGGGTGCCGTGAGGTGCTGAGAAGAAGGTATATTCTTTTGTTGTAGAATGAAATATTCTGTAGATATCTAATAATTCCAATTGGTTCAAAACCTCTGCTAATTTCACTGTGTCTTTGTTCAGTTTCTCTTTCCATGATCTGTCCATTGATGAGAGTTGGGTATTGAGGTCTCCAACTATTATTGTGTGGGGTGCAATATATTTTTTTGAGCTTTAGTAGGGTTTCTTTTATGTATATGGGTGCTCTTGTATTTGGAGCATATGTGTTAAGGATTGAGAGTTCCTCCTGACAAATTTTCCCTGTAATGAGTAAAAAGTGTCCTTCCTTATCTTTTTTGATAACTTTTGGTTGAACGTCTACTTTATTTGATATTAGAATGCTTATTCCAGCATGTTTCTTGGGGCCATTTGCTTTTTCTCAACCTTTTACTCTGAGATAGTGTCTGTCTTTGTCTCTGAGATGAGTTTCCTATATGCAGTAAAATTCTGGATTCTGTTTTTGTATCCAGTCTGATAGCTTATGTCTTTTTATTGGGGAATTGAGTCAATTTATGTTAACAGATATCAAGGAATAGTTGTTGCTGTTTCCTGTTATTTTTGCTTTTAGAGGTAGAATTGTGCCTGTGTGTCTTTCTTCTTTTGGTTTTCTTGCTTAGGAGTTTTCTTATTTTTACTAGGATGTAGTTTACCTCCTTGTATTTTGTTTTCCACCTGTAATTCATTGTAGTGCTGGGTTTGTGGTCAGATAATGTGTAAATTTATTTTTGTCCTGGAATATCTTGTTCTCTCTTTCTATGGTGATTGAGTGTTTTGTTGGGTATAGCAGCTTGGGCTGACACTTATGTTTTCTTAGGTTCTGCATGATGTCTGTCCAGGATCTTCAAGCTTTCATAGTCTCTTTTGAAAAGTCCTTTGTGATTCTTATTGGTCTGCCTTTATATGTCACATGAACTTTTCCCTTACTGCTTTTAGTATTCTTTCTTTGCTTTGGGCACTTGGCGTTTTGACTATTATGTGTTGGGAGGAATTTCTTTTCTGTTCCACTCTTTTTGGAGTTCTGTAGGCTTTTTTTTTTTTTTTATGCTCATGGTCATCTCATTTCTAAGGGTAGGAAAGTTTTCTTCTACGGTTTTGTTGAAGATATTTACTGTGCCTCTTAGTTGATATTCTTTGCCCTCTTCTATTCCTATTATCCTTAAGTTTGGTCTTCTCATTGTGTCTTGGATCTCCTGGACATTTTGTGTTAAGAGCTTTTTGGCTTTTGCATCTTCTCTGACTGTTTTGTCTATGTTTTCAGTGTTGTCATCTGCCCCTGAGATTCTCTTTTCCATCTCTTGTAGTGCATTGGAGATGATTGCATCTATGACTCCTGATTTCTTTTTTAGGTTTTCTACCTCTAGGGTTGTCTCTTTTAGTGTTTTCTTTATTGTTTCCACTTTCATTTTAAATTCCTTCTTCAGTTCCTTCATCTCTTTGATTCTGTTTTCCTCTAGTTTTTTTTTTTTTTTTTTTTTTTTTTTTATATTTTTTTTTTTATTTCTTTGAGTGTTTTTTGTGTTTCCTCTTTAAAAGCTTCTAATTCTTTATGGTTTTCCTCCCATTCTTGTTTAAAGATCTCCATCATCATCTTGAGGTATGATTTCTGGTCTGAGTCGTCTTTTTCTGGAGTGTTTGGAATTCTGCTGTTTGCAGTAATGGGAGAGCCGGGATCTGATGTTGCCAGGAGGTCTTGGTTTACATTGGGTAAGTTCTTTTGCTTTCCTCTTGCCATCTTGTTGTCTGTGATTATATGTGGTTTTCTTGTTACTCATTGGTTCCTGTCTCTGTCATGTACCTGGTCTGTATCACTGTATCTCTGCTATTCCCGGTGGCAAATGGCCTGAGCATTTGGTCCACATGCCAGGGACATCCGGTTGCAAACCAAGTCCCTAAGGCAGAGTTCCTGCTCCCCTAAACCAATGGGGGGATGCTTTCTGCCCGCTCGGCCCAGACCTCTTTGTGCCCTGGCTACTCGCAGTGCAGTCTCACCAGGCCTGCGTCCTGTGGATATATTTCTTTGTGTACACATGTAATTATATTCAACATACATGTTCATATGTATTCTAATATACATTATAACTAAATAACTCATTATAATATATTTAAGCTTTACATATCCTTTATGTTTTTCCACTGTGTCTACTAGTCATCTCTTTGAGTAACTCAAAATTACTAGTTAGTTCTTATTCCTGTACATCTCCTTCTAGTGTAGCAATTAACTGCTTAATGCTTTTAATTCTTTAGCAACAGCATTAATTGTATTATACCATTAGATGATTATCTAGGTTTAGCCTATTTCTAGCCTTTTCTCTTTTTTTCTTTTTTTCTTTTTTTTTGTACATTATGTAAGTGATAGTTTAAACATGTATACAGTTTTCTATGGGCATCTCTAATGTGATCGGTAATCCTCAAAACAGAAAGACGAAGGTGGAGAGAAAGAGGGAGATTGAGGAAGAAAAGGAAAAGAACAGAATGAAAAGGGGAAGAGTAGTAATAGGAAGACAAGGAAGAGGATGAGGATGAGGAAGATGAAGAGGAGGATGAGAACAAAGGTGAAGACAAGGACATGGAAGCACATTCACAGTAATAAATATTGCAAACATGTTTAACTATAGAAATAATATATGACTGACACAGTCAATCTACATTAGAAACATGGCTACCAACAGTCTAGTGGGTGTTTATACAAGAGCCTTAGTGTTCCTGAAGGCTGAAAGTTCCCTAGTAAATCCCAAGGTCCCTGCTCACTCTGATTGCAGCTCTTTTCTTAGTACGTTGCGTAAGAACACATCACATGTCACACCTTCCCTCCAATATAAATTACTTTATACCATTCTGTCAAAGAAAGGAATAGAAAAAAATTTTGATGACCCAAAGAACTGGGGGAAAGAAACAGTCAAATCTGGGGCTTCCTGGACCTCCCAACGTCTGAGCAACCAAAGTAATGAAGACTTACATAAACTTTGGTAAGTCCTACTGAAGAGAAAGAAAATAAAGACATGCTTCTAATGCTAGAGCAGGGGGACAAGCCTCAGAGATTGCCAGTGGTGCAGAGTGGTTAGAAAAAGTGTCCGATTCCATGAATGCCTTAGATAAAGTTGTCCAGGAGAGGGAAGATGCCTTAAGGCTTCTGTAGACCAGTTAAGAAGAAACCAAGACCTGGTTTTTGGAGAAGGGACATCTTTGGATGAGTTATCTGGCACAAATTTAAGCAGTGCACTATACCTTGGTACTTACATAAAAGATACAACAGTAGGTGGTTCTTCACAACACCTTATGTGGATTACTTTATCCGATTGCAAGTTGAGAAATTCACCCGCATCAAGACAAAATAGACAAGTTTATAGAAAAAGAATAAAAAAACATCCTCAAGGCAAAGTTTCCACATCTCTCTCAAGATTGGAAATCAAGTGCTAAGAGGAGATCTAGAAGTCTGGTTCCATTGTTCTTAAGGTCTGTATCCTGACATGAATATCTGCTAAGCCATTTATAAAGACCTACAGATGGTAAGAGGTGTAAAAATAAGAAAGGTCCAAGTTAGGAGGCTTCAATCCTACCTAAAAGGGGGAAGGAAATAAACATGGAGGCAGAGGGAGAAATGAATCTGGGTGAGAGAAGGGAAAGGGGGAACACATCAGATTTGGGCTGTGGAGACAGGAAAGAAATCCAGAAAGCCAAGAGAAGAAATGGAAATAAGAATTCAGGGGGGGGGAGGGGTGGGAGGGGGAAGCTGGAACTTTAGAAGATACCAGAGAATCATCAGGTGACAGATTCTCAGGACTCACTTGGGGTGAGCATAACCAAAATGCCCAATATTAGGGACAGGGAACTCTGAGTCCACTTCCAGTAGAAAGACAGGGTCTCAAGTGGAGGGACAGGATTACTAACACATAATAAAAATTTGTGACCCTGAATTGTTCCTTTATAAAAGAATGACAAGGACAAAAATGAAGAAGAGACTGGCATAACCTGGGATCCATCTAAGAGGAGGCTTGAAGTCCTGACACTAATACTAATGCTGTGATGTGCTTACAGATGTGAGCCTGGCATAGCTGTCCTCTGAGAGGCCCTAGGAGCAGCTGACTGACACAGAGGCTAAAACTTGCATCTACCCAATAGACTAAAGTCAGACACCCCTATGCTTTGATTAGGGGAAGGATTAAAGAAGCTGAAAGGAAGAGTGAGCCCACTGGAAGACCAGTAGACTCAACTAATACAGACTCCAGGGAGCTCACAGAGACTGAGCCACCAACCAGTAGCATAGACAGGTCAGCTGAGGCCCCTGGCACATGTAAAGAAGAGGTTTGCCTGTCTGGCCTTAGTTGGAGAAGATTTCTCTAGAGACTTGAGGCCCCAGGGAAGGAGGAGCCCTAGTGGTGGAGGGAAGAATCAACTGAGAGGCAAGGGGGATGAGGAATGTGACATGGAACTGTGGGATGGAGGTCAGGGGCAGGAGTGGGTAGCAACTATTAGAATATAAATAAATAAAATACAAAAGCATTGTTGTAAAACAGCAAAATGAAAAAAAGAAAAGAAATAATATATATGTAAAATTAATAAAACCCTAAATTAATGAAGACAATATGAGAATAACACACCAGTTATTCATATCTCTAACAAAACTCTAACAGGATTCATTCTGGTAAGGTATGAGCCTCTGAATTTCTTATCCAAAACCTCTGACTGAAAAAGGTTGGATTCCTCACCTCTCTTTCAGATATTTTCAGAATTGTGCTGAGATAAATGTCTTTTTTCTCACATAAACTGAAAAGTTCCCGAAGGGTACCTATAAATAAAATTCTACCACAGCGACAACACATGGATACATTGAGGAAGAAAGGAGAAAGCTTAAGAACAGAAGGCAGACATGGGAATGTACATCAAATGAATTAGTTTAGATAGCAGAGAACAGTGGAGTTAATATTCAGTTAATATCTATCTGAAAAGCAATACGAATAGTAGTTGTAAATTTTAAAAAATGTAAATCATACACTCAGCTGCAAGGGTCAAAGTCTATTATATTAACAATCATATAACACTGTAGAATACAAAGGAAAATAAGAATGAAAGGGACACAGAAATAAACACACGAAGTCAGAAACTGAACTGAGCATTGTGATACAGGTGGGTATGCCACCTTCTCCAGAAGATGGAGCAAGAAGATTCCCAACTTCAGTGACTCTCTGAACTACACAGTAGGTTCAAGGTCTACCTGAGTCAGTTAGCATGGCCATGTTTCAGCATTTTTCAAATGTACAAATGATTAAACATATCTTGCCAGACAAGTCACTGCAGCTTGCAGTTTTCACAGTTGGGTAAGATTGATAATTTTTCTCCTCTAGTAGCATGCATATCACATCCAAGTCTCTAAAACTTACTCATTAGATCTAAGGCTTCTAGGTCTGTATCTCCTTGATTTCTTCACATTCTACGACACATTTATGTGATATTTTCAGGAATGGGACCTTGCTCTCAAATGCTAGAGCAGTAGTTCTCAGTCTGCAGGCCATGACCCCTTTGGGGGTCAAATAATCCTTTCACAGGGGTCACATAAAATCACCAGAAAACACAGATATTTACATTATCATTCATCATAGTAGCAAAAGTACAGTTATGAAGTAACAACAAAAGCTATTTTGTGCTTGGTGTTTAACACAACATGAGGGACTGTATTAAAGGGTCACAGCATTAGAAAGATTGAGAACCATTGTTCTAGATGGTAACCATGAACAAATACAATGGCCTCTAATGTTAGAAGTTCTAAGGGAATACACTAGCCAACAGATCCAAGATAGGTAACCAAATTCTAGCACTAAATTTAGTATTTGTTAGCCTTATGTGTTTGGTAGGAGCATTGTTGAGCATTATGGATAATTCCATTTAAATTCTACTTCATGTATATAATGTATATATTTGTATATGTGTATATTTATGGATGTCTGTATGTGTGTAAAATTTCTCCAGTGGCAATTTTACATATGCATTTTTCTAAGTGTTTTTAATATTATGTATTTGTCCATATAGTCTATCTTAAATCCTGCCCCCCCCATAACCATTTTCATTTAACACACTCTGTTACAAATTTTTCCTTGAACCCTTTATCTACTTTCATTTATCTGTATAGACACAGCCTTTTCCTAATTTTCTGACCTTTATAAGAATTCTAAATGGAACATACATATCTGAAGATTCAAAGTTAATCTTCACAAATGAGGAAAAAATGGTCATTTGTCATTCTAGGTCTGTGTTACCTCATCTATACTGTTTCTAGTTCTATCTATTTACATGAAAATGTCATAATTTCATCTTTTCCTTAGCAGACAAGTGCTGTGCCATTTTGTAAATGCACAGCATTTTCATGTTCTATTCATCATATGATGGACATCTAGACTGTTTCAGTTTCCTGACTATTGTGAACAGAACAGCAAGGAACATGGATGCGCAGGTATTACAGTAGATACATGCCAAAGAGAAATATCTTTTTCTAGCTCTTAAAGGAACATCTGCATTGATTTTCAAAGTGGCTGCATCAGTTTTTAATCCTACTAGCAGTCAAACGGTGTTTTCCTTTTTCTATATCTGTACCAGCATAGGCTGTCTTTAATTTGGGTTGTTTGTTTCTTTGCCATTCTGTTTGCAGTACTAGGAAATCTCAATGTAGTTTTAATTTGCATTTCCCCAAGAGAGCATGAATCACATGTGAGTTACCAATGGCTTTCAGCTTAGATTTAAAGCCCACACCAAAAGTCAACATCTGTATTTTGCACCAATGCTGTGCCCAACAACCTCTAGGTTTTATTCTGCCTTTTCTCTGATAACTGGGGATAGTATTAAACTGACGCCTAGTTATAGACATCTCCTTTTGCAGGAGATGGAAATTAACACAGAGAGCAACAACTGACCAATGTTCGGAGAATAAGAGACTAGAGAGTGTTCAGTCCAAAATGGAACAAGTATATCACAACCCCTCCTCCCATGGCTCAGACATAATTTTAAAGGAGAGCTCAGAAAGATTTTAAAAGCCAGATGTGGTGAATGGCCTCAAGGAAACATTTTTTTCTGTAGACTGCTGAGCAATTTTGAAAGTACACTTATTAATTCAATATGTGAATTTATCCATATAAATTCATAGCAGAAAGAGTATGGACAGCTGTTCAAGCTGAGATCAGACAAAATCCCTGCATGGAGTATAGAGGTAGGCAAGAAGTTCCAGCTCCAGCTAAGTAGCTATTGTCAATAGATAGGGATAAAGAAGAGAGGGTCAATTTTCTTTAAGGTATGGTCCCTGGTAGGTGGCCACACATCCAAGAGTTTATGGTCAGTGGCAAATGAACATGATGGGTTAACAAAAGGGGGAGGGCAATGTTGTGCTGGTAATGTGGACCAGAGAAGGGTGAAGAAAGGGGCTAAATGTCATAACAAACACATTATGTGAACTTCTTTGAGAAATGCATTGGAGAAACTTTTGAGGTGTAGCTCAGTGATAAAAATGCTTCTCCAATATTTGAGAGTGTCTGAGTTTAATCTTCAGTAGCAGAAAAAAATTAATGAAGAAGCAATCAAAACTAACAATGCTGCTGGTTCTCAGTATATGTGCTTTTGTGTCTGATGATCCAATCAATCTCAGGTCTAAAACGTTTAGGAAGTAAATTGATACTACAAACAGAGATGCTCTTATTTCCAAAGCAAATAGTACAGCAGTGTTATGTACAGTTTTTTTCTTCTATTTTGCTATTTTAAGTACTGTGGTTATTACTTATCCTATGTGGGAGAGAGTTGTTAGGTCATACATAAATAACAAAATCTTATATAAAGAACTGAAACTATAAAAAAATCTTGCTATCTGTGGCAAAGTAAAAGGTGGCGACTAGGGAAAAGTAGTGAAAAATCACCTCCCATAGATATGAAAAAAATAATTATAAATTCAAAGATTGCTTTGATTTTGAGAAATCAGACATAGAAGGTATTTTTTTATTTTCTTTATTGGTTATTGTATTTATTTACATTGCAAATATCCCCATCCATTTGCCTAAGAGTTTCATAAAGTCTTTTTTAATAGATGAGTAGCTTCCATTCTGTAAGTATACCACATTTTCTGTATCCATTCCTCTGTTGAGAGTCATCTGGGTTGTTTCAGTTCTGATTCTTACAAATCAGGCTGCTATGAACATAGTACAGCATGTTTCCTTATAATTGAGCATGTGTCCTTATAATATGTTGAAGCATCTTTTGGACATATGCCCAGGAGTAGTATGGATCCACAGGTAAAACTATTTCCAAATTGCTGCCAATTCTAAATATATTCGACTTATATTTCCAATTTTAAGTATGTTTTCAAAAGTATTTCTGTATTTTAGCAAGCTATTCCCTTTTATTTTGTAATATCTTTTGATTTATCTCATTATTTGTTTGTATTTTTCTTTTAAATTATGTTTGAGACTTTTGAATATACAAGGTACTAACACATTAAAAGAGCAAAGCCAAATATTAATAAATCAGGTACTATTAAAATAATTTCAACATTCATAGAAATAGAAAAAAGTAAATGTATTTTTAGCATTTCTCTTTAAGGGCAGTATTTCTGACACCCCAGTCCCCAAAGTAAAAATAATACATAGATCTATGTAAAGTACTAGCCAAAAGCCCATCTACTGTCGTAAGAAACCAGAGTGATCCTTTCATCTAAAAGATACCACTCTCTTCCCACTGTAATTATTTGTTCGATTCTGTTTGGTATCTTCTTCCTTAGATGTTTCTTAGACGTCCCACTTAGGGTTTCTGTTGCCACAATGAAATGCCATAAATCAAAAGCATGTTGAGGAAGGATAGGTTTACTTGTTTACAAGGCCACATCACAGTTGATCATCAAAGCATGTCAGGACAGGATCTCAAGCAGGCAAGAATCTTGAGTCAGAGGCTAATACAGAGGCCTTGCTACTTACTGGCTTGATCTTCATGACTTTACTTAGCCTGCTTTGCTATAAAACCTAGGACCAGTGTTGGGATGGCACCACCCACCTTGGACTAGAACTTCCCTAATCAATATCTAACTAAGAAAATGCTTTATGACCTTATCTTATGGAGGCACTTTCTCAATGAGGTTAAATCCTTTTAGATGGCCCTAGGTTGTGTCTAATTCACATAAAAGTAGCCAGGATGCATGTGTAAGAATTTTCCTCTAGATACCATTCACTAATGACTTCCTTTGATGCTGGAAAGCCTCACCACTTTACTGTGAGGTATAGTATATTAACTCCTAATCATTTTATCAAAATTATCAGCTTGTCACTATATCTTCCTTAGATCTTCAACCCCCCCTCTTAGCTTGACTATTTCTGACAGATCTTATTACCTGGTGTCAACTTGTGTATAGGACTGAATTATTTTCAGGATTTGTTAAGCTCCCCTTACAAATTATGAGTCAGATAAATGACTTATTTTGACTTTGTTTATGATCATAAATTCTTCCTATTGTGTTTCTGGCTTCTATTTTTCATTGTCTTATTTAATATTTCATGCATATGTATGATATTTACATTATTTCCATCCCTCCCTTCTCCAACTTCAAATTTTCTCATATCTCTCAACCATTCCCATGCAAATTCATGGCTTCTTCTTTAATAATTATTGTTTTTCACACACACACACACACACACACACACACATACACGCACACACACACTCATATGTATCTGTGTATAAATGCAGCCTACTGAGTTCATTTATGGTTACTCCAAAGTATACTTTTTAGAGTTGGTAATTTAGAACTGGATGATTTATCAGAAGCATCAGCTCATGGGGAAGAATTATTCTTCTCTCAGGAGTGATTAATTGCCTCTGGCTCTTCATCTATACGTGGATCTCAGTGAGATTTTCCTCTATCCGTGTTGATATATTGCCTGGTGTTATCATTATGCACATCTTGTTTAGTGAACCACGTTTTTGATATTTCATGTGTACATCTTCTATTTCACTTTCAGAAGACACTGTCTCACATGAGACATCCTGGGCTTTTGGATTTTACAGTCTCTCAGCCTTAATTATAGATGTAGAAACTGGAGATGGAAACTCTACAGTCACTTCTTTTCTGCATTTCAACCAGTTGTGTACCTTTGAATATTCTCCATCTGCTGGGAAAAGAGTATATTTGATGAGGAACTAGACCACACTTATTTTGGGGTATAGAGATAAGTAATTAAAATATAGTCATATACAGTTAGTTATATACTGTTAAAAAACTGGCAGCCATTGGGTATATGGCCTCATTAGCCATGGTTAGACAGATATCAAGCACAAATGCTTTTGATATTGAAAAGCCCTAATAATAATAAGACAACTGTTGGGTATCCTTAATACATAGGGGTCAGTATTGTACCATTGGGAATATCTTGCTGTGGTGGACATTATTGTGGACTGTAGGCTGGACTTTGTCCTCTACTCTTTGAATAAGTTTTTAAAAATTATAATGTAATTTATTTTTAAATTGCAAGGAGTATCTAATGCATTATGATTTTTATGTAGCATAAAATTTTGTTCCTAAGTGTCACATTTTTACCTATCTGAAAAATATGTCAAGTAAAAGATTTTTAGACAATTTCCATTTTATATTTATAAATGTAGACAAGAAACTGATAGTGGTAAAATCCTATTGGAATTACGAATTGGTAAAGAAGAATCTCTGGCCTTTCATTTTATATTCTATAATACTATTTTAATCTTTTATAATATGCACATATTGCTTTTATAATATTAATGAGAAGAAAGGGGAGGAGGGAGAGAAGGAAGCCATTAATTAGATAAGCACTTTGACCTTTGGCCGATTCATTTATTATAGTCCTGCAGTGCCAAGCAAAGGAGTATCTGTAATAATGGCATAAGCTCAGGCAAAATTCAGGTTTCATCAAGCAACTTAATGTCCCTCTGCATTCTAAAGTAGCTCTTTAATGCATAATTTAGTGTGTCTGTAATGAGTTCTGCTAACCAGTGTGACTACCCATCCTTATATTCTCCACTGAACAGAAGAACTGCAGTGAAGGATTTTAATATAGTCCGGGCCATATTCATCACAAGTTGCATTGCCTATGTCTTGCATGGCAACCTACATCTTTTTAGAATATGATGCAGAAATCTTAAAGGTAGCCTCTCAGTTTTCCTTAGTGTGACCGATGGCTCTGGAAGGCACAGGCTGAATTTTTAAAATTTCTGTCATAGCCTTTTAACTTTTAATGATATAATAATGATTTATGATTTTTCACTTTTGCATAGCATTTTGTTTCAAAGCACCATAGCTTTATCTGAGGAATGAATATATCAAACGTGGAATTTGTAGCTATTTTCCCATTCTATATTTATAAAAGCAGACGGGAAACAGATAACAGTAAAATTCTATTAGAGGTATGAACTTGTAGAGAGGAGTCTCTAGACATTTATTTTATGTTCTTTAATAATTACTTTAATATTTATAATATTCACCACCCTGTATTTTCTTTGAAAGCATGAAGTGATAAACTGAATGAACAATCTATTAAAGAAGTCCATGGCTATGGCAGGCAGAACTTACAGAACCATGGTTTGCAGTCTGGGGCATGCTTCCATGTATGTTTGCTTGTTTTGTTTAGGTAAAATATAGATGTAATGCAGAAATCTTATCTATTCCTGGCTTCGCCCAATCTGCATTATGTGTCTTCCCTAAACTGTAACAACCAAAAGCAAACACAGTGCTTGGTTGATTTTGCATTTCTGCATCTGTCTCAGGGCCCCAAGTACTCTTGCCTATGGCTACTGCCCCACAGATTTCTTTAATTGATTCTCTGTTCAATGAGATTTCTGCTAAGAAGTTGAGTCCTATCCTCTTCTCCTATCCTCTGTCCTTCCTCTTATTCTGCTACCTATAGACCTCAGCTCTTCACACCTAATGTTAATCCTAAACTTCCCATCACTCATTTTCCTTGTTGTTTCTTGCATTTGAATATGTGGTGATATTTTCCTTCATCATCTTTGCATAGATTAACTTTCTCTATGACTGACAGTGTGAATAATGAGAACCTTTCTTTTATTTATTCTTTTAATTGAATATTTTCTTTACTTACATTTCAAATGTTATTCACTTTCCCGGTTTCCCCTATAGAACCCGCCTATTCCATCCCCCCTCACCTGCCTCTATGAGAGTGTCTCCCCCACCCTTCCACTCCCTTCCATCTCCACACCACATCATTCCCCGACACTGGGGCATTGAGCTCTCACAGGGTCCATCAAATAACCAAAAGAAAAGTACTCATTTTATTTTGTTTTTTTGCATGCATTCCCCTCACCCCCCACCTAGTTTGTGTGTATGTGTGTGTTCCTGTGGAAACCCGAGGATGGTTTATAGTTTTTCCTTCCCTACCTTGTAAGAACTTTGTGAAGTGGAATTTAGTTCTTCTTGATTGCTAGAAGGGTGGGTTTGCCCACCGATTGCCTCACCGGCCTGAAAAATTATGATTTATTCTAGCTCTTCATTTTTTTTTTAAAGTACCAAAGTAATATATGAGAAATATCCTTTAAACCATGGAAGATATTTTGATGAAGAGAAAAGTGAATTACCCTTGCTATCAGGGAACATATTGTATTATAAAGCTTCTAGTATCACTGGTACTATTTCTTCTTCATAAAAAATTTATTGTTAAACATATGCTTTTGAGTGTTCAATGAATGTCCAACATACTAAGAAAGAAAGTCAGATAACAACAGTTGAGGACAGTCTATTACAGGAAATTGGTGGCAGTATTTGGTCTTTAAAAATAAAATATGTTTTCTTTAGGACGTTTATATTTTCCTACACAAATTTGTTTTTAGCAGAAAAAGCCCTAAACTTGATAACAAAAGGGATGGTTCAAAATTTGTTTTTTCTGTTCATTATAGTGATTTTTTTTTTTTTTTTTTGCAAATTACTTCACCATTTTGTGAACTGTTATTGCCTGCTTTTTACAAAGGATAATCCAGTACTTGTTAAGAAAATATGGTAATTATGTTCTGTACGTACTTGGCACACACACACAGTCATTCAGTAGATAAGATTAAATGTTTTGCATTCTCAGCAGACCCCATAAGGTCTATGAGAAAGCATCCAGTATCCAGAACCTACCACTCAGAGTAAGCTGGACCAGTGTGAAATAGTAAACTTCAGTGTGTGCAAGGAAATGTTGACAACAGTGACTTTTGGGGAGTAGTAAGTGGGAGGGTTGGGAAATGTCAGGTAGCATTACATATGATTGTGCTGATGTCAACTGTGCACATGTACATGCATGTTATAAATACTTAAGTCATGTTTCTCTATCATAAAAATGAATTATATTCTGTTTCCACAAATGCAGAGGAAAATAACCTACTGGATACAAAGTAAAAGACCCATTAAAAGGATGGTATTGTTGTCATTTAAATTGAGGAAAGAGGGAGAAGACAGGAGGCATAAATCAGAAGCCTCCAAAACACCTACTTGTTTTAGAATTCAGAGAGGATCATTCATGAATACAGCATAGTATAAAACCTCTAAAAGTTACTTTAAAATGCATTGCCTTAAGGATGCCTAACATCTCTGGGAGAAAAGCATAGTCTCTGTGGAAATGCCTTAGTTTTTAGTTAGCATTTAAGCATTATGTTCCTCATTCTCACCCACTCCTTAGAACCATGACGTTATCACATGGAATCATTGGGACATACTAAGTAAGCATGTTCTCATCAGCTATGTTCTTTCTGAGGGTCAATAAAATATAAATGTGTCCATTGTCCAGGTAAGTCCAAATTACACTATGCTTTTGTGATCAAAAGTATATAAGAACATATGCTTCATTTTCTTTAAAAAAATCTTATTTTACACACACCAATGGATACTAAGGTGATATCTTTTTCTGTGTCCTTATATATTTGATGTGAGACAAAACCCATTTTCCTCATCTAGTTATGTCTATTTATTTTAGAAAATTACTTGAACTTGAACATTCTGGTGTGATTCAATGTTCTTTACTTTCTGAACTATTATATTTACTTTTCTAAGTATTCACTACATAATGAATGTAATACTAAGTATCTCAGCATAATGTTGGTTTTCCATCAATAAGCTAAGGTTTAAACTTTGGTAAAAGTCTGTGAATAATTGTGTTACTTTGAATAATATGTAATAATTACTATTCCATTTAAAATTATTTATGTAAATGTGTTTCATTTATATTCAACATTATAAAGACTTAAAAACCTACTAAAATTCATGGTTCATATAGACTCATAAATTCAGAATAATTATTAAGATTTCTACTTGTGTCAAAAATTTGAGAATAACATCCAATTACTAAAGAAAAGCAACATTGAAGCTTTAATGAGCAGTCAGAATCATTAGTTACATAATTGTCGGGAAAAAATCAGATAAATTCTATTTTAGTTTCTCAAATCTATTTGTTAAAGCAAATGCTTTATGACACAAGATAAAATTATTTAAAATAGAACTTCAGAAACCTTAAGATGCATACAAAATTCTAGAGATAGAAAATATAGTTTAAAACCAATGCTGAACCTTTCAAAATATTACTCCAGTTATCATATCACCCTCTTCCAATCCACAGATCAATATCTTACAATTTGTATAATGCCCAGACCAGCCATATCAGACTATGGCCTGCCATCCAACCAACTTAAACACATTCATTCACTGAATCCTATGTGAAATATTTGTTATAATAAAATAAACTACACATAGTATGGCATCTTCTGATTTGCACTTGTCTTGCCTTGAAAACTGGTAGTTTTTAACACTTTTTATATCGTAGGTGGTCGTTAGTATATCCTTTTTGCCAAGGTGATTCATGCTTCTTTTCTTACTGCTGAATCATGTTGCTTGTACTTTGTGTTCATGCTATTTCTGTTTGTATTGCTGTAAGTTATATAATATCATTTTTTCAATTTAGCATCTTAAAAGATAAACAGTTTTCATTTATTTATTTATTTGTTTCTTTGTTTATTTTTGGTGTAGGTTGTTCTTTCACCATGGTCATTGCCTCTTTTGCTATATGGAGCTGTTAATTTTTATAATTACTTCTCAGTTACACTTATTGACTGTGTTGAAGACATTGTAAGTAGTTAATAGAGCAAGTATCCAGGATGTACACACAAACCCTTACCAGAGGGTGACTTTATAAGACATTTTGGGTGAAGGCTGAAAAACCAGAGCTATGCTATGGAAGAAGCATGCAAGAGAGAGGGGGGATAACAGGCACATTTATGAAGAGTTGTCATGGCCAAGGAAAATTTAAAAATAAATTTTATTTGGGGCTTAAATTCAGAGGGTTAGAGTCCATGACTTGGGGAGGATGGCAGCAGGGAGGCAGGCATAGCATTAAATGAAGGGCACATGTTCTCTGAAGTTGTATGGAAGCAAAGGTAGGTAAGTGTGAATGGCATGGGCTATGACATAACAAAGCCCACACACAGTGAAACACCTCATAACTCTCCCCAAACACTTCCACCACCAGGAGATCACATTTTCAAATACATGAGCACATAGGGATACATTATAATTCAAAACATCCCAAGTAGAAGAAACATTTGTGATATATTCAAAGCAACAATAAAAAATAAATCTTAAGCATAGAAGAAATAAGTATGTCATACAAGACAAGACTTTCTTATTCCTTCCCTACCACACTTTCTCCAGAAGCAGGTCAGAAGGCATTATACCTGAGAGATGTCTCCATGTCCCTAGGAAAGTAGCATTGCTCTTTCTGAAGACACACAGTGACACAAAGAATATGAACTAGCAGACCTTGCTGAAATCTTCTTTCCCACGTTTGTTACCCTTGGGACCTCCAGACCTGTTTCTCTCTGATTGCCTACTATCCCTCAAATCCAACATGAAAATACACAAACTGTTCTATTTCTTCGAAGATTCATTTCTCAGTGCTCTTTCAAAGGTCCTATCAAACAACCTTTTGATAAGATACATATGAACTTTCGATACAACAATAAAAGCATTAGTTTTTCCATATTTGATAGTTATTGAGATGAAAAGCCTTCAGATGGGTCACATTAGAGGTGTTAAATGGTATGCCTTAAATGTTAACTGGACTGTAGGACCAATAATGTCTGGTGACTATGCTAACACCTAATAGCCCAAACAAGAATCAAGGATGATATGAGCAGGTGATAGCAGATAGGACAGGAAATGGAATCAGAATATACTTGCTTCAGTGGTTTCCTATTTGTGATTTGAAGAAGTGTTGTGAGCCTCAAATCAAATGGATGAGTCTAGTTGACACAAGAGCGTTTTCTTGAAGAACTAACAGAATAATGTTGTTGGGAAACAGTAAAACACTATGTAGGCTTAGAAACAAAAGTAATAAGGACATTTTAACATGTTACATTTGAAGTTTCTGATAGACATCAAGGGGAAGATGCTGATTAGAAATGTAGTCATTGACATCTGAATCAAGAAGATATTAAAATTAAGAATTTTATACAATATATGTTTTCAGGAGCATGAAGTCTTGTGTTTCAATGAAGAGTTAATAACAGAAAAGTAAAACGGGCCAGAGCTTGAAATCCTAGGCGACATTTTATGTTGCATATGAAGGAAAGGAAGAACTAGGAAAGAATCTGAGAAGTGGAAGCCACTATATATATATAGTGTGTGTGTGTGTGTGTTTTGGATGAAAGAGTAGTCACATGTCATGTCAATCAAGAATTTTCATTTAACAAGTGATCTCAAGAAATGTAGCTCTCAGAAATTCATGTGGGAAACTTGATTGCAATATTCTCCCAGAAGTTTGACTATACTAAATTGGGTTTTTCAAGTACATAAAATCAGAAAAGCAAGATATTGATGTATAGTTGATCAGAAAATGTTTTAATAATTATGGGATTAGTAAATATTGAGGGAGAGAGAGAGAGAGAGGGGGGGGGGAGAATAATTTTCTAATCTAAGAAGGACTTTTAATATAACAGAAATGACTCAGTTGAGTTGGATATTGAATACAGCCTAAGCAATATTCTTACCACAGGAATGTCTGGGTACCAATAATAAAATGTGATATGCAGTGATGGTGAGGCTTTCTTTCCAAGCCAAATAAAGAGTTTCAAAATATTATGCATCCAGAATCTCAGATGAAAAGAGATGAATGCATTCTCAATAAAATACCTGCAAATAAAATGCATAACATGTTAAGAAAATTTAACTTTAATTTTTTTGTATATTTTAGATATTAGCCTTCTATCAGATATAGGATTAGTAGATCTTTACCAAATCTGTACGTTGTTGTTTTGACGTATTGACAATGTCCTTTGCCTAAAAAAAGGTTTTCAATTTATTGAGGTCCCATTTGTCAGTTATTGACCCTACAGTCTAAGCCTTTGGTGATCTGTTCAGGACATTTTTCTCTATGCCAGTTGAGGCTCTTTCCCACTTTCTTTTCTATTAGATTCAGTGTATCTGGTTTTATGTGGAGGTCCTTGATCTATTGGACAAGGTTTTTTTACAATGTGATAAATATGGATCAATTTATATTCTTGTACAAGCAGAGCACAAGTTAGACCAGCACCATATTTTCCCGCTGTATGGTTTTGACTTCTCTCTCAAAGATCTAGTGTCCATAGGCATGCAGATTTATTTCTGTATCTTCAATTAAATTCCATTTATCAACTTGTCTCTCTCTGTACCAATAACGTGTTTTTTTACCCCAATTTTTTGTAGTATAGCTTGAAGTCAGAGACTGTGATTCCCTCAGATATTATTTTATTTTGTGTGGGGGGGGGGCAGTGTGTATAAAGTAGAATGAGGGCCAGGAGAAGAAGGAGAAGTTAAAGAAGAGGAAAGAAGGAGGTTAGCAAGATGGGAGAAATAAAATACACAGGATATAAGAGAAGAAAGTGGGACTATTTGGGTAGAGGATAAAGGCCATCAAGTTCAAAAAGTAAATGTTCACAGGGGCAAGTCAGTGAGAAAAGAAACAAATTCTGTAATCATGGATTTTTTGAGTACAGTTGGCTCTGTTCTGTAAGAGCCACTTGAAATTTTACAAAAATACAATCCATATTAAATGTGATCTTTTCTTAATAGTCTAATATTGTAAGTATTGAATCTAAGTTTAGAATGAATGGCATTGTCACTTTTTAAAGTAATTTAAACTAACAACAAACTGAGTTATCAACATCAAGTCATGTAAATTTCCTAAATGTTGTCTTTTGTTGGCTTGCTATTCAAGTGATCTCATTCACCATACTGATATTGTGAACCAGAGATTACTTACATCCAGGTGTCATTAGACTTGATCATCAAAGTCTGTTGTCACTAGTATCCCAATTAGAATAACTCAACATACAGGTACCACATCCCAAAGAGATTTAGTTGGGTCTCCACATAGTAACAAAGAAAAAAAAAGGTAGTCTAACCTGAAGCTTCTAACCTGAAGCTTTCTAGAACCACTTCATTTCTTTCTCCTTATTCCAGATATGAATTTACATAGTATATCTTAATGTTCAAATTCAAATTCCAAAATCTTACTTGTGCTAGATTCCAGTGCCAGGCTGGCGTGCTGTGGTTTGTAGGCTGTCTTCCTTTCAGGTTCATCTCATTAGGTCCTCAGAACCAGTTTTGTCTCTCAAAAATGAAACTCATCAGGTGGAGGCAAGAAGGGTATGTCTTGAATCATCCAATTCAAGTGCTATGGTGTCTATTCAGTTTTCCTTTCACCCTGGCAGTTTGCTACAGAAAATGAGTCCTGGACACCAGATCTGCACACACAGCCCAGTCCTAGACAGTTCATGCAGCCCGTCACTGCCTAGCCTATAACATACGAGCATTCCCAACACTTGTTAATGCTTTGGGGTTTCTGTCTCTGTCTCTGTCTCCCCCTCTCCCTCTTCCCCTTCCTCCATCTCCCCCTCTCTCCCTCACCTCCCCGCTCGTGTGTGTATGTGTGTGTGTGTGTATGTGTGTGTGTGTGTGTGTGTGTGTGTGTGTTAAAGGCAATTCTTTAACTAGAAGGGTTTGCCTTAAGCACCGGCCTTTCAGTATCTGGAGAATGCATGCAAGCAGGAAGAACGGCAGGTTTAATACAGAATGGTTCTGGTTTTTGGCTTGATAAGAAAACTCAGTTTCTACCAGTAATTTGTGATGCAAAGCTCTTCTTGCTTTTAGGGTCTAAATAATTGTGTAACTGCCATTTGTTTCATTTGAATTTTGGCTGTCATTTCCTGTCATGAGGAAAACAAGAGAAAGTCTGCCTACAAGTTCATCCTCTGATTGCCTGTCAGCCTCCCAGGAAGGAGCATCTCACAATTTGTCCCTGCCCAGACACTTCATCTTCAAACAGGAACTGCATCTTAATTATAGCCTTTAATGGGCTGTTGCACTCCAGGATCAATATGTCTGACAAAACCCAAGCCCCGCTAAAAGCTCATTAATTCACATCTGACTAATTCGGGATTTGTGATGATTTTGGCAGGAAGCAAGCTGGAGTTTACCTTTTGTACTGCTGCTTACAAAGGTTGAGCTTGGCCAGTTAATTAGGAGGAACAGAATTGCCAGGAAAGTGTTTATGGAGCTTCTATTTGCATGAAGATAGCATGGGGACTGGAGCCTCTGGACTGCTCAATTCTCACTCTATGGCTCCAGCTAACTGCTACTTTGCAGTACCACTGTGGTCTTGGAAATGGGAAGTCACGATCTCAAAATCCAAAGATCTAAGACTTGAGACCTTACATCTGTGGCACTCCTTAGGCATTTCCTATTAGATACCTTAATTCCTCCCTCATTTTAGGTATAGCCATGAAAGACATAGTTTCTAAGTGGGTGCAGACACCTTTATACACAGCCCATACTTTGACCAGATTGTTTAATTATTCATCTCCCTTCCCTTTTCTACCCAGCTAAACTAACTACACTTAAAGCTCATGACAGGACTCAAAACAAATGAGGAGCCCCTCAACTCTTAACTATTTCCTGTTCCCAAAGCCTGTTGTCTCAATCAAGTCCCTCTGCTTTCAACCATTAATCATCTCTGCATTTGCTGTGTAAGAACAACTTCTCAGCTTAGTCCTTTAGAACTCTCAGAGGATTTGTCTATATAACTCCCCTTACATAGGCAATAGCCAATCATCAATATGGAATGAGAATATCTTCTTGTCTTTCTTCTCGGACCAACTCTGAACTTAGTAGTGTCAAATCAGAGTGGTAGAAATAGATGCCTTTAGAGAACATCTCAACACCAGCTCACATACTGAAGGTGTTGATAAATACTCTAAAAGATATTCCCTGAGCCTTTGGGAATTCATTGGTTAATTAGACCTTGCTAATATGCACAGAATTTTTGGTTTATTCAAGTTTTCAGTTTTCTTGTTCTGCTTATTGCTTCATGTGTTACTCCCTAAATAAAGTAGCTACCCTCAAGTCTCACACTGTTTTTTCAGAAAGCAAGCCAGCACTCACTCATTTAAGTACAAACACACACACACACACACACACACACACACACACACACACACACACAGACATATATATATATATATATAGAGAGAGAGAGAGAGGGGGGGGGGGACGGAGGTATGCATAGCTGTGTGTATGTGTGTGTATGTGTATTTGAGATTCTTACCTAATTCCTTATTCATTCATTTGTGATAAATGCTTTGCTTTAATATGCTCTCCCTCCTGGATTTAAGATTGTTTTAGTAATAGTCTCTAATGAGCAATGTCTCTCTCCCCTCTCCTCATTTTCTTCCCTGTGGCTTTGTATTTCTTTCTGGTGTTCTTGGGGTCCAACTGTTCTCTTCCCATCCTTCTATAAAGTTTGAACCTGGCTGCCCTAGTGATCTTCCTTTGTTTGCTCTATCCACCCACCCCCAACAGTTCTTCAGTATAGCATAAACAGAAGTTCTAACTGTGGCCACTGTTTCTTTCCTTAGAAGAAAACTTTTCAGTTGCTTAATATGGTGGCAAGGCCAATCTCAAAGTTTTATGCGATTTTACCCTTAGATGGTAGTAAGTAATTGATTGACCTGGGACTTTGCAGACAACTAAGGTCTCCCCATTAATTACACAAACCAGGTTGAGATTGGGTACCTGCACATATCTCAACCATTACTTTCATTGAACCATGGTCATTTCCTTGCTCTCCCTATGATAGTTTTAAACCTTCTTTTCAACACTGATCCGTTTTTATCATCTGAAAAAGAAAAACTTTACTACTTAAAAGTAACATAAACCTATAAAACAATAACATTAGCAACAGACAAATGAATCAGTTGTGACTAATGGTGGTTTGTTTGGTCCCTAGACCTGTTTCTCAGCCTTACTTTCTAAAATCTACCAGAAAATGTCTGTTCCCATTGCCCCACATCAACAATTTTACTTTTCTGCTAAAAATCTATTCTCCTGCAGTATTGCAGGAACAATTAGTTGCTCAGACTTATCTATACTTGAATGTTATTGAGACTTGCTGTGCTCATACTCTCTAAAGGACAACCAGCACTAATAGGAGTTAGACATCCCTTTCAACTAGAGTGGGTTTAGAACCAGCACAGAAGGTCTCATGTTGCAATATTCTTGAGTTAAGAATCTTTTCTACTGGCACAAGTGAATGAATGAAACCTGTAACACTTAATGCCACCTCAAAATAACTTTGTAGTAGATGCTTTAGTATCCTTTCCATTTCACTTTCATGGCTAAGCCAGAGGTCACAGTGCTAGAAACATATGCAGAGGTGTAATTTACTGGGAATTCTTCCGGATTGCAAGAAACTAGTTTAATACAAGGCTTGTCTTTCTCCAGGAAGCACCCTTAGCCCAGTGGTATAGATCAATGATGCCAAATAAAGATTCTGCATCTGTGTCCCAAATACAGATCATTCCAAAGGGCTCCCTTTAGCCCTTCTGCCACCATGCCAGCAGCGGCCTCACTAACAACCACAACTGAGTCAGACCTTCTCGGTACCCAGTGCCTCCTTCATTTTCCTGAGTGAACTTCTATATATTCCTCCTACATGGACTCCATGTCAGAGCCCATTTCTAGGCAACTTGACTTAAGATCCTGGTTCTCCTTCATCTTTGGCCAAATGAAGGCACCAACCTTGTATTAGTCGGGCTTCTCTAGAGTCACAGGACTTATGGGATGTCTCCCTATATTGAGGAAATTTATTGTGATGACTTACAGTCTGCAGTCCAACTAACCAAGAAATGGGCAGCTGTGAATGGGGAGTTGAGAAATCTAGTAGTTGTTCAGTCCCATGAGGCTAGTTGTTTCAGCTGGTCTTCTGTGGAAATAGATTATAACAGATGTGCTGCTGGTAGGTAAATGCAAGCAGGTAAAGAAGAGTGAATCTTCCTTCTTCCCATGTCTCTATGTACGTTTCCAGCAGTAGGTGTGGCCAAAATTTAAGGTGTGTACTACCTTGTCTGGATTTGTTACTTACTTTGTTCCAGGCTGACCTTGAACTCAGAGATCTCTTTGTCTCAGTCTCCTGGGATTGAAAGCATGTACTACCTAGCCTAGGCTTAAGCTTTTCTTGGGCACTATGCCTCAAGATGTCCATGCCAAGATCCAAGTCAGAAACTTGTGTCTTTCAGTCTTAAGCTCTGGATCACATGGGAGAGCCCTCCAATTCTAGATTGCAGTTCATTCCAGATATAGTCAAGTTGACAACCAGGAATAGCCATTACAAGCATTATCATCTTACCCCAGCCAGTGAACTAAATGATTTTTCACTCTTCTCTCTCATTGGAGTATGAATAATAGAATGGCCATCTTTCTTTTCCATCGTTGTGATGACTGTCCTACTTGGATATTATCTATCTCGCACCCAGGAAACTGTAAGTCTTCTCTCTTGTTTCTCACTACAGCCACAATAATACCAAGTTATAAAACAGAAACATTTACAGTTCTTCAGTAGCCTTCAATTTTCTTGGTTTAAAAATAAACATTTTCAGGACAATCACTTGGATCACTCAGCACAGGGATTCCATCCCTCAGTGGGTTCACTGCAATGTGTTGCTACATGTGACCAGATTGTGGGAACATGCAAAAGCAATGTCTCTAATGGTTCAGCTGTGCTTTTCCACTTCAACATTCTAGGGCCTTGCACTTAGGTTAGCCTGAACTTGAAGCTAGAATAACAGTCCCCATGGACATCGACTCAATTTTCCTAAGTGGGTTATTCCTCCCATCCATCCATTCTAAATTCAAGAAATGAAATGGTATCACCGTTGGCTTATGTATCTAACCTGTCACTTACCTTTACTTCTTAAGAACAACCATTTAAACTTCAGGGCATGATGAACCATTAGGAATTTTCTAGGGCGACTGGACAGCTAGAATTTACAGCACTCTGCTGATGTGATTCTTTTTATGCAACCTGTAAATTTTACTTATAGCTACACTCGTCTGTGGCTAGCTCAGACAAGGCTGGCTCCTTTTTGTAATTTCATAAGTACAATAAGGTCATAAATTTCAAGCTGCCTTTTTTGACTTTTTTTTTTTTCAGTAGCCTATTGCCTGAAGCATGAAAATGGAGTTTCAAAGGAAAATGTCAGCATTAATAGACAGGCGCTCTAAGTGAGCCAGATAACAGTGTTCCAAGGTGAGCTGAAGTTCATCTTTACCTCGGAAGGCAGGGCCACATAGTGAGGAATTACAAAGGTGTGTTCTGTTCCCGAGCCTTCACATTTTTCTCTAGTTAACAGACAAGAAACAAGACACAGGACTACTCATAGTTGGTACCATCCTGTCTCAACTGATGGCCTAAAGTTTTAGAAACATGCAAAGTGTTTTTTAAGTCAAAAGTTTGATCAGCTGTCTCAGAAAACAACTTCCTTTGAATTCATAACCTATATATGTCTTCAATCTATGATCACCATAAACATAACTAGAAGATTGGAATGTTTAACGTGAATATTGCTAGAACAGTTATAGATTTAAGGAAATATTTTAAAATTTTCACATCTCTTACTCACCCTTTCTCATTCACTCCTGGAATTGGTGTTAAATACTTGTTGCGAATAATTAACCAACATTGATATGTTGTTAATCACAACATAGTAATTTTTCTGCTGAGTTTTTCTTTTTAACACAACACCATTATTTATTTCTGTAATCCCATCCAATTTACACTCAATGATAACATTCCCTTTTAGTGAAGGGATAGTTCCTGTGTTGTTTAGATTTTTGTCAAGTTGACACAAACCAGAGTCACTTGGGAAAGGGGAACTTCAATCACAAAAGTGACTCCATCGGACTGGCCTGTAGAAAAGTCTGGGGGACATTTTCTTGATTAATGATTGGTGTGGAATGAGGAAGCCCACTGCACACAGTGTCATCCCTGGACTTGTGGTCCAGGATTGAAGAAGAAAGCAGGCTGAGCAACCCACAGAGAGAACATATTCACCAACAGCATTCATAATGGCTTCTGCCTTAGTTCCCCATCCAGTTTCCTGCCTGAAGAATGTGGAACTGTAAAATCACTTTCCTTCCTAAGTTTTGGTCAGAGAGATCAGTCCATGTTTGCTATGACAACAGAAACTAAACTAAGACAATATCTTAGTCTTTTATCCCTTTGATGGCCTTGGCAGTTTGGAAGCTACGGACACATGAGTATTTTATAAATGGTTCTACACTTAGCCTTGTCTGATGTTCTGGATCTTCGAGAGGAAGTGTCATCCACATCCCATTGTGTCCAAACTAAGCACACTTAACATGGTGCTCATGATATTATACTGCTCTTCCTCTGACATGGTATATCACTCAAAAGTCAGTTTCTTTTGTTTTTTTTTTTCTTCCTCCCTTTCCTTACTTCACACTTTAGTACAAGTCACTGTGTCTAACCAGAGACAATGAAGAAGGGCTCTATTTTACCTTTTGGCAGCCAGCAGCTACATGGATAACTTAGGATTCTTCTGTAAGAGACTGGTCACCTTGTCACTAATTATCTGTTTAGTTAATCAGTTATCCTCGCAATATACACTCCCGGATTTTAAAGCTGGGTTTGCATTTCACTTCTAGTTTTACTTAACACTTACCTTGTTTCTTATGCTGTGTCAGATCTAGCCTCAGGAGCATTTAAGTTTACTCTTCTAGTCTTTTGTTTGTTTTTAACAAGAACCTAGTCATTAGTAGTCATTTGGACTAGGTGTTTGTTGGTTAGAATAATTCCACATTTTGCTTCTCAGTAAGGTTTCTAGAGACACTGTCCCCAGATCTAGGATCAATATTTATTCAAGAGTCTCTAGTTCTTGTCAAAATAAAATTACATTAGAAACCAAGACCTAGTTGAAGGTATGCTTATAAATATTGCAATATTGCTGCTTCTGGGCCCACTTTACTACTCTCTTAGTGAACGCATGTCTGTATAAGAAGCCATGCATAGACAGAAACCTATAAATATTTCTAGATGTAGCCATCCACATCTTCATTAAGCTAAATATGAGTTCATATTGATGTCTTCAGCTCTAGCCCATTAACACAAATTACCTACCCTCCTCTTGCCAGTTAGAAACCCTGCACTCCAACAGTGAGAAGCCCAGCTCCCATTCTCCACCATCAATCTACCTAATTTTCCACTTGAGAACATGTGCAGTAATATTAGCACTGTTAAGCTGTACCCTCATGGAAAATAACTTCATTCAGCAGAGTGCAGAGCTTATGTGCAGTTTCATTTGCCTTTAGTCTTAGAGAGTACTAATTTTCAAAAGTACTTAGGTAAGCATATACCTCTCCCCCAGTCCCCTTCAGTGAAGTTGTTTCATGTTTGCTATAGAGTTAGAATGTGTTGTTCCATTTTGCATCCCACCCTGGGAATCTTTAGACCTCATTAGTGCTTTGATTTTAATTTGCATACCCTAAGCTTCACTTTTGTGTTCTAAAGTCTTTTGAGGTTTGACTGAAGTTACCAATGCTTCTCACGGCAAGACAACTAAGAGTAGTTTCTCCAACCTAAACAAATGTCTCTGCCTCCCCAGACATGTTGGTACAGCCCTGTAATCCTGGTACTCAGAAGAATGAGGCAAAAAGATCATGAATTTAGGATCGCATGAGCTACTTAGTGAGATTTTTGTCTAAAAAAAAGAAAAAAAAAGGAATTGTTTCTCACGCCCATCTCTCAACTGAAGTCTAATAAGCAGTGATATTTTGTCATTACTGTAATTTTCTTTTTCTAGTTGCTACATAATTTGAATCACAAAATGCATGCCTAAAACTGTCTTCTCTCGCTGAGCAATTTGCATTTAAGATTAGTTCATGTCATCGCTTGGATTGATAGTTACATTTCCTTTTGTCACCGAATAATATTTCATTGTAGAGATGCCACTGTTTGTTTAAGCAATCACCTATGGAAGGACAGACATATTAGCTGTTTCCATTTCAGGGAATAATGTTTAACAAGCATAGTGGTGGCTTATTAAAGAAGATAGTTTTGTTTGTACATACATTTTCAAATCAGATAACATAAGCATAATTACTGAATTGTCTAATAATAAACTACTGAGCTGCCTTGCAAAATGGATACCACAGATTTTATTTCTACTAAGCAAAGACATTGTCACTATTACTATCTCTATCATCTATTATCTATTAGATAATAGATCTATCTAGATTAGTTCTAGATATTATTAGATAGATATGTATCTATCATTTGTCTATCATCTATCTATCTATTATCTATCTATTCTTCTTCTGGTCTATTTGTCTATCAGACATCTGTCTTTTACTATTTGTATGTTGTGTGTGTGTGTGTGTGTGTGTGTGTGTGTGTGTGTGTGTGTGTGTTAAGATTTCCTGTAGTGCTCATTGTTTTTCCATCTTACTTGGTGGAACAGGGATTCTCTCAGAACCTGGAGCCTACTAATTCACTTAGACTGGCCAACTATCAGTGCTCAGAAACCCCTTTTCACCAACTCTGATATTTCAGATACATATTGATGCATGAGTGATGTTGTAAATCTGAACTTATATCCTTGAAAATTTTTCTCTATTAATTAATTTATTCATTTAACATGCTGATCACAGCCTCTCCTTCCAGTCTCCCAGTCACAAACCTCTCCTACCATTACCCCCTAACATATTCTTAGGAGAAAAGGAAGTCCCCCACGGGTACCAACCCACCTGGCACATAAAATCCTCAGCAGGATCAAAAATATCTTCTCCCACTGAACCCTGAACATACAATCCAGGTAAGCAGAGAGAACTCAAAGGCAGGCAACAGAGTCAGGGACACCTGCTGCTCTAATTGTTAGGCAACTCATACAGAGACCAAACTGCACATCTGCTACAAATATGTAGGAGGTGTAGGTCAAGACCGCGCATGCTCTATGCTTGATTGTCCAGACTCTGTGAGCCCATAAACACCCAGGTTAGATGACTCTATAGGTCTTTTTGTGGTGTCCTTAACTCCTCCAGTATCCTATCCCACACTCTTCTACAAGACTCCCTGAGCTCTGCCTGACATTTGATTGTAGGTCTCCATATCTGTATCTACCAGTTGCTGGATGAAACCACTTTGGAGACAGTTATGCTAGGTTCTCATCTGCAAGCATAATAGAGAACCATTAATATAGACACAGATTGATTCTTCATTACTTAAGTTCTTTTGGGTCTTTATATTGTGATATGATTATACTGTACTTTATGACTAATATCCATTTATGAGTACATACCATGTATGTTTTTCTGGGTCTGGATTATCTCTCTCTGGGTAATATTTTCTAGTTCCAACTATTTGTCTAAAAATTTCATGATGTCTTGATTTTTAATAGCTAAGTAGTTCTCCATTGTGTAAACATATCAACTTTTATTATCTACTTATCTTCAGATGGGGGACATCCAGGTTGTTTCCAGTTTCTGGCTATTACAAATAAACTGCTATGAACATAGTTGAGTAAGTGTCCCTGTGATATAGTGAGGCATCTTTCGGGTATATGCCCCAGAATAACATAGTTGAATCTTGAGCTAGAATTATTCTGTTTTCTAACAAACTGCTGAGTTGATTTCCAAAGTGGTTGTACAAGTTTGTACTCCTACCAGCAATGGAAGAGTGTTCACCTTGTTCCACATCTTCATTACCCTGGGCTATCACTTGAGTTTGTTATCTTAGCCATTCTGATGAGTATAATAAGATGGAATTTCAGAACTGTTTTGATTTGCATCTTCCTGATAACTAAGGATTCTGAACTTTTTTAAAAATGTTTCTTAGCTATTCAAGATTCCTCTCTTGAGATTTCTCTTTTTAGCTCTGTACTCTTATTTTTAATTGAGTTATTTGGGTTGTTGTTGGTGTCTAACTACATCGGTTAATTATAAATTTTGGATATTAGCCCCTCTGTCAGACGTAGTATTTGTGAACATCTTTCCCCAATTTTTTCCTATTGAAAGTATGCTTTGTGGTTTCATGGAAAACAATTCTAGCCCTTTACTCTCATGTAATGCTGATTTTTATTGCTGAAGTATGTTTCTTGTATGCAGCAGAATGATGGATCCTGTTTTTGCCTCCATTCTGTTAGACTATCTTTTTATTGGGCAACTGAGTCCACTGATCTCCCTCCTTCTCTCTCTGTCTCTCTGTCTCTGTCTCTCTTCCCCTTCCCCTCTCACTCCCTTCCTCCCCTTCTTTCTCCCACCCTTCCACCCTCCCTCCTCTTTCCCTCTCCCCCTCCCCCCCTGCATTTGTGTTTATTTGTGCTTCATTTATTTTTGCTAGTATGGAATTAATTATATTCTGTGTTTCCCTGGATATATTTATCCCTCTTGGGTTGAAAGGTTTTCTACTAGTATTTTCTGTAGGACTGGATTTGTGGATAGATATTGTTTAAATTTTAATTTTTTTAAAAATATCTTGTTATCTCCATTTATAGTGATTCATAGTTTTGCTGGGTATAATAATGAAAACTGGCATTTGTGGTTTTTTAGAAGTTGCAAGATATCTACCCAGGCTTTCTAGCTTTTAGAGTCTCTGGTAAGAAGTCAGGTGTAATTCTCATAAGTCTGTTTTTGTATGTTACCTGGCCATTTTCCCTTGCCTCTTTTAATATTCTTTCCTTGATCTATAGATTTTGTGTTTTGATTATTATATGGTGGGAGGATTTTCTTTTCTATTCCAGTCTAATTGGTGTTCTATAAGCTTCTTATATGTTTGTCTTTTTAGGTTGAAAATGTTTTCTTTTTAAAATATTTTGTTGAAAATATTTTCTGAGCCTTGAATCTGGGACACTTCATCTTCTGTTCCTATTATTCTTAGTTTAGGTATTCTCATGTTATTCCTAAATTCCACTCAAAAATTGTTTAACTTTAACATTTTCTTTGACTGATGTATCAGTTTCTTCTATTGTATCTTCTATGCCTAAGATGTATTATATAATATACATTGTATTGTATAATATAATACAAAATATTATGGTTTTACCTTTTTAAACTTTTAAATATTTTATAATATTTACATAGTTTCAAAGAAAATGTCTGATATAATTCATTCTCTTTTCTCTTTGTAGGTAATATATTTGTATCATTTCTGGCTCACCTTTAGATTTTTTCTTTTTTAGTTTTAATTTTTGTACTTTTCAGATCAGAGCTTTCAGAATCACATTCTACTTTTCTTTGTTTATATTTTTCTGTTTGGTGCTTTTCAGTTTAGTACATCTGTAATTTCGTGTCTGTTTGGATTTCTTAATCAAAGTATTTTGCTCTAGTTTTTCTTCATCTTCAAATGTTCTGTTACATCTATGTTAGATTTTTATTGTCCAAAACACATTTCTTTTTCTTAATATCTTCTTTTGTTTTTCAGAAATTTTTTATATTTTTAAATGTTTTGATTGCAAGATGACTGATTCTCTTCTCACTTATATCAAATCTACAGAGAATCCTATCAAAAGCATTCATTGCATTCACTTAAATCTCCAGAGGCTTGGTTTTCACCTCATTTTTGTTGTTGTTTTTATTATAAGTCTGATTTTTGTTTATTTGGGTTTGGGTGGAGTATAGGGAATTTTATATATGTTCAAATTATCTTAAATGTTGCCTACTTTTCCAAATATATCCCATGCGACAGTATTAACCATTGAATTTAGGCTTTGGCATATCTGTTTCTGACTCTTAATATGTATATTCAGAAACAAATATCACATCCATGTGCGCACGTGCCTGTGCGCACACACACACACACACACACACACACACACACACACACTCAGAGAGAGAGAGAGAGAAAGAGAGAGAGAGAGAGAGAGAGAGAGAGAGAGAGAGAGAGAGAGAGAGAGACCTTTAGCACATTCTATAATGTTTTGTTAAAAACATATCTAGTAATAGAAATTGATGTAAATTAGGTTTAGTATGAATTTATTTTTCTGATAAGCATGTTCTGTTTAATATTTGCTGTAGTTTTATTGTTCTGTGGACTTTAGCTTTTCCTGAGCCTTTAGCCTCCAAGGACGTTTATCTCGAAGCTCTTCTACTGTGACCTTCTCTTAGGACTCAGGATTATCATTGTTACCACACTAAAGAGTGGCACAGAGTTGTCTCCTATGATCTTATCTTTGTGTGGGCTTCTGTCCTTGGACTCTTTGTTCTTGATGTTTCTTTTGCTTATGTGAGACAGGAAAATGAAAACAGAAAAAGGGTGGTTTTTAGCTTCATTATGGCAAAGCTCTAACAAGTTTGCTTCTCTGGAAAGGAGCCCTTCCTATGTAAGTTGCTCCATGTTCTAATAATGCCAACTCTCCCACCCAGTCCCAAAACAAAACCATGAGGGAATCCTTTCTGACTCTGTACTGTGAGAGCTTTGTGCAATGTCTAAATGTAAAACTCATAAAACTGTAGTGTTTTCCCTATTTTTAAAAAAGTAAAGAAAAACAGCTACCAGGAAGGCTTTCTTTTTCTACTAATTCAGTCAAATTACAGTTAAAATTGTATTAAAATTCTATATTATGGCTCCCAAAGTTTCTGGTGTAGATAGTAAGATACTCTATCTTCTTGGGTTTCCTCCCTCCACAATATCATGTTGTATTTTTTCCAGTGAACCTCATTTCTCTGAACGTTCTAAAAAAATGCTCAGAGTTTTAGTTTTGTTAATTTTTTTTCTTGTGGTAAATACAGGAATCATATTTTCTATGCTCTTTACCAATAAGAATTATAACTGCATGTTAAAAGAATCAGGATGACTCAGAACACCTGTATTTTATTTTTATGATATACAGTCAGCCCTACATTAAAAACAAACAAATCACTACTCAACAAAATATTTTCACCCAACTCAAAGACATCTGTAAGCCTAGTCCTAGAGGTTTTAAAATTTTATATCAAGTCTATTCTCCTCTGTGAATCTTGTCACAAGATTTACTTTGAATTATTCTAACTACTCACTAAACTCATAAAGTGTTCTCAAACTAAGTTTTAAGTGAACAAATGTTTTTATTCAGTATGCTATGCATAAACTCAGACAAATAGAGTTGCCTAGTCTTTTGGCTTTACATGTTAATGGTAGAACAATAGCCAAGAAACTATTGTAAAGTCCAAAAGGGCTGTTTATTCATATTTATCACTTTCCCCCAAATTTTGCTATTTTAAAGAAAAGAAATACAGAATTGCAAGGCTGGAAATGAGAACCAAAACCAACATTATTACACATATGTATACTTGTCAAGACTTATATGAAAAATGTATTTCTCTGTGCATGTTAAATAATATTGAAAGTAAGAACAACAACATTGCTACTTACTCCAGAAGGTACATCTCCAGGAAGATAAGTGTACTTAGCAAGGGAAATCACCTGACTGTTTTGATGAATACCTTGCTTATCGGGTCTTCCCGCCCCCCAAGGTTCCCATAGCATTTTTAACAACTCAAAGTCATTATATCACAAAGTTTTGAGGTGCAACCTATGCATATTTCAAAATCAACTTTGAAATAAGACAGCAAAGTTTTGAGATTTCTTCTAATTCAAGGTCTCACGATGTACTCCTTGCTGCCCTGGAACTCACTATGTAGACCAAACTGGCCTGAAACTTGTATACATATCTCTGCCTCCTGCCTCCCTCTTCCATCTATTTGTATTTCTACCTATCTACCCACCACCTATCTTTATTTCTTTCTATCTATCAATCTATCTATCTATCTATCTATCTATCTATCTATCTATCTATCTATCATCTGACTTTATCTGGAAGAAAACTAACCACACTGACCACAGCTATTATGGATTGATATATGTCTAATAGCACATTGTAACAGTTAGAGGAATAGAAGCAGCACTAAGTCAGACCTGTTGAAAGTGGGCTCCTGGAGAAAGTAGGTTTTCAAGAGAAGATCTGCAATATGTGCTATCTTTGTTTGAAAATGACACTTCGGCTTAAAAAGGCATTCTCTTCATTTGCTTTATGTAATAACAGCTATTCAAATTATTGAATTTTAAATAAAAGCACCATCTGCTTCTGATGACATGCTCACAAATCTCTAATAGCAAATGCAGGGTAGGCTTTATTCCAGAGAAAGTGTGTCTGCCCGAGGACTCAGGTAGACATTTCACAGAGATTCTTGGAGTTATCCTAGCACCACGAGTATATCAGTTGTCTGCCATATTTTCATATTCATCTCTCTGTAAATCACCATTACACATGTTCCTACTATATAGTTTGTTTTTCTTGGAAGTCCATCTGCCTACTGAGTCACTGTTACAACTGGACATCTAGCACCACGCCTTAATGACATTCTGTCACTTATGCCATCCTTATAACTCTTCAGCAGATCTTTCTTGACTACCAGTTCCACAGGATATCTTCCTAATGTCCTCATCACTTCTATTTTTTCCAGGTTTTCACTGAAGCAGCATAGATCTTTGGCACACAATTATGCCCCTTCATGTATACACACACATGTTACAAGGCTACGAGGCTTGGAAGTCATGTTTGTGCTGGGCAATGGACAAATGGAACATGCTGGGGCGGTCATATCTGTCTAGGACAGAAACAACAGGGTCAGTGGAGTGAACCATGCCTGAATTCTTAGAGGTGGCCTGGAGTGCCAAGTGGTGTGGGGATGGAATATGTGTGCTCGGCTCCACACTAGAATATTGTCCATGGAGTAAGACCGCGGGGCCGATAGAAGGTTAAGCCATCTATTTAATATTTACTGCAACATAAATTTTTATTTTTCATTGGCGTTAGTAGTAATAGATAATGTAAATTTCTCATCATTAGTTTAAATCATATGTTGCCAACTTCATTTATATGTTGATTGCAATACAGATGATTTTCAAGTTTCTAACAATAAGGACTATAGGTGATGGTGTTAGTCTACAATGAACCCATTACTCTTTTACTCTCTACCATCACAAATAATTCAGAGAAGATTATCCCCTTTTAAATTTAGGGAGCTCTGACTTTTACACTTCAAATATTTTGTTGTGTTAGTTCCAGAACTAGTTTTGCTTTAAATAAAATTAAATGAAGGATAAAGTCAACCAGTAACTGAACAAGGGAATAGAAATCAATATTTTTCTCTGGAGTAAGGAGAAAAATCAATGAAATTGGAGGAAGAGCTCATTATGTATGTTCAGAGTAATCAGCGTTGAGAAGGCTTCTGCTAGTGCTAATTGACAAGAACAAACAAAAGGCCTCACAAATGGGATTGTTATTTATGATTTAATACTTGAAGGACTGTTCCATCAAGACTTCCAATTATACAACCCAATATAAATGTATATGTATACACAGATCACTTCAACGGAATTTGATGTCTAAGCAGAAAATAGCAGTAAATTCTATCAAAAGACTTAAACTTCTGGTCTACTTAAGCCCAATACTAAAATTAATGATATTTTCTTTCTACCAAGTGTTTTAAATGTTATGAAAAAAATACAGAGTTTGCTTTAATAAAATGAAGCAGTTTCTGTGTTAGCCCAAGACTCTGAAAAAAATCCACCAGCCAGAATATTCATGTACCTGGACATGACTGACCATAACTGTCTTCAAAACAGAGTTATAAATTTGGAGTCATGGATAGCTGATGGAGTCCCAGAAAAGTTTATGTTCTTGATTATTTTATTTCATTTTGCAAGCCAGATTTATGTGTATGTGTACTGCATGTGTGTGGGTAGCTGAGGAGGCAAGATGCATCAGATGCTGAGCTGGCGTCATATGTGCTACGCACGGCCTGACCATGGTGCTAGTAATTGAACTCAGTCCCTCTAAAGTGTAATATGCACTTTTATCTGATGATTTATTTCCATAGCTTCAGGTTTATGCTTTCAAACTTTGAATTTAAAAGATAGCCTTTCCATGGGGAAGAATTTCTAGAAGAAACTTTAGACTTTCTTTTGTGCATCACACTTCATTTGTGTCCTGAAATTGAGAAACAGAAATTCTTTGATATAAAAGATGGCCTAAAAGATGGAGGAAGTGTTCTGGTTGTTAATTGGTAGTGCTGTGTAAAGGAACAATGAACTAATTTTGTAAAGTGACAGTGTTAGTGTCTCAGTATAAAATTCTAATATATATTAGTGTCAATATGGTTCTGTTTCAGAATATGCTGTTAATATATGAGGCATAGAGTTAATGATGCTAACAATATAATTAATACCATGAAATGTTGACCTGTTATAATTAAATGAAACAGGCACTAGAGTTCTTTTCTACAGAGATCTTTGGATTACATATACAGTTTTTATCTATAGTATAAATTATATAATTATTTCTAATAAAATGACTTTCCTAGATGCAGATTTGAATTCTGAATCTATTTTATAAAGGCAAATAGAAATTTTCTTCTGGTTCAAACCTATACCCTATAGCATATGAGATGAATACCACATTAAAAAGATTTATATGCTCCTTCAAAATATCAAAACCTGAGTAAAAGTATTTTTTGTGTAAACTCCGGGGCATTTTTTAAGATAAGACACATACAGCCAATCTTTCTATAACTGTCAGTCATTGTACATACAGAATAATGACCTTGGTATTACAGGTAGATAGAAAAAAAAAATGGATGTAGGAGTCGATTTCTAAAAGTGTATGTTTTACAGTCAAAAGTTAGGCCTAATATGCCAGGAGAAAAAAAATCAACCAAATCAAATATACTTCAAAGTGTGTATTAGTAAATTGGTGAGAAAACAATATGTAGTTCTTGAAAACGTGCGTATACACACATTTGTGAATCTATACCTGGGAAGGTAAGTTGTGTAAAAGAGACAGAGAAGCAAAAGGAGAAGAGTAAGGGCAAGAAGGAAGGAAGGTAGGAAGAGAGGAGGGTGGGAATGAGTGAGGCGGGAGAGAAAGGAAGAGAGAGATAAAGAGAGAGGGAGGGAGCTTTGGTGCATCATAGAAAATGTAATGGCTTATTTCTAAGTCACATCACTGTGCTCTGAGAACTCAATCATGAATAGTGGTCTCCGCTGAGTTTTATTTTCTTTACCCTCTGCATCATTGAAAACATTCCTTTTCACTTGTAAATTTATGACAGAGGACATGCCAGATTTCAGAGAGTGCTATGTGCCATACACATCAAAAACATAGATGACTTCACCCATATTCCACTGCCCTGCACCGTCTCCAAATCCCACAGTGATTCTTGCTTCTTGCATCCATGTTTTGTACACCTGTTCTCACAAGACGTTCAGCACACACAATGGCATGGCTTTAAATTTTTGTCATCCATCTTGAGATTAAGTCTGTCTTAGATCACTCACCCTGCAGAAATGAATTTTCTGTTGGCAGTCCTTTACAATGGTCTTTTTAGGGAACTTCTAGATAGTCATCATCAAGGACTTAATACCTACTACATGGATGAGTTTGCAAGTAAATTCTCCAATTCCTGCTGAATCATGAAATGTCTGCAACCCCAGTCAGCCATTTGACCATAATTTGTGAGAAACTCTGTGCCAGAAGTTCAACCTCCCTTGGTTTCCTAACCCCCAGGAACTATGTGAGGTAATGACTGTGTTGTGATTTAAGCTCTTATGGTTTAGTTAATTAATAACACAGATAGAGATTAAGTAATGGGATGACATCATTTAATTGCAAGGCAAACTGAGAAATCTGTTTTATGTCCAGGAGGCAAGAGTGTGAGGTTAGTGTCCACACAGCTGTCTCTACCATACTCAATATCCATCCAGGAGAATCAAGAACTCAGTATAAGAAAAAATAGCTCTTTTCAGGTGCAGTTCCAACAAACTCTGAGGCTGGTCCTTGGTGAAATAGAAATGTAAGGGTTGCTAAGTAGACAGGAGAGGAATGAAGAAGATCTAGGTCCACTGCTCTTATAACCCCAAAATTTCAAGTCTGTAGATTTGTTTTCATGTCTGTAAATCAAGTAGAGTTGAGCAAATAAGTTATAATCTTTTTGATATAGGCTAAGGTAAATGACATAGGCAAGTTGTTGTATGTATATAGCAATTTTCAGATTTGAATTTACTAATAACCTATTCTCTAAGGTTTTCTAATCTCTTGGACTGCAAATTTTAAGCCTTTTTTTTCTTTTTTTTTAGAAAATGGACCTTTTTTTCCAAAGGGAGGAAGAGAGTGTCTTAAATTTTTAACGACTGTTTTATGTGAGGTGAACAAGGCCAACCACAATACACATGCTAAAGTCTATAAGGCCCATGGGTCTTGAATACTACACAAAAGGATATAGGTGACTAAGGAATGCTGAGAGTAGACAGAAAACATCTTCCCCAGGGAAAAGCACAGCAATTGGTTTTCCAGTACCAAAAGGTAAGCCCTGAAAACATATAAACAAGTAGCATTAAACACACCGAAAGGGTTGTATTTATGTATCTAATAATGTATTATTTCCTTTCTAATACATCCATAGCCAACCCAGACTAAGAAAAAGCTAATGTTTATTGACTATCTAGTACATTTTAATCATTATTGGTTTTTCCAAACATCATTCTGTGAAATTCTCTGAAAAGCTCATCACCTATATTCACCAATGAATCACAATTTCTGTAGACTTTGTTGCTAGGAGACACAGAGGAAGATTCATTCTCATATCTGTCTTATAGCAAAGTCAAAGACCATGTTTCTTTAGGAAGAATACACTGATTATAAGGGTCTTAAACAAAAGAATATTAGAATGTTTATATAATTCCCTAGGGGAACTACTTAGAAAGAAGAAAACACATGGAAGCAGTAAATTTACAGTAACTACTTTCTCCTTCATGGGCAAAAGGTATAATTTCAAGTTAACAATTGCAATTGCAGCAAATTCTAGCTGAAGGATCACAAAATAAGAATTACAGGAGATCACTGGACAGGAGCATCAAGGTCATAGGGTAGTGAAGTTGAAGACACGCCAAACTCATAATTGCTTGATTTTAAAATCATTTGATGTTATAATCATTAAAACCCTACTTTGTTACCAGAACTTGTAAAGTTTACAATGAAAAACTCATTTTCTGTAATTCACTGTTTCTTAGCACTGAACATAGGGTTTGCTAACGAGGTGAGACGTTTCTTTCACCTTTCATAGATAACATGACTACTGGGTAAATCCAGATCTCTGTCTCTACAACTGCATCATTTTATTTAATAAGACCCTCTAAGTCCAAGGTTTATGCTCCATGACTGATGGATTGTATGGTGAGGAATTATGCAGGTGCTTTTCCTGATACTCGTTTAATTGATAAAACTCTTGCAGATACAAAGAAGTCAAACCAGCTTAGGATGAGGCTTTTATTTTTCCTGAACCACTGTTTCTACAGGAAATTAGTTTTAGTTCATGATTTTTTTTTGGTCAAAATTAGGTATGGCCATTTTGTTAATCTGATATACTTCTGTAGTAACTAGGGTGACTTTATTATATAATCACTGAGGTAGAAGGACACTGTCTCTAATTCTCTTACCCTGTTCTTTTACATTCATCTTTGGGCATGAGATGCCTGCACCCGACTCTAAAGCTTCAAAGCTGCAGAACATTGGAGAATACTGATGGTGCACACCTTGGCTGGGGCTTTGTAGTAAATATGCATTTTGAGGAGTCAGTGAAAAACTTTGGTCATCTTGGAGGGTTTTTTTGGTAAGAATTTGTATGGCTCTGTGTAGGCAATTATTTAGAATTCACTTGGGAGAAAAATAAACAAAAGGGCATGATCATTAGTAAGTCACTAAATAAATCATCATATTTAATCTTCCTGAAAGAGCTATGAAATAAACATGTGTTCTTTGGGATAAATTCAGAAGTTGGTTTATCTGTTATCTGACACAAATTTCATTTTCTCAATAATTATAAAGCATCACTGGAAGAAAACATGTATTTTTCCACATAAAATTAAATCCCATCAATAAAAGTCAAATATCAACACAGCTTCATAAATCCACCCTTGCATGTGTGTAACCTTGGCAAATATGGCGCAGTACTAATAGCCACCAGGTTTTTGAGGAGAAAGAATACTGGGGTTTTTACATGATTTTCTTACCTTTAAAGGAATCAAATTTCTCATTCATCACTTTTATTCTATATTTTCTTATCATGAAAGAAAGGACACTGTGAGTTCTCATTTAACAAAGAGCAAGTTACAGAAACACAGGCACTCACTCGGTCCAAATGCTGTCTTGCCGTGGAACTGGACATTGTCCATTTCGGCCTCATTTTATGCTTTGTTTGAGGAAATAGGTCCAGATGGTGGAGCCAGTAATTTTTGAATGATGAACTAGCACTCATTGAACATTCTGGCTCCTAAACTCTCACAAAATCTACCCCAGGGACTTATCTTGATGATCTATTTATTTTCTCCAAACAAAATGTCCAGAATGCAAGGATGGAGGGCCAGAGAAGCCCAACTCCCTGTAGGTGCACTGGATTGTAGCTAAGCAGAATTCTTAGTGTGCTGTTCTACATGCCAATAAATCCTCCTATACCTTACAAGTTTCTGAGGTGTGGGGATTGTTCCTTAATGACTTTTGTTCTCTTAGCTTAGTGTTTAATATCTGTCATGTTATCTATATAGCATAAATATCTATAAAAATAACTTGATGCTATAAAACTCCATTTTCTTGATATAAAAACTTAAGATTGTCTAAGAAGGCCAATGGTTTTTATTCATAGCCAGACATAAGACTCTAGGGAAAGGATTGTCACAGAATTCGGTGGATCTGTTCCTTTCACAGAGAGATAGACACCATCGGCAGGGGTAGGTGTATAGGATTATGAGACGCAGATAACATTTTATTTCCCGATTCACATGGTAGGCTTGCAAGTGCATAGCTGCTAATGTTTTTTTAAATAAGTGCTTTTCTCCATGCATTATGACTTCATTAAATAGACACATATGCACGAAAAATTTGTGTGGAGTAAACAGAAAACAATACTGTTATAATTTAAAGAAAGTTATAAACCCAACTACCTATCATACTATCAAGCTTAAAAGACAAAGAAAAAAATTAAATAGCATGCCCCAATTCAAAATAATAGACATTTAAATTCAATATGACAGTTTAATTTGAAAACAGGAAACCAAGAATTATAGATGTAGAGAGATAGTTTAAGTCAGATCGAAAAACCAAAGAAGCAGAATAGCAGTGCTTGATCAATATGTTTGGCAACCATATACACTGTGAGTATGAGAGATGGAGAGATGTCTTTTCCCCTCATAATGCTGACTCCTCTCATTTCTTTGAAAGATAAAAGGGATGAAATAAAATCCGTCCTGAGTACAGGGAATGTTAGATGGCAGTATTCTTTCAGTAGTTCATGAATGTGTCCGTAATATTACTTACATAAAGGAAAAGGGAAGAAATACATTCTTGGCAAGTGTCATGAAAATATCATTGATATATTGACTAATCTTAAAGGTTACTACATTTATAAGTCAAAGCCAATATATTCTCATGAATTAATAATTTGCTGACTCGTATTATCAAATGGCACCAACAAACTATGTTCCGTTGGCATTTGTTTCTTTGTAGATATGAATTATTTTATATAACAGGCTTATGTTTATCAATGTGTAGGTTTTGTAATTGGTCAAAATGAAGGGAAATCTTTCAGCACTGGAGCATCTGAACGATGTACTGAGTGAATCCCTATGGTTAGGTGACATTTCTGAATGAAATGGTACTGTTTGGAAAACTAATGGGTTACCACTGTTCTGATGATTATCCAAATCCATGGTTAGGGATATCGTTTTCCAATATGCAGAATTTGCTTTGTTTCTTCCATGTTTAAATGCAAAAGTCCAATGGAGTAGAAACACAAAATTAACCTGATTGCAGCAGAAAGCATTCTGGATAGAAAACCTCTCATTCTCCTGGTCTGTTTTAATGGGGAATCAGCTGTGATTTGGGTTGTGTAGAGATGATTACTGGTGGATAATTATTCTAACACATCTCTTTTGAAATCCTTCGCGTGGTAATCAAGGAAGAATGCGAGAGGTGAGGCATTACATTACTGGGGTTATCAGCAGCATATAATTTCTTAATTATGCACAAAAGGAATACCAAATAGCTACCAATGGGGTTCCTGAATTTTCTTGTGAAATGAAGTATGAAGTACACAAGGATCTCTGAGCCTTATGAGAGAGTGTGTGGTTGGAAGACACAAGCGATGAATCTTCCGTTTTCTAACTCTGTATAACTAAATCTTGCTTTTCTCTCATCTCTGAAGTAGGAAAGTCAATACTCATTTTGCTCTTAAGTTGTTGCATTGGTTACATTGTCTTGACTGGCATTAATATTACATATATTAAAAGTCCTTCAATTTGTCACATCTAATTATAGCTATAAATAAATATAATACAGATGTTTGCTACTTGGTCATTGCATTTTTCTAAAACTAACACAAATAGTTAAAGCACACACTCTAAACAGTGTTGAGGGAAGCTTTGTTTTTTACTAAAAGTCTGGTTTGAATTTTTTTGTTTTTTGTTTTTTTTTCACTCAGGTTCCTTTAGAATGGCATGTGCTATTTGAATGTGTCAACGAACTTAAAATGAATTAGCATATTTACTTACACATTCTCTAATTTTGGAGGAAAAATATGTACATTTTTGATGTATTGTGATGGATTGTCAAGAACAGATGAAAGTGTTATGAATGGTTATTATTTCTGTTATTTTCTCCTCCAAGTAAAAACAGTACTTTAGTATTTTGCACCTTTTCTAATTGTTACCAAGGAGGGCAGTTTGTAAATGGAGTGCTATAGCTGCAAGGTGTTTGACGAGCCAGAGGCATAGATCGAAAGCTTTGAAATCACATTTATGGGCAGCAACAAGCCAGAACATTTTGTCCACATGGTTTTATTGCAAAATATCAACCTCAATGAAAGGGCACCTTTCAGACTTCAGAGTAGCTGTGCACATAAGAAAATGCATAGGATTCAGAGGATGGTCCATCAGTTAAACACCTGCTGTGCATTTGTGAGTACCTGAATTCAATTTGTAGCACTTAACAAAAAGCCAATAGTGGCTGCATACACCTGTAATCCCAGTGCTGGGGATGCAAGGACAGGCACATGCTGAGGTTTGGCATCTTACTGGCCTGAACAAATTAGTGAACTTCAGGTTGCCTAAAAGATGTATCTTTAAAGTAGACAATAATTGATAAGTTTGATAACACTAAACTCTGACCTTCACATGCATGAGAACACATACACATGCATACACACAAATACATATAAACACACAGAAGCACACACAAACACACACAAAGAAAATCTATTAACTATTACAGAAGAATCCCATATTCCTAAAGGACAATCTTCACCATGACTATTGACTGTAGAAACACAGTATTCAAAATGGCATGTCTTCAGATTGCAAGTCACTCTGAAACTATAGCAAATGTTAATTACCTTAATCAATGTTAGAAAAATAAACTACTTACCAATAAGCAACTGAAAGCCATGCTTAGAAAATTGAATTCCAAATTGTTTAATAAAATGCATTTTGGTCTAGATACTTTATTAAAATATAAGGCAGACAGAGTATTGTTCAGCAATACTAAACTTCCGCAAAAATCATTAGCAAAATATGTTCCTTTTGGATGTTGGCATTGTTAATTATGACTTCAGGGTAGAGAAATAATTTACATTTTACTTTCAACTCTATATTTACAATGTGGTTATGACTTAAATGAAAAAGTGGTGTTGTAGCAACTTGGAAAGTATAAATGCCAGGTAAGAAGAGCCAGGAAGACAAATTCCTACAGTGCATCTATACCATGACAAGTATCTGACACTTTTCTAAAACTGGGAGGAAGAAAACAAGTGTGGATTTAGGTACTTCACACAGTTTGAGATTAAGTGGAAAAATCCCTAACCATTTGAAAAGTTTGACCATGATTTTCCCCCACTAGCTTTCTGAAAGCCATTTGTTCATTTAGTCCAGAGGCACAGAAGAATCTATCCCATTTTTTCCCTTCAATTTTCTCCTGTTTCTATACTGTAGGTGAAGGTCAGAACAAAGGGCACAGCAGTTCTTTGTATCTGTTGCAATTCTGCAAATTGGAGGCACTTGAAAATATATTGTTTCTGAGTGCTACAAAACAATGATGTCATGGGAACCCACTCCCGCTTCCACTCAGGGAAAAAGGAGAGTATGTGAGACTTCAAGCAAAATGAGTAGGCACAGTGACCCTCACAATTTAACATCTCTCATTTCTAGATCAGATCGTGTGTGTGTTGGGGGGTGGTTATAAAATCTCATTTTAACTGTTGGCGAGCTCTTCGGGACTGTGAGTAAAGAAGGAAAAACAAATCACTCTCAGAACCATCTTTTCAACACGTTTCTGTCACTCCACATTGTCAGGGATGGTTCTTGTGTGTCACAGTTGAGGACATCATTTCTCAACAGAGCTGCTTCTAAACGTCAGGCACAGGTTCACAGGTTACTGTTCCAGCTAAGGCAGCCCACATATATAGATATGAGCAGTTCATGCCTTGAAACTATCATTTTCTCTGTAACCTTGCAGAGATGTTTTACATACTTTCTGTTTGACAAAAATCATGCAAGTTGCCATCTGAATGTAGATATGATTAACTTCTTATGATGTGATATAAGAATATACGTTGGCCCAGGTTAGCCACTAGAGAAATATTATTTTCTACTTCTGTCAGATCACATTGTCCTCTTCTTCTCAGTTTCTTAACCCATTATTGACCAAGAAATCTTTAGTGTCCCTCTTTGGTAACATGTTGACTTGATTAAATACTCAGGGACACATAATTTTTTAAACAGAGTCTGATGATTTCTTGGTGAAGGCATGAGGATGAAGAGGTTAGGGTAAGGCACATATATGATGGGCACACAGATGTTTGTCAAACTAGCCCCACTACATACTATTAGGCGACACTGGTCAACCAGCTCAATCAATAACTACCCACACTCGCTGCCAGCTGTAGACATCTGGGGATAGACATGCCTTCCAAGGGTCTTAAAATCTTGACAGTGAAAGGAGGTCAGGACAGTGAAATTTCAAAGAATTTGTGTTTGATGTAATGACTACTCATAGTAACTATCTTCTTTCAGTTTTTCTCCAACCATGATGCAATTTCTATCTTTAGCTTTAGGCCTGGATTCAAGATAGCATCATACTTTTCACTTGAGCTCTGAAATGTTACTACACTACTTCCTTAAAAAGAATCCCTCAACACCTTTACAATAATCTGTATCATTAGTGGGATTGTAGGAAGAATTGAGAGGAGCAATGGAAAGAGTAATAATTACTTTTACTGTGTCTCGGTTATAAAAAGTAGGTGCTAGAATGTGTTCATTATTGACATTTCTTTCAGTTATTATACATGCCACTGGGACACTCAGCAATGCTGTCATAGATGCCTATAATTTCACTACTACCTTAATAATTTAGGAAGTATTTCACAGAACTAGACTTGTTCCCAGCACACCACCTGGAACCAACACTTCTCTTAGAATCTAATTCCCATCAATGAGTGAAGCAAACGTGTTAAAAGCCTTTACTCCTGGTTAGCCTCAGTCTACGTCATCATTACATACAAGTGTGAATTTGAGAACTGATGCTGAACTTAGGAAAATAAAAGGGAAAGCCTACAACTCTTTGATTGATTCACAAGAAACTATTAATAGAATAAAATGTTTCCAGATTTAGAAGTGAGTTAGGTCATTCCAAAGAGAAAGGTCACCAGCCAAAACCATTCTGTGGAGAGTTTCCAACAGCCTGAAGCTTCTTCCTTGGTTTCAAATACCCTTTCTGTCCTGTGAAGAGGTATTGAGATATCTTTGTTTCCTGGACTTCAAGTCTCTGGAGTGGGTATTTGGTGAGCAGGATCCAATGCAGAATGTTGAATGATTTGTTCACAAAGATGTAAAAGAATAAATTATATATTGTAGTTCAGTGGAGTAGTTAGAACATTGAGGATCATACAGACCAGTTAGAACTCTAAGGTCCAGTGTGCTTTGCTGGTTATAAAAAAAAGTAGAAGACAGTATTGCAAACAGCAAACTCTCAGGCAACTTTTGTTTATTTATTTTTATTTTCCATGTATGGGTGTTCTCCCTTAGTGCAGGGCTGTGCACAATATAAGCACTGTACATGAGGAAGCCAGAGGGAGCTGGATGACTAGAATTAGATTTATAGTCTTTGCTGCTATGTGGGTAATTGAGTTTGCCCTTAGGAAGAAGAGAAAGTGAGTCATTTTTCTAGCACCCAGAAAACTTTTCAAAATACATTTGAAGGATTCTCGGTCCTTTTTATGATTTACTATTTTAAAAATATGTAGAAAATCTGGAGGAAATGGATGAATTCCTAGACAGATACAAGATCCCAAAGTTAAACCAGGACCAAGTAAACCATCTAAATAACCCTATAACACCTAAAGGAATAGAAGAAGTCATCAAAAGCTTCCCAATCAAAAAAAGGCCAGGTCCAGACAGGTTCAGTGCAGAATTTTATCAGACATTTATTGTGGACATAACACCAATACTCTCCAAACTATTCCAGAAGATAGAATCAGATAGAATACAACCTAACTCATTTTTTGAGGCTACAATAACCCTAGTACCTAAACCACACAAAGACCCTACAAGGAAAGAGAACCTCAGACAAATCTCACTTATGAACCTTGATGCAAAAATACTCAACAAAATCCTTGCAAACCAAATCCAAGAACACATCAACACGATCATTCATTCATCATGACCAAGTAGGCTTCATCCCTGGGATGCAGGGATGGTTTAATATAAGGAAATCCATCAATGTAATCCACCATATAAACAAACTCAAAGAACAAAACCACATGGTCATCTTACAAGATGCTGAGAAAGCATTTGACAAAATTCAACACCCCTTCATGTTAAAAGTCCTGGAAAGAACAGGAATCCAAGGTCCATACCTAAACATAATAAAAGCAATATTCAGCAAACCAACAGCCAACATCAAACTTAATGGAGGGAAACTTGAAGCAAACCCACTAAAATCAGGGACTCAACAAGGCTGTCCACTCTCCCCCTACCTATTCAACATAGTACTGGAAGTCCTGGCTGGAGCAATTAGACAGCAAAAGGAGATCAAGGGGATGCAAATCAGAAAAGAAGAGATAAAAACATCACTCTTTGCCAGTGATGACATGATAGTGTACTTAAGTGACCCCAAAAATTCCACCAGAGAACTCCTACAGCTGATAAACAAGTTCAGCAAAGTGGCTAGATACAAAATTAACTCAAACAAATCAGTAGCCTTCTTATACTCAAAGGACAAACATGTGGAGAAAGAAATTAGGGAAAAGGTACCCTTCACAATCGTCACAAAAACTATGAAATACCTTGGTGCGACTCTAACTAAGCAAGTGAAGAACCTGTACAACAAGAACTTCAAACCTCTAAAGAAATAAATTGAGGAGGATCTCAGAAAATGGAAAGATCTCCCATGCTCATGGATTGGAAAGATCAACATTTTAAAAATGGCCATTCTACCAAAAGCAATCTACAGATTCAATGCAATCCCCATCAAAATTCCAACACAGTTCTTCATGGAATTGGAAAGATCAATGTGCAATTTCATATGGAACAACAAAAGACCCAGAATAGTGAAATCCATCCTCAACAACAAGAAAACATCTGCAGGAATCACTATCCCTGACCTCAAGCTATATTACAAGGCAATTGTGCTGAAAACTGCATGGTACCTGTACAGAAAGAACTAGGCATGTGAATCAATGGAATAGAATAGAAGATCCAGAAATGAACCCTCATGTATATGGTCACCTGATTTTTGACAAAGGAGCAGTAAACATTCAATGGAAAAAGGATAGCCTATTCAACAAATGGTGCTGGTCCAACTGGCACTCAGCATGCAAAAGAATGAAAATAGACCCTTTCTTATCTCCTTGTATAAAGCTCAAGTGTAAGTGGATCAAAGATCTCCACATTAAACCAGATACACTGAAACTATTAGATGAGAAAATAGGGAAAACTTTAGAACATATAGGCACAGGAGAAAATTTTCTGAACAAAACACCAATGGCTCATCTCTAAGGTCAAAGATTAACAAATGGGACTTAATGAGACTGCAAAGTTTCTGTAAGGTGAAGGACATTGTCAAGAAAACAAAATGGCAGCCAACAGAATGGGAAAAGATCTCTACCAACTCCACATCAGATAGAGGCCTAATATCCAAGGTATACAAAGAACTCAAAAAGCTAGACACCAGAGAATCAAATAACCCTATTAAAAATGTGGTACAGAACTAAACAAAACATTCTCAGTTGAGGAATATCGAATTGCTGAGAAATATCTGAGGAAGTGCTCCACATCCTTAGTCATCAGGGAAATGGAAATCAAAACAACCCTCAGATTCCACCTCACACCAGTCAGATTGGCCAAGATCCAAAACTCAGATGACAATAGATACTGGTGAGGTTGCGGAGAAAGAGGAACACTTCTCCACTGTTGGTGGGGTTGCAAACTAATACAACCACTCTGGAAATCAGTCTGGCGATACCTCAGAAAATTGGACATAATACTACCTGAAGACCCAGCTATTCCACTTCTGGGCATATACCCCAGAGACACTTTAATACACAACAAAGATATATGCACCACAATGTTCATAGCAGCTCTATTTATAATAGCCAGAAGCTGGAAAGAACCCAGATGCCCTCCAGAAGATGAATGGATACAAAAATTGTGGTACATTTACACAATGGAATACTACTCAGCCACCACAAACAATGACTTGACCAAATTCTTAAGAAAATGGCTGCATCTAGAGAATATCATTCTGAGTGAGATAACCCAGTCACAAAAGAACAGACATAATATGCAGTCACTGATATTGAGATGCTAACCCCAGAGGCTTGCACTGCCCCAGAAACAACTCACAGAATGTAGGAAGTCCAAGAAATAAAGAAAAGAAAACAAAACAAAACAAAAAAATTTTTACACAACAAGAAAACTTTGACTCTTTTCATGTTACATTTTGTTTTGCATGTACTTTGTGCTCATTGTAACTATTGGGTTTTCGATGTATACTGTCAAACCTTTAAAAAGATCAAGTACTGACTACTCATATAGATTTATGTAAAATTATTTTAAAATCTGAAAAAATGTACTGAAAAATGTATTGTATAATTTTACGCAAAAAATGGTTGAAATCTGTACATTTATCTTTGTTTTGTAAAATAAAGGTGTTAATAAAAAGAAAGAAAGAAAAAGAAAAAGAGCCAGTGCTCTTAACCATTAAGCTATCTCTCTAGCCCCAACCTTGGCATATTTTGAGGCACTCCCTCTATAGTTTATCTGGGTATCATTTCTTTGAATTTTCCTTTGAGGAAAAAATTTACAATGCTAATGCATTCTACAATTTTCAGAAATACGTTTTTCTGAAAGATTCTACCCTTTTACTTTGAATAATTTGGTTACAGAGATTCATAAGATTATACTTCAGATCCATCACCTAAAGGCTCATGCTTTTCGGGGAACTTTTGATAGCCCTTGGTATATATTAGTCTAAAATCTTTAAATCAACGGGACCTAAAGTGCACAGCATTTCAGAACTAACTTTTGTACCTCTCTGAGCAAGTTCCCTTGGCATCCTTGAGATGAAGGGGAGAAAACCTGTGTCACAATGGCAAAACATGGACAGTGGTTGGATCCATTTAGCAAGAGACATAAAGGTGTCCATTTTAAAGCCTTGATTTCATTCCCTATCATTTCATTCCATTTACATTATGAGTCACAGATATTTTTAGAAGGGAGATGAAACAAGGTTAAATCAGAGCAATGTGTAATCTGGAAATCTTTTACAACTGGCTTAAAATTTAACCATATACTTACATATTCACATTACTATTAGAAACTTGCTTCTGGCAAGTTATTAAGCTAACTAAAGTTTTTATAGATCTCACGTAGAACAGGAAAATTGGTGTGGATATTAGAATCAGAAGAGGGTTCTGATTTTATGGCTTTTTTTGTTTGTTTGTTTTGTCTGTCCTAGATACTCTGGTGTTATGTTTCAACATGTAGAGAATTATGATGTTGAGATCATTGAGTTGCTTTAATGGTAAAATGTATACACCTGTGGAAGCCATCATCATGAGTTCTAGAAAATACTAACATTGGTGTAATTTTTCTGCCTGCTGACACCTATGGTAGCTCTATGAAAGATTGTGGAATTCAGAGAGGAAAAAGAAATACATCAGGATCTTGAAACATGACCCACTAAGTTATTTCTTGATACATCACTGGACTAAATGTATTCTTTTCTGATCTGCCTAGAAATTTAAAAATCAATAGTGACAAAAATATTCTATGAAATGCATATTGTTTCAAGACAGAAGAGACACATTTGGGATGTAATGGATGGTAAAAATAGAGAATTCAATGTTTGGAAATAGAGTGAAGTAGTTCTTAGAAGTTTATTCTAAAGCACACATCCTACACATTTAAATAGGAAGGACTATGGCTGTACAGCATATAAAAAGAGAATAGAAGTAGGGTTTGGTTTTATTTATAATTTGTGATCTTCAGTATCTCACTAAATTTTATAAGACACAGAAACATACACACAGTTTTAGCTAAGTAAACTTTTAGCTAGAAATATTATATTTTTTAAGTCATGAAGACTATACTTTAAATAATATCTATTTTCTCACATAGATATATTTTAAGACAAAAATTCAGTGGAGCCTTTAAAAAGATAATAAATCTAGTCTAGTCATACACTAGACAATCACTTATAGGGTAATATCTAAGAACTTAATGCTTATTTTCTTTCTCTTGTCTCCATGTTTGTTCCTGGAACTGTTCTAGGCAGGAAGCACTGAATAAAACAGGACTGATGTTGAAGCTTTGCTATAGGGCACTGATCTGCATAACTATAACCAGTAAGGCTGAAGACATATTTTGCTGAGTTTATTTCCTCTTAACTGCTTCCTGTGTTACTCTACTCAGCTGAGCAATTATTAAGGGTTGAGTCATTAAGTCTTGCAGAAGGTGAGATCCTCACTAAATTGGTCTGATCTCTTACCAGACGGCTGGCACAATGCCTACCACGTATCAAGAACTCAACGAATACCTGTAGACTGTGTGAGAAAGGAGAATGGAAAGCAAATAATTCAGTAACCCAGCCCCAAGAACATTATCCCATGCAGTTTACACAAATCAAATTGTGAACATTTCTTTCTCGCCTGAATCTTTGCAGACACAGCCCAATTTCTTCTAGGATGTGAAGGGCAATTACAATAATCATTCATGTCTCCTTGCTGAAATAAGATGTAACAGTCATATTTTCCCGAGGTGTATTAAAACCCATAATTTATTTTTGGAAAGATGCATATGGAAAATTATCAGCTCTACTACAAAAATAATGAGGCTAATGGAGGGATTTGGTAAAAGTGAATAAGTAGAAAATATATTTTTTCTCCACCGGGGATTTTGATGTATAAATTGGTTATCATAGACACATTCTCAATATCTATACATGGAATACTTTGAAATGTTTTCACAAAATTGTGAGAAGGCTAAAGACCAAGATTTCTGAAATAAGTAAGTAAAAAGTAGAGTCAAGATGGTGAGAATACAGGGAGATTGGAAAGAAATACCGTGTGTTATAATAAAATAATGCAGCTAGGCATAATAATATATGTGTATAATCCCAGCATCAGGAAAACAAAATTAGAAGTATCAACACAAGTTCAAGACCACACTATTATATATAGAGAGTTCTGGACCATCCAGAACAACCTAAGAATGTCCTTTATCAAGTATTTAAAACAAAAATAAATAAACTAATTACATTCTATAAAAAGATTTAAGTGAGATAACCTAGTCACAAAAGAACAGACATAATATGCAGTTACTGATAATTGGTTACTAACCCCAGAAACAACTCACAGACTATATGAAGTTTAAGAAAAAACAAAGGCCAAATAAAAAGAAAATGAAAAACCATTATTTACACACCAAGAAAACTTTGACTATTTCCAGGTTACATCTTGTTTTACATGTACTTTATGCTCATTGTATCTAGTAAGATTTTATTGCATACTATCAAACCTTTAAAAAAAATCAAGTACTGACAAAAATGTATTTGCATACTTTTATGCATAAATACATAAAATCTTTACATTTATCTTTGTTTTTTAATAAAGTTGTTCAATTTAAAAATAAAATAAAATTAAATTTAAAAAAAGAAAATATTTAAGTTGAAGTAGATGTGGATATCTGTAGTCTTTTGATTCAAGAATCCAGAGGCAGAAAGAGCTGTAGATCATACACAAAAATATAACTAAATCCATGTTCATTGTTAATCAGCTCTTATTGTTAAAAGGCTTCTATACTTATGAGACAACTACACATGAGTCAAGTCTACGGTCCTTCTTCCACCAACCTGTGAGTAACGAAGAAAGATCAGGTTGGCAACACAAGGCAACTGTAGCATATGAATAAAGCTTATGAAAGTACCAAAAAAAAAAAAAAAAAAAAAAAAAAAAAAAAAAAAAAAAAGCACAGGGTGACAGGCTATTATGCCTTTCTTTCTTCACAATTTATATCTTTCCTCCTGGAAGAAAAAGGAAAGCTCATTACGACAATGAGAGTAAATGCTGTATACAAGCTTCAGGAAATAAATAATTTTCAGAAAGATACTGAAAAATTGCAAGAATTGCCTGGCCTTTCCTAAAGTTATATAAGCATTAATATGCTGGTGAGGAAAGACTGCATTGTAACTGAGCTCAGCATATTGTTCAGAGAGCTCCAGGGATAGAGCTTTGGGAATCATCAACATGCTGGAGTGAGATTTTGGCAACACAGCTCATTGTGTTATACCTGCTCTGTAAATAACTCCACCCACAAGTAACCCCAATAAACTCACCAATTCACTCAGCCAGACTGGGGTTGATTGGTTATTTATTTACTTAGGTCTAATATAAATCAGGTGAGGTGAATGGACGTCTACCCCAGAAATCATACATTACATCTCATATGAAAAAGATCAATGGTTGAAAAACAAAAAACAAAAGCGTTGACAAAAACTCAGTCAGGTTACACAGTTATAAGACTGCTGTTTAAAAGAAAATCAGAAGGACAAACCATTTTAACATCCACCACCATTACCCTGGTCCAGCTTTTGTGTCCACTACTGTGTGCTCATCTGCCACGGAATAGTTAATGTTTAAGCCTGAAAAACTGAACTACATAACTCAGCTCTTTCTTGTTTTTGTTTGCTTCATTTTCCCCTGTTTAATTCAGCTTGGCTGAAGAGGAAGAGAAAATCAAGCCAACTGGCAAATTTTGACTAGAGTTTATGGAAACATATAGACAAATCCTAGCAGCAAACCAAAGATGTGCCTCATAAGTGAGATATTTCTAAAGGGTGAAAAGTTCCATTCGAGAATAAATACAGGCCTCCCAGGTTGTATTATTGGAAAATTTTCATCACACACAATTATTAAAATGTGTGCATCTGTTTATATAACCCACTTTGCTGCTATTATCTGTAGCTCCTTGGATCCAGATCTACTTCTGCCTCCCAGTTGAGTCCAATTTTGGCTCACACTCATCTTGGCCATTTTCATAACGATGAAAGCAGCATCTACCTACCACAGCATTCCAGTTTACAGATTACAAAACATTTTCAATTAATTATTTATATGAGTTCTCTCAGAACCAGAAGAGCCTAGCATCATTGCTATTTTTGTATTAAAAATGTAGAAAGAGGTTCACAAAACACAGGAAAAGGTTTAAAAGGAAGAAAATAATGTTAATCAAGGTTGGGAAGAGAAGGAAGAAGTTCAGATGAGACTATGAGAAATGAGATTGTCAAGTTGATCTGTAATATGGTTTGGTGGTTAAGAGCACTGTTGTTCCGGAGAATCTGGGTTCAATTTGAGCATGTACATAGCAGTTCATGATCATCTTTAACTCCAGTTCTAGATCTGGAACCTTCTTTTGGCTTCTGCAGAAACCCAGCAATCATACAGTGCACATTCAGATGTGCAGACCAACCACCAATACACATTTTTCTTTAAAGTCTTTTCAATGGAGGGTTGTAATCAATTATTGTATAGCTTCTGGAGATGAGGTTTGTATCTTCTTCCTCAGGAACCAAAAGTATAGCTTAGTGCCTTCCTACAAGCACTACATAATTAATAAGTAAGAGTAAATATCTTGCCTACCACAGACTACTGGATTTGTTCCTCACTATTCCTGAGTTCTTAAACCTTCATCTTAAATTAAGACCCTTTTTTGTTTTCTGTTTGCTGAAACACCCTTTCTTTTGTGAGAGAAAGAAGGCAGGTAGCAGTGAATGATGGGAGACCTCTTATTGTAAGCAAACAAGCATCACAAATCAAAACAATGAAGAAAAAGCGAGTTGGGGAGTCATCAAACTAACAAGGAAATCACGACCTGGATTTACATTCCATGATCAAACATTCTTTAAGTCTCCTCTTCTTTCAGGCCTTGTGTCTAGCCATATGGGTTGCTGTCTTCTGTTTCTTTCTTCCAACATCCTCAAACTGTTTAAGACACATTATTTTTATGTAAACATTAAAGACAGATGGTTTCCAAGGGATCTATCATGGCTGCCCTCCAAAAGTCTCAACAAGCAGCTGAGTCAGATGGAGATATTTGCACCTAACCAATGGACAGAAGCTGCTGACCCTTGTGGTTGAATCAGGGAGAAGCTGCAGAGAAGGGAAATTCTGTAGGTGGATCAGGATTCTCAATTAACCTGGAACCCCCTTCCTAAGATCTCTCATATACCACCAAACAGAGAGTATACACCAGTTGATACAAGACCCCTGCACATATACTTCAGAGGACTGCCTGGTCTGGGCTCAGTCAAAAAAGATGTGCCCTCAAGAGACTGAAGGCCTCAGGGAGTTTACAGGTCTGATGGGGTAAATAGGATAGGGACATTCTCATGAAGGCAGGGGAGCAAGAAAGAGGTATGGGATGTGGAACATTCGGATGGTGGACTGGGAGGGAAGTAAAATCTGGAGTGTTAAATAAATTAAATAAAAATAGAGAATATTAAAAAGAAGAAGAAGAAGAGAGAAGAAGATGAAGTAGGAGGAAGAAAAGAAGAAGAAGAAGAAGAAGAAGAAGAAGAAGGAGAAGGAGAAGGAGAAGGAGAAGGAGAAGGAGAAGGAGAAGGAGAAGGAGAAGGAGAAGGAGAAGGAGAAGGAGAAGGAGAAGGAGAAGGAGAAGGAGAAGGAGAAGGAGAAGCAGAAGGAGAAGGAGAAGCAGAAGCAGAAGCAGAAGGAGAAGGAGAAGGAGAGAGGCTACTGCTGTGTAATCCAGTGAAAAAAGGAATCAGAATTATAGAGAAAAAATCCATTCTGAAGGTGAATCCATGCATGAAGTAAAATAAAACCAGAAAACAGCAAGAAAAAAAATGAGGACATGAATCAGAGAAACAAAGCATTCCCCCTGTAGTTCCCAGGCTGGAGGAGTGAGAAAGAGGTCACTTCTTAAGAGAAAGCATGTGAATGAAAATCAAGTGTTTACCTCAGTTTGGGACCCAACTGCTTGGATCTTTGCATAAACCAGTTTTGTATGTTAAGGAGGAGTTTACGTTCTTTCTAGCATCATGTTCTCCTTTCTACACAGATGTATCACATGGAGTTGCTCCCAGCTTCTGCAATGCACCCCATTCTTGTCTGATTTCTCCTGGGCTGAGCTTCCCATTCTCCAACAGAAGCTCCAGTATCTCAAACTTTCTCATCCTGCTGATCTTCAGCAAGAGGAGTGGAAACTGGAGAGCAATTTCTGGATGTGTTTTCCAACAAACTTCTTAATTCTATTAATTCTATTATCTTTACAAATATAAGATGAGAAAATATTTTTTCAATATATTTTTGGCATAAAACTATATGAATTTTTTTGTCAAGACTTGATTTTTTTAAAAAAGGTTTGATAGTACGCATTGATATCTTACTAGTTACCATAAGCATAAAGTACATGTAAAACAAAATGTAACATGGAAATAGTCAAAGTTTTCTTGGTGTGTATAGATTAAATAGTTTATTAATCTTTGTAAAATGAAAAAAATGCCTATAATTGATTAAGGATGGTGGTTGTGGCTGGGAGGTCTGGGGTTGTGTATTTTGTGTTTCTCCTTTTTCTTTTCTTTTTTTTTTCTTTTTTAACCTTACACTTTGGGTTGAAACACTTGTAGATGTTGGAGGCATCCTCAATAAAGGATCCTTGTGCTTGCCTTTCCTTCCCAGTGGCAGTCCCCAGCAGGTGAACCACTGCATCTTTAGATGTCAACTGCACCCTCCTCCCCTACCCTTCACTCTTGGGTTTTTATGCACACTTCCCTTTACTTTGATAATTTCAATAGTTAAATTGGTTTTACTTGAATGATTCATGTTTAGGGGAGAAAAAATAAAACACCATTAAATTTTTGTTTTACCTCCTCTTGCAAATAAATCAATAAATGAAGTAGAAGATTAAAATAAAAAACAACTTAGTTTTTTTCTTTCAAGTGTTCTTTCTTGCAAGAACATAGACTATCGAAGAACTGGAGAGATGGTCCAATGAGTAAAATTCCTCTCAGGCAAGTTTAAGCATTTGAGTTTGGATCCTTAGCACACAGGGAAAAAAAAAAGCGCCTGGTAATCCAGCAAGTTCCTGTAACAACTGAGCTCAGAGAAGAAGTGGAGTAGAGACATTCAGAGCTCTGGAGTTTCAGCGTCAGTCCTGAGTGTGTCTCAAAAACTAAAGTGAGCAGTGATCACAAAAAGACACCCATTTTGTCCTCTTGTACATGTGAACATACCTATTCTAATAAGTATATACACTTGCCACGTAACATACTTACAGATTTTTACAAGGAATAGTCTGCTCAGTAAGAAACCCTTCAATGGCCCAAAGGTAGAAAAGGTGTAAAATTGCCAAATATTAAAATAAAAACACAAAAGAACAAAGCCATGTGAAAGCAAAGCAGTGAGATTCTCCTGAAAAACACAACTCCTCAACTCAACTCAAAGACCTTGGAAGAGGTAAAATGCACCATGAATATTTCAAAAGTGGTCCAATAGTTATAACCAACTAACTGAAAGAAGATGCAAACTCACAAATTAACTCAGTCCAAAGCCTGAGAAGAAAGAGAGCAGCAAAGAAACAAGTTAGCAAAAGATGAGAAACTCAACAATACACATAAAAGTCAGTAACACAGAAGAACAATTCAGTAGGGAAATGGAGGCTTTGTTTGGTCTCAGTGGGTACCAGGGAATGTGCACCTTAGCTATTTTTACACATTGTTTGCTGTAAATAAATACTTAAAAGGAAGCACTTATGCACACACGATAAAAATACATCTCTAAAAATAATATAAAGAATGGGTAAGATTGATGAAATATATTCAGACTATAATAAGGAAGAAAAGTAAATGAACATGATCATGACGTTCAAGAACTCCGGGATAAGATCAAGAGGCCACGTTAAACCTCAATGAGGAATAAAAGCATTTGAGACAAATACTAAAGGTATTGAGACGCTATTTAAAATTAATGTAAAAGGTTCCTCAAAGCCAGAGAACAAAACAGACATAAAAACACAAAAACATTCAAATCCTTCCAAAAGCCTCACCGTCAAAGCAAAAACATGAGAGTAGAATCAAATTTTTAACCGACAGCTCTCAAAGCCAGGAATTCATGGAAAAATATACTTCAAACACTAAAAGTTAGTACCTGCCCTTCCAGAGTGTTACATCTACTGATGAGATCTTTTGCAATTGATGGGGAGACAAGAATATTTCAAAACAAGCACAAACTTATGCCAACAGGCAGTCACTGAGAAGATAGTTAAAGAAATAGTGCACATAGGAAGTGACATTTGACCTCACAATGGCTGATGGATGATCTAGTTCAGTCTTATTATTCAGCCAGAGAACCCATTCTCTGTCTGTCTCTGTCTCTCTGTATCTCTGTTTCTATCTCTGCCACTGTCTCTGTCTGTGTCTCTGTCTCTCTCTCCCCTTATTTTTTTTCCCTTTTGTTAGGGAAGGTTACCTTGTATCTATCCATAGCTGGCTTCAAACTTACTATGTGGAAGAAAATAACTTTAAAGTGATGATTTTCATAAACCCATTCCCTCTGTCTTGGAATAAGAGTTGTTTGTCACCAAGTGTGTGCTATTGTCTTACTTTTGGTTTTTGAGACTGATAACCCTAACTAGCCTTGGATTCATGATCCTCTTCCTTCAACCTCCTGAGTACAAGGATCCTATTACTTTACCCAACTGAAATGTGCTCCTGACCTGAGCAAATCTGACCCTAAAATATCTCTTACTATTGTCTGTGTTCCAGGATTAAGATCATTTAAATGGTTGGCATACAAGGAAGTAGAATTGAAACAGACTCAAAGAAGACCTGGATTCATGCTGCCCTTAAAATTTTCATAAAGGAGAATCCTATAGACCAGACTCCTTGGGCAAAATTTTCACTCAGATTTCCTGCTCCAGTCAAGAAGAGGACTTTGTGTCTGACCCCAGACAAGTCTCATTAAGAATTCTCTAGGGCTGTATCTGAGAAGACAGGTGCTATCACTTCCAGGCAAGGAGACAGGAGATGTATATATAGAGAGATTTGCATGCACTTTATCCTCTCTTCAGCGGTCTCTCCAAGTAGTTGCTAAAGCTAATATATTATTATCTTGTCATCTTTCAAATTTGGTTTGTGAAATCATTCTGAGTTTCCCTGACATGCTGCTGATACAAGGTCAGAAATGACATTGCTTTCTTGTGATAAAGCTGGATTTCCAACAAGCAGAAACTGGAATGGGGACTTAAAGGTGTGTGATGAATGGGGGAAGTTCCTTTAGGGAAAGTTTGGAGAGTAGTTCAAGATGGGGCAGGAGAGAAACATGAGCATGAATTAATTTCAACAGAGGGTAAGACACGGTCTGATCCCACAAGGATCTTGAGAATGTGATGTTAGCCAGAGGCTAGTCCCAACTTAGGCAAGGGCTGTCTGAGTTTCCTCCATTCTGAATGAGTTTTAGCCTGTGCAAAAACTGAGTGTAATCTCCTAGAAGTTTCTCTGTGAGATAACTGCTGTGAACCACAGTGATTCTCAGGAAAATGTCAGTTGTTATCTGGGAGGGCAGTTGGTCAGTCTGGGTGTGTCACACAAATGGTATCTCTTGATGGTGATTAGAGATTATCTATCCAAATCCTTGAATGATGAAGGATTTTTCCATATTAATATCTGTATTTAAGAATTTCACGAAGTCACTGTTTATAATAGCTGAGTATTGTACAAATGTACCTCATTTTCTGTATTCATTCTTCAGTTGAAGAACATCTGGGTTCTTTCTAGCTTTTGGATATTATAAATAAGGCTGCTATGAACATAGTGGACATGTGTGTTTTAATATGTTGGAGCATATTTTTGGCATATTCCCAGGAGTGGTATAGCTGGGTCCTCAGGTAGTATTATATCCAATTTTCTGAGGAACCACCAGACTGATTTCCAGAGTGGTTGTACCAGCTTGCAATCCCACCAACAATGGAGGAATGTTCCTCTTTATCCATATCATAGCCAGCATCTGCTGTCACCTGAGTTTTTGATCTTAGCCATTCTGACTGGGATGAGGTAGATTCTCAGGGTCATTTTGATTTGCATTTCCCTGATGACTAAGGATGTTAAATGTTTCTTTAGGTGCTTCTTAGCCAATCAATATTTCTCAATTAATAATTCTTTGATTAACTCTGTACTCGATTTTTAATAGGGTTATTTGATTCTCTGGAATCTAACTACTTGTGTTCTTTGTATATATTAGATAATAGCCCTCTCTCAGATGTAGGATTAATAAAGATCTTTTCCAAATCTTTTGGTTGCTATTTTGTCTATTGAAGGTGGTCTTTGCCTTAAGACACTTTGCAATTTCATGCAATACTAATTGGATTTTTGTTTATTGTTTTTTGTTTTGTTTTTTGATCTTAGAACATAAGCCATTGGTGTTCTGTTCAGGAAAATTTCCCCTGTGCCCATGTATATGAGGATCTGCATCACTTTCTCTTCTAGTTGTTTCAATATATCTGGCTTTATGTGGAGATTCCATTGTTTCAGCAACATATGTAGCAGAGGATGGCTTTATCAAGGAGAGGAGAAGTTCTTGGCCCTGTGAAGGCTCAATACCCCAGTGTAGTAGATTGACAGAAAAGGGACATGAGAGTGAGTTGGTAGGTGGGGGAACACTTTCATGAAAAGAAGGGGATGGGGGATAGAAGATGGGGTTTCTGGAGAGGAAACTGGAAAAAAGGAGAAACCTTTCTAGTAAGTGAAAAAGATAAAGAATAATATGGTATGTAAAAAAAAAAAAAAAAAAAAAAAAAAAAAAAAAAAAAAAAAAAACAAATCCATGTCTAGTTATCTATCCAAGGAAGAAAACTTTTCCAGTTCACTGTATTAGGTTATTTTATTCAATTGTCATCAGGGATCCAGCTTGACATGAATAAAACTGTCTTGTTTGGAACTCTGCCTTCCATTTCATCCTCTACACATGATAATCAAAGCCAGTATGGTGTTTAAGACATATCTTTATCTGGACCATGGAGATACAAAATATTCAGACATTTTCTTAAAAGATTTGTGTATTGATATTTTTAATGTGGTTTTGAAAAATTCTATACATACTTCAAGGGATTTGCTTTTTCTCTTCTTGTTTGCCTTTCTGCTAGCTTTAGGGTGTAGGATCTGAAAAAAGATTCTGCCCATTAAGTCTCTCCATAGTCATGTGCCAGTGGCCAGTGCCCTCCTAGACTTTACTTCTTATTTGACACTTGATATATGGAATATTTTCATAAACAATACTGTTTATTGCTTCAAATGCAGATAATATTACTCATGTAATAATCATAACATTCTTTTACTATGTTACTACTGTGTTTATCTTATTGAGAAAAAAAATCCTTAAAAAACAAATGAAGGTTACAGAACAGTCACGTGTCAGTCTAGACTCTGACTCCAGATTCCACAATCCTATCTAGGTGTTGGTGTCTGGATGACTACCAACATAAGGGTAGATATGGTAGTACAAAACTGCACATAATACATGGCAAGCTGTAGGTACTCATTGGTGAGGAATCTTCATTTATATTTTTGTGTGTCTTATTATTTTACTTGCATGTAAGTAAGGGTACCACCACACTTATGCCTGTTATTCAGAGGACCAAAGGAATGTGTGAGATTCTTCTGGAGTATATGCTTATGAGCTGCTTCATGAAGTCTGAAAACCAAAGCAGAGTCATCTGCAAGGGCAGTAAGCACTCTTAACTGCTGAACCATCTTCCCAGTTCAGTGTAGGTATTCATTTTCTGTTGGTAAGATAAACAAGAATGAGCCAAATGAACAGTAAGGACAGTATTAGGTAAAATGTGTTTCCTTTAGATCTTATATGTGTTTTGCTGTATAATAAACACCTCCCCAAGTTTATTACTTTGTACAATAATCATTCCTCTATCTTTCACATCTATGTGCTAACAATTTAGGCTATGCTTTCCTTGTTCTAAAGAGTGCCTTTCTGTGTTATGATTGTAGTTATTTCTACACATCATTCCTTCTTTGGTCATTTGTCAGAGAGCTAGAGCAACCCAGTGACATGAGTCCTATATCTCTCATTGCCCGAGTTGCCATCATGAGCTTGCCCACCATTTTGAGAGGGTTTCAGTAGGAATAATGCAAGCATTCAGAGTCTAGAAACCTGAAACTATATCCACACACTATCACCCTTTCAATCTGCAGTTGGTCAGAGCTAGCTACAAGGTTACCCGAGATTCAAAACTTGAAATACATTTTCTATTTGTGTTGGGTAGTATTAACATAACACTGTAAAGGAACAGGAAAGGCTAATAACTAGTGATCATTTTTATAACACATCTCATCTCATGCTTGTAGGCTATGCCTGAATGTTAAATACAACCCCCTGTATTATACACATTACTTTCTGCAAGGGATGAAATGCTGATAAAATTGGATAAGAGAGTTTGGCAAGCTTAACACTATTAGTAAGTAGTTTAAATTAGTAATCAGGCCATCTAAAACAGCAAGCTTGCCAACTGGCTTACGGTCTCTAGTCTCTGAAAAATATTATAAAATACCAGAACAGCTAGCACTTTGAGAAATGTTAAAATAGTAGTGTAAGTTATATAATAATCTTTGACTGTCCCACCCATCCATCCTAAGATCTAGAGTGACTCACTGGTTTAGTCAACATCAAAAAGAAACTTGTTCACTTTTCAACATAATTTCTCTGAACTTTATGCATCTGGTCACTACGTCTGTCCACTTAGCAATGTGACATGAATAGTATTGTATATTATTTTAAACAGTTGTATCTAATCTTTAAGATGCTGTAGTAGTCCATCTGAAGTCTAGAGAAAGGATACAGTTACTTTTACTATATGTTATGTTGTGTTATCTTCTTTTTAAAAAATTTTTAGATGGGGTTTCTTCATATAGAACTAGCTATTCCTGGAATTAGCTTTGTAGACCAGGCTGGCCTCAAACTCACAGAGATATGCTCCTACCCTTGCCTATGAGTGCTGGGATAAAAGACATGTGCTACCATACCCAACCTATATTTTTATTTTTATATGGTTAATTTGTTGCTTTTAGTTTATTGTCTCAGATAGAGATGGAGACTGATATTTTTTTACACATTTTGGATTAATCTATGAATGTGTATGTAGGAAAAATTTATAAGTAGAACAACTGTACTAAATGTGATAATTTCAAAAGTAAATTGCATCACTAAGATGAAGTGTGTTTCAAATAAACAATGCATTAGCGCAATGTTCTTCCATATATTCATGGAATAGTACGCTTATAGAAATATGTACATTTACTTGTTGTTCAACTAGCGCTGTCATGACAGCTGAACATCATCACATGATTTAATTGACCTTAGTGAAGCACAAAGTTCTATAAATTTTCATAAATTTGTGGACAATTTGTATTTAATTTAATGAGATGCCAGTTTAGTAATCATTTTTATTTTAATATGTTAGCTGCATCTGAGAAAAGCTTGCATAAGCCTTTTATATCATAAGGAAGATTAACCCTTATGTCTGTGATAAGTGTTACCATTGTTTCATTGACTTGGCTGATGACTGTATTATGCAGAGAAATTTGACCTGATCTTAAGTACATAGTTAAACTAATGTTGGCAATTACATTACATACTCCCCAGTAATAATCACACAAATAAAAATAATGATGGATAGGTCTTAAGTTCCATCCTAAACAGGCATGCATGCATGTATGTGCAGGCGGGCGCGCGCGCGCGCGCGCGCGCACACACACACACACACACACACACACACACACACACACTTTTTATTACTGATTCTCATTTTTTTTTGACAGAGACCACCTATGTAGCCAAAACTTACTTCTACATTCTGATCCTCCTGCCTCATCTCCCTGGGTGCTAAGATTATAGGTGTGTGTCACCACATATAAGCTCTTTTTAACAACACACAGACAACAGACCCTAAGAGCTGAGCATTATGGCACATACTCATAATCTAAACAACAGATTTTTGAATCAGGAGAATCAAGGTTTAGGTCCTGGCCAATTTTAATATATAGTAAGACTGTATCTCACATGAAAGAAAAAAAACAAATAGTAAAATATAAAATAAAATAAATAAAATATAGTAGTTCAGAAATTTTGAAAGTACTCTTAGACATGTACTTGGATATTTTTATCCCAAAATAATTATGACATGTAGGCTTGTTCAAATATGAACTATGAGATCATATAACCAACTCCACTCTCTTCGTCAGGGATTCTGTTTTAGCCATGACCAAGAAGCAAATTGGAGAGAAAAGGGTTTATTTAGCTTACATTTCCACAATACTGTTCATCACCAAAGGAAATCAGGACTGGAACTCAGCAGGTCAGGAAGCAGGAGCTGATGCAGAGGCCATGGAGGGATGTTACTCACTGGCTTGCTTCCCCTGGCTGGCTCAGCCTGCTTTCTTATAGAACCCAAGTCTACCAACTCAGGGATGGCTCCACCCACAATGGGCTGGGCCCTCCCCACTTGATCACTAGTTATGCAAATGCCTGACATCTGGATCTCATGGAAGCATTTCCTCAACTGAGGCACCTTTCTCTGTGATAACTCCAGCTTGTGTCAAGTTGACACAAAACCAGTCAGTACATCCACTAAAGAAATATTTAAGTTAAATGTACATGTAAATAAATACTTTTATTATTTATTAATACTAATAGTATTATAGAGGAGGGATGGCTCAGTTTCTAAAAGGATGTGCTGTTTTTCAAAAGGGCACAAGTCTGGCTCCCAGTACCTACAACAGGTGACCACAACATGAATAATTCTAGTTCTGGGGCACGTGAATGTTTTTCATGACTTCTGTGTGTAACTACACATATGTGAAATACACAGACACACACAAACAAAAATAAAACAATAAAGACACATGCTCCACAATGTTCATAGCAGCCCTATTTATAATAGCCAGAAGCTGGAAAAAGCCCAGATGTCCTTCAGTAGACGAATGGATACAAAAATTGTGGTATATTTACACAATGCAATACTACTGAGCTATTAGAAACAATGACTTTATGAAATTCCTAGAAAATGGATGTATCTAGAGAATATCATCCTGAGTGTGATAACCCAGTCACATAATATGCAGTCACTGATAATTGGGTACTAGCCCCAGAAAGATCTGAATACCCCCCCAAAAAAACCTCACAGACCATATGAAGCTCAAAAAAAAAAAAAAAAAAAAAAAAAAAAAAAAAAAAAAAAAAAAAAGCCAAAAAGAGGAAGCCTCAGCCCTTCTTAAAAAAAAACAAAAACAAAAACAAAAAAACAATAAGTGTATAGCACCCTCTCAGGGTGGGTACACCTAGACCTTAAATCATTAATAATTCAAGAGCTAAGAAGATAACCTTGTGGCAATTTTGATATTTAAAAATCATTATGTGTAATCTATAAACACCAAGGAAACTTTGACTAATTTTATGTTATGTTTTGTTTTACATGTACTTTATGCTTATGATAACTAGTAAGATTTAAATGCATACTATCAAACCTTTAATAAAAATCAAGTACTGACAAAAATATGTTCATAACGTTTCATGCCAAAATGCTTTTAAAAATATGTA